>NC_136503.1:50144042-50826542 GCF_053919585.1 Euprymna scolopes | reverse complement strand
ATTATCTAAACTCAAATGTAAATTAATATTAAGCCGACTTCACAAATTGATAAAAGTTAATTATTGGATTTTAATTATAAGGTGAAGCTTGAATGATTCAAACTCGAGATATATAATGCCAAAAACATCCACCCATTAATATGGGAGGGAAGATTATCATCAAAAACGTCCTGAATTGATAATTGAGTCCCGGACTTTTACTAAGTAGATATTAATAAGTCCCTCATACCCATCCCCCCTTTTTGTTTAATGGAGAGTAGATAATACAGTGGATGTGTAATCGGCAGCCCCAGTAACGCTCACTTCTCTTTTTTGTCCCTCAGTCCTCATGCAAATAAATGATTTTTCTGACAAAGGGTGAAGAAAAAGCTGCTTAAAAGGTCGGTAGTACTTGGTAAACAGTAGTCTGGGATGTCGGAAATTTTTCTGTCTCTATGTCTATCCCTGTGGCCATGTCACTAGTAAGGGTGCTGGAGGTAAACGTTTTTTCTGGGCTGACGTTATCCGTCTGATAGTCAGGAACACGAACCTCGGATTAAGCACTAAGGAGGCTGTCCAATCAGCGGGCGCAAAGTACTGGGACTGCTGTATTGCCATTTGGTGAATGAACTCTGGATCATGCAGTAGTCTCTGGTGGGGCCTCTCGATGCCATACTAGTGGGTAATTGTTACGGTTTTACATTTTCATGTGCTACAAAAAAAATCCTGTCTTGTTCTCTCTTACTTTCGCTCTCTGTACTGCTCTAACCAAGTATGCCGACCTGTTCCACAAATCCCAAAACCCCACACGAAACGTCTTCAGAAAAAAAAATCGAATAAACCTAGAACCCATCTTCCAACGTAGACCCCTACTACCATGTCTCCTTCTCCAACATCAGAGGTCTACGTTCCAACCTTCCAGAGGTTGAAACCCAATTACAGGAGACGACACCGGACATATTCTTTCTAAGCGAAACTGGAATAGGGCGACCATTTCCCTAGATGAGTTCAAAATTAACCGATACTCTAACTTAACATCTAAATCTGACCCCCAAGATCGCCATGGGCATGGAATATGTGCCTACATCAAAGATGGCTTCCCATGTGGCGGGGATATCTCTAGAGAAGATCCTAATTTACCTTATATGGGCTTCCGTGTTTCACTTGCTTACACTACTGCATTTATATTTGCCCACTATCGGTCCCACAACAGCAGAGTTACTATCTTTAAGAGAATATCTGAGAAAATAAACCACATACTGTCTGCACACCCCACGGCTAACATCCACATCTGTGGTGACTTCAACGTCCATAACGTGGAATGGCTGACACACTCAAATAAGACGGACGATGAGGGGAGGTTCTGTCATGATTTTGCCATTGCTTTTGACCTGACTCAGATTGTTCGCGAGCCCACCCGTGTGCCCGATACTACAGGTCAATATGCAAGCCTCCTAAACCTTTTTCTCTCAACTTCCCCTGAGCTATGTTCAAGTTCCGTTCTTTCTCCTCTAGGATCCTCCGACCACTCCGTCATATCAGTTAAGATAAAAATGAAATGTAATAAGTCCCCAGACGTACCCCTCCACTGTACTGTATACCGATACTCCGTGGCTGACTGGGATAGCTTCTGTACATTCATATCTGATCTACCTCTGCATTCCATGTTTAAAAATTATGTGTCTTCTATAGTATCAGATCTGACCGAATGGTTAATTGTAGGCATAGACCGATTCATACCATCTAAAAAAATTCCAACAAAAACCTACCAGCCAGCCAGGGTTCTCCCCAGAATGTGCTGCTGCCATCGCGCACAGAAATTACTTTTTCCATAGCTATCAACGTAATAGATGCACTGAGACTAAAGCTGCTTTCGGGAACGCCAGCAACCACTGTAAAAGAGTACTAAAAAATGGAAGAGAGCTATATGCCCAGTCTGTTAAATCCAAAGTAGCTGATCAGCGGCTTGGATCCCACCAGTTTTGGCAAATAACAAATAGGATCCTGAACAGAAGTGTGCGTTCTATCCCAACCATTATCAACGGACCAGAGGTCATCTCGTTAGCTTCAGACAAGGCCAAACTATTTGCCAAGAACTTTGATGCTAATTCTACCCAATGAGACGAAGGCCATCAACTCCCCATATTTCCTCCTATAACACAGAACACGCTAGGTAACATGCAAATATCTGTGCATGAGGTCGCCAAGTAATCAAGAACCTTTATGCCTGACGGCATCCCAATTATAGTGTTAAAAAGCTTCAACCAGAACTTGCTCCCATACTTACGAAACTGTTAAACGTTGCCTTAAGGAGAAGTGCTTTCCAACACCTTCGAAAACCTCATCAGTATGCCTTGTATTTAAGAACTCAGGTGATAAGTCATCTCCCTCTCAGTACAGACCAATAAGCCTCCTGTCTGTCATGAGTAAGTTGCTGGAATCCATATTAAATAGAGAAATAGTCAACCACCTCGGCAGAAATAACTCTCTTAGTGACACGCAATATGGTTTCCGTTCTGCAAGATCTACCGCAGATGTGCTAACGGTTATAACTTATAGGATTAGTGAATCTCTTGACAAAGGCTTTCTTTCCAGGGCAATTTCTCTTGACATATCAAAGGCCTTCGACAAGGTATGGCGTAAAGGCCTACTTCACAAGATCTCCAGCAACGGCATAACTGGAAATAATCTCTCTGTCATTAAATCATTTCTCTCTGATAGGCTCATAAGAGTAGTGGTCGATGGACAAAAATCAGAGGCCTGCAGTATTAATGCTGGAGTCCCTCAAGGGTCCTTCCTGTGCCCAACTCTCTTCCTGATCTACATCAATGATCTCCCTAAACACGTACTGATGCTGATGACACGACCACCTACAGCAACACATCAAAGGCTGTAAATGATAAAGCTCTCTCTTATTCTCTCTCCTCTGATCTCGAACGAATGGTTCAGTAGGGGAAGACGTGGCTGGTTACCTTTAATGCATCTAAAACCAAACTCCTATCTTTACATTATCAACGCTCTGATCCCCATCTGGCATCAATTGAAATGGATGGCTCTCGTCGAGGAGAAGCCTCATGTTTTGACAATCTTCTGGGCTTGACATTCACTCCTGATCTGAAATGGAACACGTACATCAAATCTGCTGCCAAGGTCGCTGGAAAGATGGTGGGATCCTTCTACCGCCCCAGAAGATATCTCATTACTGATGCAATTCTCTATCTATATAAAAGCCAATTACGTCCAAAGATGGAATACTGCTGCCATATCTGGGCAGGAGCTGCTAAAAACAGGCTATCCTGCCTTGATAGAGTACAAAATAGACTTCGTGGCTTAGTGGGGGATGCCCTTTTTTCTTCCCTGCAACCTCTCTCCCACAGAAGAGACGTTGCAAGTCTATCTTTGTTTTATCGTTATTTTCATGGCAGGTGCTCGTCTGAACTCCAATCTCTGGTCTCCCCTCGCCAATCTTTTACAAAAAACACCCGTCTAGCTGAATCCACTGTCAAAAGCTTTCCCCACTCTTTATCTGTGCCTAAATCAAAACGTAGATTCCATGAACAAAGCTTCTTTCTTAGAACTGGACGCCTGTGGAACTCTG
Organism: Euprymna scolopes; assembly: GCF_053919585.1. NCBI lineage: Eukaryota > Metazoa > Mollusca > Cephalopoda > Sepiida > Sepiolidae > Euprymna > Euprymna scolopes. The sequence continues at coordinate 50,822,965 of NC_136503.1, read as the reverse complement.
TTCCGTCTGCCTGGGATATATATCTATATGTGTATATATATATATATATATATATATATATATGTATATATATAAATATATATATGTGTGTGTGTGTGTGTGTGTATTTGGGGTGCAGAGGGCTCCCGTAAGCCGTGGTGAAGACGACCGTTCAAGGAGAAGCAAATCTCTGATTTAAAAAACCATAAAGCGGGAGACCAGTACCCGCATTAAGCTGGTCTACAGTTTAACTTGTTACTGGCTATCTTGCTCTTGCTTGTTACTTGATCTCAACATTTTGAACCGAGAGAAAGACTTAGCTGTCGTACAAAGCTATGACTCTGTAACATCATCTGTGTATAGATACTCCCTCAGGCATTTGTCTATAAAAATGGTCCCGTGACGAAGAAAAATTTGTGACGCGTGGAGGCTTGAAATGCTGGGCGCATGTAAAAATTGATCTCAATGACCATCTTCAGTGGCATGCCTGCTTAAGCGTGTGAATTCACCGGTAGGACTGAAAAAAGTCATTTTTGGGCTCATGAACTTTAAGTGTCTGAGGGAGTGGCATTCGTCTGACAAGATGCTGCAATCATCATGAATCCCCATGTATATATATATATATATATATATATATATATATATATATATTAATATTTGCTTTTTGCTATTGTTTTTTATTAATATCTTTAACTATGTATTTTTGGTAGAACTTTAGCTAACAAGTCATTGTCTAAATATATGTGCATGCCATTAAGTTACAATTCCATGTATTACGCAGGGAGACCCGACGTTACCCGGATTTGAATTAGGCTCAACGTATATTCCACACTTGTAACACTTTTAGTGTGATCGAAATCGGCGAGATTGTCTATTTTCAATCATATTGACTGATTGCATGCTCTAATCGGGAACCCACCACGGTGCACCAAAAGAAAGCTTCGCAGTCTTCCCAGCAGTGATGTAATCCACAATACATTGTAGTCTACGCTACACAGTAATGAACTCACTGTTTATTTTAGAAAATTATTCAGTTGTTATTCGTTATTGTAGCGAAATCCGACAGCCGTAAAATAAGTTTTCATTAAATAAGAATGATAACTACTTACATTTTCGTCAATTTCAATAATAAATAATGTTATCTACCTTTTTGTCAAGTTAAAATTAGTTAAATATTTCTGAAATATTACAAAAAACACGCTTTTCCATGATTTAGCGAAAAAATGATTTCGGCCATATTTGTTTTGCCACGTGTGACATGTGACGTAAATCCAAGGGAAACGAAGAAGCTAAAATTGCTACTTTCTTCGAAAACTATGTTCTTTTATAATGAATTTTCTGACTTATTGTTTTCCATAATTTTGTAAAATATTTTCATTATTGCGAAATGACAATTCAATCGATACACTTAAAAATCAATATTTCAATTTTTGAATTTTAATACAATAATGAAGAAGAACCTATTATTCTTATATTATGTCTTGAATTAAAGTTTCAAATGTAAAAGTTAAGTACGGTAGAACACCGGGATAAGGAATTATATATATAAAAAAAAAAAAACAGTACTGTAAAAAAAAAATACATGTCTATCATCAAATAACACCATAAGGTTGGGGGGGGGGGAAATACCGTAACCATGGGCTGGAAAAACATTGTATTCCACATCGCAACCTGAAAAAAAAAACATATCTTAATCTCAGCGTAGTCCGGGGTTCTACTGTATCTTGGCTCAAGTGTGGTCTAAACGGAAGCATTTATTTCGAACACGTCTCTGTCGTATCAAGGAACATACTATTGATTTTATAGGCCAAACTCTTCTGCTTGTGCGGTGGTAAAACTTCTAAGATATACTTGTGATGTTAAGTTTTATGAGAGTGTAAACATTGGTTAAAATCGAACTGTCACTTCTTTACTAGGATGTTTCGATTTTCGATACTTATATAGTATTCCGTTACAAAACCTATCAAAGAAAACTCTCAGACACATTAAGTTTATACAAATGTGAAATGTAAAAAAAAAATGACTTAGCTGTTTCAGAGTCCATTAGGAACGAACTCACAGACAAACACACGGAGAGAAAATGTGCCTTTTCTATATAAGTAGAGATTACACATCATATTAACCAACAGACAAAAATAGGGGAAAATTTAAAGAAACAAAAGACACACCTCAAGTTGCAATGTTACCAGCAGTTGCTGCGACAAAACACACAACCTTTCCAAGCAGAAAGAAAAGCGACAAAAGCAACTGTCGGGACAAGAAGATTAACAGTAACAACGGCAACAGATATTTTTAGGATAAATTGTTACTTCAACAGAAGGGACAAAAGGAACTTTTCTTTAAAATGTTGAACGGAGCGGAACACAGTGATTACAGCGCAGCTGCTTCCCAAAACACTATAGAGAATTCGATTGAAACCTTTACCTACGTACCGGAGCAGGATAAGACGTTTGACGCTTTTTATGGACAATACAAGATTTATTCCCTGTTGATTGTCAAGAGTGAAGCAACGCGAAAAGATCCGTTTACTTTAAAAAAAAAACTTTGGACTACAGAACCCAATAAGTTCGTTGACTAGTTACTACCCAGGAAGACGAACGAACCGAAATTCTCCGAGGCGGTCAATCTCTTACCTGAACTTTTCAGCCCGATTACGACTCTTTTTTACAAGAGATGGAAGTGTTTTAATCTGGCTAAACTCGACGACGGTGATAATCTCACCTTTGCTTTCGTTGTTAACAAGCACTGTCACGACTTTTATCTGGCTGAACTATCAATTCAAAAGTTTTCGTGATACATTCCAGATCAAACACATCACCACGCCCCAATATCAATCTCGATCGAATGGTCAGGGGGAAAGATTCGTGGATACACTCCAAATACCACTGAAGAAGACTCAACATACATCGACGGATGAAGCCCTTAAACAGTTCTTACATGTTTATAAAATTACATCTAATCCTAATACGCGGTCTCAGTTGTTGAAACAATGTTCGTACAGAAGGTTAGATCCGCTTTTGACAAACTCTTACCAAATAGATAAAACCACAAGTAACTACTTGCGTAATCAGGAAATATTTTATCCCTGGAGAGAGGGTTTTCTTTAAGAGTTACAAAAATAACACCTCATTCTGGTACGATCAGTAAGAGAGTCGGGGACATGGTTACTGGGTGCTCGCTAGGTTAGCGTGTCGTGATGGCACCGTCTTTAGGAGTATAAAATTGCTACTTATGAGATGTCGACTTGGGTTATAGCTGGTTGGATGACCACGTCCCTTGTTCGGTATGAGCTAGGTTCAATCCACTTTCGGATCTATGCCGCGGGTTGCTTGATCTGTGTACGTTAAAAGGCATACCTGTGTGTGGAGTGGTAACTTAGTTAGTAGAGTGCTCGCCTAGCATGCAAGAGACTCGGGTTTCAAATCCCAAGTTCAGATGTGTCTAATTGATGAACCCGAATGAGGGAGAAACTCGAGTCTTGGACATCCGGTTTATTCGCTTTCTTAACTCCAGTGAGCTGCGACGTTGTCTGGCTGTGGAAGTAATTATATATTCTCTCATATTCTGAAAATAAATATATATATATATATATATACATGCATACTCTTTTTGATATATAGATTTACATATATAATTAATTTGACGCAGTATATATGTAAATTAATTAATGCAATTTTTTATCTCTTCTAATTTTATTAACATCAGCAAAACTCACGCATATTTAATAGATTATATATGTTTTCTAATAGCGTCATATATTTTGAAACGAATGACCAAATCATAGCACTCTTGTCTAAAATGATAAAAATAAACTGCATTAATAGCAGTACCATAAAAATCAGAATTCAAAACATTGCTGAATCTCTTTTTTTCTCATCTGGAACACTTACTGCAACTAGTGAAAGCGTAGCTCGTTTATTCTTGCTGCTAACAAAATCAAGCTTCTCTATTTTCACCAACAATTCTCAGGTGCATATTTTGTTCCAGTGGATCTAAATGATATATTGCACGACTTTTTACCTTGATAAATAATGACTCATTAGTAAATATTGAAAAACATGAAAACAATAATTTACTTAGAAGTGTATTTTGGGTCAATACTTAAGATTTTTTCATGTCAATATTCTTATTATAAAAATGTTTTTTTTTTTCATAGAAATTAAAAATCGAATTAGTTCCAATAAAATACAATTAAATTGGCTATTCAGAATCAAAAATAAATGCTGTGTTATGTTCTGGCAGGCAATACTAAAGGTCTGAACAATTATTATTGATTTATTGACTGTTATGTAGAAAAAGTTATGCAAAGAACATTTTTTGAAAGAAAGGAATGTTTAGCTAAAATATCAATGTTAACAAATCTAACGGGAGAATTTTAATATAGATTTAGATTGATAAACAATAAATTATTCCAGAGATAGTTATGTAATAAAATTGATTTAGGAATTCAATTTTGTATAAACAATAGATAAATGGTAAAAGAAAGAATAGGTTTTTATATATAGACTAACGATACAAGTAAGAAATACGGAACGTGGGAACCGTCCACGAAAGGTTGTTGACTTTTTCAGTCGTGGAAGCATTCGACTGAGCTAACTAAGAGACGACGTAAAGACCAAAGGAAGAACGCGTTGTAAATACCCGAGGGAAACACCTAACCGTGAAAATATAATAAACGAGGAAAACCAAAAGAGAAGACCCATTGTTACTGCTTCACAGTGAAATTTTTCTTGCAGTGTCCGAGAGAGGAAGGGAGCCACAAACTAAGGTTAGTAGTCCATTATCAAACGACCGTTGTATGGTTATGTGTCATTAGGGCAGGTCGATTTTGGAGCCCCGGTGAGGCAATGGTGATGATAGTTGGAGTTTGACATAGAAAAGACCTACACGCAATATTTTTCTCAAAATCGTTATCTTTGCTTGAGGAAATGACTTTAAAAGTTGAAAAATTGAAGCGATTAAAAGTTTTTAGGTGAATTGTTAAGAACGTCTCGTCATCAAAACAATCCGTACCCAAGAAAATGGAATCATTATTTGCAATATGTTTTAAACTACATTTTTAAATAAAATGAGTGAGGATAATGAATTAATAAAATAAATATTAACTGTAAATATGACCTTCACCTTCACCAAGGTGCGCGACTTGACATACACAAATAAACAACTTCTTAATCAACTGCTAACGCACGCGTCACTGTAACGTCCAATGACAACAACAACAAACTTCTCACTCGACCTGCCTTTTATACCACTCCCTCAATCCCTCCCCTTGCGCATGCGCCCGGAGATTCCTGACAATCTCGAGACTTTCGCTTATAAAAACCCAAGTTTTGTTGTCGCGCATGCCTACACAAGGCACAAACACGTGGGCTTTTGTTTTGTTGATAAGTACTATAGTAAAGGCAAAATGATGTTTTTTAAATAATAGCGACCAAAGTTCGCTTTGTCATTTCGGAACTTTTTTGGAGTGGAAACGTTTTAAATTTCACCGTCACAAACACGCTCCTTATTTGTATTGAAAATTAACGCTTGTTTATTATTTAATTTGAAAAAAATTACGATTTAGGCTTAATTATTTGCACCAACCTTATATTTCATATCAAATCATATTTTAAATTTTTATAAAAATATGGTAATATTCCAGTTTTATATTAAAAAATAGTCCATACAAGTTTATTCTACACCTTCTTTACGAAACATAACTACGTAAATTTTCAAGTTTTTCTACTTAATAAAAAATACATTGCAGAAAATTAGTATCAAATTTTAATATCTTTTATTTTTAGGGAGTAATTCTTTTTAAGCAGTGTTTTTCCTCTAACATTATAGTTTAAAATCAGATAACCCACAAAGATTAATACTGTCATGGTGAGGCAAATTGCGAATGAACTCAAAATACGTAAAAACGTAACCCGGGAATTTTGATGACCTGGTCCTATGACGCAAATTATTTTATGGGTCAGACCGTTTTATGGAGCAAGGTGTGACTGAACTCATGTCCAGGCTGACAAAAATGTTCGCCGGGAATTGTGATTACCTGGAGATGACGTAATTAGGTCGAGGGTAAGACCAAAAGCAAACGCCGGGCTGGTCAAATGGGTCAATTGGTTTATGGGTTGCCAGGTCGAAAGTCCATAAAAGTGAGATGGTAAACAAAACAAAGCAGAGACGCGAAGACGGGGAACGAGGAACAGACGACGAGGAACTGCCTGTCACGTTCGCAGCCTATACCTCTCTCCACCACCTCCACCGCCGTATTGCGTATATATGAATGTTTGTTAAATAAACCAAGTTTGTTTATAACAAAGTGTCTCGTTATTCATTGATAAATGAACAGCGGCCATTCCAATCACTAGACGATTTACAACAAACATATATGTATAAATGTCAAACACACTATCTCTCAGTCTATCTATCGAGATATTCAAAAATCTTTTATAGTTGAATTACAGGTGGTGCTCATGTAGTAGAGTGTACCCTGTCTCTAGATGAAACACTAAGACTCTTCCTAAGACGAACAACAACAATACAGAATATACGTCATCTTCATACCACCCAGTATATAACAATACGAGTAAATAAGGAAACTCCTTGAAAGGTTTCTCGTTATTTGTGCATCTATGTTATTGTGCTAAAATAACTTTGTTATTTAGAAAGCCATTCTTAATATAGGAAAGAGGTAACTATTCTGTACTTTCACCTTAAAATTTAATAAACAAAAATATCATAAAAATTAAATTTAACTTGAAAATACTATTAAAAATAGCATAGTAACGTAGGTGCACAAGCACTGGTTTTCAAACTCTAAACACTAAACACTCGTTTAAAATGGCACAGCTACAGCAAGAATGAATTTCTTTATGGATAAATTCATGTTATCGAAGGAGGAGATAAAATCTGCTAAAAATGTCTAAACTAAACACTAATATGCCTCTGATTTGGTTTGGTCCTCTCTCTTCAATACATCTAATTCAACTCTACAAAATTTTTCATTATTTCTTATAACAAGCACTTATTTTTTTACGTATGAAACGGGAAAATAGCCTAAAACAGTTTCCTTCAGTTATAATCCATTTATTTATTTTACTTTTCAGATTAGAATGTCAGTAAAAGCATGACGTTCAGTTTTAACCCGTGGTTCACAAAATTTGCTGGTTCACCTTGTCATTTGGATGAAACAGTACCCCAACTTAACGACAAGTCATCCAGTTTAGTTATTTCCTCGAAAACAGTTATCCCACTTAAAAATAGTGAAGTTTCTAAGTTAATTGCCAAGGAAATAATTAGTATTCGGCAAGCAGTTAATCCACAAATACCCATAAGGTAACATTATATAGGACAGAAGTTCAATATATTTTGCTATAAGTGCTAAACAGATTGACAGGAAATCTCTTGCAGCAATCAAAGTGAAAAGAATGAAGGAACAGCTAGACAGACTTTCTGATATATCTTCTTGTAGCTGTAAACTTTCTGCCTTGAGATGTGATGACTTTGCAGTAAAGTGTAAGACAGAAAATTGTCAAGCAAGGCACATAATCTGCACTTGTCCTCCTAACAAGGAGGTAAAATTAATTCTATAGATTTACCTGCAATTATGTTCCTTTTTTGTGGAAAATAAAATAATATATTGGTATTTGTTATGTAATCTGGCTCTATTATTAAAAATGCACATTTTCCAATTTTCAGGTTCCACTAGAAGAACTGCCATTTACACCAATTTTTAAATTAATTTATGGAACAACAAAAAACCTAACAACATTTACTGGTCCTTTGGGGAAACTTTGTATCAATCAAGATTTGCCTCAAGTAGAATTCTAAAAAATTAGTGTCCCTCCCGATCATCATTATCTAACAGCAGAAGAAACAAATAATTTAAGTCTGAAGACCAGAGGCTACTTTTTGAGTATGCTGTTGGCATTTTTTGTTGAGAAGTTAACTTAGAAAATTGGGCCCTTGAATCAAGGAAGATGGCTAACATAAGCCACAAGATTAATGTGTTTATGGACTAGAGTTGTCTATCCTCAAACACTATGATAAATTAAACATTCTTGCCCAATTTACCATCCAAGTGTATGCAGTTAGTTGGTTTTAGATCAAAACCGACAATATTTTTTAACCAACAACTGTATATTTTAATATGATTCAGGGAACAAAACAGTTAACTGAAATCCAAATTACTGTTTTAAAATGTTCAAAATATAGTGCTTTTGCACTACTTCCGGAAAATATAATATCGATGATAAATTCAGATGAATTGGATGTGAAAGAAGAGGGCATTCAAACGATTTTGTCTATTAGGTAAATAAATATTTATCCATTAAATTTTATTAGTTTTCTTAATTTACCCAAAGAATATTTAGTTTTTTATTTATATTACATCGCAAAAATATAAAAAAATAAGTGTTTTCAAATATTTTTTGTGTTGTTTTTCCAGAAATAGTGAACAACTCAAAAGAAAATATTACTGCTATCAATTTTGCAGACACACACTGGTCAAATTGATTTATTTTTTTTCAAAAAGTTGTATATGGGCAGGAAGCAAGACATAGACACATTATTACAAAGTCATCATGACAGCAAATTAGGCCTTCATTTTCCTCAAAAGGAAATTATACAGAACAAAGTAGTTCTATTATAAGTTTATATTATTGCCTCTAATAAAAAATTAAAATACATGGTTCTGTAACTTGTATCAAGTTGTTATATTGTGTAATATATCTCCACATATCTTTTTGAATTGTGAAATTTAAAAGGCTTAGTTGCTAATTAGCTTTTTTTACAATTTTTGTTTAATTAATGCAGTAAAAGTTGAGATATTTTGCTAGTTGTCATTCGTAATTGAAATTATAATTCATGTATTTATTTTTCTTTCAGTGTATTTCATATAAATATATCAATTTTAATTGAATATTTTATAAAAATAGTGAAATTTCAAAGTCAGTGTTGTGAAAAATACAATGAAAATGAAGGATTTTTCAGAATTTTTCTACACGATTTAAAAAATCAAATGCTCAATTTTCTGTTCAAGATGGGTATCTAATTTTTGATATATGGTCTTATCACATCAAATCCCAAATATCATCACCAGTGCCATGTTGATTTTCTGAAAAAAAGTTGCAAATCGACCTGCCCTATTGTGTCATGCCAGAACAAATGACTGTTACATTGCCCATGTTACGTGAACTTTGTTTGAATATGTGTAAACACACATAAACACACACACACACACGCACACACACAACGAAAGTTTATAACCACTAGACGATACGAGCATCGGTTTCATACACACGTATTATATAAACTAGAGTGCATGAACGCATATATATATATATATATATATATATATATATATACGCCACGTTACATAGAGCCACAATACATGTTCAATTTCGTCACTTATAATACAACAGAGAGAAGCTATCGTTGCCAAACGTTAAGAGTCCGACTGGCTAAACTATATATACTATATATAGAGAGAGAAAAAGAGAGAGGGAGAGACAGACAGGCATGCAGACATTTATAGATTATGGCCTTGCTCTCTGAAATGATTTATCGCTAATATTTGTCAGGAAAATTTATGGCAAAAAAGGCAGAGGAGAATGACATATGAGAATAATTCATAAGCGAAGGCGATATTGACAAGACAAAATCAATTTAGCCAGTCATAGTTGTCTCCCTTTTTTCTCTGCTTCTGTCAAATTGCAAAAACTAATAAAAAAACATGTTACGCTTTCTACATAAAGATTATAAACAAAAACAAAAGCATACTAGATAACTTTTCCTCCATTTTACGTATTTCTTCAAAATGTTCAGCATTCAAAAGCGGCTTATTTTCAAATTTATTCACAAATTTTACATGGAAAGTCACTAGATATTTTCACGATGATATTACCGAACATTAATATTTTCCATTGAGCTAATTTAATATAGTAGCTAAATTGAGCTAATTTCAATGTACTAGTCAACATAGAGACACTATTATATTGGTTATTAACTAATTAGCAATTTAATGAGGTGCTAAATTTAGTACCATAAAATTTATTTTGTTGCAATTCACTTTTCATATTTATCTATACATCGTATATTATAAAGGTTGCGGTGTATACTGTTGCAAGGTTGAGCACATTGTCAAGAATAGTATGAAAATCTTTAAAACACGAAATCCAAGTTTCAAACAAAATAAAATATTAGCATATGGAATAGTGCATATGACAGACTAGTGAAGACAAAGGCACAGACACATTAACTAAAGCAAAACTAAGATATTTCGGTCGATTCATACGACCATAATCATTTGGTGTAAACAAACTTTATTGAACATAAAATAAAGCTTTTTTATACAATAAAACGTGGAGGGTAATCAATGAAGAAAGATGGTGTAAGACCAAGAGAAAGTGGGGGAAATGTGATTACAAGTTATATTTAAGGGAGTGAAGTATATAAAGTATATGCAGAGAAGACAATATGAACGTATAGGTCGAGGGGAATAGTATGAGGCAAATAGTAAGAGGGAGAGTTGGGGTCAGGTAAGTAAGAAAGGGAATAAATGGAAAACACTGGGGAAATAAAATTAGTATAAAAATGAAAGCATGAAAGTAAAAAGTCTAGCTCAAATCATCAATAAAATCGCTACAGACTTCACATTCGAATCTGAACAAAATAATGTTGTTGTTTTTTTTGGGGGGGGGTGACAAAAACAAAATAAAATACAAGTCTATTGAAAATCCACAAACAAGCACAATTACATCCATTACATTTCATGCCAATATGGATCCATTAAAACAGCTAACCATGACACCTGAGTAATGAAAATAACATTAATAAACTGTTTTAAAAACTTTTAAATACCTAAAAGATTTCGTCCTCATTACTACGAAAAAGGGTATCCATATTCACTTCAGCGCAAAAACAAAATCTTCCTTCTCCTTCTTCTCCTCTTATACCACCACCACCACCACCACCACCAACAACAACAACAACAACAACAACAACAGCAACAACAACATAACATTTTCCTATACCAACAAATACGACTAATAATGTTTTTACACTCCACGCAAGCACTATTTCACTACCATCCCAACTACCTCACTCATCATTAAAAATATAATAAAAAAAAATATATTAAAAAAAAGTGTAAATACACACCTTCCTCACATGCAAGGATATACACTCTACCGTTATATGACTGTGATGAAATCTTTAACAGAGACACCCAATGCTCCATAAAGCAAATAATAATAATAATAACAACGCAATCACGTTCTGAACCCAGTTGTTTACCAGATGTTTTCTCATAACCAGATATCAATACAAAAATACAAAAATGTCATAACCATTAATCACACACTAACATGAAATTAACCCGCCTGTCTGATTTCATTATCCGATAAAAATATTCTTTAAAGATCTGTTGGATAATAATTTAAAAGAAAGTGTTGCTCACATGTTTCAATTTTTATGTTCAGATCTAGTTTTATCTCACATACTTACCTCTAGGATCTCCTCCTCCTCCTCCTCCTCTTCTTTCTTACACCCTGTCCTCCCTCACGCACATGGCTCACTCGCACTACTTTTCTTTCTACTCATTCCCTGCTTTATATATTTTCCTATCTTCTCGCCTCTTTATATATTTTTTTTACATAGACGGCACCACTTATCAAGGCCGATAGGCCACTCAAGGATAAGGGTTAAAGAGTGTACAGTAGTCAAAAGGACAATATAGTAATCGATAGTAATGGAAGTTCGGTAAATTTGTTAACCTAAGTGGAACGGCTCATCAGAAACTTGTTCACGTTGGACTTGAAGACAACCATATTATAGAAAGCTGGAAAGCAGGAAAACGGAAGACAATTCCACAGGCGTGCAGTTCTAAGAAAGAAACTTTGATCATGGAATCTATGTTTAGGTTTAGATACAGATAAAGAGTGGGGAAAATTATTGATAATGTTTTCAGCTAGTCTAGTGTTTCCTGTTGAAATTTGGCGAGGGGGGACCATAGATTGAAGCTCAGTCGAACACTTTCCATGAAAATAACGATAAAGCAGACAAACTCGCAACATCTCTTCTGTGAGACAGAGGTTGCAGCGAAGAGAAAAGGACATCTCCCACCAAGCCCCGAAGTCTATTTTGAACTCTATCAAGGCAGGACAAGTCTTTTCTAGCAGCTCCTGTCCATATGTGGCAACAGTACTCCATCCTTGGACGTATCTGGCTCTTATATAGATAGAGAATTGCATCAGCAGTGAGATATCTACTGGATCGATAGAAGGATCCGACCATTTTTCCAGCGGCCTTGGCAACAGATTTGATGTACGTATTCCATTTAAGATCAGGAGTAAAGGTCAAGCTCAGAAGCCTGTCAAAATATTTTACCACAGCTCTTCTCTCATACTTATCTTCTATTCCATGTACTAATATTATACAGAATAATATGTTAATACGATGCAGATTAATATGTGCATAGCAAAATGTCATAAGTTTGGTATAAAACAACTGACGATTCACAGAAGTCAGAATAAGCAACAGCTTTTCTATTCATAGAATGAAGCGGAAAATTCGAAGGGCAAAATTTGATTGTTGTACAAATAATCACATTTGGACATAGAAAAGCCTCAAGAAATAAAACGAAAACATTGTGTTAGATGCATGAAACAAGCAAGGAAAATATTATTAAAACCATTCATTTTTAGAGATTTCTTGTTATTAAAGTTATAAAAAAAAACAAAAAAATTATACTAGCAAGAAAATCGGTCGAAAACCGCCACATCCAATTTATACTCTTTTGTAGTGAGAGTTCCCGCATACATTTCTATATTCATCAAATGCTCGCATTATATTTCTACGTGTTTCTTCATACATACATTGATTATGTTTAACGGAATTAATTATTTAATTTCTGTAAAGAAGAATTGTTGCATCTTTCTGCCATTAGTTATTTATTTAATACTAGAACAATGCCCGTCCCAAGAGAGATAAAATGGATTTCCCATACAGATCAATTCTCCACTACTTTTATAAATCTTACAAAAGCTAAAATCAACAAATAATGATAGTAAAACTTATATTTAGAATCTTTAGTCTGTAATGTTACCCGCGTTCACACACGTGTTAACATGTAGACACGGGGACCCAGCACGTTGTAGCAGAGTACGTCGCAAGGAATAGAAGACAAGTAATAAATTGATTCACTTTTTCTCATTGTAACAACGGCATTTATTCCTGGGTACTTTCCCGAATAAAACGTGATCGTGTTCATTCTCGCTAACCTTTGTCCTTTCCAACGTCCTCGTCAGTTTGTGCACACATATTATACAGTCTTTTTCTTTTTCGGGTTACGGTGACGTCACTTCGCACACGGCTCGGGCTTATAGCCATCATACCCAGTTACAATTTTAACATTGATTAAAATCTATTACATGATATTGATTCTAGAAAATGACTAAACTCTAAAGCCCAAGCTTACGGGTTCTTAAGCAGAAATTGAAATTCATGGAATCTTGCTTAATTGGTGTCTAATGACTATTAATCAACTTTAATTCAATGAATTTTAAAATTGGAAGCTGTGCTCGTATTATATCCCCTAAAAACCTTAAAGCCTTGAAAAATGTTTAATAAAAAAGTGCATCCATAGAATACTGAGCATCAGTTGGAGGTCTTTCACTCCTGACACTGATGTCCCTGAACAACGCAACTGCTGAAGCATAGAAATGAGGATCGTTCAAATCAAACGTGTTGGACTGGACACTTACTGAGAATGAGAGATGATAGTATACTGAAACAACTGTTTTATGGTAAGCTTTCCATAGGAAAGAGACCGCATCATAAACCTATGAAAAGGTTTAAGGGTGTATTGAGGACTAACCTCAAGTTGATAGAGAATGTTACAAACGACTGGGAAGTTCAAACTGCAGATTGAAATACATGGAGGAAATAACCACAGAAGGATGCAGAAAATTTGAGGAAAAGCGTTTTAAGCATGCGGTATTGAAGAATGCCCTTATAAGGTCAGCTAGATCTGCAAGCGCAACAGCATCCTGCCGAATTGCAACAAGAACAGAAATGCACAATCTGTAGCAGATTTCTTCTGCCTAAAGCCGGTTTAGTAAATCATGTGAGGTCACCCAATGTAAGGAATAACTCACAATTGTATGAAGCTGTGCTGCTTCCAAGACCACACAAGTATTGCAGTAAAATCTCTAGTTTCGTCGCTAATTCAGCAAGTGTTTTGACAAGATTCTCAAAGGTGCATAATGAAATCCCGCCACAAGCAACACCAAATACGGGCAAGTTCCCCTGTAACCTCTCTGGACGATATTTCAAGAGTGTAGCTGGTTTGAAGAGCTATCTATATGCGCATGGGCACTCTACATCAATCTGAAGAGGTGGCTAAGTTTCTGACAAGAAGTGGCAATCATCAAAATCGTTAAAATGCTACCGAGAAACTGAAATTCAGGAAATGTTAATTAATGATATTTAACATCTGATTTTAAAATTTCACAAAAATTGGAGGCATCAGAATTTTTCTGAAAGGATTGCATCCAATTTATATCCATTTGCATAAAAAATAAATCAAATAAGTATCGCCCACATTTAGGCTACTTATGCATAACAGCTACATCTTAAAGTTTATTAGTATCGGTTAATTAGTTTGGGTGTGAATCCTGTACACATAAATATGTAAGCATGCCTAACTTTATATAAATACATATATAAGGATCTGGAGACCAGAAGCGCTGATTACGTGACGAATGCATATAGATAAATAAACATAAAACATACTGTCTCTTGAATGTGAATGTTTAATGGAAACGCGCAAATGCCCGACAGCTAGAATAAACTGTTTTCGACAATGAAACCTCTGAGGCATGGCATATTTTAGTCACAGGTTTATCGATCATTGGCAAAAGTAAAACTCAAAAGAAATACACACATTGTTTCAGAAATACGCAGATACAAAACGAAGGCAGAGTAGATTTTATCAAAATCCAATGAAGCTGTATACTAAATGATATGCAGAAAAGATATTTTGAGCATAAAAAAATAATACTGGCACAAAAATATACCAGTTATGGTAATAGCCTATTTACGAGAGATTAAAATGGCGCTTCCCACGTTGTTAAAAGGTAGATAAGTTCGGTTTAATTTGAGAAATAATACTAAAAATGATATTATCATAAGTTAAATGTATTTTTGTGGAGGAAAGGCAATAAATCTACTGGCGATGCTCAAAATGTCCGGATACTTAAAGAGATAGAAAACTGTCCAATAAGGGTCGTGAAGAAGGCTATTAAATGGATCTAGGACAAGCACTGAAGCCTCTGCTGGTAACCAGTCTGAAGGAAGCTCTTCAAAAAAGAAAGGGCCGGAAAAGGGAGATAAATACTAGGAAATTTATTCTACGTTAGATAGACACAAACTATATTTTAAATAAATTTCGTTTTTAGTTATACTCATGGCATTTTTTTTATTTCAATAAATATTTGATTATCTATATACTGTTAAATGTATCAATTTTTAGTTTGTCTGAGTAAACATTATAACACAGTTCTTTTGATGATGTAAATCACCGAGTTTGATTCTCACATAATTTTTAAAAAATGTTTTATGAATGTAAAGAAATTGCTATAACATAATAACACAGGAAAACATTACATTAATATATTCGTTAAACTAAGTGAATATTTTTGGTTGGTTGGTTGGTTGTTTTTGTTTTACGGCATATCAACCCTTATCAGGTTATTTAATGCCGAATCCAAAGATTCGGAAGAACATTTTTTAAATAGAATATATTTGTTGTTTTCAAGTCGGTTTATATTTAACCCATAGTTGGGACCCTAACAGGTACTACCACTCCGGGTCAGAGTGGACCTGGGAGCAATGGCAATTAAAGGGTGGGTCCACACTCCCCAAAGCCCGCAAGCTGGGGCCTCACCACCGGATATAGTTTAAGGTCATATCCAGGACCCTGAATATTTCTGGATAATCCACAAAAATAGATAGACATAAAGGGCATTCAGCATTAATCCAAAACAACTTATTTTTTCTTCAAATTGTCATGTTTTTTTGTTGTTTTTTTTTGCTAATAAAAATTAGACACATTCATTGTCGTTAGTTACTCTCTCATATAAATACTAAATAAATAGTATATTTTTCCACGAAATTTCACAAAAATTTTTTATAACCGCTATAAAATGTTAGAAAGCTGATATAGATGAAAAGGTACTGTACTAACACCACTTCATGTGAGAGAATAAACTAATATTAAATTTGAGAAATAGTAATTTAGTGTGTAAGCTACACAAACACAAGAGAAACAAAGACTTATACATGAAATTTTCTCATAATTTTAGTAATATGAATCAAGTAACGTAAGGAAATACTAATACGTGTTCAATATAAATTAGTAAAACGTTCGATAAAAGTCATGGGCGACTCAAAGGCCTTCTTTCTGAAACTACTATACTGAAGTGCAGGCGATGGTACCACTTATTTCTCAGGATTACTCCACTTAGACTTGAATTGCTACTAGTCGATGAATGGGTGATCTATTAAAAAATGTTTATTTGAATTAAGCAATATTTTTACTGATATGTCCGAGAAGGAGATATATATTTGCTTGATATTGATGAGTGGTATTGGCTGCTGTTTTTAAATAACAATAAATAAGCCGCTTTAATGAACGGTTGTTCATAGTTGTAGCTGGTAAAGTAACCAGGTATGGAAGAATTGTTGTGCAATCCTGCATCACAGGACCGTTCATGTAACCAAACGAGGTGGATAAGTCACACACGAGCAAAGTGAAGGCACGATGTGCACTAACCCTAAGTCCCGGTGGTTACAATTTTACTTCGTCTGGTGATGGACCCTTTCCAAACGTAACCAGATACTCACTGATTACTGGAAAATACCGTTCCGATACTCACAGCACACAAAACACGCACGACGGTATGGCAATACCTTCAATTTCTTGGTTGGCGGTTCGTTGTCAAACGTTGTGGTTGCGTTCTTCTTTTACAAGTGCACTGGTAATGGTGGATATTTGCTTCTCTCAATCGGCAGCTTGAATATCAGCTTTTCGGTTAGATCTAAAATTAACTGTGTTATTCACCAAAAATCAGAAAGCATCAATGATTAATAAAGACATATAAAATCATTTTCTTATAAACGAGAATAATTATTTGCATGAAATACAGTTCGTACAAAAGGGAACAATTAGATTTTGGGGTTCTTCTGAGCCACATCCGCATAAACTCTTTGTAGATGCAGGAGTTATAATTCAAAGCAATTCCTTTCATATGGTTTTTCAGTCAGAAGAGGAATAAAGGGCTTGTCCCTTTCGATGCCAGCGAGCAGGTCTCTCTTATATGCTAATACAATGTTTTTTTAATGGCTTCCATTTTTCTGAGATTAGCATCTCTTCTCTGTTATTGTAGATTAACGACATTGCCCCTTTTCTGTTCCTTTCTATTTTCTTTCTCCTTCTGAACTCATTCTGTCTCTCTCTCTCTCTCTCTCTCTCTCTCTCTCTCTCTCTCTCTCTCTCTCTCAAACTCCTTTTCTCTTCTCTTGGAATCCCTTTTTCTTTTGTGCTAAAGAAATCTATTTATCAAGCGTTGTGGAAAATCTGCTCTCTGGCACGAGACATGTGACTGATTCTAAGACTTTTATGGTTGCCAGGTAGACTTTCGGAACCAAGTTGTCAGCCTCACTTTAGTGAGTGATTCATCATTTCTGATATGCCGAATTTGGAGACATTTTTGATTTCTTAAACACATTTCTTGAAGATTGCCCGAGTTTTCGACCATCTCACAAGCTTTTATTCCCGTCCATTTTTATGGCTTACACCAGCCAATCATATTCTTATTAGGTGGAACCCAGATGTTTTCATCTTCATTACATTATTTACATATCAACGATTGAAGCCGTTTATAACAATAAAGGTTAATTTGGAGTTTTTAGCAACAAGATAAACAAACATGCTTGGTAAAGTTTTCCCAAACTCCAACAGGCATCCTATATCCAGACAGAAAAATAAAGCAGGTCAATTTATTTCCAAGAAATGGCGAGTTGTAACCAAATCCAAACAATGGCAATGTTCTTAATGGCATATAAAAATATTTGTATGTTTTAATTAAAATCAATATAAAGAAAGACATCTGTAGAGTTTGAAATAAACGGTCGTTGTCAGATCCTGTTATTAAATGAGGAGTAGTGAGTTGCAAACAAGACAAACAGAATATGACAAAGTTGCAACCTGGAATCTGGATACTATTAAGAAAGCAACACTTGTCATGGATGTGTGACAGTGGCAAATATGTGTCCATTAATTCCTGGTAAAAGTGCATTGAGAATGGTGGTGACTATGTCGAAGAATAAATTCTGGAGCAAAAACGGTCGTTCGTTTTAATTGTTCCACTCCCATGTTTGTAGCTCTTCAACTTTTTCAGTTTCAAAAATAAAAGGCTTTGCCTTCAAAACGACTCTCATAGAAGTAAAGAGAAATTAGAAGCCAGAGAATTGGTTTATAAATGGCCTGAGATATTCAATTATACTTAAATAAGCAAGTCAGTTCTCTCGGTTATGATTGGTTTTAATCCATGAATGGGTAGAAAAGGTGGTCGACTATAATCGAAGGTAAACCGAGATATGAGGAAAGCGTCATTATTTTCCTAGTATTACTCCACTTATCCTTGATCCTCACTTTATAGTATTTAACAAGAGGGTATTAAATAAATCATTATTTTTATAGTAAGTGCTTATCTAAGCTCCAATCTATGGCCCATCCTTGCCAAACACTCAACTAGCTACGACGACTATAAACAAGTTTATTTACTCTCTATCTGTGCCTAAATCTAAATTCAAATTCTATTAAGAAAGCTCCTTTCCTAGAACTGCCCATCTGTGGAACTTCCCGGTTGATTACAATATGGTAGCCTTCAAGTCCAATGTAAACAAATTCTTGTTAAGCCGTCCCCTCGAATAATCCAAATTCCACCCAATCTACAACATGCTGATTATTACACTAATACTTTATATTCATTAACTTTTATCCTCGAATGGTCTTCAGGCCTTGATAAGTGGCGCCCCCCTTATAAAAAAATCCATTTTTTAAATATTTGGTAGGATTAGACCGATAATTTAAACCCAATCCTTACAGCTCATAACAGAATTCCTTTATCACTATACGAAATTAGGTTAATAGCTGGTTAAATTATGTGATGATAGAATACTTTTAATTTAAAGATAGCTTCCATGTTTCTATAAGTATTTGCTTCTCTAAACCATCGGCGTGCGAAAATGTGGATTAAATATCGAATCGTGAATTTCTTCAAATTGGACAAGATAATAATTCTATGATTGCTGCCCTATTACACTCTCGCCATATGTGTCTTCTTTCGGATTCTCATATTGAACCGATGAAAGCAGCTATCATGATAATTGCACCGCGTTTCTAGTGAAGAAAGTGATTTCCCATATCTCTTGTAACGGAAATTTTGTTACGTTCAACGAATTTTATCCCGTTACACGAAACTAAGAGTTCTAAAAGGAATTTAATTAAAAAAAAAAATTAACAAAGAGACCAAAGTAAACTGGTATAAAATTTTATCAAAAAGAAAAACAGGAAAGGAAAGAATCATAGAAAAGGAAATGTATAGTTCGACTGGGCTGCCAAATCAGTCCCTCTGGCGGTTCTTAAGAACTCTTCTAACAATTATTCTTTTACAAAAAAAAATTCGGCGTAGTTGGAACACGTCAACACTCCTTAACCTTTTGTGTTATTCAATACAGAATTGAGATGCATAAATCATTAGCAGTTTCCAATTGAGTTTATCTGACTTCTCACCACTAGAAATAAATCGATGGCGGATCCGTTACCAAATTTATTTCTTTTACTTTGCTTTTTTCCACGGCATATCAACCATTTCTTGGGTTATTTAACATCGAATTAATATTCATCCGGAAATAACGTATAGATACTATTTTATCAAGTAAAATAGTAATTCCAACTATTGTCATGGGAAATTGAAAACAGAATTTGTTTTGCTTGTTTCTCGAATTTATAATTTTATCTTATTTCGATTCCGTTCAGCTTTGTTTGGTAAGTTTAATAATCTCGATGGTTAATATTACTATTCTTCTTGTATTTCAAACGTCGCAACACCGCTCTGGTGTAATTAAAAGTTCGCAAAACCGCTCTCGTTTTTTCAGTTCGTCGCAACATCGCTCTGGTGTAATTCAGTTCGACGCAACACCGCTCTGGTGCCTTCAAAGCCTAACAACGCTCTGGTGCCTTTTTTTTTCTTCCATCCAGCTTCTGAGTGTTTCACTCTTTTTTAAATAATGCGCTCAATGTTTTAGCCAATCGAATCGCGCGTAGCACAGCAAGAAGTAATAGCGTACAGCGAGAAAGGGGGAGAAAAGAAGGAGAGAAAGAGAAGAAAATACACCAATTATAGGGGGGAAAGGAAGGGGATGGAGAGAGTAGAAATACACTAATAGTAGGAAAAAAGGAAAGGGAGGTAAATAGAGAAAAATAAAAATAAAATGTCTACACTTGTAGCCATGGTTGTTACAGGAAGAATCAGTGAGTGCAAGTATTTATCATTGTTTGAGGAGAAAGGGAATTTTGTTGGCTTCGAAATCCACCAAACACTATGTGTGTGAACCGTGTGTATGCCTCTGTGTGTGTGTGTGTGTGTGTAAGTGTGTGTGTGGAAGTGTGTGTAAGTATGTGTGTAAGTGGGTGTTTAATTATGAGCAAGTTGTGTATGCCTTTAATTGTGTGCATAAGTGTGTGTATAAGTATGTGTGCGTGTGTAAATGTGATTGTGAGTGTGTCTATTGTCCTTTTTATTTGATTTTCTCATCATTTTGTTCGTTGGGGATGGGGCATCCTACCGGATGCAAAAGATTTACCTTCTAACTCAGATATTCCAAACAAGAGATCGTTTTAAGATTCTGACGGCCTCTTTAAGTGCAATTGTTTGAATCTCTCTTGCACTTGGTTAACCGGGTATATTTGCCAAGTAGTTTTGGAAATTCTTTTTCATAAATCCGGTTGCTCCTATAATAACTGGAACGATAGGGTTTTTCTGAAGGTTCCAGTTTCTTTTCATGTCATACATAAGACCTTGGTAAGTGTGTGCGAAAGTTTCACCATACGTGTGTGTATGTATGTGTGTGTGTGTGTGTATGCGTGTATGTGTGAGAGTGAGGGATTGTGAGTGTGTTTGTGCACATGTTCCTGCACGTGCGCTTTTCAGAAATCCGATAAAGGAAAAGTTCACTCAGAAACGATATTTCAACGTAAAGACTTTCTTTTATTAGATCCATTGTTGATGCTATCTAATCGAATTATAAAACGAGTAGTCTAAATAATACTTACATAAATTCTTACCTCCACCAAGGAGGTAATATATATTTAGTCGATTTGTCCGTTTGTGCATAGCACTTGTCCAAACGTCACCAAACTTGGTCAAAACATTGGTCATAGTCTAACGTAAAAAAAAACAAAACAACATAGGCCATCTATAACATTTTGTAAATGTTTTGTAGCGAGGAGTTCTTATTACAGGGTGAGGGTGCTGGCTCCACGTCCAAACCTCCCAGAAGGTACATACAGGGCCTAGCCTTCCAAAATGGTCACGCATCTGGTACTGGCCAGGCTCAACGTTGCTTAACTTCGGTGATCTGGCGAGAACCGGTGTGTCAATGTGACTGTGCGTTACACATAGTCCAATGTAGAAGGGGTTTAATTTCTGGATATCTTAGTCAAAAGTCAGGGTCACAGAAAAGGTGACAGTCACATGTTTGGTGATAACGTTGGTGTACTTAAACGTAGAGAGACACTATTGGCCCATATTGTAGCCAATGAAGTATTCTATCATATATGACGTTCATCTTGAAAAGACCGATTGGCGTCGAAATTTTAACATAATTTCAATTTCTGGCATATTAAAATTCAATCTATCAATCTAATAGGCTTTAATCAATTTCAGTCTGATGAGATAAGTGGCTTTTGAGTTATCAACGTTTTTTCTTCATGTTTTATCTTTGGGAATACTTATTAAAATATAGATAAATAAGTCACAGGTAAGACTTTGGCCCAATTTTACGCTGTCAGACTGTGGTATGGATTTTGCCAAATGACTTACGTTCTTTTGTGTTATGCGATATGACATTTGTCCATCACTTGCGAAGATGATCATGCATTTGTTCTGTGTGTCTGGATATGGTTCGTCAGTCTGATCTAAGCTCTGATGTATCTCCGCATGTAGGACATGTGCGATTATTCTGTAGCAGAAGTTTTGACTGTTCTGCACTTTTCCTCTCATGTTATTGAATGTGTGAACATTTTGCAAGCATGGCTCCTTTGTGACATATAGTACGTTATGAATAGTTGTTTTGGACTAGGTTTTCCCACGAGTCAGAATACAAAATAAACTGTTTGCAGGACATCTTCAAGCTTTTTTTAATCGTAATTTGTTATGCAACCTTACAGCTGTGCAACTTTTTTATTATTGATAACGTTGCGAAGTATCAGAGGTAAATATGTCCAGTTGGATGAATCACAACTGATTACTATAGGCTGAGGAAAATCAACAGAGCTGGTATCAGCCACACCCGCTAATGACGACTCTGACGACAGGTAGTTCAATTAAATGTGATGGTCAATGCGACTGCTGAAAGATAGTCCTCAATTGATTACCATCTTTAGCAAAGCACTCTTCATCTCCAAGCCTTCTTGACTGATGTACAGGCGATGACAACGTGATAGTACCAGAGTCATCCAGTTAAACACATCTCAGCAGGTATGGAAAGAAAGGGTGTGTCAAGCACAGAATCTCAGGAGCGAATAATAATGTTATAATAACTGCCATTTTTCTGTATTTTGGGCTAAACCTTCCCGGATTTCGTATGCATGTGCTGTGCCTTGTCACTTTATAAAAACTCACAATATGATGGATTGCTACGGGCAATGAAATCATTCATGGCAATACTGAGACTCGATATTTATGGGCTCTATGCAAACATCTGATTTGTTGAACAACAACAACAACAACAAAACAACAACAAAACAACAACAACAGCAACAGCAACAGCAACAGCAACAACGTCGGCAACGACGACGACGACAAACATCAACAACAAAAAACAATCAATAAAAACTAACCAATGATATACTACTAGAAAACCACTAAATGTGAAGTTTTAAAACGAGTTCATGTGTTTAACGATGATGATGATGATGATGATGATCATCATCATCATCATCATCATAATCGATTTACCGTTCCTTTTACGTACTGCCATATGTTGGACGGTTTTCATAAATTTACTTCCAAACTAACCTATTTCTGATCAGGTTTTTTTTATTTATCCCAGTTTCGATCCTTATCAATTCCTTCTCCGTTTTCCCTGTCCTGTCCCGATGAGCTTTACCAATCGCTACATACCTGATAATACATTCCTCCTCATGTAACACGTTCCCTAAACCCTAACTGACCAGATTTATCTTTCCTACATGATCATGCTGCATACACATGCCATTAAAGACTCTTTTCTCAGCCGACAATCTTTGGGTTTATAAAATTAACGTTTGGATATTAAGCAAATTGTTGTTTGCTGTTATATTTTCCCTCAAAGTTTTAATGGTAGATTAATGTTCTACGCATAAATAAATAAAGTTGCATTCCAATGTTCTGAAACCTCACCTGTCAATCTCTACTTGCAGTAGAATTTCTGGGAGGTTGAATTTGTGTGCAAGAAAAGGATAAGAACTCAGATATGGACAAAGTATATCGCGAAGCTATTGAGGTTGCTAAGAAGTTTTGTTACATTAGAGCATAGTGTGGAGCAGGTATTAGTTTGATTATAAGAGTTAATATGATGAAGTATGTTCAGGGAAAGCCTGGAATTACTAATCAGCAAAGCGTTACTACTTATAACTATAGAAAAACTATATAAACCATGTGTATGTAGTACGATGATGTATGGGTGTAGGCGTAACAGAGCACATATGCAAATTAGAAAGTGTGCGTGAGCTTACGTCACAAGAAGCAGGCATTGTTTGGATAGTAACGGTAATAAATGCCTTTTGTTAAAACAGACAAAAAATATATAAAGTACCATAACAGGAACAATAGATAGGAAAGAAACAAAAATCCGACTCGGCGTTTTTTTAGTACAAATAAAATGGCATTTATTCGTGGTTCTTCCAAAGCAAAGCATTTCATTATTTTCCAAAAGTGTTTTAACACACACATGTGCTTTTTAAAAGTCTCTGTCTTCTTGCCACCTCACGCCGGCCTAGCCAGCGCTTTCACGCCCTCATTTTCACACATCCATATTGTCTGGCATGCACTACACTCCTCTCCTCAACACATGGTGTATTTTTTTCGCTTTTTCTTGCGAATAAAGCTTGTGCACACTAACTAATTTGCATACATGTTATAAAGGCTGCTGCTAATACATTCACTAGCATGTCATCTCTCGATTGCTGCTGATTCTTGACAAGCACTCATGTGTACTCTGTTTCATAAGGAAACTTGGTCAGTAAAGAGAGAGGGTATGCGTTGCATGACGAGGAATGATATGAGAATGATATGTTGAGTATATAAGTCTTAAGAGCAAGTTTAATTATAGATAAATATTATACTTAGAAATATGGATATATATATATATATATATATATATATATATATACATATGCAGAAAGAGAGAAAGAAGGGAACACGGGTTCTTGAGTAAGCTTACGTACAGCAGTTTGGGTTTCTGGTTCAGTTCACAAGAGAAGACCATAAAAAATAAGGGTGGAAATCATAAGGGTTTACATGAGAGAAAGAGGGGCAAAGATCTGCCCAGAGACAGGTTAGTTTGGAACGCATGACAGTATGTACAAAAAACGTTATACCAATGATGATGATGATTTATTTTTCAGAAAAATATTCTTTTTAAAAAGCAAGTGAGTATTTAGTTTAGGGAACCTTTTAAGAGAACAAAAAACGTGTTATTTTTAATATATAATAATGGAGTTGGCATAAAGAGGTATAAATAAGATCTAATAAGAGATAGGTTAGTTTTGAAATCAACTACTCGAAGCCGTCTACCACCTTCCAACATGTCCGAGGGGCGTTCCAAATGTAACGCGTCCTATTTTTCTTTCACACAGCTCTAAAAAGCAACCCTTTTCATGGACAAGCGTCAGGAGCAGAAACGCATCATTGAATTTCTGGAAAATTTGCATTGAGAACGGTAGGGACTACGTAGAAAAATATATTCTGGACTACAAAAGGTTGCCCGTCTTAATTTTAACTTCGTTGCTCTTCAAATTTTGGAGTTAAAAAATAGGAGGCTTAACTTTTGGAATCACCCTCGTGTGTACAGGGTCTTATTACTTCGTAACTTTCATTGTCATGGCCATCTTATGTTATGAGGAATATATGGGTTTAAAAAGTTGAGAGGACACTGCCAAATGCTGAGATACAATGGGGTTGCATTTTCCACCAACATAGGAAAATGAATGAAAGGTGTTTTCCTTTTGTGCATTATAAGGGCTAGTCAATGAGGAGAAACTGACGAACAACTGAACAAGGGAACAATATTACAACGATAATAGTTTGGGAAAGAAGAAAGAGAAAGTGATATGAAAAAAAGATGGATGCCGTCGAAGACGCTATAAAAGAGGGAAGTGAAAAGGAAAATTGAACAGAGGAAAATGAAGAAGTAAAAGACGGTTATAACAGATAGATAGATAGATTGATAGATTGATAGATAGATAGATAGATAGATAGATAAAATACAATCAAACAATGACATTCAAAACAAATTCACCAGTAAGGCGAAATGTATCTTGGCTTAGTATGGTCACATTAATATAATTGTTGAAAACGGATGTTGTATCCATTCCGGGGAGTATTTAAATGCACAGGTAGTGGTGTGAAGTGTAGTTGGAACCTTAGTGAAATAACTATTGTGTATGAATGTATCCCTGTAGTTGAGAGTTATGAATTTTAAAATCTTTTAAATCGGGGGGGGGGGCAAAAAATCCTATGACCCAAGTTACAAGAATTGTCTATTATGCATTACTGAAAAATATAGAATCTTATAAACAACCATTCCATTGCATGTATGAACATTAGAAACGAGATATTCAAACCGTTTCCGTACAAAACAAAATGTTGACATGCGAAATGGACCAACAACAATATCATTTAGCCCTCTTGTACCATAACACAAATATAAACCTGAAAATTCCTAAATCCTTTAAAATAATAAAAGAATATAAGACATAACCTATCGCAATACCTTCCTATTAATACAATTCTTTATATATTACACCTCCATCATATGCTCAAGCATATTATACACCCACTCCCTATACCGCTCACTTGTCACCAATAACCTATATTAGTAAGCTCCTCTTACAAATAAAATATATACTCATTACGTAATTCATTATATATACTAAGCACACTGAAATAAATATATATATGTATGCAACTAAGTTTTAAATTAATCGGTCTCACACGGTCTCCATGATAGACTCGTTAGCATGATTAGCTTAAGAATGGCGGAGTTAATACAAATAATCGTCCTATACCTATACAGACTCCAGGCATATCACGTTGATGGCGAGCCTACATTAACCCATTTTCTTAATTTTATAGACCTCTAAAATTTCTTCAACAGATAAAGATACTTCCAACACCTATTTAGGTAAGAAATTACAATTATGACAATAGGTGTATACTTAAATTCACCCCACCCTGATTTAAAAGGTGTTTAAACTCATTCCACTTAATTATTGGAACACATCCCATACTGAATATCTAACTCACTAAGTTTCCGGTATGCTACACTACACACCACTGCCCCTAAATTTAAAAGCTTCCCTGAAACACGAATGCATACAACATTCGTTTTCAACAATGATATTAATGTGACTATATTGTGACACGATAAAGTCCCCCTTCACTGAAATGATACTTCCTTCAAAAGGAACATTTGAAAGTTTTTCACCGAATCCTTGTCGGTGAATTCCTGTAACACAGCGCGTGTGAGTGCGAGTGAAAAAATCAACAGCAGCCGAAGGATAGCTAGCTAGTGAAAATATTGACAACTGCAGCCGTTAAAGCACGTATGCAAATTAGCAGGTGTGCGCGAGCTTGCGTCACAGGAAAAGGAGAAAATACGCTACGTGGTCGTAGAAAAACAAGTTGTGCGCTGGGCAAGAAGGACAAGTTGAAGTCGAGGACGAGAAGGTGCTGGTTGGCGCCGGCGTGGGGTGTCGGCGAGAGAAGAGACTTTTAAGAAAACCTCATATGAGTGCGAAGAGACTTTGGAAAAAAAAACATAAAATGCGTTTTGGAAGAAACGCGAATAAAAGCATTTCATTTGCACTTTAAAAAAATGCCGAGTCGGATTTATTTATTTTTGTTTGTCTGTTCCATTGAAACGGTTCCAGACATCGCGGAGCTCCAAGAGAGGGTTGAACTGTAGCGACACAAGTTAACAAGTAATCGCCACGGTACATTCGTTTTGACTTCCATTTTTCGATTGGATTATCATTTCGTGAATAATTGATGATTTCTTTGGAATTTTTAAAACATTTAATAGAGAGATCCACTGCAATGAAACCATGGTACGTCCCTGAAACCTGTAATGTATTGATTTTAAATACATAATATGCATGTTAGCTAACATATGTGGGATTTGTATTTTAGCTTACATATTTGCGATCGAGCATTTTATTAATTTCTTTTCAATGTATTCTGACGCCGTATATATATATATATATATATATATATATGTGTGTGTGTGTGTGTGTGTGTATATATGTATATATATATATATATATATATATATATATATATATATATATATATATATATATATATACTCCAGGTAAATGTCTCCTTCGGACCATTACATTGTGATGTGGATTACTCAAAATACAGTTTGGATCATTTTACAACACTGCTATCAAAGACATTCACTTCAGATTTTACCATGCAAATTTTGATGTGAATTTGTATATCCTTTTCATTAACTTCCCTTACTCTGTGACATATGAATACTTAAACAAGCTTTAATTGTAATTTTCCGTGTCTTATTGACTTTAGCAAATAAGATGTAAACCATTATAACTATTTGCTAATATTTTCTTCTCTGAAGAGATGGTAGACATCGAAATCCTATAGAATAAGGAGTTATGATATTTCAAATGTATTCTTTGTCTTGCATAGAATAATAAAAAAAATCTTTTGATTTGAAATTCAAACATTTCACACCATAAATTTTTAAATTCATTGAATGACTAAAATTTTATATATATATATATATATATATATATATATATATATATATATCCGTTGTGTGTGCGTGATGTATATATATATATATATATATATATATATATATATATATATATATATATATATATATGTGTGTGTGTATATATATGTATATATATATACATCATAATATAACTACAATGTATAAAGGCTAGTGCTCATGAGGAAAGCAGAAAGAAATCTTTCAAAGATTAAATTAAAGTTTGCTTATTTATTTTCACATAAAAATGACTAATATTTTCGCGAGATAACAAGAGAAATATTTGTGTCCGCTTTCCACTTGCACACTTTCGGGATAAATCATTTTTGTGAGTTTCAGAATAATCTCCTCTCCAACGGCTGCGATGATTTCCTCCATTTCAACTGACCAGAGATTTATGACGAGACTATCGGACAACGATTGCGTCATCCACAACGAAGTGTAAGTAGGAGGAGAAGAGGGCAGAATTGAAGCGAGCATTTCCACGCGTTCATCACACAGCTTTTATTATTCCTATCTGTTGTGCTTCTCTTTATTATCTCTACGCATATGCGCACGCTCTATCTCACCTCTTTTCTTCATATATATATATATATATATATATATATATATATATATATATATATATATATATATATATATATATAAAGAGAAAATTGTATAAGATGTAATATCTTACACGTAGGACCTGTGGAAATTTCACAGGGGACTCATTCATATGTAATATATGAATGTTGGCATTCTGCAGATGTTCAGCGTAAATGGAGACGCTCTGATATTATAGCTCTTTTGTTAAAACTGTAAAAGCATTTATCTAAGCTAGCTAGGAACGCCCAGCGCAGCCCGGCGTAGCCCGGTC
This sequence comes from Euprymna scolopes, assembly GCF_053919585.1. Lineage (NCBI taxonomy): Eukaryota > Metazoa > Mollusca > Cephalopoda > Sepiida > Sepiolidae > Euprymna > Euprymna scolopes. The sequence goes on along the minus strand of NC_136503.1, from coordinate 50,793,789 downwards.
GTAAAGTATGCTTAAATATGATATTTTAATCCTTGCAGATTTCGTATGTACAATTACCGAGTTACTGCTCTATCAATGTTTATATATTATAAAGTTGCGATTAAAAAAAATATCCATGTTAGTTAGGTGCATCAGCTTGTACGGAAACCGAAACCAAAACTTATGAATATATATATATATATATATATATATATATATATATATATATATATATAACTTGAGTTCCTTCAGCTAATCGAAACCAAAACCAAAACTTACGAAGAATACTTGATAAAAAAATAAAAAAAAAATATTACTGCAGTGCCATCAGCCTTAATCGAAACCCAAACCAAAACTTATGAAGAATTCTTCGTAAAATTATTGATTACAAGTAATGGAAGTCCATAACAATTAAACGACAATCACTCGTCTGGATGCGGGAGACACAAAATAAGTAACACACAATATATAGATGTATCGATTTTCAATATATACTTCAAGAATGCTCAATGCTTGTCTAGAGTTAAGTAGTAAATTATGAAAATGTACATGGTAGTTAATTTGCACATAATTTTCCACGTTTTTAGGTATACGCACATGTTCCCACGATTTTATGTACAGGATTCGCTCTTCACCAAATTAATCAACGATTATTAATGTTGCAAGCGAATCGGGACACCTTGTGAGTGTGAGATTTCCATGAAACTTTCCCTTTCGGGGAAGCCAGTTCAACACGCCTAGAGTGTGTGCTGCTCCTGTTACGGTATTCAACCCTATTTACTTTATTTTATAAAGGTAAAAAAAAAAAATTTGCGTTGCAGCTATTTGGCTTTAAAGTGTTCAATGTAACACGTATCTTATTTAATTATATATATATATATATATATATATATATATATATATATATATATATATATATATACTAGACTACCCGTGACCCGTTGGGTCACTATTTGATATTAGCTATGGAATTAAGGTATGAGCGTGACACGTTTAACGTAAAGAAACTAGATTTTTGTGACAGAACAGAAACATTTCTATGAAAGTATATAAAAATAAAAAAGAATATAGATAGATTTCTATGAGTCGTTCTGTTTATAATTGTTTATTTTTGCAAAAGAAAACTTACCGCCATGGAATTATAAGTGGTTGGCCATACTTATAGGTAAATGCGCACTGAACAGATACCATAATACTTAAAGTAAAATTAAAGTTTTTATATATCTTTTAATTTAAACGCGAAAAAAAAAAAACCAATTGGGACGCTGAAAACGTACACTGTAAAACAATACGTTTTGTTGTTGCTTTGATTTTTTTATTTGAAACGCAAATTAAAAAAAAACATATTTTCGGGGTTATTTATTTATGTTGGTAGTGTCGAAGAAAATGTATGAATGTATGAATGTTTTTTTAAGAAAGGTATATTAAAAATGGAGAATAAATGAAAAAAAAATGAAGGCGGTGGTAAATCATCGTTGTAAAATGCTCATATGTGTGTCAAAGGGTTAAAGTAGATTTATTTGTAAGAAAATGGCGTTAAAATAACTTAAACGTAATACGGAAATTAACCATGTAAAAATGCAAAAAATATTAACAATTGTTTATTTGGATAATTTAAACGCAAAAAAAAAAAAAAAAAACAATTGGGACGCTGAAAACGTACACCGTAAAACAATACGTTTTATTTTCGCGTTGATTATTTGTTTATGTACGCACTTGCAACCGGAAGTCGTAAACCGGATGTTGGGTTACAACACACGTAACAAGGTCATTTGTGTTTTATAATTATATATATATATATATATATATATATATATACATACATACATATATATATAGAGAGAGAGAGAGAGAGATTTCGCATCTTTTATTATAGAGGCAGTTCTCTATTGATCATTATATTGTACCCAATATGTTGTAGTCATTTTAAAAGTAAAAAAAAGTGATTTTTGTGCTATGAACTAGAATTAAAACCAAAACATTTAGTGCTTCAGCCTTCATTATTACCGCTTGAGCTATCGTAAAAGGGATAAGAAAGCCTTTAAATTTAACCGACTTTAACGTAAAAATGTATATTTGCGCATATTTATAAGAGCACTTACGCTGTTAAATTCGATTTTCTTCAATTTTGTCTCTTTACCAACTATATTTACCGGGTAAATACAAAATCAAATTTGTACCTAATCCCCTGCTGTTTATCAAATTTTAAGTCTGTAGCTCAAAGAGTGACAAAGGAGGCTATTAAAAACCTTCTTCACACAAACAAGTACAGAGATAAATATACAATGTCACTTTTATATATAGACTAGCAAGAAATGTTAACCGCTGGTGGCTGGTGGAAGCATACCTCCCTGCGTAAGAAATTGAAGTACTGCTGTTGCTGCTGTTGTTGTTGTTGTTGTTGTTTTCGTTGCTGTTGTCCAGCCCCAACCTTCTCATGTTAAGAATGGTTTTCGGTATGGACACCGCCAAACTCGCTATCTTAACGGCTTTCGGAATAGACACTTCATTTTGTAAGTGGAGTCTGGTTGTCAAAATCATAGCCCGGAATGTAAATTGATAATCGCTGTCAGGATTACCACTCTAAAGCAACAAAGAAATTTGGTGGTTGCAGTGTCTGTGCATACTAATCTGGCGGCCAATGATTAAAAGTGCACAATACAGGGCATTATATATCGGAAACTATTTGAACCCGCAAAAAAGAAAATGAGATTTTCTTAACCAGCATAATTGGAAACCTATACAAGTCTTCATTGTAAAGAAAAGTGTATAGTTGGAGCTAAGGTAAACAATTATATTAAAAAGGAACAACTGTGTAAATGCAAACGTATAACAAATAAGTGGTCTCTTATGCAAACTAAATAAGTTTTTAATCTACATGCATAAAATATTGCGTTCAGGTTGGCTAGTTTTTGGTGGAGGTGTGGAATAACTGCGTCAAGAAGGCGTTTTATTTCTTATAGTACTTGTATCCGTCAGATATAATTAAGATTTTCTGAATCAGCATAGATAACAACCGTCAGTTTTAAGGAAAGTTTGAAGTTAGAGGTAAGGTAAAAATATATGTTCAGCAAAGAAAAAAGTACAACTCGTGTAAAAGCAAACACACAAAGGAATGGTAGCGTTGGTAGAATAATTAAGTATAGAGAGTACATGCTGTATTTTTCTGGGTTGGAGATATATGCAATTGTTTAGTGTTAAAAAATCTGAAATTATTTTAAAATAAAAATAGGACTATTTAAAAATAGAAATCAAACGACCCGGAATAAATTCCAGAGGAAGAAAATATATATAGCCGCTCGGTAAGCGTAAAAGGTAAACACGATTAACCGTAAATGTAACGTATTTTGTTTTCTGGGTATTTTTATGGGGGTGTATAGTTATTTCGAATAGTTCATGTGCAGTCATCTACGGCAACACTGCATTACAGCTCTTCAATGGGGCTAGATTAACTACCACTCAAAGTCAGGAACCAAGTCTACAACAATCAATCAATCAAGCAATCAATCTATCTATTTATCTATCTTTTTCCCTCCTCTCTCAATATATATATATATATATATATATATATATATGTGTGTGTGTGTGTGTGTGTGTGTGTGTGTGTGTGTGTACTTACGAGGGGCGTGTAATAAGCAATAGAGCAACGAAACTTGGTACAGTTATTAGTCTGTCTCTACATAGGAACCACCCAGAATTATGCATTTCTCCCATTGTTTGATGCAGCTCTGGAGACCGTTTTTGTAGAACACCTCAGGTTGGTCCTCCAACCACGACATGACTTCAGAAATCAAGTCTGCATCACCTGGGAAACGCTCTCCTTTCAAAAACAACCATTCACGGCTGGGAAGAGGTGAAAGTCAGAGGGTGCAATGTCAGGAGAGTAGGGGGATGGGGAGGATTTCATAACCACACGCCTGTGCTTCTGATCTGGCGATATGCGAGTTGTGGACCGGAGCGTTGTCCTGTAGCAGGAGGGTACTTTTGCTGATCTTGCCGCGCCTTCTGTATTTTGATAGCTTCCCTTAATTTCCTCAAAAGTGGAGCATAATAGGCTCCTGTAATTGTGGTACCCTTTTTACAGGAAATCTGTCATCACTACTCCGTCCTGGTCACAGAACACTGTCAGCATGACCTTGCCAGCGGAGGGCTGCACCATTGCCTTCTTTGGAAGTGGTGAGTCCAAGGGCTTCCACTGCATTGACTGAGCTTTGGTCTCTGGATCATAGTGATGGATCCAGGTTTCATCCTGTATAATCAGTCTTTTGAAAAACTTGGACTCATCTTCTTGGCACATCTCCAAATTTATCCTCGAGCACTCGACGCGTTCTCGCTTCTGGAATGGTGTGAGCAATCTGGGAATCCATCTGGAAGATAACATGCACATGCAAATGGTCATGAATGATAGTTTCTACAGACCCTGTACTAATCTTGACATCTTGGGCTATTTGGCGAATAGTAATGCGCCGATCTTCCAAAATGGCAGCCTCAACTTGACGGACAGATGCCTCATCAATGGCAAAAGGGGGTGACCAGGTCTGGGAGCTGTTTCCACAGACTTCCGGCCATGTTTTAATTCACGATGCCAGCGTTTTACAAGGTCATATGATGGGCCATTCTCACCATAAGTTTCTTTCATTTCATCAAAAGTCTCCTGTGGGGCGCGTCCTTTCAAATACAAAAACCGGATCACTGCTCGACATTCAACAGGTTCCATTTCACACCTGACATAGTTCAAACACCTGTAAAACAAAAACCACAATTAGTGACGAACTGTAATTTGCCACATAACCCGTAGAGATATAAATCATTGCACATGCAAAATTTCAGCTAGGTCAGACAACTGAAAGTGGGTCAGAGGCATTACTTATTGCACGTTCCCCATATACACACGCACACACACACACACATATATATATTTAAATCAATCTATATATCTATAAAAGTTAAAATTCTGTATGTAAGTGTGTGTGTCTGTGTGTGTCTGTGTACATTTCCCTACCAAATAACTCTGTCATTTTTTGGTGTAGAGACTCGAAATTTTACATAAAGAGTATTGAGATTTGGGATAATCTTTTTAATCGGGTTTCGATCAGAAATTTGGCTGTCAAAAGGTCAATGCTCAACGATTTGATCTTTGAAACTCTACCAAACTCCTCCGTAAATTTTGGGTCTAAAGACTTGAAATTTTTAATGTAGGTTATTTGGACATGGATCAAACTTGTTCATTTGGTTTGAACCCCAAAAAGTAAATGCTAAGGGGTCAAAATTGGGGTCAAAATAAAAAAAATTGACCTTTGCAGATTCTACCAAATTCCTCCGCCAATTTTGGGTCTACAGACTTGAAATTTTAGATGTAGGTAACTTGGATATGGGTAAAACATACATAAAGTGTATTCACACGTAGGACAAGTTATGAACAGTACATAGAGCCCGAACAACGCCGGGCTGAACTGCTGGTATATTATAAAATAATGGTTTTATCAATATAATTTTTAATGGTATTATATAAATAGTTTCTAAATCGATTAAAGTTTGCTCAATACTGGGAATAGATAATTATTATAATTATATCAGTGCGAAAATAAACAAATACATTGTTAGATAGTTTTGAACACATTTATTCTTACATATTTTCATTGAAAGATTTATGTGCCGTTGTACACATTTCCACACGTGTTAACATGTAGACCCTCGAGATCTAACACGTTGTAGCAAAGTTAGCCGCAAAGAAAATAAGACAAGTAATAACTCAATTCTATAACCTCTATTTCCCCATTCTCCGGTCGTGCATGACTTCCTGTTACAGCTTTGACGTATACCACGTCTCTAACCTGATCGTTCTCTCTAATGTGCTCTTTTTCCTTTTTATAGTTTTTCTTTTTCATTATTATAGCGTCATTTCGCACATGGCTCGTTATTTGCTTATGCGCGCTCACGCCCTGTTACATTAATTAAATTTAAATATGGATGTATTCCATTTAATTATTTAATGAAAGTTTAAGCCCTAATATCTAGCTATTAATGCAACTGGATTGAAAAGTATACATTACGAAGATATTACATTTAAAAAGCAAACAAATAGTGCTGAATAAAAACAGCATTAGTGAACCACTACTGGTAAAACAGAGTAGGTACTTTTTAACACGAACTTGACGTTGTTTATGAAAGTCTCGCACAAAACATACAGAGAGAGAGAGAGAGAGAGAGAGAGAGAGAGAGAGAGACACACACACACACACACACACACACAAAAACAAATTCGACACGATTTCTTTTTCAGTTCAAAGAAAATACATTCCACACCAAGCCGATTGACATGTATTTTAAAAATAAACAAAGTATGGTCACAATCTTGCTTTTCCCTCTCTGGATAAATTAACAGTTTCTTAGTCTATAACTACACCGAGCTGTTTTGTTTGTATCTTGTTCCACTGTATACGATCGTCCGAAAATCTTGTTAAAAGTTCAGAGGATAAATGAGTCTTGAATCTCGTTGAACAGTCCCTGTCGTGCTGCCACATGGTAAAAAAAAAACTCTGCCATGTCGACACGTGTTTAAAAATCCTTCTCTACGTCGCGTGCTTTTTTCCTCTCTTTTTTATTCTTAATCTTTCTCCGATCCACCTGTGTGGCCATTTACATACGTGTGGGTGGCTTCTATTACAGTAAGTGTTCAAGGAAAGTGGACGCTCGCCTATAGTCGAGCAGAAAATAGTACGGCAAACCAGCACATGTAGGAACGTGGATGGCCCGGGTAAACTATATTTGAGAATGAGAAATTAGGTATCCTGAAAAAAATATTACGCATGAAAACTTATTAAATTGCATAAGGGAAATAACAAATTTGGACCATTATTATTAGTAGTAGTTTATCTGATATTTTTACCATTATTTTCTATCTTATTTAAATATCTATTGAAATTTAACTTTTACATGTTACTATTTTTATTAAGTTCCATAAATAATTATTATGATTGCTATTAAAATATTATTACTTTTATTTAATTACTACAAATAAGATTCTTTTATAAGGCAACATAAACACGGATTATCTCCCTTTGATCATTTTCCTAGCCAAATACGAGTATCTCCCTTTGTTTTTTAAAATATATTTTTAAATTTTAAATTTTGCGTTATTAACGAATTCTAACCGATAAAACTATTCCATTGGCGTTCACTTTGAAAATTCAACATGTAAAGCATTCATAAGCTACATTTAACACCCAAATGAATGCTTTGATGATAATAATTACGAATCTTAAAAGGCGAACCATTATAAGGTATATATATATATATATATATATATATATATATATATATATATATGTGTGTGTGTGTGTGTGTGTGTGTCTTTGTTAAATTGTCTTCAAAATATCTTATTATAACGTTACATTTAAACCCTATTCCAATTTATAATTTTATTCTAATTTCTATTCTCAATTTATCTTACCTTGTTTATCAACATCAAAAAGTAACTATTTACCTTTATATTAAATATTTTCCAGATACATGTGCCTTACTTCAAAAAACGCTAGGTTTATTTTGGTGTCTTTAAACAAATCCCACCCAATATTTTTGCTGATGAGGAGACTTTGTTTAAAAACAAACTACATGTTAAAATTATTGTCCATGACTTAATGTCTATCTCAATAAAAACATCGTTTCCGAAACGATCGTACAATTTATTGGCTTTGTTGTGTTCTTTCTTATGAAACCGATTTTTAATTTTAATTATAAATTATCAATCATCTTACCGGATATTAAAATAGCTCTAGCATATATGCCTATTGGGCTTATTATATATCTGCATTACAACGAGCACTGTTCTTTCTTGTATTTTAATTGCATTATTGATTTTACAATCACATTAAAATACGCTCTGCTCTTTAGACTACTGTTCTTATCTCCTTTAAATTTATATATATATATATATATATATATGAATATATATATGTATGCATGTATATATATATATGTATATGCATGCATATATATATACATACATAATATATATTTATATATATATGTAGATATATGTATATATGTATGCATATATATACATACATAATGTATCATTCAACCACGGTAGTGGTTGAATATATGCTTAAGTCCGAAATTGAATGAATCGAGACACATTCAAACCCCCACCACTAATTCCGTTCGCAACTAAATTTCAAACAGGTTATGTAGTTAGATAGAACACCTCATTAGCTACATTTTGAAAAAAAAAATTCGAAAATTGGTTCAATAGAAAAAAAGTTACAACAAAGTATGTGGGTTCACAAACAGGAGAGTAAGTACATAAGTGACTAACGCTTTTTTATTTTTCATAACTTTTTTTGTATATAAATATTTTTTACTGCGACTTTGCCAATATGACATGTTAGCGTAACGGATAGAGTACCGGGGGTTGGTGGAAAGATTTTAGGTTCAATCCCGTGTATCGTTTTTTTTTTTATAATTAAAAAAACGAACTTTTTTTTTAATAACTAATTTTTTTTAACTCTCCTTATGATTTTATAGCAAAAAATGGCGAATTTATCGATTAAAAATATTAGTGAATTCAATGATATACATATTCTTTGAATGAACTCAAATTTTTCGTTATCACATTTGATGAAAAATGTAGTCCCATTTTGGCAATGCGTCTGACCAATGATGCTTTTGAACCCGCGACCAGCACTGCGATGTCATTAGCAGCAGCTTGGGCATAAATATTCCTATTTTTAAACTGCTTTAAAAGAGGATTCAGCATACAGTTCTATAGTAAAGGTGATAAAACCCCACTTTGGGGGTTTCATTTAACTACTTCCCTTTTAACAGTTGCCCTCAGTAGTTCTACTTGAACTGTTCTGTGCCTCACACATTATTCAATCCATCGGATGAGTACTGGTGGCACATTGAGTTCTCCTAGCGACTTGAACATACTACTGAAGGGTATGTTGTCAAAAGCTCCAACGATATCTAAAAATACACCGAGTGCCATCTTCTTTTTTGTTAGTTTACGCTCTATACAGATCACAAATTCATAAACCGCAGTCTCGGTAGAGACCCTGACTCGGAACTACTGTGATTGAATGATAAATATTACATAAATGTGTGTTTGAGAGCTAATTTTTTTTTTGACAATCATTAATAAATATTATAAATTTATATATTAATACAATAGCAATGCCTGGAAAAATCATGGATTATATGGAAAAATGCGCGCATGAAAAGTAATATTCTTAAGATTTTATTAAACCTGGAAAAGTAAAGGACAAGAAATTCAACCTGGAAAAGTAAAGAACAAGATATTCTAGTAAAGTAAAAAATAAGAATTTTTTAGACTTAAAATATTGCAGCTAAAAATAAAATTTGAATATTGATAAATATTTTATTTATTATTTGCATATGTTGTTGTTTATTGTTGAGTTAGAAAGAATTAAATGATCCTAATTATGATATAATAAAATTATTAATTTTTAGGTAAATTATAAAATTATTAATTCCATCTACTAACTAACTAACTAATGAATTAATTTTATTCAAACAATTTTCACTACATAAATATATGCAAATAATGCGTGGGGGGGGGAATAATTTCAATCCAGCGACTGACACTCTTTCTAACTCAACAATAAACAACAACATATGCAAATAATAAATAAAATATTTATCAATATTCAAATTTTATTTTTAGCTGCAATATTTTAAGTCTATAAAATTCTTATTTTTTACTTTACTAGAATATCTTGTTCTTTACTTTTCCAGGTTGAATTTTTTGTCCTTTACTTTTCCAGGTTTAATAAAATCTTAAGAATATTACTTTTCATGCGCGCATTTTTCCATATAATATATATATGTATATATGTATGCATATAAATACATACATAATATATATATATATATATATATATATATATATCTGAAAGAGATAACTCTACTAGATTACCACTAATTAAATAAATTTAGCTCTTGTTTTAAGAGAGACGACTTTAAAGACATTTCTGACTAAAATTGTTTATAAAAAGCAAGTATTTAAATAATCATCAAAGATGTTTTCTAAATTATTTTGTTACTACGTTTTAGCGCTGTTTTAATTTGATTTCTTAATTGAATATGTTTTTTTATTACAAAACTCGCATCAAAGAAACGGCTCTAAAATTAACAAGGAAGTGAATAGTAATATCGACAATTTAATTACAATGATTGAAAGATTGGAATACTAAAGTACACTTAAACAAGCATAAGAACGCCGAACGAAGAAAAAGTTAAAAAAAAAAAAAAAAAAAAACTTCTAATCAAAACAACTACCCGTTAAACAGAAATACACGAGAATTATCTAACACGTATTTCACACAGACCAGGAAGGAATGGACGGCGATAAATATAATTTCATTTTCTCTCATCGAGTCAGGACTGTAGTGCTTTTACACGCTTTAATATCAAGTGTTAATTGTTTGCCTATCGCTTTCTGTTTCACTAAATAACCACTTCTCACCGTGTTGCGTTTTACAGTTATCAACACCATTTCCGTTACAGTACGCTCGTCTCTTACCAACGACTTACGCACTTTGTTACATAGCGATGGTTGTGCTTTAGTGAAAAAGTTCGAGTAACACTTTTAAAGATTACGTATCCTCAGAACGGAAATCAATGAAGCTACGTGACGCCCCACCAGGAATTCACTGTCCATCTTGGTTGGTGAGATTCAAGTAAAGAAGTAGTGCCTATGTATTGTCTCCAACGAAAAGGTGTATGTGTCTAGTATGCATAGTGTGATGGGATATACTGAGACGGACTGTCTGTATATCCATCTGTCTGTCTCTCACCTTCTCTCGCTGTCTTTCTTTGGCGCTGTTTTACAATTTGTCATTGTTTTAAGGGAGAAAACTCTCTTTTACTGAGAGATTCGTTCATTTTTTTCATCTCATAATGTAGGACTTAAACCAACGATATCTTTTGTATTACATCAAAACATTAAAAAAAGAAGCTGCGACGAATTTTTCTAATGTAACAAAATTAATAACATTAATAATACAAATGCGGTTTTTACGCGACTATTAAGAGAATCGTTTCTGTTCTCATATCATAATTTACAACGCTGAAACCAGCAGAACAACATACCCGAAAACGTATAAAAGTCGTCATTTTAAAGATAAATTGTTAAGGTGGAAAGTAATTTAAAATTTACCCTTTTCTCAACTCTTTGTTTGCTGTTGAAAATCCTTAACTATCACGAAAAAAACATAAAACAAAAACAAATTGTAAATCACATTTCACAAAACATTAAGCAAGTTGTTATATAACGCAAATAATAATCGATATTGCCCGATCATTTGAATCACACATTTGGACAGATAACAAAGGAATGCATTTGTATTATTTGCACTGGACATACTGAATGTTATATTCGCTACGTGTCGGCCGATGTAACCTTCAACCTTCTGCAGATTTTATCTAACTCGAGCCCGGTCGGAATTTTTGGTCGGACTCGTGGCATAACAGTTAAAAGTGTTGATTAACAATTAGGGTGCTGATGCACCTATGTTACCGTGCTGAAATAATAATGTCATTGTTTAGAAAGCTATTCTTAACAGGAAGAGGGGAGGATGTTTTGTAATTATTCTGTACTTATACCCAACACTTTAAACACAAAGATCAAATACTTCAATTTAACTGGAAATACTATTTTGTTAACAAATAGCACAGTAACATAAGTGCATAAGCACCACAATTAGATCTAAGTGACGACAATCACCTAGAGTTCATTTTATACTACAAGCGATAATAAAAAATAGCAAATTAATGCGAAATGGGAATAATCTAGGAGGGGATATGATTCTCGTTCAGGTCGGCCGAAAAATCACTTAATTTGATCAAGTATTTTTTTTAATCAAATCAAAAATAAGATCAACAAAAAATTGCATTAGCACCGATGTTTTTTTTTGTTTTTAACTACTCTGTTTTTCCCCCTTAACCATTTAATAGAAAAAAGATACCGTAGAATATTTAATTTTACTTGAAAATCAAACACAAAAAAATGCATAATTACACAATCTATTCAGGCACATTTTATTATTCGTCATTGTTCTGTATGTTTTAACGTCGTAAATTATAATATGGAAAAAATAAAATAAAAAACGATTCTCTTAATAGTCGCGTAAAAACCACATTTTGTATTATTAATGTTATTTTGTATTATTAATGTTATTTCATATTATTAATGTCATTTTGTATTATTAATGTTATTTTGTATTATTAATGTTATTTTGTATTATTAATGTTATTTCATATTATTAATGTTATTTTGTATTATTAATGTCATTTTGTATTATTAATGTTATTTTGTATTATTAATGTTATTTTGTATTATTTATGTTATTTTGTATTAATAATGTCATTTTGCATTATTAATGTCATTTTGTATTATTAATGTTATTTTGTATTAATAATGTTATTTTGTATTATTAATGTTATTTCATATTATTAATGTTATTTTGTATTATTAATGTTATTTTGTATTAATAATGTTATTTTGTAATATTAATGTTATTTTGTATTATTAATGTTATTTTGTATTAATAATGTCATTTTGTATTATTAATGTTATTTTGTATTATTAATATTATTTCATATTATTAATGTAATTTTGGATTATTAATGTTATTTTGTATTAATAATGTTATTTTGTATTATTAATGTTATTTCATATTATTAATGTTATTTTGTATTATTAATGTCATTTTGTATTATTAATGTTATTTTGTATTATTAATGTTATTTTGTATTATTAATGTTATTTTGTATTAATAATGTCATTTTGCATTATTAATGTCATTTTGTATTATTAATGTTATTTTGTATTAATAATGTTATTTTGTATTATTAATGTTATTTCATATTATTAATGTTATTTTGTATTATTAATGTTATTTTGTATTAATAATGTTATTTTGTATTATTAATGTTATTTTGTATTATTAATGTCATTTTGTATTAATAATGTCATTTTGTATTATTAATGTTATTTTGTATTATTAATGTCATTTTGTATTATTAATGTCATTTTGTATTATTAATGTTATTTTGTATTATTAATGTTATTTTGTATTATTAATGTAATTTTGTATTAATAATGTCATTTTGTATTATTAATATCATTTTGTATTATTAATGTTATTTTGTATTATTAATGTTATTTTGTATTATTAATGTTATTTCATATTATTAATGTTATTTTGTATTATTAATGTTATTTTGTATTATTAATGTTATTTTGTATTATTAATGTCATTTTGTATCATTAATGTTATTTTGTATTATTAATGTTATTTTGTATTGATAATGGCATTTTGTATTATTAATGTTATTTTGTATTATTAATGTCATTTTGTATTATTAATGTTATTTCATATAATTAATGTAATTTTGTATTATTAATGTTATTTCCTATTATTAATGTCATTTTGTATTTTTAATGTTATTTTGTATTATTAATGTTATTTTGTATTATTAATGTTATTTTGTATTATTAATGTTATTTTGTATTATTAATGTTATTTTGTATTATTAATGTTCTTTTGTATTATTAATTTTATTTTGTATTATTAATGTTATTTTGTATTATTATTCTTATTTTGTATTATTAATGTTATTTTGTATTAATAATGTTATTTTGTATTATTAATGTTATTTTGTATTATTAATGTTATTTTGTATTATTAATGTTATTTTGTATTATTAATGTTCTTTTGTATTATTAATGTTATTTTGTATGATTAATGTTATTTTGTATTATTAATGTCATTTTGTATTATTAATGTTATTTTGCATAATTAATGTTATTTTGTATTAATAATGTTATTTTGTATTATTAATGTTATTTTGTATTATTAATGTCATTTTGTATTATTAATGTTATTTTGTATTATTAATGTTATTTCATATTATTAATGTCATTTTGTATTATTAATGTTATTTTGTATTATTAATGTTATTTTGTATTATTTATATTATTTTGTATTATTAATGTTATTTCATATTATTAATGTTATTTTGTATTATTAATGTTATTTTGTATTATTAATGTTATTTTGTATTATTAATGTTATCTCATATTATTAATGTTATTTTGTATTAATAATGTTATTTTGTATTATTAATGTTATTTTGTATTATTAATGTTATTTTGTATTATTAATGTTATTTCATATTATTAATGTTATTTTGTATAATTAATGGCATTTTGTATTAATTATGTTTTTTGTATTATTAATGTCATTTTGTATTATTAATGTTATTTTGTATTATTAATGTTATTATGTATTATTAATGTTATTTTGTATTATTAATGTCATTTTGTATTATTAATGTTATTTTGTATTATGAATGTTATTTCATATTATTAATGTCATTTTGTATTATTAATGTTATTTTGTATTATTAATGTCATTTTGTACAATTAATGTTATTTTGTATTAATAATGTTATTTTGTATAATTAATGGCATTTTGTATTAATTATGTTATTTTGTATTATTAATGTCATTTTGTATTATTAATGTTTTTTTGTATTATTAATGTCATTTTGTATTATTAATGTCATTTTGTATTATTAATGTTATTTTGTATTATTAATGTATTTTGTATTAATAATGTCATTTTGCATTATTAATGTCATTTTGTATTATTAATGTTATTTTGTATTAATAATGTTATTTCGTATTATAAATGTTATTTTGTATTATTAATGTTATTTTATATTATTAATGTTATTTTGTATTATTAATGATATTTTGTATTATTAATGTTATTTTGTATTATTAATGTTATTTCATATTATTAATGTTATTTTGTATTATTAATGTCATTTTGTATTATTAATGTTATTTTGTATTATTAACGTTATTTTGTATTATTAATGTTATTTTGTATTAATAATGTTATTTTGTATTATTAATGTATTTAGTATTATTTATATTATTTTGTATTATTAATGTTATTTTGTATTAATAATGTGTTTTCGTATTATTAATGTTATTTTGTATTATTAATGTTATTTTGTATTAATAATGTTATTTCGTATTATTAATGTTATTTTGTATTAATAATGTTATTTTGCATTATTAATGTTCTTTTGTATTATTAATGTTATTTTGTATTATTAATGTTATTTCGCATTATTAATGTTATTTCGTATTATTAATGTTATTTTGTATTAATAATGTTATTTTGTATTATTAATGTTATTTCGTATTATTAATGTTATTTTGTATTATTAATGTTATTTTGTATTATTAATGTTATTCTGTATTATTTATGTTATTTTGTATTAATAATGTTATTTCGTATTATTAATGTAATTTTGTATTAATAATGTTATTTTGTATTATTAATGGTATTTTGTATTATTAATGTTATTTCGTATTATTAATGGTTTTTCGTATTAATAATATTATTTTGTATTAATAATGTGTTTTCGTATTATTTATGTTATTTTGTATTATTTATGTTATTTCGTATTATTAATGTTATTTTGTATTATTCATGTTATTTTGTATTATTAATGTTATTTTGTATTATTAATGTTATTTTGTATTATTAATGTTATTTTGTATTATTAATGTTATTTCGCATTATTAATGTTATTTCGTATTATTAATGTTATTTTGTATTAATAATGTTATTTTGTATTATTAATGTTATTTCGTATTATTAATGTTATTTTGTATTATTAATGTTATTTTGTATTAATAATGTTATTCTGTATTATTAATGTTATTTTGTATTATTAATGTTATTTCGTCTTATTAATGTTATTTTGTATTAATAATGTTATTTTGTATTATTAATGTTATTTTGTATTATTAATGTTATATTGTATTATTAATGTTATTTCATATTATTAATGTTATTTTGTATAATTAATGGCATTTTGTATTAATTATGTTATTTTGTATTATTAATGTCATTTTGTATTATTAATGTTATTTTGTATTATTAATGTTATTATGTATTATTAATGTTATTTTGTATTATTAATGTCATTTTGTATTATTAATGTTATTTTGTATTATGAATGTTATTTCATATTATTAATGTCATTTTGTATTATTAATGTTATTTCGTATTATTAATGTCATTTTGTACAATTAATGTTATTTTGTATTAATAATGTTATTTTGTATAATTAATGGCATTTTGTATTAATTATGTTATTTTGTATTATTAATGTCATTTTGTATTATTAATGTTTTTTTGTATTATTAATGTCATTTTGTATTATTAATGTCATTTTGTATTATTAATGTTATTTTGTATTATTAATGTATTTTGTATTAATAATGTCATTTTGCATTATTAATGTCATTTTGTATTATTAATGTTATTTTGTATTAATAATGTTATTTCGTATTATAAATGTTATTTTGTATTATTAATGTTATTTTATATTATTAATGTTATTTTGTATTATTAATGATATTTTGTATTATTAATGTTATTTTGTATTATTAATGTTATTTCATATTATTAATGTTATTTTGTATTATTAATGTCATTTTGTATTATTAATGTTATTTTGTATTATTAACGTTATTTTGTATTATTAATGTTATTTTGTATTAATAATGTTATTTTGTATTATTAATGTATTTTGTATTATTAATGTTATTTTGTATTATTAATGTTATTTTGTATTAATAATGTGTTTTCGTATTATTAATGTTATTTTGTATTATTAATGTTATTTTGTATTAATAATGTTATTTCGTATTATTAATGTTATTTTGTATTAATAATGTTATTTTGCATTATTAATGTTCTTTTGTATTATTAATGTTATTTTGTATTATTAATGTTATTTCGCATTATTAATGTTATTTCGTATTATTAATGTTATTTTGTATTTATAATGTTATTTTGTATTATTAATGTTATTTCGTATTATTAATGTTATTTTGTATTATTAATGTTATTTTGTATTATTAATGTTATTTTGTATTATTAATGTTATTTTGTATTATTAATGTTATTTTGTATTATTAATGTTATTTCGCATTATTAATGTTATTTCGTATTATTAATGTTATTTTGTATTAATAATGTTATTTTGTATTATTAATGTTATTTCGTATTATTAATGTTATTTTGTATTATTAATGTTATTTTGTATTAATAATGTTATTCTGTATAATTAATGTTATTTTGTATTATTAATGTTATTTCGTATTATTAATGTTATTTTGTATTAATAATGTTATTTTGTATTATTAATGTTATTTTTTATTATTAATGTTATTTCGTATTATTAATGGTTTTTCCTATTATTAATGTTATTTTGTATTAATAATGTGTTTTCGTATTATTAATGTTATTTTGTATTATTAATGTTATTTTGTATTATTAAGATTATTTTGTATTAATAATGTTATTTTGTATTATTAAAGTTTTTTCGCATTATTAATGTTATTTCGTATTATTAATGTTATGTTGTATTAATAATGTTATTTTGTATTATTAATGTTGTTTCGTATTATTAATATTATTTTGTATTATTAATGTTATTTTGTATTAATAATGTTATTCTGTATAATTAATGTTATTTTGTATTATTAATGTTATTTCGTATTATTAATGTTATTTTGTATTAATAATGTTATTTTGTATTATTAATGTTATTTTTTATTATTAATGTTATTTCGTATTATTAATGGTTTTTCCTATTAATAATGTTATTTTGTATTAATAATGTGTTTTCGTATTATTAATGTTATTTTGTATTATTAATGTTATTTTGTATTATTAAGATTATTTTGTATTAATAATGTTATTTTGTATTAATAATGTTATTTCGTATTATTAATGTTATTTTGTATTAATAATGTTATTTTGCATTATTAATGTTCTTTTGAATTATTAATGTTATTTTGTATTATTAATGTTATTTCGCATTATTAATGTTATTTCGTATTATTAATGTTATTTTGTATTAATAATCTTATTTTGTATTATTAATGTTATTTCGTATTATTAATGTTATTTTGTATTATTAATGTTATTTTGTATTATTAATGTTATTCTGTATTATTTATGTTATTTTGTATTAATAATGTTATTTCGTATTATTAATGTTATTTTTTATTAATAATGTTATTTTGTATTATTAATGGTATTTTGTATTATTAATGTTATTTTGTATTATTAATGGTTTTTCGTATTAATAATGTTATTTTGTATTATTAATGTTATTTCGTATTATTAATGTTATTTTGTATTATTAATGTTATTTTGTATTAATAATGTTATTTTGTATTATTAATGTTATTTTGTATTATTAATGTTATTTTGTATTATTAATGTTATTTTGTATTATTAATGTTTTTTCGCATTATTAATGTTATTTCGTATTATTAATGTTATTTTGTATTAATAATGTTATTTTGTATTATTAATGTTATTTCGTATTATTAATGTTATTTTGTATTATTAATGTTATTTTGTATTAATAATGTTATTTTGTATTATTAATGTTATTTTGTATTATTAATGTTATTTTGTATTATTAATGTTATTTTGTATTATTAATGTTTTTTCGCATTATTAATGTTATTTCGTATTATTAATGTTATTTTGTATTAATAATGTTATTTTGTATTATTAATGTTATTTCGTATTATTAATGTTATTTTGTATTATTAATGTTATTTTGTATTAATAATGTTATTCTGTATTAAGTATGTTATTTTGTATTATTAATGTTATTTCGTATTATTAATGTTATTTTGTATTAATAATGTTATTTTGTATTATTAATGTTATTTTTTATTATTAATGTTATTTCGTATTATTAATGGTTTTTCCTATTATTTATGTTATTTTGTATTATTAATGTTATTTCGTATTATTTATGTTATTTTGTATTATTAATGTTATTTCGTATTATTAATGTTATTTTGTATTATTAATGTTATTTTGTATTATTAATGTTATTTTGTATTATTAATGTTATTTTGTATTATTTTAGTTATTTCGCATTATTTATGTTATTTCGTATTATTAATGTTATTTTGTATTAATAATGTTATTTTTTATTATTAATGTTATTTCGTATTATTAATGTTATTTTGTATTATTAATGTTATTTTGTATTAATAATGTTATTCTGTATTATTAATGTTATTTTGTATTATTAATGTTATTTCCTATTATTAATGTTATTTTGTATTAATAATGTTATTTTTTATTATTAATGTTATTTTGTATTATTAATATTATTTCGTATTATTAATGGTTTTTCCTATTATTAATGTTATTTTGTATTATTAATGTTATTTCGTATTATTAATGTTATTTTGTATTATTCATGTTATTTCGTATTATTAATGTTATTTTGTATTATTAATGTTATCAACTTTGTTAAATAAAAAAAAATCGTCGCAGCTTTTTTTAATGCTTTGATTTAATAAGAAATATCGTTGGGATGAAATAATGAACGAATCTCTTAGTAAAAGAGAGCTGTCTCCCTCAGAACAATGACAGATTGTAAAACAGTACCCTCTCTCTGTTATGTGTATATAAGTTGTTTCTCTGGCATTTTTCTTTGAAAGCCTTTTTCCCTTCTTTTATTATTATAAACGTTGGTGTCCGGATGAATTTATCAGCAGATAAAAACCTTAGGTGGGTTCACAACGGCGACAATAACGACACAGTTTTTTAATGGTTAATACAATAGTCGGTTAATGAAAGCGTAAGAACCGTGCAATAGTCGTTTTCTTTCAAAAGATGGAGGGAGTATTTAACTTTTTTTTTTACATGGGGGCCACTCAGCGATAAGGGTTATTGCGTGTACAGTAATCAATGAGATAGTATTGTAGTAATCTTTAGTATTGGGGGGGGTTGATACAGTGTCTTACTTAGGGGGGCGGTTTGTCAGGAGTTTGTTTATGTTGGACTTGAAGACGTACAAGTTGTAGTACGGTGGGAAACATGTAAGCGGCAGAGAGTTCCACTGGCGTGCAGTTCTAAGAAAGAAGCTTTGTTCATGGAATATGCGTTTGGATTTAGGCACAGATAAAGAGTGGGGAAAATTATTGACAGTGGTTTCAGCTAGTCGGGTGTTTCTCATGAAAGATTGGCGAGGGGGAACGAGGGATTGGAGCTCAAACGAGCACCTGTCATGGAAATAACGATAAAACAAAAACAGGCTTGCAACGTCTCTTCTTTGGGAGAGAGGTTGCAAGGAAGAGAAAAGGGCATCCCCACTAAACCCCGAAGTCTATTTTGTACTCTGTCAAGGCAGGATAGGCTGTTTTTAGCAGCTCCTGTCCAGATGTGGCAGCAGTACTCAATCCTTGGACGTACTTCGCTTTTATACAGATAGAGAATTGCATCAGTAATGAGATACCTTCTGAGGCGGTAGAAGGATCCCACCATTTTCCCAGCGTCCCTGACAACAGATTTGATGTACGTGTTCCATTTCAGATCAGGAGTAAAGGTCAAACCCAGAAGCTTGTCAAAACATGGAGTCTCTCCAAGACGAGAACCATCCATTTCAATTGATGCTAGATGGGGATCAGAGTGTTGATGATGTAAAGATAGAAGCTTGGTTTTGGATGCATTAAAAGTGACCAGCCACCTCTTCCCCCATTGAACCACGTGCTCAAGATCAGAGGAGAGAGAATTAGAGAGAACTTTGTTATTTACAGCCTTTGATGTGTTGCCATAGATGGTCGTGTCATCAGCATAGATGTCACCGAATGATTTAAGTATGTGTTTTGGGAGATCATTGATGTAGATCAGGAAGAGCGTTGGACCCAGGATGGCCCCCTGGGGGACTCCAGCATTAATACTGTGGGCCTCTGATTTCTGCCCATCAACCACTACTCATATGAACCTATCGGAGAGAAATGATTTAATGATTGAGAAAACATTTTCAGTAATACCGTAGCTGGAAATCTTGTGAAGTAGGCCCTTATGCCATACCTTATCGAAGGCCTCCGGTATGTCAAGAGCAATTGCCCTGGAAATGAAACCTTTGTCAAGAGATTCACTAATCCTGTGTGATGTAACCGTTAGCACATCTGCTGTAGATCTTGCAGAGCGGAAACCATATTGCATGTCACTAAGAAGGTTGTTTCTGTTGAGATGGTTGACTACTTCTTTATTTAATATGGATTCCAACAACTTACTCATGACACACAGGAGACTTATTGGTCTGGACTGAGAGGGAGATGACTTTTCACCTGAATTCTTAAATACAGGGCATACTGATGAGGTTTTCCAGGGTGTTGGAAAGCACTTCTCCTTAAGGCAACGCTTAAACAGTTTCGTAAGTATGGGGACAAGTTCTTATTATTGATTATAGCATGAAATACTTTGTTCAACGATGTCTATAACATATAAAGTCATCTTGTTTAATTTTTAGTCACCTCTGAATAGAAATCTTGCCTTTAGGTAGTGAGACTTGAACAAGAAAAAACGTATTTCTGCATGCTGCCCCCAAAACGGGAACATCAAGGGTCATGCGAATAATGTAGTGAATTCCCTTTTTATTCTGTCTCTTTCTTACACTCTTACTCTTTTTTCCCGTGCATACATCATGCAAGGTTTCTTTTCTGCCATTTGAATAAATTTTGTTAAAATCTCCCAAACTACTTCCAGCGTGTTATTGTGCCCAACTTTAATTCCAGAAAGAATTAACATTGGGAAAGATGACCTTGGAATCACTGCCTCGCTCAGGAGAGCTTTTGTATTGCCGTGAAAGACATATAATATATTTTTTAAAGATCCACACATTTTATTTGGTTAGAACTTGAATTTCCCACAAGACTAGATAACGTAACATCTGGTACAGTCTATATTTTATGTGTCTTTACGATTGGCACGTCTTACATCTATGTTACTTAATAGTTTTCTGTTATATAGAGGTTCCGCTGACGATAGAATTGCGCGATCGATTGTTCGCTATGTACTCCTTGATTGTAGATTTCTTTGATTACAATCACCATCCTATAATAATATCGTGACAAACTGGAGATTTTATATGATGATATAATTTCTATTCTTCCGTAAATTGTATGAATATCATTGAGCTTAACGAGAGGCAATGCCACTGATATTTTCCTGTGAAACTCCCTGCTTTACATAAACATATTTGTGATACTTAGAATTACTATAATGTCTGTACAAATGAATATGTATAATAGTAGTCCATGTTCAGTACATAGTTCTATCTCGTATAAAAGTCAAATATCTGGATTGTTTTCACAGTATCTTTATTTTATTAGTGCTAACTGAAAAGTTTGTCTGGAGGTAGTGGCTTCATGGCCTAAAATGCACCAAACATTGATGTCATTATTTTTCCCCTTTCCTGAGAATGATATAAACAACTTGAAGCCTAAAACCTTTTTCCGAACTTATTGGATTTGCCATAAAATAACGTAAAAAGTGTTGATATGCCGTAAAGCAAAACAACCGAACCAACGAATCAACCTTTTTTAATATTGTTGCAGAACACATAGCTATTAAATCTAAGCGAACATTTCTCGATTACGCTATGTATCTTGCATACTACGTAGAATCAAGGATAATGGTCCGATTACCTTTCAGAATCCAATATTCAATGGATAGCTCATTGTGATGAGGCGAATAATGCCACAAATTTTACCCAAGTTCTTTGATTGCTTCACATCAGTTATGCAGTATTCTGTCTTTTACAAAAGCAGGACTTGCCCTATATAGGTTGAATCGGTTTTCTCTGAAGGAGAGAGTTTATAGAGAATATCAAATTCACAAACGATTCTTAGTCTCTTGTACATTCCCGCCAGGGGAAATGACGTTAAGATTTTACAGTTCTTACAAAGGTGTCGATGTCCTCCAACATACGACACCAGGTATACTCAAACGGTCACCCATCTGGAACTGACCAAGCTCATCGTTACTTTACTTCAGTTTGAACAGTATTTGTGTCAGTCACTTGTTGTTAAGCAAACTTTTTCATTAAGAATAAGATTAAGTGTCCCTTTAAGACAATGCCGATGTTTGTTTGTTTTTTTCTTTTCTTTTTTGCTTGTTTGTTTGGAAGTCTGGAGAATCCGTCAACAATCACCATCTCTTCCTATGAACAATATACGAGTTGTATGTTATATTGTATGTCATATCCTGAAGATGCAGCAACATTTACCAGAAGCGAAATTGAGCTGTAATCTGTTTTTTAGGTTTATCAGTTCAAGCGACTTGTGATCACTTTCTTCCTGAAAAATGCAACCGTAAATAATAATACAATAAGATTATCATCTAAATTTAAAATTGTGTCATTCTCCACCATTCAACTCAAAATCTATCAATCTAAATTAATCATTGTTTTGTCAAGCTTTTCGCATTGGTAAGTCATGACTCGTTATTATTTTAAAAATTCAAGTGACTACAACCGCAGTCCGCATAATCAAAGAAATTTTCCCCATATTGACATGTCATTTAAAAGCAATAGGCAAGGTAAAAAGATTATTGCTGAGCGATTCTGTTGTATATTTGCATATTACCTCTGTCAATGACTTATAAGCAAGTGAATTGCACCTAAACCTTATTTGAAGTATTTAATTAGATTATCGATGACGTTGGCGATCAAAGTACGATAATGGCATTTACTTGCAAATCAACTCCTTAATTTACTAAAAGAACTTTCGGTAATTTTCTGATTGCCCTTTTTGATAATAGGGTTTTGAATTGACACCTATTATTAAAAAAAATATCCGACTGAGACTAAAGTGATTAGCTAGACGATCGGTACGGAATCCACAGTACAGACGGGGGGGGGGTGCAGGGCAAACTTGATTAAAAAAACCCTCAAGCAAACGCTTGCACATTAACTACAGACTAAATCTAACATCGTTTCATCTTAACAATTCTGACTTAGATTTTCAGCTTGACTGTTATTTTCACGAGGTTTTGTCCGACGTAATCTCCAATCTGCTGGCTAAACTCAGGAATTTTTCTATATTTTTATTAATTTGTCGTGAAGAAAAAAAATCAATTAAAATATATAATGAGTTCCGAAGCAAGAATTATAATAAAAATCTAAATCTAAAACATAATTAAATTGCATCTAATTTTTACGAAGACGTCCTTTCGTAAGTAAAACAATTTATGAATTTTAATGCTAAATTTTCAAAAAAGTACACGTGATTGTGTAAAAATTGGTAAAAACGCTAAAATTTACAACGTAGACAGTTTCTTTAGAAAGTCAAAAAGTTAGTGTATAGACAATATATATATATATATTGTATATATATATATATTGTCTATATATATATACATTGTCTATATATATATATATATATATATATATATATATATATATATATATCTGTGTGTATATACATATATATATATATATATATATATATATATATATATAGTCATGGAAGTATTTTAGCCTTTAAAACTATATAAGAAAATAATAAATATTTTGGTTTCATTTTTAGTCATTCGTTGGAAAATTATTTTGTCTATAAGTCTTTTAATCTCATGCAATCGCTGAACTTGCGTTGTCGAATTCACAATCGTCTTAATGTCATTTCAGGCATCATCATTTGTTTACCATGAAACACTAATTCGGGGATTTAAAAACAACACAGGATATTACATCATGACTCCTCAGCAGTATTGGCATGAGAACAAAAAATGTGCCGGATATTGGATCCGGTTTTTTTGGCCCAGATTAATTTAACTAATGTTATCAAAAATGATTTCTTTTCCCGTGTCATCATCCTTCCTTGTTTTCAAGAATGTAAGTATTTTTTTTTATTTACAAATCCATTATAACACATTTCGCTCCCTTCTTTATTATTAATATTTTAGTTATCTATTCACATACTTATTTACTCATAATCTATTTATATTTATTAGTTTTTAAAATGTATAAAAATTAAAAATATTATAAACAGATACACAACAATGTTATTTATTTATTTAATTATTTACATTTAAAAAAAATTTAAATGCGTAATACATTATACATTACTATTGTAGTTTTAGATTTACTCTATTAATTTACTTTGATTAGTTTTATACGATTTGGAAGCATCAGAATATCGAGCTAATATCTTATGAGATATTTTCCTTTTATACAACCTTGTTATATCACTCTTATTCCTAAGCTAGAGACTGGGATATTAAATCTAATAATTTTAACGTAACGTGGGTTAATTTTTTAAATCCGAACATAATGCTCCCGTAAAACATATACACAGGACACATACTATTTTTATGTGGCGTACGAACTGTTTATACATATAAGGGAGTCAATAAATCGCTTACATGTTCTAGATACATCAGTTTGTATTAATGATGATACACACACACACACACATATATATACATACATACATATATATATATATATATATATATATATATATATATATATATATATATACTGTAGTCTAATCACTGCTTTGAAATATCGTTAAGTGAATATTTAATTTTTTAGAAAGCCAAAATGATATATTTTTTCTTTAAATAGATAGTTAAAGATATTAAGCAAGCTTTCGGCTCGAACCATCCCTTTTCCAACGATTGCTTTCTATCATTTTGATTTCTTGGAGATGAAAAAAATCTCTCTGGATGGTAGTCCGTCGGGATGTTAACTAGACATTTTTAACGTCTTCAAGTGCAAATACATGGCTCATGCGATGATGTTATTAAGAAATAAGATATAACTTTTGTTGAAATATCGTTAAGGGAATATATTTTTTAGAAAGACAAAACGATATATAGGTTTTCTTTAAATAGATAGTTAAAATATATGCTAACTTTTGACTCGAACGAGCAATTTTCAATCGATTTAATGGAATATTTTGTTTCCTCTTCGCAAATATATATATATATATATATATATATATATATATATATATATATATATATATATATATATATGCCATAATCTTTATATGCAGGGGACCCACTGAAAATAAGCCCGATATCTCTAATCTTTCTCTAATCATTATTTTTTTTTAATTTAGCTTAAAAGTTGCCCGATCTCTCTTATCTTTCTCTTAACGCCCAACTGACGCCATAAGACAAAATGCAATTCATTTTCCAACATGATGGCATTACATGCCACACGTCTCACGTATCAATGAGAAGAACTTGTCATCATCGGATTTTTATCTTTGGGG
This sequence comes from Euprymna scolopes, assembly GCF_053919585.1. Classification (NCBI taxonomy): domain Eukaryota; kingdom Metazoa; phylum Mollusca; class Cephalopoda; order Sepiida; family Sepiolidae; genus Euprymna; species Euprymna scolopes. Next base: position 50,767,646 of record NC_136503.1, on the reverse strand, counting down.
GACTTTAAAATAAAAAGTTCATGCAAATAATCCTCACAATCTTTGACCAACTAAAGAACATTACAAACACTATCAGGAGAATCCCCAGAGAAGATCTACAGCCAGTATCTGCAATCGTTGTTTAACGTGCATAGAAATGCAAAGATGTCAATGGGGAACACTTCCAGCATCTTTTATCACACTACTAGCAGTTTACACAATAAAATAATGCTGCTACATTTTCTGTGCTACTTTTAAGTGAGCCACACTGTATATATATATATATATATATATATAGAGAGAGAGAGAGAGAGAGTGAGAGAGAAAGAGAGAGATAAATGGATATAGATAGATAGATACATAGATAGATAGGTTAATCATTTACTTGAAACAGTAGGGTTTATATATATCAAGCGTAATTAATTTTAAAAATTTCTCTCATAAATAAAATTTTTAATCACGAAAAAGATCTTTATTTTGTAAATTTAAAAAAAAAATTCAAGCTCAATGAATGCCTTTTTGATTGGTTTTCAGATCTTCGTAACTTAGAAAGAAACGGCAGGGTGTGTCGGTTACATGAATCATGTAAGTTGTCCAAAATGGTGTTTTTATGAGTTTTTTATGGTAAACATCTGCAAAGTACATGACTAAATATGCAGCAATAACATAATTTTGCGGACTTGTTAGCAGGGTTGCGGAGTCGGAGTTGGAGTCGGAGTCGGAGGTTTTAGCTGGAGTCGGAGTCGGAGTCGGAGTCGGAGTCGGATTTCTAAATGTACTAGGAGTCGGAGTCGGAGTTGGAGTCGGAATTTTTTATCCGACTCCTTAAGTCCCCCCCCCCAATTTTTTTTTAATGGTTTTCCTGTTTGGTTTTACCAGTTGCACAATTTAGCAGTTTTTATAATGTCTTGTTCTTATTTTTTGAGATATATCATATTTTGTACTGTCCTGCAATGCTTCTACTTCATCAAGATATTTTGGTTTATCGGATCACTGCAAATCTTGTCTGGACAGCTTTTTTCGCTTTGGCTGTGACGTCACACATGATCAATGAAAAGTCTGTCTTTGAGTTAGATCACTGTGGATAACAATCAGATTGTAATCCGAAAGCTATCCAGTTCCTGAATGGAATTTGGCAATTTGATTAGTCCAGGATCGATCCGGAATTACAATCTTATCCAAAAAAAATGGGTATAAATCAATTTGTGTTGCCACCATGTGACAACATTGTATATGACTAACTAATCTAAACAAAAATAGCTGATTATCGCTGAAACAGTGCATCCCAGTGATTTTTCTTTTCCTTCATTTTCGGTAGTTTATCACATTTTTCGTTAATAGAAATATGCTAGATTTTGTTTTTGTTTTTGTTTTTCTTACAAATAAGTTTTAACATTTAAACATTTCCGTTCTCTTATTCTTTATTCTGCATCATGTTCGCATTTTTGGTTGTTTTGTTTGTTTTTCCGATTTAAAAAAGTTATATTTAAACAGGGTTATTACGTTCGCATATTCTTTATTTTCCATTTTGTTTTGATTTACCCCCCACCTCTAAACACCCGGAAGCGCTGGGTACCCTCGCTAGTTAAACATAATTTTATGTTATTTATTAGTAAAAATGAATGCCTGAAAATGTTCTGACTTCAATAAATAGCTGATGTTTATAGCCTCAGCGCAGTCAACATAAAAGATCAGAATTTAAATATTTCTTATTTTTTTGTAGTTTGGGTGTTATCGTTTAGAAAAACATAACAATGTTAGAAAATATCGGATTCAAAATTCTTTAATTTTGGACCACTTTCCATGGAATGAGCCGAATATACAACTTTCCCGGGTCTAGACAAGTGGATTTAAAATCGACCTACCCTAATACTGGTATGTGGAAGAATCTCAAAAACCCTACATATGTATTTATTTACGTTTTTATAGGTTTACAGAAATTGATTCCTGAAATAAAGCAAACAATTTTTACATTTTGAATTAAACATCTTTTTTTTGGACAGATTGTGGTGTTGAAATTAGTGCTTCTGGTGGTGGTACTATCAAAGGCCATGCTCCTACTCGTGCTTCTAACTTAAAAAGACATTTGGAGCGCTGCCATCCTAGCATCTTTAAACTTGTTCAACAGAAAGACAAAGGCTCGTCTAATACACCAACCACATCAAAATCTTAAACTTTGATTACTGAAAAGAACCCTACCACAGCATCTCTTACAAGTTGTTTTGTTAGTAATAAAGTGACAATCTCAATGGCTCCAGCTGAATTAAAAAGGAACATCGTTAAGATTATTGTTCTCAACAGCATTCCCTTGAGATTCTTTTCTCGGCCTGAAGTGTTAGCACTGATTGGTGAAGTGGCACGAAAATTAGGAGTGGCTCTAAACAGAGATTCTATAAAGAAATTAATAATTGGTGAATATGAGAGCCAAAAGAACAGCTAAAGAGAAAACTAAGCAATAAGTTTGTATACTTGAAAATGGATGCATGCACACACCATCGTGTTAATTATTTTGCTGTTTATGTTAGGTATGTGGATTAAGGGAAAATATGACTAAAACCTTGGCCATTAAAGACAGTTAAGCCCAAAATTCCAGTAACTTCTTAAAGCAATTGGTAAAAGAAGTGTTGCAAGACTTTGCCATTCAGAAAGACCATGTATTATGCATTGTCACAGATAATGCGTCTAACATGCTGAGTATGGTAAAAAAACTGAATGAAAGAGAAGATTCTAGTGTTACAGAAGAATGTGCAGCAGAAATTCAGGAAGAACAACCTGGGCCAAGTCACAGTAGACAGCCAATTGACTGGGATGACTTAACAGAGAAGCAAGAGGATTTTAATTTCTTTGAAGGACTTGAGGAGGCACCAAATTCATTGGATGCATTTGGTGATGTAGCAGCCTGCATTTCAGAAATTGAACACCAGCGTTGCTGTGTTCATACACACCAACTTGCAGTAAACGATGCCCTTAAAGAGTATCATTCCAGTTATCTGATAGCAAAAGTCAGAAGAGTTGCTATTTCAGCAAGAACTCCGAAGATTGATGACATTTTTAAAGGAAGAGCTGGAAAAGGAGCCATATTAGACCAAGTAACTCGCTGGGGTAGTACTTACAACATGGTAAAACGGCTTGTTGAATTGAAGCCTATTCTTATCGATATGGAAAACCCAGATGTCAGTTTTTCAGAAGCACAATGGATTCAACTTGAAGAACTGGAAGACCTTCTTAAGCTTCCTTTTCAAGTGACAAAAAGCTTCAAGAAGAGGACCTCACTCCAGGAATGTTCTTGAAAGAATGGAAAATGTTAGAACATTCCTTATCCAGGCGTGGTGCTTTGCTAGCAAGAATAATATGCGAGTCAATGCGTCAAAGAGAAATACAACTGCTTCATAATAAAATCCTACTGGCTGGAGTATATGTAGACCCAATGAATCGAGTGTTATTATCTGAAACTCAGAAAGATAAAGCGAAATCGGCACTTTGTGATCTTGCTGTGAGGATTTCGGGCTTACATTCAAAGGCATCTACTGAAGATCCAGACACTATTTCAACCACAGACTCAGAGGGAACCTGCGATGAAGAGGATTTTGAAAAGATTTTGGATCAAGAAGATCATAAAGCAAGGTCAAAGCGGCGTAAGCTACAGGAAACAGCTAAAACGCTATCTTCAGTGAATAAAGCCATAGCAAGTTTCAAGCTAGACTTTCATGCTGCATTACAGCAAGTAGAACAACTAGATAGAATGTCTAAGCTAAATGTTCATGAAGCTATAAAGCAGTACCCTGCGATAGTGAAAGAATCTGCAATGTTGGCAGCAGCACTTCCTCCAACACAAGTGAGTGTTGAACGTTTGTTTTCAGCGCTAAGGCTAATCAGGACAGACCAAAGGGATGCAATGAAAGAGAAGCTCACTGAAGCCATCTTGTTTTTGAGAGTAAATTATTAAATTCTTATTTGCAACTTTCAATTCTATAATTATAAATAAAGCCTATTTTTTATGTTTACAAATAAGACATTTTTATACATTGATTTTTTTCCTAATATTGTGATAGAGGATTTATGAGAATCGACAAATGCAATAACATATGAGTTTTTTCGGGAGAGGGTACAAAGGAAAAAGAAAATATATAGCTTGAAGTGCAACTCTGCTATTATAGATTTGAATATGCTGATAGGCTGGTAAATGATCATGAGCATAAATAATACCATTGTGTATTATATATATATATGTATATATTGTATATGTATATATATATGTATATATTGTATATATATATATATATATATATTGTATATGTATATATATATTGTATATATTGTATATGGATATATATATGCATATATATATGTATATATATGTATATGTATAGATATGTATATATATATATATATGTATATGCATATATATATGTATATATGTGTATATGCATATATATGTATATGTATGTCTATGTATGTATATATATGTATATGTATATATATGTATATGTATATATATGTATGTGTATGTGTATATGTGTGTATATATATGTGTGTATATATATATGTATATGTATGTATATATATGTATGTACGTATATATATATATATGTATATGTATATATCTGTGTATATGATATTTCAATAATAAGCAATCTATGCTACTATAGCCATTTATGGCATTTTCCTGTTTTACCTTTGATCCTCATTCCATAAAGGCAATATTATCTTTTAAAATATTATTCTCTGTATAATGTCTTTATCCCCCTCTTCTGATGAAAAGCGTTTCGCTTCGAAATGCCATAGCGTAAAGAGGTATCCCTATCCCTAAATATTGTATTCTATTTTTAACTGATAGCATAATAAAATTTAAACTTTTTATCCCTTTGTTATCTAAACTTATTCTATAAAGCTGGTTGAGTTTATATGTGAGTATATTTATCGTGCAAGTGAATGTTAAACGTCGAAAATGATATACATGAAAAGTAATTATAAAATGCATGCTGAATTGATGTGGGAGGCTGGTATATGGATCTGCAAAATAGATTTTCAAATAGGGTCAAGTAGTCGGGAGTCGGAGTCGGGAGTCGGAGTCGGGAGTCGGGAGTCGGAGTTGAAGATATTAAAGGAGTCGGAGTCGGAGTCGGCATCCTAGTAATTCTAGGAGTCGGAGTCGGACTTTTACCATCCGACTCCGCAACCCTGCTTGTAAGTTGCAATACGAAACAATAGTTTAATGGCTAGCTTTTGAAAAGTAATAAATGACCAACTGAGAAAACTTGACGTTTGGAACTTAGAAGACTTATTATACCACACACACACTATATATATATATATATATATATATATATATATATATATATATATATATATATATATATATATATATAAGATTATGACAATAATAACATTTTTGTAGTTGTAATCAATTTAGTATTACATAGTCATATGGAAAAAGATATCGTAATATTTTTTCATATTAAGCGATTATTCTAGCATATTTACAAATTCCAAACTTGTTTTTTTTCAGATTAGATGCATAAGCTATATATCTATAAAAGTGAACGTGTCTGTGTGTGTCTGTGTGTTTGTCTGTGTACATTTCCCTACGCAATAACTCTGTTAATTTTAAGTCTACAGACTCAATGTTTGATATACAGGGTACTGAGATTTGGAAAAATATTTGTAATCCGTTTTCGGCCAGAAATTTGGCTGTTAAGGGGTCAAATTTCAACGATTTGACCTTTGAGAACTCTACCAATCTCCTCCGCCAAATTTGGGTATAAACAATTGAAATTTTAGATATAGATTCCTTGGATATGGATCTAATTTAATAACTTGATTTTAGCCCAAAACAATAAATGTTAAGGGGTCATAATAGAGGCAAATGAAATGCTAGTCCTAAATAAACTTTAACTGCCAACTGTTCTAAATTTAATAATATTAAAATAAACACCATCATCTAATAACGCATATACATGATTTCGTTCATGTCAAACTAAACGCGTACCAAAATGTATTATACAAGCATTAATAGATTTTTTAGTGTCTAAAATACAAAAATAGTCAATATTATTTTTCTCTTAATCTGTCTTTTTGCCTATCGGTCTGTCCGTTCCACTTTTTATCATAAACAACTAGGCTAATCTGTCCGAAATGATGTATGGACTTTTTTTTATAAGGTTCGACGAACTTATTATTGTGATATTCCTTTAATGTACAGTTATGAATTAACAGAAATTTATAGAGGGCAGTATGTAGTGTAAAAATGAGAACAAATTTAATCATATTATACCATCAGTTTGGCAACGGATTATAAACTTTGCCCGTTTCAACGAGATAAAAGGTCTAGCTTAGATATATTTCTAATATAATTTCTCTTATAAGGAAATAAAAATAATATATAAAATGTTTCAACGGTAAAATAGTTTCTTTAAAATGATCTAAGTCGACTGAAGTATACTTGAATATATCTACCATTATCTTCGGATAGTTGCTTCAATCTTGACCCACTTATGCAAAATCTGGTGAATGTTCATATGAAAGAATTGACGCCAGGAGGGTGTATTTTATTGTACATAACGATATCTTTGCGTATAATCTGATCAATCATTTCGGGAATTTAGTCGGAGATTTATTTTATTAGCAACTACCTAGACATTATAGCTTACTTCCTTACTTATTTACATGTCGTTAGTGTAACAATATAAGAAAGTCAGAAGAAACCTAATAACATAGAAACATGGGAATGGGAGGTATTAAAAACCGAACGCGACTCATCGGCTCCAATTTCAAAGAAACTAGAAACGATACACATTTATGCAGCCATAATGCATTTTCACAAACACTTTTATCTTACTGCGATATCATATTTCAATAAAAGGAAATTGGGTATCTTTACTCTTTTGATCTGTCAGCGTATTGTGGACTGGAATGGCAGCGATTTCCTCAAAAGACACCGTTTCTCTTGGGTTTGCATCTTTGAAGAGAACAACCTTCAAGTGATACGTTTGATTTTCAGAAGAATTTAAATACAGCTTCAAGGAAATATTTATGGCGAAGTTATACTTCTATTAAAGTGGAAGACTTTAGAAGGCTAGGAATTGATTTAAAAATCGAAATGATTAAAAATTCTTACTCAAAAACCAAACTATTTATTCAATTATTCATATAAGTTTATTTTTCTCGGAAATATTTTTTTATATTTCTTTTTAGAGATGTACAATAGCACTTAACTACCTTTTCACACAGGTGCGAGTGCATTTCTGTTCTATTGTTATTTGCAATGCAGGTGCTCAACTGAACTTCAAATTATCCCCCTGTAAAATATTCACAACAAACACTCGTCTAGCTGTAACTACTACTAACAAATTTCCCTAATCTCTATCTATGCCTTAAACTAAAGATAAGTTACGAATCTACCTGTCTGGAAAAAAGGTTTTAGTGGTTTTACTCACTTTTTGACTTTTAATCAGTTCGAAAAAGATATAGTGTCGTGCGTACGGCGCGAACTAGAAAAATGGCTACGAACAGGCACGTAAATATATAAAGGTTTAATAATGACTTTAACAAAATTATACTAAATACTGTTAGAAACCCACTCAATATATGTTAACGCTGCATATATTCAACGGTTAAACGTTTCAAAGTGAGTAAAACCGCTAAGAGCGTTTTCCAGTAAGGTAGAAGAGTAACTTTACTTGCCTTAACATTTATTTATTATGTATTTGAATTTTGAACACTTTTTCATACCTCTGTTGATTGTAAGACAAACCCGAGACTTTATATTTGAGACGTCCCCTCTGTGCAGTGCCTTATATATGGACATAAAGTAGGCTAAAAAGTAATCTATGAAATAAAGAATAGCTGTCAGAGGTAGAGTTTGACAAAAGGTCGGCTTAATCTGAGGAAAATCCACCTTCCTAGAAAGAGGTATTTTGGATTCAAACAAAAGTTAAAAGCGTTAAAACTGTTAAAAAAAGTTAAAACTGTTAAAAAAAGTTAAAACTGTTTGGTTTTTAAATCACTGAATCAGTGTTTCATAGTAAACAAATGATGATACCTGAAATAACATTAAGACGATTTTGAATTCGATAATACAAGTTGATCCATCGATTGCAGGAGATTAAACTCCACTTTGCGTCTATCCAAACGGATAAGATACGCATAAAAATGGCAGAAAGCAGGGAACACTATATACTTTTGTAGTGGATCTAACAACCTCCTGATATTCTTACAGGACAGTGATCGTTTGGTTAGTATTAGTAAAAAAACAGCTTACTCAACATTAGTCAGTCTTTTGCCACCGACATACTCGTACATAGAAATAGTTAAAACATCTAGTTTTTATTTACTCTCACAAACCTACCAAAAGCATTTGGAATTTTATAAACGTTTTTTTTTTCTGTCGCTCTTATAGTTTGCATTACGCGATAAAATACATGTGTGTAACAGAATAACGTAGAGATAGTTATGACACATCTGAATGTATTAAAAATTCGTTTGACCCAATAAGTATTTTTTTATTCATCAAATATTAAATAATATGTTCAGCTTGCATCTTGCATGACGAGGAAATCCATTTACTCGGAAATGAATACGCATGCGCACGTTTCATTTTCCGTTTGAAAACATATCTTTAGCAACTCATTGTTTTTGTAGAATTTTTATTTTTACATTTAAATAGATGACATGAAACTTTTCAAAATAATCAATATTGAGATTATTATTGGTTATGAGGCTGTAGCAGACACTTACTTCGCCAAAGCATGCGAATTATGGGTATATGCGATCATGTACATTATAAACAGGTGAGGCAAACGTCAGTGAGATTACGTAGGTGTTTTCAAAAAGTAATGTCTTCTAATATTATACTCCACCCGAATTGATCATTGTTATGATGACTGATCTTATGCATTCATGATTTAACAATTTCGCTTATCTGTTTCAGATACAGACGATGTGAGATTCTAAGAAAGTTACCCCTATCATGGACGTGCATCAGAAACAAAGATGCGTCATTGAATTCCTAGCAAACGTGCATTGAGAATGCTAGCGACGATGTAGAAAAATAAATTCTGGAGTACAAAAGGTTGCCCGTTTTAATAGTACCACTTCCTTCTTCGTAGCTCTTCAACATTTTGAGTAAAAAAAATGGAGGCTTTACGTTTTAAACGACCTTTGTATAAGACAACGCGCTCCGGACACCTACGCACAGCCATCGTCCATTACTGACAGACGTGAATTGAGAATAGTGGTGACTATGTTAGTAAATATATTCTGGAACACAAAAGGTTACTCGTTGCAATGGTAATGCCCCCTTCTTCGGAGGTCTTCACCATTTTCTTTAATTAAAAAGTAGGTGTTGCTTTCGGAACAACTCTCGCACAATTAATTATATTTGTAATTTTTTATGGAAATCACCCTAGAAAGATAAAAATTGACTATTGAGCTTAGTATTGGAAAGACTAAGGTAAATCTTAGAGGCAATTAACAATCAGTAGTCAATTGTTTTGTAAGTTCTGGGAAATAAATTTTGTTCATTGTATTTCCGTTTAATTTTATGAGCACAGAAGAAGAAAAGAATATTCTTACGAGGATAGACGTTATACGAGTGTTTGTTGTGAATGTATTACAGGAGAGAATCAGGCATTTGTGCTCAGTCGACCACCTATTATAAAAATAACGATAAGGCAAAAAAAAAAAAGGAAGCTCAAGTGCGAGGTTCCTGTTTCTCAGCCAAGCTTGAGGAGGAATAAAAATAGATGTTTTAGTTAACAAACTACGCTATACCCATTCAAACACGCAGTTAGCAAACTAATCTATACTTCAGTAAATACGAAGTTGAGGAAATTGTGCGTTAATGAAATAAAAATGCCATTAAAAATCATGTTTTGGTAAAAAAAACAAAAATGCCATTAAAGAACAATCATTCAAAAAAGTGAAAAAATTGATTTTTTTTGTGCGACTGGTACAAATTAGACTCGTGGTTCAGAAGAAAAAAAGAAGAAAAAATCTGAGATAGAGATAGAGATAGATAGATAGATAGATAGATAGAGAGAGAGAGAGAGAGAGAGAGAGAGAGAGAGAGAGAGAGAGAGAGAGAGAGAGAGAGAGAAAGCTATAGTTTGCAGTGTAACACGTTGGAGATCAGCAGCCGTAGATTCAGTTGTCAAAGTTGTTTTTGATGATTTTTGACAAGTTACACACGCCGCCATACTTTCATTTTATGCTCTTAATTAAATTTTAACTAACCTTATCCATTTTTTTTACTGTTTTTTGTTTTCTATAATGTACCTTCAGAGGTGCCATGCCAGAAATAGAAAACATATCAAATCTGTTGCTAAGACCGCAAGAAATGAATGGTCATATTTTCCTACCCTCTCGAAAGTATCGCACCCCTGACGCAATCATCTACCAGCACAACAACTAGATACATCCTACTATGGTGTTATCTGGCTCCATCTGAAAAGGTGCCGCTATGAGTACTCACTCCTACCATTGTAACGTTACCCATACGTTGTATCCAGTGTCGCAGAAGTAGATAAAGAAACGGATAAAGAACCTCAACTCGCTTCTTCTCGATGTAACAGCAACATGGATTTCCTCATTTTCCCACCACGTGTGACATCTGGTTACAGCTGTGATGCCACATACGTCTCTAACATGCTCTTAAACGTCATCCACATCTCTAATGTGATCGTCTTCTCTAACGTGCTCTTTTTTATAATCTTTTTCTTTACTGGTTACGCCATTTCGCATGCATTTGCATACGCACGTCTGTGCTCATGACAGAATATGAAATCAACTTCGAAATCTTGTGGAAGATGATCTCTTCAATTATATATAGTCCTTTACTTACAGAAGATACGTTGCTTTTCTTTCTCTATCCTATCGTTATTTTCATAGTAAATGCTCGACTGAGTTCTGATGTTTGGTTTCGCCTATAAAACATTAAGAGCAAAATATCGTCTAGCGTCTATCATTGTAAAGAATGTTTTTATTCTCCTGTCTGCCTAAAATTAAACGGAACTAATCTGAAAAAATTTGATTCCCCAGAACTTACAATCAGTTAAATACATGCCATGCACTATTGACCAAGTTCCAACCTCTGTACCCTCGCTGAAAAGTTGCATCTCTGTGCTTGGTTTACAAGCACTTTAATGGAATGTGCTGTTATAAACTCATAAAACGTGTCCCCCCCCCTCGACCTATATATTTCCGACTAATCCGACAAACAGCAGTATTCTCCTTCCTCACTGTTTAGGTTCCTAGGGGTCAGAAAGCCTTCTACTCTTAATAGTTTCTATATTCGGCCGGCTAGACCTTGGAATTCTTTCCCTATTTCCTACTTCCTTGACTGTACTAACATGGAAACAGTTAAATGTAATGTGAACAACGATCACATATCTCAACTTCCTATCTAGTCTTCTGTGGTGGCAATACACTTTCTTTGGGATTAAAAATAGTAACAATTCAACACTATGGGGCTGCTTTGCAGTTGAATACAACATGATCGCTTTTAAATAACATGTTGACAAATTCTTATCGAGCTCCCTACTAAAAAAATCTATTTCTGACCATTTAAACCATATTTCCAATCCTATTAAAGTGTTGGCCAGCGCTAACAGACACACTCATTAATCTTTATCCTCAACTGGCTTCGGGCCTTAATAAATGGCGATGTATTAAAAAGAATAAATTGAAAAAAATGAAAGATAGATAAAGAGTGGACAGTATTCCCCGTAACTAGTGTCGAGCAAATTGTTGGCTAGCTGTTGCCTTTACTATCCTCTAATTTTCCACTCGTCTCTTCTTCCTACTATGTCATCAATGGATGCTTACAACCTTTACACATAATATTATAATATTATACACATTCCAAAGATCTACTGGTCTTTGCTCACCGTTCTTTAACACATCTGACGTTCAGATTAACCTAGTCTGATACAAAAATCGTTTATTATTTTACCATAATCTGTTTTAATAAAAATAAATTAATATCAAATTGGACATATATTTATCATAATGTTACGTTTAACTCTTTGCCTTGAAGAATTCTTAGAAATGAAAATTGTTTTCGCATTAATAATTTCCACTCGAAGACTAATATCTTTGAAGATTTGGCTTCTAGAGATAATGACATAATTAAGACCTTTGATCGAAGTGTCACAACTATATAAGCTATTAATGGAGGGTTCATCCTTGTGGGATTAATACACATGGCTTCAAACCCAGATTTCACTGACCACTGAGTAGGATGTGATCTGTTACTCAATTTACTTGGACGATAACGATTAAAAGCACCGAGTTAGTAAACTACACTATACTCTAATGAACACCCAGTTAGCAAATAGTTAGCACTATGTTTTAACAAACACCCAGTTAACAAACTACACAATACTCCAACAAATCCTCAGTTAAACTACACTATACGCCAACAAATCCTCAGTTAAAAAAGCTACACTATACTCCAACAAACACTCAGCAAACTACACTATACCTCAACAAACATTCAGTTTTCAAACTACATCTTAACAAACACACAGTTAGCAAACTACACTATACTTCAAAAACGCCCAGTTAAAACCCACTATACTTAAACAAACACTCACTTTGCAAACTATACTATACTTTAACAAACATCCACTTAACAAACTACGCTATACTCCTTCAAACACTCAGTTAGCAAACTCATCTATGCTTCAATAAATAGGAAGTTGGGAAAATTATTGCGTTAATGAAATAAAAATACTATAAAAAATCATGCTTTGATAAAAAATGTCATTAAAAATAATCATTAAGAAAAATGGATTCTATTAAAATAATAAAGTTTCAATAAATTAAGATGCCATTTAAAATAATATTTTTATTAAATAACAATGCCATTAAACAATAATGTATAAAAATAAATGTTATTGCAATAAAATTCAATAAAAAATATTTTTATGTTATATAAATGCCATTAAACAATTATGTTTTAAAAATGAATACTATTAAGGAATCAGGTTGCAATAAAACTAAAATGCAATTAAAATAATTTTAATAAAATAGAATCCATTAAAAAATCGTGTTTTTTATTAAAAAAAATCATTTTAATATAAAACAAATGCTAGTAAAGAAATAGGTTCGAACTGAACAAAAATAACATAAAAGAACCATGTTTTCATAAAATAAAAAGTTTATTATAAAATATTTTATATTTTACATAAAATAGAAATTAAAGTAATACGTTTCAAACATGTAAAACATCATGGAATATAATGTTTCAATTAAATTAAAATTACATTAAAGGATCATGTTTTAATAAAGCAAAAATGCACTGATATAATGTTTTACTAAACAGAAATCATGTATTAATAAAATAAAAATGTCATACAAATAATGTCTCAACAAAAACTGCCATTAACATCACGTCTTCACAAAATTACCATGCCATTAAATAATACTTGCTTTCACAAAAAATGTAATTTAACTATTATGCTTTAACAGAAGTCAAAAGTAATCATGGAATCGTATTTTAACAAGAGAAAAATGCCATTAAAAATAATTTAGATTATTTGGATTATTCAGTGTTATTCTTAGAACGTTTCATTCAATGTAACCTCTGGCCTTCTGTACATTAATCTTGTCAGACTCGGGAATCCTTCTTTCGAACTCTTGGATCTGCGCGCAATTTCAAACGGAACCCTTTGTTTCATCCATGCTCCGTATAGAAGTCTTAAGTAATTTGCAATTGTATTTTGAGCATCGTCTACTCTGTGGGTTGAATCAACATTCCAAAAAAATGTAACCTACGAGTGAATTCATCTGAGTACTTTAAGACGAGTCCTTCCTCATCTAACAAATTTAGAAACAAAGAAATAATTGTATTTGCAAAATACAAATTTTTTTATTTTTTTTTTTTATTACATTTTCACCCCAAACAAGGCAAATTGCCACTTTGGTGTAGGGGGCTACTATCAGGGGCAACAACTACTGGGGTACTATGTAGGGATTTGGGCAGCAAGGTGTCGGTTCACGTTACACTTGAACTTCTGCATGTCAGTACTGTTGGGGAAGCAGGGACCTGGAATAGAATTCCAGAGTCTTGCGGTTCTGGGGAAGAAACTATTGGAGTAAAAAGATCTTTTACATCTAGGGACCGCTACAGTGTGGGGGTGGGATCTAGTAGCCTGTCGGGTTTGTCGAGGGTGCTCGCGTCGTGGGGGCACAAGTGATTGCAGTTCGTCAGAACATTCACCACTAAAATACTTGTAGAAAAGGCAGAGGGATGCAACATTTCGTCGATGGGACAGAGGCTGAAGCTTAGATGCCATTAAAGTTTCATGATTAATAAAAGTTTCATGATTAATAAAATAAAAGTGCCATTACAATAAATAGGATTATAGAATCAAGTCTTTAATCTCCAGCATACTTAAGTGAAAGTTATTGAATGGGAAAAGAACAAGATTAAACACATCGACTCTCATTTTATTATGTGAAATCTTTTTAATGTTAACTGGCTTTCTAGAACAAGTGATGTCACAACAGATAAAAGGGTATCTGATTGATCTGATGGATACAGTGACGGACTATGGAATTGGCTATGCCAAGATAAAACCCTATCCGAGCTATTGTGTTTAATTACTAACTAATTATTATGTGGAAACGTATGGAACCACAATTCACTCTTCCTTGATCTGTTTCATTTTACTTCTGTCGGCGTTCTCCAAAATCAATGCGCACCTTTCTGGGATTAACACTTGATTTCTATATTTGAATATTCTATTACAGTTCTCTTTTATCTCTTAGACATTGAGTTAGTAAAAAAAGTTAGAAATATTACTTTTTAACTCACTGATTGAATAGTTAACTACGTCATATTATATCTTTTTTTTTTTGATTTCTTAGTTTGATCATGTCGCAAAAGAAGAATGATCTAGTCTGGTGGAGTATAGACAATATTACTTGGGAAATGGGCATCAATATTTGTATAAGCAAGCTTAGTGTAGCCATACCGAGTGGATTTTATTTAGGCTCCGAATACTATGCTATTTTTAATGTTTAGTCATAATTTACTTGTAGAGGGAAGTATCTGCAAGTCAGGGTTTCCTGACGCAGTCCTGTACAGAGAGTAGTAGATATTCAGTTTTTCTTTAGTTTGGGGTAAAATTGTGACTCCTGTTAAATTAATTCTACACAAAAAGTAAAACAAAAACGCAACAGAATTAAATCTTAAATATAGGTTTAAATAATTCATGATAAGGCAAGTGTCCGTAAATCTGTTAGATGAAAAGACATCAGTGAGCCCCAAGAGGAAGCTAGCTCAAGAAGAAGGAACGAGGAGAAAAGTGTCAATAGAGATAAGTGAATAAAAAATGATGGTAGCACATTAGGAGCATACATACACAGATATTAAATAAATAGACACCCACAAAATAGGTCATGCATTTAAAATTCTGCTCCCTTCACCGACAGCTAGCATTCGGAGACAAATCTAGCAGTGTTAAACATTTGAAATGTTCATTACTTAAACCACCTGATATTTTTGTGTTACAGATATCAATGTATCTATTGTACCTATTATTTGACTTGTAACCTCTGACATTTTTAATGTGTATATTGTCGAACCACGGAATGTTACTGTCGAACTTGGGAATCTGGACGAAATTTCAAACCGAACCCTTTATTTACTTCGCTGGGGTAGAATGCTCTCGTTCCGTCAGTTATATGTTTCGATCGCCCACACTGAGAATTGAACCTTCAACTTCCATGAAAATATCACTTTTACAATTGATTTTTCCAAGCATTCTAACCACTGCGTTGGGTTCTTACGAATCTTTGTGAAAATAACACTCTAGATGAGAACAGTAGTCCGAAGAATCTAAATAATACGGATGACCAATCCTCATCTATAGATTATGAAACGTAATATGTATACTTTAATTACGACAGCAACCAAATAAACTTACCAATTTTCAGTGTTACAGAAAAATCATATTATAGATTAATATAAAGGTAAGTAATCGGCATCACATTGATAACAATCTTGGGATATAATTTCCACAATTATTCAAAGGATTGTTTAATTAATCGGTGATGAAAAATCATGAATATCGTCTTCAGATCAATCTTTATTATTAATTTTGATACATTTGTAGAATACAGACCATGCTTTTTTAGATTTCCAAGTTTGATTAAAACTGTACAATATTTTTTGTTTATAGAATCTTTAGATGAAAGTACAAGGTATTTAAAACACTTTCTCCATTTTAAGAAAGAGTTTCTAAATGATAACCTTATTACTTCAGCACGGTCCGTATTCTGCATAAGTACATTTATTTTAATAAGAGTGTTTGTATACTTCTTTTATGCCTATGCATAGGTCATGATTAGTATTGGTTTCGTATGATTATAATGATCGACTTGAATACCCATGAAATATGACAAATTAGTAAGGTCTTCCATAACTTATACAGTCTGATTTTCATAAAGAAAATTATTCTCCGAGACACCATTATTCGTCGTATTTTTAAATTGCGCTCTTCGAGTTGCTAACTAATAATTTATCTGATTCATAATTTATAATGTTAATATTTCTCCTCCTCATATTTTAGTTTGAAAGCCAGCAGTTACTATCATGAATGTCTCATCATTAATAACATATTTAATTAATAGTCAATTTCACAGAGTATTATCATTGAAAAGAGACACGCAATCGTTATCTGTTACAGTAATTGCACTGTAGCTTGAACTCTGTATTCAGAAAAAAAAAACATTGTGCATGTTAAAAATAACAGGAAAACATGCATATCTTTAATGTGCGTATTATACTGCATATCAACCTCTATGAATCATACAATATCTAAACCCAATATACTTTTGAAACTCTGCATTTTAAAGAATTCATAAAACGAAAGTCGGATTAGTGTATGCATATTTACCTCCACGAAGATGGTAATGTTTGAAATCGATTTTATTTGTCACTATGTTTATCTGTGTCTACATTGCTTGATTATTTGTTATCAAACTTTGTAAAGAACGTCAGTCATTGTCTAACTTGGAACTGATTTAATTATGGAATATGTAAGTCCAAGCTAAATGCCATTATAAATGTTAAAAATCAAACTTTTGGTTATAACTGTGGTTGTATTCATTATAAATGTGCACTGCTTGGTCAATATTGTAGCCAATGAAATCTAGAATCTTATTTGACATTGAAGTCGAGTTATAACTTGGAGCATGAGAAATGTTGTCAAGATCGATATTTTGACGGAATTTCAATTCTGAGTGTTTAAGATGCGATGTATGCATCTTACGTTCCTTGCTAATAGTAATCAATATGCAAAGTTTCAACCTCATCAGATAAACAGTCTTTCATATATTAACGTTTGAATTGCATAACCTTGTGAGGCGTCTTCATACAATCCGAAGAAGTTGGTTGGTTGGTTGTTTTTGTTTTACGGCATATCAACCCTTTTCGGGTTATTTAATGCCGAATCCAAAGATTTTGAAGAAAAATTTTTTAATAGAATCTGAGGATTTGTTGGAGTATTGTGTTGTTTTCAAGTCGGTTTCTATTTAACCCATAGTTGGAACCCTAAAAGGTACTACCACTCCGGGTGAGAGTGGACCTGGGAGCAATGGTAATTAAAGGGTGGCTCCACACTCCCCAAAGCCCGCAAGCTGGGGCCTCGCCACTGGGTATAGTTTAAGGCCATATCCAGGACCAATCCGAAGAAGTAAAGTTCAGATACGACTTTGGTCCATCCTTCCATTGTCAGACGAAAATATTAATACATAACTGGACACTAAAAATACTACATGATTTGATTCCAACATATATAATTCCAGTTTCCGTGACCGTATCAATTAGGCCATAATTATTATTCAATAAAGAGCTATACTTAAACGGTTAATTATATATTATTGATTAAAAACGAAGTTTATATGTTGATTATAACTACTGAAGTTGCTGTGCTGCTCTTCTGCACTGATGATGTGATGTCTTTGTGAAACTAACCGTAGTCCTCGGCGCAAGAGGGTCCGTGTGTGCCTGGCGTGCGGGGTGGTGGCTGATCCTGTGGTCGGGGCAGCGGAAGAAAGAGTTCCAAGATGGCGCCTGCCTGCTTTTATTAGAGACGGAATCTCGCAGGATCGCGCGAGATCTCGCGGGGATGCAAATTAGCTAGGCCATCTTGAGGAATAAAAATCGGTCCATTGGAGGTGCGAGGCAGTCGGGTTCTGACGTTCGTGGCGATCAGTACAGTGACCGTTGGGTTCCGTTAGTGACCGTTGGGTTCCGTTTCTATTCGTGCAGTCAGCTGAACTTTGTTAATTACCTTCGCGCCGTGGCTGTCATTGTTTGTTGGTTCGCTATGTGTTGCCGTGGTTCTTCAGTGAAATGCTTCGTCGCCCACGACGAGACTCCCCGTCTCCTACACGTCGGAAACTACACAAGATACTCTTACAGTCTTCAGTAGTTTGGTGCTGCTGTTTGTCATTAAGCAACATAATTGATACGATACATGTTTATTCACCAATTATCCAATTAGAACCAAGGACGATTAGCATCAAAGGGGATCTTCAGTCAACATGTTGCTCTTCGTTAATGGAATAGATACTGGCTGCCCATTTCGAAGGGGCTTGTGTAGAACCCTTCAACATGAATTTGTATGGATATAGATGATGTCGAAGCGAAGGATCTGGAAAACAAAGTGTTTGGGACGTAAAATAAATGCAAGACAAAAGCAGAGTTTCTGTCTAAGACCTTTCATTTGTGGAATACGTTCCCAGTTTTGCATTCTACAGCTAACAAAATGGTCGTCTTCAAATCAAGTGTCGACAATTTTTTGTCATAAAACGTCCTTTGTCAAATTTTATTATTTTATTTATTCCATTAATCATTTTCATTCTTCCTGTAGTTTTATCCTTTGTTCAACTGACAAATCACTTATTTCGTTAACATTAAAAACATAATCGAGGAAAATTTAATATTGTGATATCGATTCTTCAGTTATAAACCATCTTGCTGGAAATGCTACGACAATTATCCAATAGAAGAAAGACACTTAAATGTGTCTTTTAATCTTTCATATTGTACCAATAAAGAGGCATTGGTTTAGCTTGGACCGCCGACACACGAAATAAATCTATTGCGCATACTTCTTTCTTGTTGTCTTATACGGACTTGATTGTGTCAGCTGGGCTGTAAAATTGCATCAGAAAGTAGAAATCTTTCAAAGCTAAATCATATGCTTCATTACTGATCATAAAACTATCTGATCACATCAGTATTGTAGAGCTGCGAAATCTCACTGGCATCTCATCAAATGTAAAGTCTTGAGATTGTTTGGTCACGTAATATAATAACAACATTCATTTACAATTTATTTGATGAATGGTTTGTAATAGTAATGCAAGGAAATCATGAGATAAAAAATAATTTTGTTAGAAAGAAAACAAGATAACTCCAATTTGACTGTCGTAGAGAGCTATACAGGATTAGACAAATGCACAACACATTTTCCAATAGCATAGGTATATGAAAGACAATAATAATACTAACAGTGTTTCCTGACTGTTTATACTTTAGAATCTCAAGGATAAGAATTCATTGTTTCTGTTGTCTTTTGTCCAGATAATCAAACATTTCATTATACATTCTGGATATTGGATTATTATGTAACAAAACATTGTTTATTCAGAACGTAACATCAATCACAAAGTTTAGTGGTATAGTAGCTTCCTCCAGTCTTGACAGACTATTATTGCCCACTGTAAGCATACTTGCGTATGGAGTTTTTGTGTCAAGAGCTGAGCAATCTCCAACCATAACTCTCCTGAGTCGGCGTTGTTAAACACCAGTTGCAAATGAAGGTTCAGGACGACTGGAAACAAAGCTGAGAAAAGCAGAGAGCACATACAGCGCCTAAATTCCCAAATAGTCACCCATCCGGTACTAGCCAGGAGCAGTGTTGCTTAACTTCGGTGATCTGACGAGAATCGTTGTGTCAACGTGATTATGTTGTACACACAACTTTAGTATGATGATAAGAATATATGTATGAACTATATATGTATATGCCTTAAAAATTGGTACACACCTGTTTTTGTGCAGCCGGTAATGTCCACTGCTGACAAATAGAATAAAGAAAAGAAAAACATATCTGTTTCTTCTCTTTATATGCCTGAGATCTTGTCACCTTATATGCAAATAAAATACTTGCGGTTTATATAAAAAGCTTGATCTTTCGGAGAGGGGGCAGATTTGAAATCGGGCGCTGAAATACCAAGTTGTTACATACGGTGTATCTAGTTTTGAAATAGCGAGTTTTTGACATCAACGTGTGAAATTAAATCTCGGAAACTGTTCGTTGTAAGTGCAAGATAGTTACCAATCCATCGGGCAAGTGAAAAATAGTTAACACTTGATTTTCTTTAACAACGCAGCAGTTGTATATAACAGCAAATACACCGTAGTATACATTTCGTGTTCTTTGAAAATCATTGATGTACAAATCCGGGATCATCTCGGGTAAGGGACAGCAATAATCTCCCGTTTGAATCCCATTTATTGTGGTAACTTTATTCCATTATTTTAATATCTTGAATGAAACATCTACTGTCCTCTTTAATGACGTCATCGAGATTCTTTTTAAACGTGTCCAAGTAATTGTGAAAATAATGTACCTTAATGCTTCTTCTACATCTAAGTGCTTGCAAATGCAATAATCCACCCGTTATAATGTCCTTAAGGAAGGCAATATGTATAACACCAGAAAATACATTCAAGGTTCTAACTACTTCCACTATAAGTGTTGCAATATCTGAAACACGTCTTATTTGAGCTTCATCAAATATTCCATTTTTTACTGGACACTGAACAAGTAAAACGAGTATTTTGTTTTCAGTATTTTATTATTGTTTCTTTTAATATCTATTTATTTTGTCGTCTTACTTAGGAAAACCTTTTTTTATTCATATCTATACATATTTGTTCGTATTGATCATTGTAATCAATACAGTCATTAATTGTTTTAGTAAATCGATGTTATTTCTTTTTTTTACAAAAGAATGGATGCATAAATCGATATTGTAGTAAGCTTAATTAATAATTAGATTATATAATTTTATTCACGTCATATCTGATTAGTGCGTGCTTAATTAAAATTTAATTTTAATTAATGCATTCACATATAAAATAAATTACATATATATCGCATGATTGATCTCTCTTTGTTTTAACCTTTCATCTTTGACTTTTTTTTTACCAAAATGGAAGCTGTTTTTTACCCAGAGGTAATCTCAACCAAGTTCATTCAAATTTTACAATTGTCGTGTAATGTATGCGAGAATCGAGAAATTAAGGAATGGACATGTTCATCAAGGCTTCTTTTTAGTTCACATTAAGTGTCACCAACCTATATCTAATGTCAGTTATTGAATGGTATTGTATATATTGCTGAATTGGATCCGGATGTTAAAGGAAAATATTTTCATATTTTAAATCTTCGTTTTGTTATTTGCGATGTAGAATTATTGTTGAAATCTTTATTTAGGGTATTGTAAATTATTGCATTATTGACATGTTTTAATAAATTAATTCATTACAGTATGGTACATATAGCACTAGAGGATAACAATATCCATCCGGGGCTCTATAATATTTTTATTATTAGAAGTCATACTGTTTCTTGATGACCATTCCCTCTTTAATCAGCGAACCAACATAGAGCTTGTACCTTAGGTCTTTGAGAATCAGTCTAACAGTTGAACCTACTAGAGATGGTTCTGTTAAATCTTAGGAGGTCACTTTTCCATGTGTTTCCCTCTCTTTGAGAACGGTTTCATTTATTAAACGTTGCCCTGACAATGACGATGGAGTTTCGTAAGCATTGGGTTATATAAGAGTGTGCTTATCTTTGTTCTGATTTTTCAAAACATAATCTGGCATTGTGTCTAACATCGCAGAAACGAATTAAATAAAACTGTTGGCTAATGATCCGAGTAGATATTTGTCAAGTGAACTCAGGAGTATATAAAATAGTTAGAAAATAAAAGGAAGTACAAGATTAGTTCGAGGCAACAAACTGACATTTTTGACTCGTCTATTGTATCTTAGAATAAATTCGGCCTTAGAAGGGGCATTCAAATCTCTCTTATTAAATATACATTATTTTCAATAGTCATCCACAGATAACCGTGGGGTCTTGTATAACCCATCATTCTCCATACATAGCCTTCAGCCTCTGGAGGGATGTAGGCCATCCATAACTTTTGTAGATGCTTCTGCAGCGAGGAGTTCTTTCTTTTGGGGTGAGGGTACTGGCTCCACACCCAACCTTCCCACAACCTACATACAGCGGCTAGCCTTCCTAAATGGTCACCCATCTGGTACTGGCCAAGCTCAACATTGCTTGCTTCTGGCGAGAATCGGTTTGTGAACGTGATGGTATTGTATACAAGTAACCATGGCTGAACATAATAAGTGTATTCATGCCGCGATTCAAAAGCCAAATTATCAGTTATATACAAAAACGATCAGTAGGCAAATTCACTAACTCCTTTGTCAACACATTATTCCAATAACCTAATAAGTTGTATGTACTCCTTCTGTTTACATACTACACTATGCCTTAACGCAACAAATCTATTGTTTATATATAAAACATTACTTTTTTTCCAATAAAAATACCATCAATCCTGTACCTCTATAAGGCCACCATTCACCCATGCATGGATTACTGCTGTCACAGTTGGGCTGGTGTATCTGCTGCTTGTCTCTTACTCCTGGACAGGGTTCAAAAGAGAGTCGCCAACTTGATAGGTCCTGAACTGTCATTTAGGCTTCAGCCTCTGTCCTAACAACGAACTGTTGCATCCCTCTGCCTGTTCTACAAATACTTTAATGATGAATGCTCTGACGAACTGCAAGCACTTGTACCCCTCAATGTGACAACCCCCAACAAGCAACTAAGTCCCACCCCTTTACATTAGAGGTTGCTAGGTGTAGAAAGCCTTTTACTTAAATAGTTTCTTCCCCAGAACAGCAAGTCTTTAGAACTCCCTTCCGGGATTCTGCTTTCCCAACTGTATTGATATGCAGAAGTTCAAGTGCAATGTGAACAAACATCTTGCTACTCATCTCCCTTCATAGTGCCCCCGCAAATTATGTCCCCGATAGTAGCCCCCTACTTCAAAGTGGCACTGCACCTTGTTTGGGGTGAAAAGTGAACAAAACATTATTTTTTTAATTTGTCTATTGAAGATCTCAATCGATGAATAGGGGGTATATTTACATATATAAAATATTATCTTCCACTTGTAGCATTACCTTTCTTTGTCCATGCAATTGCATACACGCTACAAGATGGCAGTTTCAAATCTGGCTTATCTGCCCTTTGTAAGCGCCAGATGGGGCTCTCATCGATGACTATAAAAAGAGCAGCACAACAAATTAATTCTCTCTTGTTTCCTTCTACAGCGATATATCCTTGACCGCCTCAGTTTGGGTGTTGATTTAATGAACACACTGAGGTGTTCTCTCTGCTTCTCAACAATAACAATAACAAAATTCTTTCAGCCATCTGTACAGAAATCTCGCCCACATATCTATCCCTGACTATTCCACACTCGTCCGCATGCGCGGCGGTCAGGAGTCACGCCTCTTTTTTACTCTCTCTCTCTCTCGCGCCCGACGTTCGTCTTTTTATACACTTTCTATTTTGCCACATTTGCATATCCTACGTGATCCCTTCCGCGGTCAGTATGTATATTCTGATGCTCTATCCCTCGCCATATTTCTTCGCCTCCTTGTCGGTCAGTCTGTTTTCCTCTCTTTTTCGCTCTTTTAAGCACTATATACGCTTATACGAAAATAATATCCTGGTACATAAGACATTTCTTTACTTACAAACTTATACGATCATATTCTTTAATTCCGACTTTATTGAACACATTCTCCTGATCTCAACTTTCTAAAAAAACAGTTGGGTACGCAAACATTAAATATTTGTGTTCTGTATCTATTTCTTATCCATACCCGGAAATCTCTGCCTTAATTAGTTTAATATATTATCGTCCCTTTCAAATTTAACATTTGTAACATATTGAGTGTGTTATTAATGGAGTTGTTATTATTGACATGCATGTAAATTGAATGCATACATATATACAAATGCTTCGCACCAATCTTGCTCAAGCGATATGTCTAAAATCTCCTAAATTGGTCACTATGTACTGTATAATACATGCCGGGTAAGACAAAGTTTCAATCTTGCACCCAGGAAAAAAAACTCCTAAGAAATATAAGGGAGAACAAAAACAAAAACTGTACACTCACATATTCTACTTCGCAACACAAAAATTCCATTCTATCCTTGTGCGAATCCGACAACAAATACAGACGGTAAACGTTTAAAAAAAAAACACTTATGATTTTAAACAGTGCAGAATTCGATTTCAGTCTCAAAAGAAAACCAAACAAAGGTCGAATAGTAAACAACTTATCGATCCTATTCTATTGGATGCATGTGTGTAAAAAAAGAAAGAAAGAAAAGTTACATGACATCATTTATTTTGTGTGTGTATGAACATCTGCGTGAAACATAAACAACTTCACATCTTCATTATATTTCGGTCGCCAAATAGATCAAAATATTAGGGGGAAAAAACAAAACAAAACAACAATCAAATAATATACCAGAAATCTCTTACTTGAAAGTAACAATATGACATTAATATATTATCGCCCCTTTCAAATTTAATATTCCTAACATATTGGATACGTAATTTTAAACGCTAATATACTTCAAAGAGCAACAAAACCCGTGGAACGCCGGTCCCGAAAAATAACAACAACATGCGGCAATATTTTTTAACGCACATAAATTGAATCCTTGCCAACCAGCTGACAAAAGATTATTGATTTTGTAAAGCTAAAAAAAAAACTTTACCTCTGATATATTTCGTCAGCTAAAAAGATAAACAAAATATAATAAAACAACGAAAAATAGTTACACGGACAAACGTACGACAGCAAACAAGACTAAAAAATATGTATCAAAAGTCATAGGCCTTCAAAGAATAATATTCTTCATTTTAAAATAGTAAAATTGTTTTGGAATTCAATTTCTTATATAATATCCGTACACATAGACGATGTTTCATAAGATGTGAGCAAATTTATTTATACACACCAAGTAAAATATATCGTCTAGATTTACCTTACTTTGAAATTGTCGTATTTAGTACCTGTCGTCATTAACATATTTTCTGTCATCACGAGGAGTTTGTAGCAAAACGCTTTGTGATTACGACCAATGCTAAAACTCATTTGACTCTTTCTTTCTCCCGTATGTTTCGATATGCTCTCTTCATACTTGCCTAATGCCAGCAAGTGTTACCATGAATGTGTTAACTGAAAGTATTTCCGATTAATGAAAATCTTTCCTTACCCCAAAAAGGTAAAACATGCATGTGAAAGTAATAAGCCAGTGCCAACTTAGAAATTCCCATAATATCACATCAAGAAAATCGGGTTTCTCCAGACTTCATCAAGCGTATCTGATGGCACTCAGGAATGTCACTTACCAACACCCTCCTCACGCTTTTTTTTTTTTTGCTGCGAGAAACAAGTCGCAAAAGAATTCAATTACTCGCATACAAGCCTAATTAATCTCTCACACACAAACCAAGGTCTGGCGAACAGAAACCGACTGCTACTCAAATCTACGCACGCAGTAACAAAAACAAAGTAAACCCACACATACGTATACACACTGGAACGGTTCTAAACATTCCCTTTCTCACTCATATTATTCACTTTATGAACATATTGATTTGTGGCCATTCACGTAAATTTCTTTACTCAAACACCTGTTCGAACTATGAACATTTAGTAATATTAAAACAAGTGAAGTGATTACACAATGAACAAGGCATAACATAAACGACTAAGTTCAGCATTTGCCACCCCCACCCCCATTTAGCTCCAAAAGTCCCCAGGGGATGACAAATCCTGGTAAAAATTAACAAATGGTGCAGTTTTAGGTATTAACATATGTAAATTTGAGTTCTGCACCATGTAAAAAAACAAAAATAATAATAATAATAATAATAATAATAATAATAATAATAATAAGTCCATTATTTGCACCACCACCCCCAATTAAGCCCCAAAAGTGCCCAAGACCTTAACATATTTAAATTTGAGTTCAGCACCAGGCAAAACTGCTAAATGGTACAATAGTCCCAAAAAATGGAGTGTTTTTATTAGTCCTTAAATATCCCCTGGGGCACACCCAAAAGTTATCGCAAAGTATAGACAAACACAATTATATAAAGATCAGTTAGTCACAACTTTTCAGAAAGTTTTATAAAAATCCAAGGCATCACATTTTTTTAATAAGCACAAAAGTATTAATTTTAGCCCTTTTAACTCGAAAGTCACCCCTAGGAGAGCAACCGGAGTTTCCCGGAAAATCCGTTCTGTTACTCTTTTTTACTCATATGATGTTTAATGTGTGTGCAACATTTCAAAAAAAAATTTCAAGGTGAGAAATGTGTGAACAGACAAACGGACGAACGGATAAGGGTGAATTTACAGGTCAACCCTCCTTTTGTCGTGGATCAAAACATTGGTTGAACTGAAGAGAAACCTTTCCAATTTTGAACGTGGCCTATCCAGTCATTATGGTGGCAAGATGTGTTATAAAGTCCTAGTTGGATGTGGATTGTTATTTGAACTTTTACAAACATTATAAAGAATACATTCGTTTAAGGGAGGTTTAGATAGAATGTATTTATTTGAAAAATATATTTATTTTATAAAAAATAAACATAATAAAAATATTTTTTATCATGAAGCTGTTTAATCAAACATTATTTTAAAACATCTTATTAGAAAAAGAACTCATATTAAAATAAAATCTCATTAAAAATTTTCATTAAAAATGCTTTTTAAATCTCGGTTCAAAAATAAATTTTGTACTTTTTTAATAGATTGTTTTATTCTTTTATTGTAATTAAAGATTTTTTTAAAAACATTGATAATAAAATAAATTATTTAAAATTTAAAAACATATTCTTTACAATGTCTGTAAAAGTTCAAATAATACACTATATGGTCATCCATACTAACTCGAGAGGCTCAATAAACATTGGAAATGGTTCTCTTCAGTTTAACCAGTAAATGTGATATGCTTATCTCGTGTATAAAAACTAGGAACCACACCACAGGTTAACCTTTCTGCTGGGGTTCTGGATATGACCTTAAACTATATATGATAGTGATGTCCCAGCTTGTGGGTATTGGAGAGTGTGGAGCCACCCTTTAATTACCATTGCTCCCAGATCCACTCTGACCTGGAGTGGTAGTATCTATAAGGGTCCCAACTATGGGTAAAATAGAAACTGACTTGAAAAAAAATATATATTCT
This sequence comes from Euprymna scolopes, assembly GCF_053919585.1. Classification (NCBI taxonomy): domain Eukaryota; kingdom Metazoa; phylum Mollusca; class Cephalopoda; order Sepiida; family Sepiolidae; genus Euprymna; species Euprymna scolopes. The sequence continues at coordinate 50,740,266 of NC_136503.1, read as the reverse complement.
ATTAAAATATTGTTCTTCAAAATCATTGGATTCGGTATTAAATAACCTTAAAAGGGTTGATATGCCGTAAAATACTACAAATCCAACTAATCATTCTGTTAGAGTTAATACTATTAAAATGGAGAGAAAAATAAAATAAATCTTGGTTTGAAAAGGATATATGTATTATCGAAAGTATTTACCTTAAAAAACAATTACATTAATTTTAAAAGTGCATCATTGTTGTGCTTTTCAATTCATAATATATAAATACACATGATTGATTCTTCGTGGGATGTGACCAAATGGCTGAGTTCAAATGATGATTATAATGATGATGATCTTCTATGGTTGTCGACGAAAACCACGAATATCACTAATGATGCAATGATTTGAGTGAATTGTTTTGTGGCAAGAATTGTGAAATCTCTAACAACACCTCCCCTGTAGCAAGTAGAAAATTCACGCGACTGGGGACAATTCCGAGATAAGCAGATGGCGTATACAACGCCCGCTATTCTCAAATTGTCAATCATCTAATACTGGTCAAGCTCATGGTTGCTTAACTTCGGTGGTCTGACGGGAACCGGTGTGTCACCGTGATTATGCAGTATTGATGTATGAATTCAAGTAATTTTATACTGAAATACAAATTACTTATCCACAGGCAAACATCCACTTCAAATTGGGTCGCGAAATCTATGCACTGAAATCTGTTGATAATTATTTCGCCAGCAAAACGAAGATACGGCGCATATTGCTTTGCATTTCAACATAAGGATTCTAATTTTCAAAACAAAATAGCAAAACAAAACAAAACCGAATTCACAACTCCATATTTTTCTCTGTGGTCACGTGGATCAAAATAATTACATATGAAAAACAAAACAAAACAACACAAAACAAAACGACAAAGCAACAAAACAAACTCATGGCGCCATTATTATTTTTCTGTAGCCATGTGGTTACAAAAAACAAAGGCGATTATTAAAAAAATAATGAATTATCACAAATAGTTCTCTCTTTATTTCTCTTTATTTTTCAACGCTTTCTATGGCTACTACTGCTACTGATAGTGTATTTTAGGCTTTTGCTGATTACCAAGAGGTACAAAGGTCACAAACTAAACTGAACGAACTCCAGGCATTGCTGAAAACAATGCTAACCCAAAACGTCGAGACTTCAATCAGAGAGAAACACGATCAACAACACTACCGACATATTGACTTAATGCTGTTTATTAAAAACTAAGTTTAAAAAAACATCAACATCACGCTATCAACTAGAAATCTCTCACTTGAAAGCGGCAATATGAAATCAATATATTTATAAAATTAAAAGTCGACGAACGTTGCATGTTCGTCTTGACGTCGGGTCACCAAAATGTAGAATAAAAATGATAAAGTCCATCCTAACATTTAATAACAACTTCGTTAGTATGATTTGTACGAATATGGCTTAGCCTTGGAAGGATTTTATGAAAGTGTTTTAAAGTTAATAGTAATCTTTATTCATGATCAGACAAATATTAAACAATGATTAAACAAAGATAAAACAATCCTGTGGAAGAAGAAAAGTTCATGTATGTGTGGTTGAAGTTATCGTTTGGCGGTTGCCACGATGGATTCTTTGTCTTCTCGTCTTAGTAGACCTGCGGGCCCAAAGATCCGGGTAAGTTCTATTGCATTTTAGGGAAGTTGGACAGGTCCCAGCCCAGTAAAGATTGTTGCTAGTCCGGAAGAGAGAGGTGCCTTGGTGTAACCCTTATGCACTTCCTCACGTGTTCATCTCGCCAAAGAGATGGCATCTGATTTCGCAAGCCAGAAGAGAATTTGATTGCTAGAATCAATCAACAGTTTACAAATCAAAGATATTTAATGCCGCAAGTATTCGTTGTCCTGCTGTATATTATCGCACACTTCAAATTGAATATTGCTAACATATAGGATACGTAATTCTAAACATTATTACACTAAAAAAAAAACAACAAAAAAAAACGATTAAACCCCAATCCCAATAACAACAAAAAAGCAATCACATTTTTTTTAACGTAAAAAAATGAATCTTTGCCAACCAGTTAACTATATATTTTGCGAAGCTAGAATAAATCTTAACTGATATATTTCGTCAGCTTAAAAACAAAAAACCCAAAAAAGTCACATTTATACGGACAACTTCACAACTCTGGGAATAAACAGCAAACAAGAATAAAAGAATATATGCCGAAAATCTTAGCCTCAGGTTAATAAATGATTTTCTTCATTTCAAATTGCTTCACAGTTTTGCTTTTCAATTTCAATACACATGGATAATGCTTCATAAGACATGACCAAATATATTTATCCAAATACGCAATAAACATACAAAATACATTACATGGACTTTACTTTGAAACTTTTCATCGACGACGTAACAACTAAACTCCCCCGGATAGCTATCTAATAGAAACATTCTCGAAATCACTACCGAAAAACTATGGAAGAACTCGAACTAGTTTAAAACGAATACAACTGCATATGTACTACGAAATTACTTAATAACTCGGCGTTTGATGATGAACTTGAACGACGCGTTTAAGTACAAGCACCGACCTACTTGTACTTTTCTCTTTAAATCTGCAGACTTACAATCTTCGTGCTCTGACATCTCTGCAGACCCACTTACACATTTGATTTCGACCATAATGAACCAACCTCCTGAACACTGAACGTTAATTTACAACACCAATGACTCATTCTGAAAATACAGACCGACTTGTATTTTTCCTTTCAAATCTGCTGGCGTATTTGTTTCAACATAACCTTCATCAGTGCAAACTCGCTTGCACTTATCACTTTCAACCGTGCAGAATCACTTGAACTCATCACCTAACAACACTGCCGACCCACTTGCACTACGGACTTACAACACGACAACTAATCCGATTCTGTTTCCACCGAAGGATCAAACACTCTTAATGCTTGAGTCTCACTGGAACAAAACAAATAAAAACAGATTTCCAAAATATCTTTTCTCAAGCTGTTGATAGTACACGTAGCATTACTTCCTTTTGTCAACACAATTACAAACTCATCGCAAAAGGGCGTTTCTGGGCTTCAATTGTCTGCACTTTGTAAACTCCATCGGTGGCCCTATCAGTCATTATAAAAAGAGCTGCATATGCGAAGTCTTTCTTTTCTTTTCTGCTTTCTTCGGAATTCGACAAAGACGCATCGCAGACCGGCTCGGTTTGAGAATTCCGCTGACGAACACATCACATGTATTTTGCTTTTACACACGAACAAACGATTCAGATAAAATGAGAGAACTTGAATGTCTCCTAGACAGGAGTGCCCTTTAATGCCTGCTACACACTATCCTCGATTGTCTATCGTTTCTCTGTACAGGTGTTTGCCAGACAGCATGAATTCAGGATACTCCCGTCTATAAGTAAACTCTGACTAAATATTCAAAACCACATATCACGTTCGACCCAAAATAAGACTTCCTCAGTATGACTAACCCACACTGGATTTGACGAAGAATGATGCACTTTCTCAAAGTGATGTTACCTCAAGTAATAGTAGGAAGCTGGATACTCTACCAGACAAGATAAAATCTTGTCTTGGAATCTAGTAAGGTTAAGAGGCCACAAGAAAGGTATACTATAACATATTTAAATAGTCAATTGGGGAGAGTAAAATTATCTTTTCAATTCCTTTACTAACTCTGAGCGTTAAAAGGAACTTTAATTGAATATTTGAATATATATATATATATATATATATATATATATATATAGAGAGAGAGAGAGAGAGAGAGAGAGAGAGAGAGATCAAATGTTAGTCTAAGGGAGGATGCCCTTGATTTATAAGAACTTCAACTGAAGTAAAATGAAACAAAATGAAATAAGACTTTTCTCTGCGCAAGAATGATTCTACTCAGATTTTGTTGAATATATTCTTGTGAACTCTTTATATAAAACCCAATCGGGTTTGAAGACAATAAATATTTGTTGTATACTTTATTTTCTCCAAAGATCTTAGTGTCATTGGCAAGCTTGATAATTGAAATCATAGATATATACCGGAATATAGGCGTTATTAACTCTTTCTAGTGGCGCTGCCTCATCATCGTACCGGTATTACTTAAATATTTAGTAAAAAAAAAAAAAATCTTAAACATTTTATTTCATGTTTGTTCATTAATATTTAAATAGATTTTAAATAGATTTCTATTAACATATTGTGGAATTATTTCAAGTTATTTGTATATAGCATCTGAATAAAATATATGCCTTATGGAATAGAAATTGGCACAAGACTTGAATATTCCCGTACTTAAATGATGTCATGGAATAAATACAGTGATACCACTGCATTCTTTGAGATTCCATCAGCTGAAAACGATTCCATATAAGTCTGTTAATTGCTATAGTATAATCCTTATTTAGATATACATATTTTCCAAGAAATATATCATTCTTTGTAATTCACTCATAAATCCCATTAATAGAGACTAAACTGTCGGCGTTGTATTATTTGATATAGTCTTATTCCTCTTTTTAACAGATGTCTTTGTCGCTTTTTATTTATTTTGCTGCTTTGAGGATATGACATTTTATGAGTAAAAATGTCATGGCCCACTGACAGCTTTTCAACTTCTAATAGCTGAAATACTCTAATAAAATAATAAGAAGAAATGTGATTCTAGTGCAACCTTTTCTGGTCTTCTTACATTTGAATTCTTCGCTTTCTGTTGACAAGTGTTCAATAAAAAAAAGGACGCAAAATGCAGTAATACGCCCTTTTCTTGAATTCGAATGATCTAAACGGACAAAATGTTGAGACGTTATCACGTAACTGTGGAAATCTATCTGATGGCAAATTCAATAGAACCCTGAAGACGACACAAGTCTACTGCGACCAAACTGACAAAACCAGTCGCCATAGTATCAGATAAATTATTGCCTCTTTCAATCTACATACAATTACCTCAGACAAAGAAGTTATGTTTTTGATCGAGCTTTTCTTTTATTATTTATGTAGTATCTGGCGTCAACATAGTTTAATCAATGATCACGAAACTTGGTCAAATTATCAGTCCAGGTTTAAGATTGATTTAATTTTAAGATATACAGGTCAAAGGTCAAGGTCACGTACAAAGTGAAAGACATCATTTTGATAACTTCGGTTCTATTCATCTTAGAGGCTCGTCATTTGGCCCATATTATAGATAATGAAGTTTTCTATCTTACCCTAGATTAATATTGATTTGAAAAGTTCTATCAAAGTCCAAAGATGAAATTTAACCATTATGCAAAATTTCAGCCTGATCAAATAAATAATCCTTGTGTCGTCAATTTTTGCATGGCATAACTTCGCACAACATCAGGTAAGACTTAAATAAGGCTTAAAATCATACTTACCTTGTCAGGCGGTTGGACCCAGTCTCGATGGAATACAATATTTTGATAATATAGTTTCATATTCCTTTAATGTAAGTAGACAAAATGATGACCATGACTATCAACTTCTGGACTGGACATGACCTTAGTAAATCTTCAAAATTAATAACCCGAAGCAGTCGGTATTGAAATGAATATTTATGGCCAGATTTATACAATTCTAACCAATAGTTTTAGAGCCATAAATATAATCATACGTTATAGATGGACAATTGTACAGAAGCTTAAACCTAAAGTTCGTGATTGTATACTCGTCGGTAAAGACTGTCTCTATGAATGCAATGTACAAAAGCGAGTCATTTAGATAGTTTGAGAATAATATAAGCTGAGATTTTCTACATTTATGGATTGTTTAAACGAAAGAGAGAAATAGTTAAATAACGCTAGGACATGAATGCGCAAGGCACTGCTTCCAAGGGTTTGACATAAACGATCATTAGTATTTTACCCACGTTTTTTTTTTAAATCTCCCTGTCTCTGAATCTGATTGTCTGTATTTATGTCGCTTTTCTCAGCTTAGATTGTAACGCGATCATTTCTTAAACAGCTCAAAATTTTATCACACACACACACACACACACACACACACACACACACATATATATATATATATATATATATATATATATATATATACAGAGAGAGCGAGAGAGAGAGAGAGAGAGAGAGAGAAGACGTTATAAAAGTAATGTCTCTTAGTTTTACATTTCACCCGAATGGATCAGAGATGGCTGAAAGTTGCATTGTTATGATGTTATTATATTTATTTCATTTTATCATACGATGTTCAGAATAAAATAGAACAAACACACACACAGAAAACACACATATCCATATAATATTTAAATACTCTTCCTGAAATGCTATTGTTATATTTAACCAGCATAGAGTTTCCAAACAAAGACGTTGGATATACACAAAAAGGTAAATGTATGTATATATTATACATAATTTTTTTATCAACATATATATATATATATATATATATATATATATATATATTAGGTATTGAAACATAAATAAGCTTGTATGTATGCTCACTGGGTGCTAATTTGACCATATTGATATATATTTAAATAAATAAACAAATAAATAAATGTATAATCTGAAAACGAGAAGCAAATAAACGGATAAAAAAGCGAGGAATAGAATAATAAATAAATAGAGCTTATCAATAAAATAGATAGATAATAAAGTCGCCATCAAAAAAGAAAAATCTAAGATATGAAAATAACGGCGATGAGGGTATAATATTACTTCAGATCAAAGAGAATAACTAGGCAAATAAACAACCGCCAAGTTAAAATAATATCAATACCTCCCCGCTGCTACAGCTTAACTATCTGGGATCGTGCTTCCATCTTTCCCTTCACCCCCACCTACTCTTTTTTTCAAAAAGAGTAGGTGGGGGTGAAGATCTCAGATAGTTAAGCTGTAGCATCGGGGAGGTATTGATATATCCAAAATTCCTACTTCTAGCATTCATAAACTATACACGCCACTTTCTTCCAGAGCGTAAGCCACACCCGAATATCTTATAAAAAACAAATGTAATCTTGACTCTCGTTTAAATGTCGCTCCTTTTCTGGTCTAATAACGCGGTCTCTTTGAATTAGGATTTTACTGAAACATGTAAGTACACACGTATTAAAATAAATGTCGTTTTAAAAAATATACATTTTTTTAAAATTTCAAACAAATATTTATTTCATAACAGCAGTTATTATCATACGATTGTCAGAATAATTTGAAATAGAAAAAAAAACACAGAAAATATATATGTTATATTTAAATACTCTTCTTAAAATAATATTGATACATTAGTTGGATAATTTTAACAGGAAATAGCTTCCTTTTCTTTGCAGAAGATCAATTCAAGATATTTTATGTGAGCAGTCTTTAAAATACTTAGCTAAAAATAAAATCGAGTAAGATTAATGATTTGAAAACAGAAGCTAATGTGTATTTTCTGTTGTCCAGTAAGTGCTGGTCTATAGTATAGTTATATTTGGTATGTATTCTGAATTTTGAGTTTATATAATTCATTTTCAACATGAAAAAAAACGCAATCAAACGATAGAGATTAAGTTTACTTTACACCTAACTTCTCCACAAATTTTTAACTATCCATATCCAACATATTTTGGTATTAATACTGTTCTATGGATTTGATGCATACACTTCCTTATAATTTTGACAAATTTAGCTCTTGGCCTGTTTTGGTAGTTATAGCCCTTGCCAGTTCAGAAAAATATTGCGATATATATATATATATATATATATATATATATATATATGTATATATATATATATATATATATATATATATATATATATACATAGAAAGAGAGAGCGACAGAGAGAGGGGCGATTAGACCTGGTGTCTAAAGAGCAGAGTTTATTTTAATGTATTAGTAAATGTATTAATACTATTAAAAGAAAACAGTGCCCATTGTACTGTAGATACATAATAAGCTCAGTAGGTATAGCTATCATAGAGCTATATTAATAATTGAGTAAAACGATTCATAATTGTGAATTAAAAAGCAGTTTCAAATGGAAAAACAATTGATTTTCTTTGTTTTTCCTTTTGAAACTGATTTTTAATTAAGAAATATGAATCGTTTTACTCAATATATATATATATATATATATATATATATATATATATATATATATATATATATATATTTGTACAGAAGTTCAGAAAAACATTGGTACCGTCGGTTTCAAGCCCAACATAAAGGGGATCCGTTAATTGTAAAACGTACATAATGTTAGCCTCTCGTCAGCCATCTGGGGAAAAAACAGGGCTGCATTTATTGTTTATAATGATGTTCATTTTTATTTAACTATAGATTATTCCTATCTCTGTATATTTTATTTTATTCTAATAGGAATTTTCTATTTTTATAATTATTTATTAAATGCATTTTAGTAAATATGTCCTGTTCTGTTTTTGTTTCCGATCCGCATGGTTTCCGGTCTGCCTTTTGTTAATTTTGGCTGGCGCAAGGGAGATAATTAATTTATCTTATTATTTTTTCTTCTTTCTTTGTTTTAGTTAAGGGGAGATAATAGATGTTTCAGTGGGTCCAAGGGAGGTAATTAATCTATCTATTTATTTTTTAACCTTTTTTATTTTGAATAGTTGAGGAGAGGTATGCAGGCTATTTAATTCCTAAGTCTTTTTTGTGTTTATATATGTGTATTGTATTCTTGAAGGTAGCCATAATTTTCTTAATTTTTATACTTAATTTTTATACTTAATTTTTATACTAAATTTTTATACTTACAAAGGCCTAAATGCCTATTTTCACTTTTACTAATTTATGCGTTCAGTTGACTGCATCTAGAATACGCTTGAAGAAAATCCTTTAAGTGGGATCTTCGTTTGTTGTTCGGTCTTCCAAGTTTATTAGGAGCGCTTGTCTCCTATGTAAACAGGCTTTGAAAGTCTCACTGCGTAGGTTCAAACAGGTCTTATATTGCGTGTATATTCAGGCAGCATTTATTTCTTTAAGCAAACATTGTTAGAAATAACAGAAATATCCTATTTAATTATATATTTTTCGACTTTTATTTTGTATCGCATTTTCGTTCCAATGCAAAGTTTGTCATCCTTTGAGTCAAGTAGTATGTTTTTGCTAATAATAAAACGGTGCACAAACAAGACTGCGATTTTACTGAATAAAACTCAGCGGACAAATCAGTTATAAACTGCACCAAACGTGGTTTTATTTCAGAAAGTGTGGCATATTATATTAACGCTTATATGAGTGACAGTTTAGTGGGAAACACCGTATCTGTATTTGCAAACTGCATTTAATTTATTTTAAGATTTGTTAAGAAACAGGTCCATGTTTAAATGGAAACGATTGAGTGGCCCCCCAGACTGAAGTCGTTAAACCACGTGACACCTGCGCGAATATTTCTGTATCTGTTTCTTGGAAGGTAAGGCAAACAAAGTATTCGTGTGTAAAGCGCTGTCCCATATATCGGACGAAGACTACGCGCACAGTGTGGCAAGACGAACCACCTGTTTACCTGTCTGTTTTTCTCTTTCTTTCCTTGTCAATCTTTTTCTTCCCCCCTCTCACTTTCCCACGTGTACGAAAGTAACCTGTAGGCCCGATTTTTTTTTCTGCAACTGTTCTTCCTTTTGTAATAAACCATCTTTATATAAATATTGGCATGCAAGTGAGTTTATAAAAATGTGCATATGAAAATATGCATATGCACATGTGCATATGAACATGTGTATACTACTAGGTTCTCGACGACGACACTGTTGTGTGTAATTTTTTATACCTGCAGCAATAAGTGAAAACAATAGTGTTGTCGTGTGATGTACATGCATGAATCCACATTGGACAATGCAGAAAGAAAAAGAGGGTGGTATTCAATGAACATTGGAGTTCGTGCGAAAATTATATTCCTGGCTTTTAATAGAATTTCAAGTTGGCACGTGAATGCGTTCCTTTCCAATGTTGTTCCTATTTGTGAATTCACCCTCAAAGAAAAATGATATTCATATCAATAAAAATAAATCGTGGGAGAAATCGTGAAAAATGAGGAACGTTTATGCCTCTATTTCTTTTCCCTTTTCGGTTTTAATACTTCGCAAAAAATGAAAAGAATAAAAGTTATCTTTCACCGTATGTTCCTCGTCCAAAAAAAAAAAAAGAAAAAGGAAAGTGAAAAGTGTTGTTTTTCCCCCAATATTTACACAGCATCTATTTTAGATATTTAAGAAGGCATATTTCATCTCTTTTAGAATATGCTTTCAAATCGTATTTCCTTTTAAAATTTTGTATATTTTTGTAAAAAATTTTAATTCGATTTGCACATTTTTTTGGACAATATTTATTTGAAAATATATTTGTTACATTCTTCTTCCCTCTTTTGTTTTTATTTTGTTTTTGTTTTTTAAGATCTCCTGTGTCATTTTCTGATTAAATTCTTGTTTACAATGATGGCTACAATTTCTTGTAAGAAACGGATGGAACATATGTTAAACAGATAAATGGTTAGAGGATATTTATTTGAAGATTTGCATGTGCAACATTCCATTTAAGGTCGGTGCTTATTAGAAATAGATAAAATCTTTTCTGCTTTTAAATTTACGGGAATATGATGTTTTTATTACCTTTTCCCCCCAAACAAGACACAGTGCCACTTTTATATAGGGAGCAACTATCAAAGACATAAGTTGCAAGCATAATAAGTAAGTGTGGAGTTGAGCAAGAAGATGTCTATTCACATTACACTTGAACTTGTTTAATATATATAATTATAAAACTCTGTGGACCTTCATTGCTTTCTTGCTTGTTTGCATCTTGGTTTCGACAGTTGGGCCATTCCATCTTTTAAAAAGGGGATCACTGATGAATGTATGCATATATATATATGAATGTATATATATACATTCATATATATAAATAAATATATATATATATAAAAACATATATAAATGAAAAGTAGTTTGCTCGAAACATTGCTGGTAAATAAAATATAAGTGTATTAGAAGGCTAGATCAATGTGGGTTACCGGTGTGGGAAGTGGTCTGGAAAATGAACAAAATAGATAAACAGGTGGAAGTCGCATATAACATCACATATAAAATCAGTAAATTGGGACTTACTGTTTTTTGGAACAGGGATGGTTAATGTCTTTGATATTTCGAAATAACATCACTTTGTAAATAAAAAAGGTGTAAAAAGAAGTTGAGTCTTGCAAAACGATAGAAACTGCCATATATATATATATATATATATATATATATATATATATATATATGAACGATGGGCCTGCCATATATATATATATATATATATATATATATATATATATATATATACATATATATATATGAGCCTGCCATATAAATATATATATGAACGATTAACCTTGCAAAACGACAAAAACTGCCATATATATATATATATATATATATATATATATATATCAATACAAATTTTAGAGTATAAAATTATATTGTTTTTTAATATATTTCATTTACATAAATTTATTTACATGAATATTTTATTGTATTTCATTTACTTGTTCAACACGGTTACTCAAATAAGATATATTTAAATTTTCTTAACCTGCCGAGTTTCAAAAAATGCTTTATTTTTATCAGCGGAAATATATTAGCAAATTAATATTACAACAAAGCTATGAATTTGCTAGTATATGCATTATTTGAAACAGCCTTATATGAAAACAAGTCATAAATGCAAGAAAAGTTGTATGCAAAGAGTTCGTAAATGGAGAAAAATGTTTTTTAAATAAAAGGATAAATTAAACTCAAGGATTAAAGCACAGATGAAAGGATATGGAGATGTTTAGTATTTTTAACACAAAATGATGACAGAAGACAATGTTTTCATAACAAGAATCCGAAATTATACTCTGATAAGTCAATACAAATTCAAATCCCAAGTGTATGTAATAACCCAAAATGTGTGTAATCCGTGTTTGTAGAGACATCAGTTTGCAAGCAATCGAGTAATAACGATTATTTCGAATCGTTAAAATGTTTCATTTATGAACATCTTAACCAGCATAACTACTCTCATGGCAGTTAATTATAGATTAAAGGAATAATGGATAACAATATTTTAAAAACCACACACACACAGAAATAAATTACAACGGAAACGGAAGTAAAAAAGGGAAAGAAAAAGATAAAAAGAAAATGAGAAATAATGAAAAAGAAAAACTGTGTGTTCGGGACCCAGAAAGATTTTCCTTGAAACACTTATCTTAGGCGTCAAAAAGCGAACATTAGAATGTGCTGAGACCGAATGCTGTATACACAGAAAGAAGAAAAGCATAGCATTAAGCACTAACGTAGACAAGTCATTGGAATACTGATAATGATGATTATGATGATGATAATAATAAATATAATAATAATAGGAGTAAAAAATAAAATAAAATGATATATAAAATGATATATAATGATGAAATAATAATGATAATAATAATAATAATAATAATAATAATAATAATAATAATAATAATAATAATGTATATGTAATAATAAAATTAGAAAATATTAAAAATAATAATAATAATTAAATAATAAAAATAAAGAACATCAATATGCTTACTTTAGATGCGAGATATGGATGTGGAAGTTATTTCGAATTTGTTCAAGTATTTGATTGAGACTTAGTAATTTTAAAATTACTGTGTATGTATTTTGCTTTATGTTTGCAGTTGAAAATTAGTTCGCTTTTTGTTAATCACATTTTGATTTTAAAGGGATGTTATTATTCTAACAGCCTCAGAAATGCACAGGCGATGAGACTTGGACCCTTGGGTATGTGAATTAGATTTACCGAGAAGGCAATGTTCTTAGATCTAAGTTTGTTTTTTATGAAATCGTTAAAGATGTCCCTTAATGTGTTCTTAATTTAATCAAAGTGGAAGTAGATTAAATGTATGTGTGTTTTGAATGGAGAATGGTCATTTTTGCTGAAGGGTTTTTTTCAAAATGATTCCAGGATGTGAAAGAATGTAGATAATATTTGCTGTGAATATCTATAGAGGGGCGTGAAGGAGGATACATTAATCGGACAAACAAGGACAGGTGAGTTATGGGCATTGCTATTTTAGAAAATTGTTAAGCTAAAAGTTATTAGTGTGCATGTTGGTTGTGTTGTAATCTGGTGAGCCAAAATATTTGGGTCGAAAGTAATTGCTGGCGGAAGATTGGAGGTTGTGAATGGTTTGAAGTGTTTATTTAGGGGCTTTAGTGGGTATCTCAGTTACAAAGCAAGAATATACAATATCATTATATATGCAATTGCTACCGAAAGGGTGATCACGCTTTTTGGGGCAGTTACACTTATTTTTAGGGGTTAAAGTGAAGGGAATTTTAATTCTCTTGATATTTGATGAGATTATTATCTAAGTTTATCATTGGTGAATGAGAAATCTTAATGAAATTTTATTAAGTAAAGAGCTGTACTTATGAGGTTACTATGATGATTTTTCTGCAATTTGGAGAAAAACATCTTTAGGGATATTTCTTTCGACATTGGAGCTGAAAAGGAAGGATAAACCAGATATTATCCTCTCAATCTTTTTCGTAGGCTAGAGTTATTATAGCTAGAGTGGCGGTTAGTGCAATTGTGGGTGGGGGATTGCAATTATTATTGTTATTAAATTTAATATGAAGGTTTATTTTCGTCTGAGACATATTATGTGCAATTATTGAAGGGAGACGGCGATTCAGTAGTTTATTATGGTTATACTTCACCTACTCAGTATATCCTGAGTTCCTTAGAGCATTATTGAAGACAGTGGAATTTTGTTCGAAGATTGTTAACAGTGGAGAACCTAAAAAACAAATTAGAGATTGATTGGTTTTATGGATGTACTAAGAGAGTGATTGGTTTTATGGATGTACTTAGAGATTGATTGGTTTTATGGATGTACTTAGAGATTAATTGTTTTATGGATGTACTTAGAGATTGATTGATTTTATGGATGTACTTAGAGATTGATTGGTTTTATGGATGTACTTAGAAATTAATTGTTTTATGGATGTACTTAGAGATTAATTGTTTTATGGATGTACTTGGAGATTAATTGTTTTATGGATGTACTTAGAGATTGATTGGTTTTCTGGATGTACTTAGAGATTAATTGTTTTATGGATGTACTTAGATATTAATTGGTTTTATGGATGTACTTAGAGATTGATTGGTTTTATGGATGTACTTAGAGATTGATTGGTTTTATTGATGTACTTAGAGATTGATTGGTTTTATGGATGTACTTAGAGATTGATTGGTTTTATTGATGTACTTAGAGATTGATTGATTTTATGGATGTACTTAGAGATTGATTGGTTTTATGGATGTACTTAGAGAGTGATTGGTTTTATGGATGTACTTAGAGATTGATTGATTTTATGGATGTACTTAGAGATTGATTGGTTTTATTGATGTACTTAGAGATTGATTGGTTTTATGGATGTACTTAGAGATTGATTGGTTTTATGGATGTACTTAGAGATTGATTGATTTTATGGATGTACTTAGAGATTGATTGGTTTTATGGATGTACTTAGAGAGTGATTGGTTTTATGGATGTACTTAGAAATTAATTGTTTTATGGATGTACTTAGAGATTAATTGTTTTATGGATGTACTTGGGGATTAATTGTTTTATGGATGTACTTAGAGATTGATTGGTTTTCTGGATGTACTTAGAGATTAATTGTTTTATGGATGTACTTAGATATTAATTGGTTTTATGGATGTACTTAGAGATTGATTGGTTTTATGGATGTACTTAGAGATTGATTGGTTTTATTGATGTACTTAAAGATTGATTGGTTTTATGGATGTACTTAGAGATTGATTGGTTTTATTGATGTACTTAGAGATTAATTGGTTTTATTGATGTACTTAGAGATTGATTGGTTTTATTGATGTACTTAGAGATTGGTTGGTTTTATGGATGCACTTAGAGGTTGTATTGTTTTTTGGATGTACTTAGAGATTGATTGTTTTATGGATGTACTTAGAGATTGATTGGTTTTATGGATGTACTTAGAGATTGATTGGTTTTATTGATGTACTTAGAGATTGATTGTTTTATGGATGTACTTAGAGATTGGTTGGTTTTATGGATGTACTTAGAGATTGATTGTTTTATGGATGTACTTAGAGATTGATTGTTTTATGGATGTACTTAGAGATTGATTGGTTTTATGGATGTACTTAGAGATTGATTGTTTTATGGATGTACTTAGAGATTGATTGGTTTTATGGATGTACTTAGAGATTGATTGTTTTATGGATGTACTTAGAGATTGATTGGTTTAATGGATGTACTTAGAGATTGATTGTTTTATGGATGTACTTAGAGATTGATTGTTTTATGGATGTACTTAGAGATTGATTGGTTTTATGGATGTACTTAGAGATTGATTGGTTTTATGGATGTACTTAGAGATTGATTGGTTTTATGGATGTACTTAGAGATTGATTGGTTTTATGGATGTACTTAGAGATTGATTGGTTTTATTGATGTACTTAGAGATTGATTGGTTTTATTGATGTACTTAGAGATTGATTGGTTTTATGGATGTACTTAGAGATTGATTGGTTTTATTGATGTACTTAGAGATTGATTGGTTTTATTGATGTACTTAGAGATTGGTTGGTTTTATGGATGTACTTAGAGATTGATTGGTTTTATGGATGCACTTAGAGATTGATTGGTTTTATTGATGTACTTAGAGATTGATTGGTTTTATTGATGTACTTAGAGAGTGATTGTTTTATGGATGTACTTAGAGATTGATTGTTTTTTGGATGTACTTAGAGATTGATTGTTTTATTGATGTACTTAGAGATTGATTGGTTTTATGGATGTACTTAGAGATTGATTGGTTTTATTGATGTACTTAGAGATTAATTGGTTTTATTGATGTACTTAGAGATTGATTGGTTTTATTGATGTACTTAGAGATTGGTTGGTTTTATGGATGCACTTAGAGATTGATTGTTTTTTGGATGTACTTAGAGATTGATTGTTTTATGGATGTACTTAGAGATTGATTGGTTTTATTGATGTACTTAGAGATTGATTGGTTTTATGGATGTACTTAGAGATTGATTGGTTTTATTGATGTACTTAGAGATTGGTTGGTTTTATGGATGCACTTAGAGATTGATTGTTTTTTGGATGTACTTAGAGATTGATTGGTTTTATGGATGTACTTAGAGATTGATTGGTTTTATTGATGTACTTAGAGATTGATTGGTTTTATTGATGTACTTAGAGATTGATTGGTTTTATTGATGTACTTAGAGATTAATTGGTTTTATGGATGTACTTAGAGATTGATTGGTTTTATTGATGTACTTAGAGATTAATTGGTTTTATGGATGTACTTAGAGATTGATTGGTGTTATTGATGTACTTAGAGATTGATTGGTTTTATGGATGTACTTAGAGATTAATTGGTTTTATGGATGTACTTAGAGATTAATTGGTTTTATGGATGTACTTAGAGATTAATTGGTTTTATTGATGTACTTAGAGATTGATTGGTTTTATTGATGTACTTAGAGATTGATTGGTTTTATTGATGTACTTAGAGAGTGATTGGTTTTATGGATGTACTTAGAGACTAATTGTTTTATGGATGTACTTAGAGATTAATTGGTTTTATGGATGTACTTAGAGATTAATTCGTTTTATGGATGTACTAAGAAATTGATTGGTTTTATGGATGTACTTAGAGGTTTATTGGTTTTATGGATGTACTTAGAGATTAATTGGTTTCATGGATGTACTTAGAGATTAATTGGTTTTATGGATGTACTTAGAGATTGATTGTTTTATGGATGTACTTAGAGGTTTATTGGTTTTATGGATGTACTTAGAAATTGATTGGTTTTATGGATGTAGTTAGAGATTGATTGGTTTTATGGATGTACTTAGAGATTGGTTGTTTTATGGATGTACTTAGAGATTGATTGGTTTTATGGATGTACTTAGAGATTGATTGGTTTTATGGATGTACTTAGAGATTGATTGTTTTATGGATGTACTTAGAGATTGATAGGTTTTATGGATGTACTTAGAGGTTGATTGGTTTTATGGATGTACTTAGAGATTGATTGTTTTATGGATGTACTTAGAGATTTATTGGTTTTATGGATGTACTTAGAGATTGATTGTTTTATGGATGTACTTAGAGATGTATTGGTTTTATGGATGTACTTAGAGATTGATTGTTTTATGGATGTACTTAGAGATTGATTGGTTTTATTGATGTACTTAGAGATTTATTGGTTTTATGGATGTACTTAGAGATTGATTGTTTTATGTATGTACTTAGAGATTGATTGTTTTATGGATGTACTTAGAGGTTGATTGGTTTTATGGATGTACTTAGAGATTGATTGTTTTATGGATGTACTTAGAGATTGATTGGTTTTATTGATGTACTTAGAGATTGATTGTTTTATGGATATACTTAGAGATTGATTGGTTTTATGGATGTACTTAAAGATTTATTGGTTTTATGGATGTACTGATTAATGAAGGGGATTAGAGAACTTATGAACATCTAAAAGACTGAGGTTTTGCTTAGAGTATACTTATGATTCGGAGTTAATGTTTAAGAAAATGTCTTTAGATATCTTGTTGTCAGGTTCAATAGTTATATAATGGTCAACGTTATAAAAAAATTATAAAATTTCTTGATTATATTCCATTGCTTTAGCTCGTGTTGAAAAAAAAGGCACGGTATCTATAGAGGCCCCCTTAAGTCTTATTCAGATAAATCCTCAGCTCTTTCTTACTTAGTTGTATTGAGCTTTTCTATTTAGTTGGGATTACTATATACATATTAATATTTATGTCCAAGTTTATAGAAGATTTTGGTTTATAAACTTAATCTTTACTGATTGATTATATATATATAAGAGCAAATAGTTAATAAAACATGTTAAAAACAGTGTGAAAAAGAGTTAAAACATATTTAATCTGAAAGGGGAACACTCAATAGGTATATATATATATATATATATATATATATATATATATATATATATATATATATATATATTAGACCTCTTCAAAATTGACCTTTTTCTTCAAACATATGGAAACTGATATTATTCCCATTCTCCAAGGTCTAAATTAGCTAAATATATCTGTTATTGTGATCTTGGACCTTGGCTATGCCTGCCTCAAGAGCCATGTAATTTTATTGTTGACGTTTTTCAAAAACGCTGAAAAATTTGGGATATTATGTCCTTATTTTCATTGTAGCTTTCCAGACGTTGATGCTATAGCATTGAAAGTGGTACCAAATGAAAGCTAATAAAATTGTCTTGCATATGATAGTAAACACATGAACACCTGTTTTAATTTTAATTAATTCTAATGCACAAACATATATATTTTTAATGCTTGGAAAAGATGCCATCATATAATACATAACTTCATCTCAAAAATGTTACTCTTAATGCATGTATATAATTTATTATCACTAAGTATGTTTTATCTCTTCATTTCAGATTGTAAGTTAAAGCTGATTTGTTAAGATTTGTAAACTGCTGACAACATCGCATCTGGAAGACAACTACGCTGTGGGAAAGTGGTCAGCGACACAAGTGAACGGGATGAACCAACTGAAAAGAGAAGAAAGGTGGCAACTCCTGCCACAATGTCATTCAGTGATGTGTATCTCATTGGGCAACCCAGCTCCAGCATCAGGGGCTCTCAACTTCCTACTAATCGCCAGGTGCTCCAGTATTTCCTGCACTTGAGGAATGATAATCCAAACAGTGACAATAGGTCTTTAGCCCATGATACAGTGGATGTCGTTTTGCCATTCTGGAATATGGCAAGGATTAAAACACTAACTAGACCAAATGCAGTCAACCGTTTCATGATCCTCCATGAAAAGTACAGGAAAATTGTTAAAAACAAGGGAAGAAATAACAAACCAGAGGAAGAGAAACCAGCTAACTTTCTGAAGGACTTAGACAAGTTATTTGATATTGGAGCAAAGGATGTTGTGGAAGAGATAAGAAGCCACAGGCTGCTCACAAAGGAGACCAAAGAAGAGGACGTCAATTTCTACTTGGACCAACAGACCACTCGCCTGGCACACATGTCAGGTTATGATAAGGTGTTTGAGAAGAAGTCTATAGAGAAAATCTTCCGAGAAGAAAGAGAAGAGAGAATATTATCATCAGTGACTGCTGCAGCAGCAGAAGTTGGGAAAATTTCAAGTGATGAAGACACAGAGAATAGTCAAGGCTCTGGTACTAGTGAGGGTTCAGAATGCACTGAGACAATACCAAGCTGTCCATCAAAACCAAGTACGATAACCTTACACTTTCCACATTCAGTTACGACCAGTGAAGATATTTGTAGCACTGCATATCGGTTGTCACTCTCTGACAACCAGACTACAGCCATGGTGTCTGCAGTGTTGAAGGCTCAGACATTAATGACTTTATTATATCAGCTTTTACTACAAGACGAAATAGGATAAACACTCGTCATAACTTGTGCCAATGTTACATGAATAACTTCAAGGAAAGTCCGCCAGATTACTGCACACTACACTGGGATGGAAAACTTCTACGGGATGTTCTTGGTGAAAGATATCCAGTGGAAAGTCTTGCAGTGCTCGTCTCTGGTACTCCACAGTATGAAGAAGGGACGCTGCTTGGTGTGCCCTTCATAGAAAGTTCCACAGGAATCTAACAGTGTAATGCTACATTGGAACTGATAGAAGCATGAGGTCTCACAGACAACATTGTAGGCTTGGTATTTGATACCACAGCAAGCAACAGTGGCATCAACAAGAGTGCAGCGAAGCTTATTGAAGAAAAACTAGGCAAAAAGGTATTATACTTCGCTTGTCGCCATCACATATCAGAGGTAATAATTGGAAGTGTATGGGAGGCTGTGTTCAGCAAGGTCAAGGGTCCTGACAACCCGATGTTCAGCAATGTGAAAGAGAAGTGGGACAAGTTGGTTAAGGACTGCCCAAGAGTTCTGGGCCTAGTTGAACAAGACTTGAAACAGAAGAAGACAAGCACAATTGCAGTCTTAAGCAATTTCCTTGAGGAAGCAAGTCCGAGGGCAGATTACAGAGAGGTGGCAAAGCTGTGCCTGATCCTGCTTGGTGAGGAACCTCCTCGAGGTATCCACTGGGCCAAGTCAGGTGTCATTCACCAAGCCCGCTGGATGGCCAGGAACATTTACTGTATGAAGATGCTCATGTTTTCCAAGGAACTAAAATACAACACGGACACTATCTTCAAGCTGGAGAGGATGAACAAGTTCTTGGCCTTATTCTACACCAGCCACTGGGTGACCACCACATCTGCAGCTGATGCACCTATCCATGACCTCCAGCTTATGAAGAACATGCTGCAATACAAGCAGTATGACTATGAACTGGCAACCTCTGTTCTCAAGAAAATGAACAACCACCGCTGCTATCTGACCCAGGAACTAGTGCCATTCACCTTGTTCAGTTCACATGCCAGCATGATCAAGACTGCAAAAGAGAAGCTCGCAGTCAAGCTGTCAGAAACAGAGAAACCTGAGAGTTACAGGAAAGGCAAGCCAGTGTTTTCTGTCATTAATGCAGCTACAGTTCTCACAGACC
Source organism: Euprymna scolopes (assembly GCF_053919585.1). NCBI lineage: Eukaryota > Metazoa > Mollusca > Cephalopoda > Sepiida > Sepiolidae > Euprymna > Euprymna scolopes. Next base: position 50,719,663 of record NC_136503.1, on the reverse strand, counting down.
TGGTAGGGCCAGAGTCTCACTTTCTGTTTGATGCTCTTCGAGTGAAACGTGACTGGCTCACTACTCCTGCTGACACCTGGGAAGACAATGACAGCTACAGGAATACACAGAAGTTTGTGAGGTCAGTGAAAGTGACCAATGATGTGGCTGAGAGAGGTGTGAAACTAATGAGTGACTTTGCAACTGAGATCACAAGTGACCCAGAAGCTGCTTACTACAAGTTGTGGAGTACCACAGGAAAAAATTTGACAGTTTCAAAAAAGCCACATTGAACAAGTGATAATACATGTATTAGTAACATCCTATCTGACTGTTTCTTATGCAATATATGTGTCAGTGCAGTGCTATCATACTACCAAACTGATTTTTTGTAGTGTCCTAACTGTCTGTGCATTAAAATTAGTTAAAATTTACACAGGTGTTCATGTGCTTTATTGTGCTTACTACCATATGCAAGACAATTTTATTAGCTTTCATTTGGTACCACTTTCAATGGTATAGCATCAACCTCTGGAAAGCTACAATGAAAATAAGGACATAATATCCCATATTTTGCAGCGTTTTTGAAAAACGTTAACAACAAAATTACATGGCTCTTGAGGCAGGCATATCCAAGGTCCAAGATAACTGTTATATTTAGCTAATTTAGACCTTGGAGAATGGGAATAATATCAGTTTCCATATGTTTGAAGAAAAAGGTCAATTTTTAAGAGGTCTAATATATATATATATATATATATATATATATATATATATATATATATATATATATATATATACGTATGGGTGTGACTCAGAGGCTAAAGAATATGGGTGTAAAGTTGTGCTTTCAAGCTTTTATTTTTCTTTCATGGACCAAGTCATTATATATATATATATATATATATATATATATATATATATATATATATATATATATAGTGTTGATATCACTACTGTATATTAGGTTTAATATAATAATCAATAGAGAATTGTTTTTATAATAGTAAATACTTAATCGGCATGACTTAAAATATATTTAAGCCTATTTTACTACCTAGTAACTCCAGGTGGTCTTCTAATATATATATATATATATATATATATATATATATATATATATATATATATATATAAATGGGAATACTAATAATTGTTTACATACTAGTTTTATTATTTGATATTTTAATTTTTCACGCTATTGAAATACTTTTTGGAAATAGTTATACACGTTTCAGACGATCTTATGTTTTTTTAAAACGTCCTCTTCCGAAATTTTGTAAAAGGAGATAATTTGGAAAAGCTATTTTGGGATAAGATCATTTACCGGGGAGGGAAAAGGGTATGTGTCTCTAAACTTTTAAAATTAGAGTATATTTCACCACTGGTTTCGCTGGAGCCAATTCAGGGCCATTGAAAAACATAAAACGAATGCTTGTTCACATAATGGTTAAATGTCTATTTATAAAATCCTTGATGTAAAACGTTTAATAATTTATAGATGTGGAATTGCTAAGAATTGTAGCTCCCATAGTTCATTTGAATTTAGCAAAACAGAAAAGATACGAAACAAAATGAAATGTAACTTCCAAATCTATATGATACAAATTAAAGATTATGCAATAATGTACGGAACAAAAGTGAAAATAAAAAATACTGTGTACGTACAGCTAAGAGAAAGAAAAATACGACTTTTGATTTTAGAAGATTACCTGTAAATAGTCTGAAAAAATTAGCAGTAAAAATATATAAATGAGCAAATAACCATTTCCGTATATAATTTAATGTAAAATGATTACGTCATTTAAACCAGCAACGCTTTAAGGACATGTAACCAACTTCGTTTTAAGTCTTGACCTTGTTAGTACTCTTGATCATACGTAAAAATATATACGTAAGTATCATATATTATTGTTAAAAGTCACGAAAACCGTGCCTTTTCTCTATTACTAACCCTGTTGCGTGCTGGTTTATGGTTAGAGTTAGTAGACATAAGCATAAACGTTCTACGTTACGTTTAAGGTTTGTGATTACAAATTCCGTTTACTGCGCTGAAAAATAAGATTAGTCTGGACACGGGGGATCATTTAACGTAAAATTGATATGTGAAAATAAGTCTAAATTATAAAATAATTTTATTTTTTTCAACATGTTTACACAAAATATCCTAAAACAATAGAATCTCATGTATAATATACCTTTAAGTGCAGATATAATTTTTCATTTTGACAAACTTCTAAAATTCTTACTTTATGTATTTTATCCAAGATTTTGATAAACCCATCGTGAGATTTTCATCCATATTATTTACTTGTGCCATTTTCCTATTAATATACTATTATTAGTGCCATATTTTACCTAAATTCTATTTTAGATATAGTTTAGCAGTCATAAATTTTCAAATTTTCCATAAATGGAAAATTGATTTAATTAATTCGAAAGGAAGAAGAGTGTTACGTTTAAAGAACCCCGCCAACACAATAAAACATTAATTACTTTAGACGTCAAATATAATCTTACTTAATATGAGATATCTGAAAAGTAATAAGGCCATAAATACACGTGCATACATACGTACACGCTTACACACACATAATTATATATATGTGCACACACATATATGCATACACACAAATACATAATCGCAAGCGTATATACATCTAGATATGCATAGACTCATATATATAACACACCCACCCTATGTGAAGTAACACATATAAGCATAACTATGAAATGTACTACTTTTACCGGTCCTGGATATGACCTTAAACTATATCCGATTGTAAGGCTCCAACCTGTGGGATTTGGGGAGTGTGGAGCCTCCCTTTAATTACCATTGCTCTCAGGTCCACTCTGACCCGGACTGGTAGTACCTGTTTGGGTCCCAACTATGGGTTAAATAGAAACCGACTTGGAATAAACAAATATATTCTATTAAAATTTTTTCGTTCAAATCAATGAATTCGGCATTAAATAACCTGAAAAAGTGTTGATATGCCGTAAAACAAAAACAACCAAGCAACTATTTTTGCCGCTGTAATACTTGAAATAGGTTTTAAAATTGAGACAAATATTATAAGCATCCTTTTTTATCCGCTATTTTCATTTTAAACCAAAAGTTATTTTTGCTTTATTATATTTTAAATGAATACTTTACTTCATCTACACCCATTTATGAGCTTTCATAATCATCAATGCACTCTTAGCCGGGGAGGGGGGTGCTATGATTTCCTAGAGGGTATGGGATGTTTAGGTGGGTTCACTCAGTTATTACTATGGTTATACAAAGTACAACGATTAAAATGCTTGTAGTTTATATACATTTAATCTCTTTGGTTAAATAATTTATCTTCAACTGAGAATGTAATTATAGTTAACTTCTTATTGAGACAAAAATCACGGGGTTATACAGGGTCGAGATTGCAGCTTATTTTTATTGTTATTATTATTATCATTATTATTATTATTATTATTATTATTATTATTTATTATTAGTAGTAGTAGTAGTAGTAGTATTTGTGTGTTAAGGCCATTACTGATTTTCTCCATATTATTAATACAAATGTCGCTTACTATCACAGTCTATTTGTTTAGTATTTTATGCAATGCTTATTTTCTCAGACGCGCTCATTGAAAATATTAAGACATGTGTGTCCAATTTTTAATTTAATTAACAGATTGAACAGAGGAGATTTTTATTAAATATCTTTTAAGCTTCTATTTCTTTTCACGGTTCCTATTATTTCTGTGTGTTCCTCAATTTTGATGTTAACATAACCATTATTCTTAAAGCATTGCCAAGAATTTTCTCAGTTGAAGAATTATTGCTTATTCTACGGTTATTCGACGCGTAATTAGTATATATTGGGTCATAATTTTCTTTCACAAATAGTCATACGCGCCATAGTAAAGGTTGAATATAAAATCTAAGAAATTATCAGTATCTATCTACTAATCCATTTTTCTATCTCTTCATATATTTATCTCTCTGTCTGTGTGTATATATATGTATATGTTTGTATCTATATATACATACACATATAGATATTGTTGGCTATATATGTACATATATATGAATGTCTGTAAGTGTATATATAACAACTTAGTTTATTGTGTGCGTGTGTGTGTGTGTGTGTGTGTGTGTGTGTGTGTGTGTGTACAACGGTAATTAGTAGAAGGCAATGTAATACACATGCATGAACTCAGGTAAAATAAGAAATATAACAGTAGAATGAGTTATGGGTTGGCTGTTTTGTTTAACGGCATATCAAGCCTTTTCGGGTTATTTAATGGCGAATCCAATTATTTTGGAAATAGTATTCAGTTAATTTGTAGAAGGTTTTTATTCTGCAAGCTTTTTGCATCTTCAATCGCTAGTTTGTAGCATTTGGTTTGGTTGTTTTATAGTGGATTTTTTTTTTTTTGTTCCTTGTCCTGCAGAATATGAATGAGTCTTGCGGGAAAAGGGTAACATTATTAATCTCTAGTATATTATAAGTTAGGAAACCAGTAAGGAAGTGGCGGAGATAGAAAGAGAAAGGCGAAATTAGAAGAAGGAAAAAGGTGGTGGGAAAAGTTCGGTTGTTGTTGTTTTTTTTTGGGGGGGGGTACAGAACATAATTAAGTTTTTCAAAATGAAGTACAAAAACAAAACGCATGTTAAGTGCATTTCGTACCAGGAAGTCATTATTTTCAGACATGCCTTAACCTACTTCTTAAACATCTGAACAAAATAAAAATCAACTTACCTTTCTCAACTGATACTATAAGTAACATTATAAGTCTATGTGTTGATATGACGTATTTCATATTTGATTGGCTCTATTACAAACAGAAGTTTGGATTACCCATGGGTAACCCTCTTAGTGGGATCTTGATGTGTTTGTTTCTGGAGTTCATAGAAATTGGACCCTTTAAATACAAATTGCGTAAGGGCACGTCTTATTATAGATACATAAACGACATTTTAATATTTCTCCGAAAATCATCAAAGAAAGAGAACATTACTAACAAACTAAAAAAAATCGAACCTACTATAAAATACACTTATGCAAAAGAAAACAATAATTCCATATCTTTTTAAGACATCCATCTAAAGAAATAATACTTACGAACTAAGTTTTAAAATCCATTGCAAGATAACTAATAAAAATGATTATATACACTTCTACTCACACCGCAATGATAAAGTAAAAAAAGAAAATGATTTTATCTCAGAGCACTAAGAATATGCGGCAAAGAATATATAAATGAAGAATTTGATTACATAGAACACACCTTAAAAAAATTACAATACCCTTCAAATTTTTTTACTAAACGGAAAAAAAGAGAAGCCCTAAAAATTTACTGAAACCGAACTAAGGCAGCCCCTAAAATAATCAAACACATAACAGAAAATTAATCCTACCCACTAATAATAATAACAACGCCATTCCCAAAAGTCTAAACAAAATCGGCATCCAAATATCACAAAAAAAAAACTCCTTGACAATCAGAGGTCTAATCTGTATCTGGCACTAAAACTAAGATCAAAGCCGGAGTATACTCCATATTTTACCTTGATTGTGGCAATATATACATAGGAGAAACGCAACGTAATGTTGATAAGAGGTTATAAGAACACAAAAGAGATGTGAAACGTAATAATACACTTAACGCTATTTTCTGACACATTATGAGGAATGATGACCATTTTGACGTTTAGAATGCGACTCTCCTAAAACACATGCACAATAAATCAACACATCGTCTAATCGAATCTACTTTCATTTCTCAATCTACTAATACAATTAAGCAAAGAAAAGGCGTCTTTCAGATTTCTCCCTATCCGTCGAAAACCATTATTAACGAAAACAATTTAGATAGAGGATACACCTAAATCTTTTCTTCTTAATTTCTTTTATATTTTTTACAGCCATCATAAACTGTATATATGTATGTAAATGCCTAATTTACATAAAGACTCGCTCTATTAGTATATATGGCGCCAAACATTCGACTCTCTCCTCATTGATCATCCCTCTTAAGCAAGCCCGCATAATACGGGCGAAACGTCTGGCCTTTAGGTTTCTCCGCCTCTATTTTAATTTTATCCATTTTTAATAATCATATATATGTCTGTGTAAATAATTTTGTGTCTAAATTATCAACGAAGATTAATCATATTAATTTTTACTAGAATAATTAGGATTATTTGGATTATTCAAAATACTGAGCTGATCTTGGATATTATTTCTACAACGTTTTGACTGTGTAACCTGCCAAGGCCGCTGGGAAGAAGGCGGGTTCTCGCTATCGTGCTAGAAAGCTACTTACGCCTGAAAGTATCCTGTATCTCTACAAGGCCACCATTCGCCCATCTATGGAGTATTGTTGTCATGTTTGGGCTGGTGCATCTGCTACTAGTCTCTCACTCCTGGACAAGGTTCCAAAGAGAGTCGCGAATCTGATAGGTCCTGAACTGTCATCTAACCTTCAGACTCTGCCCCATCGACGAAATGTTGCATCCCTCTGCCTGTTCTACAAGTATTTTAATAGTAAATGCTCTGATGAACTACAAGCTCTTGTACCCCCTTGACGTAAATACCCTCAAAGAACCTGACAAGCATCAAAATCCCACCCCTACACAATAGAGATCCCTAGATGTAAGAAAGCCTTCTACCCTAATAGTTTTTTTCCCAGAACTGCTAGACTTTGAAATTCCTTTCCGGGTTCCTGCTTTCCCAACTGCACTGACATGCAGAAGTTCAAGTGTAATGTGAACGGATATCTTGCTGCCCAACTCCCTACATAGTACCCCTGCAACTCATGCTACCGACAATAGCCCCGACATCAAAGTGGCACTGTGCCTTGTTTGAGGTGAAAATGGAATTAAAAAAAAAACTTTCGAGCTTCTTCTGGTGCATCTTGTCGAACTCGGGATGTTTATGTCTTAACAGAAGGTACATTTATTTAATCCACGATCTCATTCTATCAACTACGGCTAGGATTAAGTTTTATGTAATTCGTAATTGCATTCTTAGTTTCACCTGCCCTAAGGATTGAACCTTGAACGACAAGAAGACTATTATATAGAACTGATTATTACTTACCAATTCTAACCATCACGCAACGATACCTGTGTGTATAATTTCATGCGTTTATCAAGGCGCATTTAGAGAAGATTATATCGACAGAAACCTTGTCGAAATAACATGCAAGATTAGAGCAGTAGTTGAATAATCGAATAGTCACAATTATGAAATTTTATTTCAATAAGTTTGAAACACAAGGAAATTGGGAATCCATAATACTAGGGGCATTCCAAAAGTAATGTCTCCTATTTTTATTCTGCCGGAATTGATCAAAACGGATTGCAAATTGCAGTGTTATGATGACTCCATTGATGCATTCATAACCTGAAAGTTTCATCTGTCTGTTGCAAATATTGATGGAAAGCAATCCCCGTCATGGACGTGCGTCAGTAGCAAAGATGCGTCATTGATTTCCTGGCAAAAGTGCACGATGTTGACTAAGTAGAAAAGTTACTTCAGAAGCACAAACGGTTGCTCGTTTTAAGGGTATCACTTCTGATTTCATAGCTCTTCAACTTTAAAAAAGAAAAACAACTAGGCGCTTTTACTTTCGGAGTGACCATCATATGATAAAACTCCAGACGCCCACGCAGAGGCATCGTTCATCGCTTGAAAAAGTGCATTGAAAATAGTGCTAACTCTGTAAAAAAATTAATTCTGGAACACAGAAGGTCGTTTCTTTTAAGGGCACCACTCCTGTCTTTATATCTCTTCAACTTTTTTAGGAAAAACTGACACTTGATAAGCATCAAGTAGATACTTATTCCCTGTTTGAATCTGTTTTGGTCTAGAATTTTGCTTCATCCCTAAGAAGTCGTTTGTGTGCAATGTTGTCGCTAACTAAAGTCAATTATAAGTTCTGAATCGTTGAAAGTAATGAAAATATAATAAAAATGACGAAGAAATTTCTGAGGAAATGAAAACAATTATAATTGCACTTACACCTGTTACCTATCTATTCGAATATTTTTAGAGTTTTCTTAAAATTGTTGTCATTTTCATTTTAATAAGTTGACATGAGGAGGCAGCTTAATAAGGCTGCAGCTGAAATATGTAAGCAAATATGTAGCAACCACTGTCATAAACGTAAACGTCAAAACCAACATTTTATGGCCAAAGATTCGTGTGCCTTGAATCTACACCATTATTGGACTAATATAAAAATTGGTAAATCGCATAAAAAAAACAGACAAAACCAGAAGGAATACTTTCAAAGAACTGATTTAGAAACCTGATAACAAAACAGAAAATGAAAAATATTTAAATGAAATAAATATCTTCAATATATGCTGACTGAATTGTTTTAAAATCGAGGTCAATGTTTTCAAATTATTCTTTTACTAATTTGCATGGAGACAACCATCTTTCGAATTGGGTATCAAAATAAATTACAATTTTAAAAGGAAAATTCAGAGACGAATGATTTGGAACTTTTATATCCATTTTATAATTGAAGAATAGGAGAAAACATTGGATACACGTGAAATCTAAGATTGATTTTAGAACTGATTTTTTAAAAAATGTATTTGATTGTTTCCAATGATATTCTTCAGGCTCACAAGAAGACTTGGCAAACAAATAAAAACGCGAAGTGATAATTATTTTAGCCAGAAGGGTGGAAGATACAAACACGACTATGGGTTAGATAAAAGTATTTGTATCGAGAACAAAACAAAAGATACAGAGAAACGCCAACTTAACATAATGGTGGTGTAGTACGAAATGCCCAATCAGCACAAAAGTCTGTTCCTCTCGAAGTATGTATACAGTTCGAAATAGTTTATATCTTTTGCATTGGTGAGACCCCAGAACACCCTCCTCCAAAGCCTTTTTGCATAGAAAAAAGCTTGTTAATATATGTTTCCGCTTTTGGTTGATAGTCAAAGATCGGAGAATTTTCTCTCAGCCCAGCCGTCGCTGTTTAGGTTTGGGAGCGTCGAGATTGAATGTTTAAAAGATTGGTGCAGATCCGTTCTTTTCTTAGGAGTAATCTGTTTCTAGCGTCACCTGTGATGCGAGTTTTTTTTTTTAAACTTGTTTTGGTGGCGTTTATGAGTATATCTTCTAACATATACCTGATAACGTCGCAAATCCTTTACAGTTTGATACAATGTCTGCCTTTCTTTAGTAATATCATTCATTAGTTTCTTTTAATTGCGTCGCAATTTCGTTGCGCCAGTTCAGTTAATATGATATTTCTACGTTTATACAAAACAATTTAAATGTTAGAAGTTGGTATAGTCGAACTCTCTGTGTATTTGTCAACTGCTTACGACTTAGGAGGATATTAGTTTTTATTTTTTCATTAAAGACCTCAACATATTTTGTTTGCATTTTATCATATATTCCTTCTTATGTAACTGTTTCTGGTGCTTTTATTTTTTGCTTACTTTTTAATTGTTACTCTCTACGTATTTTCGAATTATATGCGTTATTATTTTGAATGTCTTCGTTTGTTGAATGCTATTTATTTGAAAGATTTTTTGTTCATTTTTAGAAACAGTTTGATTTTGAAGGGATTTTCTTACGGTACATTCTTTTCTCTGATTTTCTTCAGCTTACATATTTTCTGATTAATAAATGGTAGCTGATAAATTCCAAAGTTTGTAACTTTTTATCCAGTTCGAACCAAATAGATTTTCATTTTTTTATAGACCCGTTCAAATTTCCTGGTAAAATCATTCTACAATAATAATCCATTTTATTGTCAGTCACCGTGCGGGTTGACTTTATTGGTTTCTCAAAAGTCGGTTTCTTGAAGTTTTTCTACGTAAGCAGATTTATAATTTACATATCCGACCTAGCGTCTAGCTGTAATCTTACTTTTTTATTGAATATATTACCTATTATGGATTTAGGAAAATTTGTCTGACTTTTCGTCGGATTTTCTCTGTCTAATTCTATTTTTTGCGTTTGCTTCTACAATGCGATATTTAATTATCACGATTGCCTCAATGTCGAAAGATTTTATTTAGAAACGGGCAGAATTTTTTCTAGTGTAATTCTTCACATCGGTAACATGGTCTCCGGGACAATTTATTTTGTTTTGTATAGTTCGCTGGTTTTGAAAGCGTAGGCTATTATTTGCTTTATAGAGAGACTGTGCTGGAAATACTCATTTTTCTTTTTGTAGCAGAGTAATTTGAACTGTACACGTTATTTTCTAACTTAGGCTTAAACCGATTCATCTAAGGTTTGAGAATCGCTTCTTACGCTTTTAACTCTTTGCCAATGTTCCGCATGTGTCTATAGAGTGAGATTCGGTTTGCTTTCGAGTTTCACTCGCACTCTTCATTTAATCTCAGCTATTGTTTCGATAATAGCTCTTTATAAAAAACAAACGTCTTTTATTTAGGTAAGATGTAATCTACACATTTGCTGTGTTTTTAGCTTTCGTAAAAGCAAAGTTTTTCGCCTTAGGTAAATTCGCAATTGACGTTGAAAGTGTCGATCGTTTGATCTTGCTCAGGGACATAGATAAACCTCTCCATACTGGCCCATAACCTGTTCTGCGAAAACGCCCTGTTGCTGTTTGTATGAAGTTTATTTGGAGAAGTAATTCATTATTTTTTTTATTTCTTGTTGCTCCTGAATCAACCTTACTTCAGTTTTTATGTGTTCATTCATAAGCTTTCCTCTGTTGTTGAAACGTACACAGGATACTTTCTTTAACGTATTTCATATTGTAGACATTTTTCTCTTGAAGAGTGAAATTTACTTACTCGAGAAAAGACAAAACAATTAATAATTACAGTTTAACGCCGTACATCGAAACAGTATATTTTCTGAACGAAATACAATTTAATTATAGAAATCGTACATCATTTTAGTCTATTTAGATTTAAGTGGTAATATCTTCAAGTAGTTTGGAGAACTTTTTCTTCGGTGTCCCACAAAACGACTATTTCACAGTTAGTTGAAAGTTTTTTGATGTATTTTCCTTAGTTCCAGTTGAAATAGTATCATCTTCGTCGGGAATGCTAATTCATTATCTGGTAGTTTTAGTGTTAATTACTAGCATTATTTTATTTATTTTTGTTTTGTTCGAAAAGCACGTCCAGGGATGGAATACTGCTACCATATCTGGGCAGGAGCTGCTAAAAACAGCCTATCCTGCCTTGACAGAGTACAAAATAGACTTCGTGGCTTAGTGGGGGATGCCCTTTTCTCTAACCTGCAACCTCTCTCCCACAGAAGAGATGTTGCGAGCCTATCCATGTTTTATCCTTATTTCCATGGCAGGTCCTCGTCTGAGCTCCAATCTCTGGTCCCCCCTCGCCAATCTTTCACGAAAAACACCCGTCTAGCTGAATCCACTGTGAAAATTTTCCCCCACTCTTTATATGTGCCTAAATCAAAACGTGGATTCCATGAACAAAGCTTCTTTCTTAGAACTGCACGCCTATGGAACTCTGTTCCGTCTCCCTGCTTCCCACCGGACTACAACTTGGATGTGTTCAAGTATAACGTTAACAAATTCCTAATGAACCGCCCCCTTAAGTAAACACTTCATCAAATCTCCACACTAACGTACTTTACTTGCAATAACCCTTATCCTTGAGTGGCTTCCGGGCATTGATAAGTGGTGACCCCCGTGTAAAAAAAAAACGGATATTTTTTGTTTGTGGTTGTATTTAAATTTGGAATATTCGCCGTCAAGTTATTGTGAGTTATATGTAAATTCTAGTTTATCGCCGCCAAGTTGCTACGGCCCATAACGATTATTAAGGAAGACAGAAACACTGATACGGGCTAGAAAACTGGACCTGCAACGAGAACAAAACGAAGTATACAGAGAAATAACAGTTGTAGAACTTAACACCAACATGACGTAGTACGACGTACACGACCTCTCGCTCTATTTATCCGAAAGGATTCATATATTGTGCATGAGTGAGTCCCCATAGCGATAGTTAATTCAAAGTAACAGTCATTGAGGGTTTAAGGTTCGATCGTCAATACGGGCGATACTAATAATATAATTACAAATTTTTAAAGACTTTTACCCAATTGGTACTGACTAACTTGAGCTAGCTAACCTGTTGAATTAAACAAATAGTTCCGGTCTGTCAAAATAGAAAACGGTTCTCTTAGCAGCTCCTCGCCAGGTGTAGCAACATTACTCCATTTTAGAACGTGGTTGACTCCTATACAAGTAGGGGATTTCGTCGGGATTCTAGATCAATATAATGATCCAACCGTTTTTCCAGCGACCTTGGCAACGGATTTGACGTAAGTCTTTTATTTTAAGTCAAGAGTAAAGGTCAGTTCTAGAAGCTGGTCAATGCAGGGTGCTTCGCCAAAACAAGCTTAACCTATAATGCTGTAGCTAAAATATGTAACCACATTTGTAGCCAAAAATGTTTTATATGAATACAATTCTATACTAAATAATAGCTTCTTGTGATTAACTGATCTCGATTTGACATGTCTATAGGAAAGTGATGAGAGAAAGGAAAGTAATTGAAAGAAAAAAAAAAGAAAATTCGAAAGTTTTATTTCTTTAATTTTTTCTGAGATGCCAATGCCAACGGCATTCTCATTCCATCTGTGGTTGTGTGTCTATGCAGAAATGGCGTGGCAGGACAAGATGTGCATGTGTATGAGTGTGTAACTATTTGTTTGTATACGTAACGCTACGTATAGACCTGTGGTTTTGGTTGTGAACTTTGAATATACTGTCTTCCATATGCTTTCCGCTGGTTGCCTGAAGACAGATATCTGTAACAACACATTTCCGGTTTAATACCCAAAGTCTCTCAAATACACCCCACCTCCATTTCGTTGCTGGAGATTTTTTTTCTTTTTCATTATTAACATGTTTTAAGTGAAACTTGTAGCTTTACTGTACATTAGATGTATTAACTAATAAGATCACTGAAAATATACATGTTTATTACTCTTATTCACCCAAAACAAAGCACATTGGCCGCAAAGGAGCTATTATTTGGGACTATATCAACAGGGACACTATGTAGGGAGTAAGGCAGCAAGGTTTATGTCTATATTAAATTTAAATTTTTGTAGGTCAGTACAGGAAGCAGGAGACAGGAAGGGAATTCAAAAAAAAACTAGCAATTTGAGGAAAAAGACTATTAGAGTAGAAGGCCTTCCAGCATCTAGGGTTTTCGATTGTAAATGGAGGATTTTGCTGTTTATTAGGTTAGTCGGGGTTATTTATGTTGAGGGGGCACAGGTGCTACGAGTTCGTCCGAGCACTTACCATTAAAATGCTTGTAAAACAGGGATGCAAAATTGCGGTGATGGGATAGGGGTTGGAGTTTGGTTGATAGTGTGGGGAACTATTAGATTGGAGACTCATTTTTAGACACTGTCTAAGAGGAAGAGATTAGTTGTAGGGGCATCAGCGCAGATATTGCAGTAATTCTTCACGCATTGGTGAATGGTGGCTTTGTAGAGATACAAATACATGATAGTGTTCATTGTGAGTAATTTTGAAGAGTGGATAGGTTTATGTTGTTGTCAAATTACTTGCCTTAGAAAATATTATTAGGTTGAAAACTTGGTATGTTGATGACTTTTGCTCTACTACTATAATGTTAATATTGAGAAATATCGGGTCGGACGTATGTAAACTTCATTACTGAGTAATTGCTTTTTCATTTACGAGTTACATCTATTGATTATGCCGAACATTGTGTGACAGTAAACTATATGTTCGCTTATAAAGACATAAATAGACTTAAATTCTTCTCTTTCCGCCTTGCTGTAAGATTATCGGCCTGGATAAAAGGGTTCAGACTTTGAGTTAAAAGAGCGCTCGTGTACAGGTTCGAGCTTGGTGGCCAATAGAATAGTCATTATAGACACGAAGGGACGTTGCGAGCCTGTCCTTGTTTTATCATTATTTCCGTGGGAAGTGCTCGTCTGAGCTCCAATCTCTGGCCCCCCTCGCCAATCTTTCACGAAAAACACTCGTCTTTCTGAAACCACTATCAGTAAATTTCCCCACTCTTTATCTGTGCCTAAATCAAAACGTAGATTCCATGAACAAAGGTTCTTTCTTAGAAGTGCACGCCTGTGGAACTCACTTCCGTTTGCATGTTTCCCACCTGACTACAATTTGGATGTCTTCAAGTCCAACATAAACAAATTTCTGTTGAACCGTCCCTTTAAGTAAGACACTTTATCAGATCTCGATTACTAGCGATTACTATGACACTATCCCATTGATTACTGTACACGCAATAACCCTTATCCCCGAGTGGTTCCGGGCCTTGATATGTGGTGAATTTCTTTGTAAAAAAACTAACGATCCCCAAAAATCATGAAAAATATGTGGATGTTGTATCATTTTAATAGTTTTACATTATATGCATAATTACACACACACACGCACATATATGCATATATGTTTTAAGCTTTTCTTTCTTGTTATTTTTATAGCAATGACTATGTTACTAGCATGAATTGGCTTCCTTGAGCGTTGGAAAGTTGCCTTCAATTACATACGCATCATATTCGTCTCCCTTGTTTGTATTATAGTCTCATTTTAGAGACGCATACAAATATGTACATATATATATTTACAATATATATAAAAGTCAAGTATGACTATATTTGAAATTATAATTATAAACTCACTTGGACAACTCCAAGTGAATACCTTATTCTATCTAATAAAAGTAAATGCGCCTGTGCCCGGCTTGCATCAATAGTAACGTGTACAAATTCTAGAGAGCTTGATCTTAATAATAACTGATGATAGTAAAAATGAAAACAAAGAGTAATCATGTATGAAAATGTAATTATTTTCGTGCTGAACTCACTGAAAGTTATACAGGTTAGGGAGAGAAAGATGCATTTATATGTATTGTTTTATTTATCTTTAAAAGTTGAATTAAGACATTACTGAGTTCTTACAATAAATATTTTACAATAAATGTCTTACAACGCTCCAAAAATGTAACATATTTAATTGTATGTATGTGATAGAGAAAGCGCTTAATTTTAAGGTGGCTATATCAGTAGTTTTGTAGTATAGCTGTGTATATAAATTGTCTATATAACGGGTGTATATAAGTAATAAGAACCAAGCTGTATTGCTATATATCCGGGTGTGTTTGTATATACTTACGTGTTCATACGTGTCGTCTATGTTCATGTATTTTTGTATCACTATGTGTATCGCCCTTAGGATGTTAAGTGTATGCACCTTCCGATACGTGTGATTGTCTATATAATGCATGTGCATATGTCTCTAGTGTATATAATATGTCAGTTTGTATAGTGTCCACCGGGTGAATGTTCAGTGTGGGAGGGTATATACACATGCAATAAGCAGTTCACCAAACCTAGATAATAATTTACAAAGACAGTTCTTTACCGAGACGGTTAACATCTTCACTGATGGTACGCCCCTTGTTTAACTGGGTTCTTTTTTGGGGGGGTTCTGTGAAGGTGCAAAAAGATGTCTTCCAAAGGACACCAAACGCCAGATATTTTATATAACATTAAGACTTAGAGTATTCCTCAGCTTAGAGTTGCACACTTATTTGGTCTATACATCTTGCTATATTGTTCACTATTATTCTTCGTGAATCTCAGCGACTGGATCCCCCGCCCGTTAACCAACTCAACCTCTCTCTGCCTCTCTCCTAACTCGACTGACCTACGTGCATATATAAAAACTATCCCTTAATTTGCTCATCTCTCTCTGGCGTCAGAGGTCAATCTTATTGTTATTCTAAACCAAGTTTTGTTTATCTATCTACATTTCAAACTGGCTTACCTTCCATGATATCAAATTTTATCACGATTGAAACTAATTGCTTTATTTTTAAACATTCTTCTTTTTTATCAAAACATTTTCTCGAAATGTATCCTATTTCATAGCATCTAAGTTTCTATACAATAACAATGATAATAAGCTCTCTTAGGTGACTTGACGATGCTTGGGAGTGCTAATACATAACAGTTTTGTCCTTTATAGATTAGTTTCGTTTCATTGATTTAAGTAGTAAATATGTATTTAATTGTTAAACGATATGAAGTGGGGGATCACTACTTTTAACTAATGAAAAACAGATATCACTTCTTCTTATGCATTAATTTGCAAAGTGATGGCGAGTAGGTGAAAACTAATAAAAAACGAATTACTATTTCCTCGTGTGAATCGTTACTTTCATTATAAGTTTCTCTTTTAGCTTGTCTTGAAGAAGAACTCCTTACTCTGTGCCAATGTCCAATACTGTTTTATTCTTTTGGACTATCTCTTTTGTATGTGTGTGTGTGTGTGTGTGTGTGAGCCCCCACAAGTCGATTTCGAGCAATACCATAATTGACAATTTCGATCGACATTCTTCAGATCAAAAGGACGCGATATCTACTTATTTTGTCTTTCTTTTCAAGGAGCTAATGATTTATTCTATCGTAATCACACACTGGAAACAAAAAAGATGTTACTAGAACTCTTCTCAGATCCATTTGGTTTTATAATTTAATAGCCAGAATTACTCTGACAACTAGTGAAACAAATGAACTTCTTAACCCTTCACATTCTACATTTACATTTGCATTCAAGAGTAAGTCCAGTAAACCTCGTAATAGCGCATATCTACATACATTTGCTTGGTGGATTTTTTTTTGTGAATTGGCAGATTGTGTGTCTGTAACAGCGCCATTATCCTCCGCCATGTTCAAAATTTTATTTCTATTTCCAACTTTACATTATTTTTATTTTTATTTTTTTTAAATAAAGTAGTTTATTTTTGTTTCAAAAAGTAAAAGCAATTTAAAAATCTATTCAAATATTACTGTTTACATTAGATTCTCAGACATTCCTTCATATATATAATGGCTGTAGACTTTTTTATGCAAGTCTTTTGTTTCTTGGCCAACAATAGGAAAGATAATACTCTTGAGGAATTGCTTAGAGAAACTAAAGAATTACAGAACTTAATAAGTGCAAAATAAGTTTATATGCGCACTTTTTTTAATACTTACCGCAAACTACTGGGCTTGATAAAGATAGAATCATAGAAATGTTACATCTATTCACTAGGCGTTGCCGGAGTTTTGTTTTACTTTAATTTTTCTGTTGCTTATTGCCTCCTATCCCCTTTGTCTTTCGTCTGAATTTCTTGTATAAATATATTTACACTTTGATCACAATGGAGCCACTGCTTAATCAGGCCGCAAGGTCAGTCGAGGATAAAGATTAATGAGTGTAAGGTTGTCGATCATATAACACTTTAATGATCGATAGTAGTGGAAATTTGGTAGAACTTGATTATATAAAAGGACGTCTCCAAAAGTTCTTTTGCATTGAAACTAAAAAGAAACCATATTGCAGTCAGCTGAGAATCAGTCTCATTGAATAAAATTCCACAGACACGCAGTTCTAGGAAAATAACTTTGTATATTTTTATGAAAAGTGCTCAGAATAAGGCATGAAGTCACTTAATGTAAGAAGCCAGCAAGAACGAAAGGTCATTCTTGCAAAAACAGGAAATGCCTATTGACCTTAGTCTTGAAAGGACCAAAGCTGTAGGTAGAAGGAAAACTGAACAAGAAGAGAGTTCCACAATCTTTCAGTCTTTGGAAAGAAGCTGCTGAATAGGAAGTTTTATTATAATAAAGTACTAAAACAGTAAATTGATGGAGACCTCGAGATAAAGGAGTCAGACCAGTTCTAACAAAAGGAAGCAGAGAACAGATAAGACGATTCTGAGGAACACATGTAATTATAGTGTCTGCAGAAAAACTGAGGCTAGCAACATCACGCCTGTTATTGAGAGAGTGTAGTAAAGATTGGTGAGGCCAATCAAAGTAAATACGTTTCTACAATTTATTAAGGATCTTCAAATAGGACAGAGATTCACTATCTCAAATATGGCAACCGTACTCGATACATGGTCTGAAAGTAGATTTATAGAGATAGAGAATAGTCTCAGGTGTGGGAATGTGTTTAGAGCGAAAGAGATTATCGATTTTACGAGAAACAGAAAGAGCAATGGATTTAATATAGAAAATATTTAATGAGAACGAAATAGCAGAACAATGCATAATAATCTCTGGAAGAAAAGGGACACGCCTGCGAATGAATTTGCGTTTAGATATTGACATAGAAAGACAGTAAGAGAAAATGTTGGCAATGATTATAGCTAAACGAGTGTTTGTTGTTGATGATTTATAAGAAAGAGGTATAGATTGGATCTAAGTTGAGTGCCTTCCATGTAAACAACGATAAAGCAAGCATAGATTTGCAACGTCTCTTCTGTAAGAAAGAGGTTGTAACGTGGAGACTGAAATAATTCAACGAAGAAAAATATCTATAAAACGCGTCGATTTTGCATTAACATACATCACACATATTACTAAATGTTGATATTTATACCCTATAAATGTTGTTTTTAACAAATTATTTTTAAGATTTAAAATATAATTTTGAAAATTAAATGTAATTATAACTATTAGCGTTTGTTCATTAAATTATTATCTGCACGAAATGATTATCAGAGAGGGGGTAGCACTCTCTATATAGGGATGGCCCGTACACGCCTATATACGCATACAAAACAAAACTATCCAAATCTCAACTAAAATCAACTTATAAGTTTCAAAAAGCACATATTCTTACAGAGAAGCGTCTTACGAATCCAGCGAGTGTCAGAACGTCGGTTAAAATGTCAAAAGAGAGCAAAAAAAAAAGAGTACAAAAATGGCCAATTGTTCTTCTTTCTTCTTCTTTCTTCTTTCTTTTGAGACGATGTATCTCGGTGTACGAACGGTCTCTGACAACAGTTCAAGCATCAATCGACTGCTCTTTACACGGAGAAGTGCAGTGACCCATCGCTTTTTAGCTAACTCCATAATTAAATAAGATTACGTGTAATAACAAGTTTTAAACACTATATACCCAATGTAGACAGACCACTTCGAACACGGAACTTCTCTCAAAAGGGACAGCTCCAAATAATACACCGGATGCTCACAGACGTTCCAGTTTGCCAGTGGCCTATATTTCTTGGACGCTGAATATTTGAGGTGAACGTTAAGGTTTTTTCTTTAAACAGTAACCCACCAGCGTTAATGAAACCACGAAATCTTTATCTCAGTTGATCAAAATTGTTATAAGAGTAACCTATCAGCAAGTACGACGTCAAAAACAATGTTATAAAAACAAATAATTCTTCAGATTTTGGACTGTAAAATATGTTCAAAATGTCAATGCTGTGACCAGGATTCGAACCTAGGTTAGCACGGCCACAACGTGGGGTCCTAACCTCTAGACGATCACGGCTAACACTGACGTTTGTCGCTCTTGGCAGAAAGACACATGACCACTGTCAAACTATTGAAAAATAAGGAGGAAACTTGAAATTCTCACGCATGCGCAAAAATACACTATAGCAACCATTGTTAAATGCAGCTGAATATCTTCGCTCGCTAAGAAAAGTAGATCAGACCAGTTTTTCTAAGAACTCACCAAACGTCAAAGGAAATAAGTTAAATTAACCGCAAAAGAAACTGCAAGAAAGTCATCTTCTAAGAACTCACTGGAAGCTGACCAAAAAGAATCAAAATCCAAGCCCTAGCCACAAAAATAACTAGATATTGTGGCTACTATACACAATCTACTAATAAAAACAAGTAAGTTTTCTAAAATAAACTACAATAAATTAACCAAGTAACCTCACACTGTCACTGATTAGGACTTCATATAAAAATAACAACTACATTATTGGTGTATATACCGTTCCACACTTTAACTATTGGTGACGGGGCAGTATCTCAATTCTACGAGAGTTGTCTTGCTATAAGATAAGGGATATTATAGTAAGATACACATAAGTGTTATATGTTTACATTTAATAAAAAATGCCAAAGTCAGCACGTAGTAAAAAAGCTCAGAGAAATATAGACTATGAAAAAAACAAAGTCAAGGTATTATCTGAGCAAAAAGAATACTATCAGAAAAATGCTGAAATAATAAAAATTAACTATCATGCAAATCCTGAGGCAAAGAAGACTGCCTCACGTGTTGACTCAAAAGCACGGTATAACAGGGATCCCGAGGGTGAAAAACTGCCTCACGTGCTCTTTGTAACAAAGAACCAGAAAAAAAGAAGGCTGCCTCACGTGCTGACTCAAAAGCACGGTATAACAGGGATTCTGAGGAGAAAAAAGCTGCCTCATGTGCTCTTTATAACAAAGAACCAGAAAAAAGAAGGCTGCCTCACGTGCTCTTTATAACAAAGAACCAGAAAAAAGAAGGCTGCCTCACGTGCTCTTTATAACAAAGAACCAGAAAAAAAGAAGGCTGCCTCACGTGCTGACTCAAAAGCACGGTATAACAGTGATTCCGAGGGGAAAAAGCTGCCTCACGTGCTCTTTATAACAAAGAACCAGAAAAAAGAAGGCTGCCTCACGTGCTGACTCAAAAGCACGGTATAACAGGGATCCCAAGGGGAAAAAGCTGCCTCATGCACAAACTATTATAAAAAGACCTAAAACCCAGCAGGACGCGAGCTGCTACTAATATAGGCGGCAATGAGCCGCCTCCTAAAAAAGACAATACTATCATGAATGTAAGTTTAAAAATAAGACTGTAAGTAAAAATACTAATTAACAAGAATAAAAAAGCATTGGAAATGCAAAAGGATATAGGGATGGTATGCTAAAAAGTATACAAACAAGATAGCTATGAATGGCTAGGCACATGGAAATAGAATTGCATCCAAAGTATAGCCCTATAGCTTTTTACAACCGTAATGATGGCACGGAATGAAGATTGGAGAAAAGCTATAGGGCTATACTTTGGATGCAATTCTATTTCCATGTGCCTAGCCATTCATAGCTATCTTGTTTGTATACTTTTTGGCATACCATCCCTATATTCTTTTGCATTTCCAATGCTTTTTTATTCTTGTAAAACTATAACTAATCTTCTGGTTTTAACTT
This sequence comes from Euprymna scolopes, assembly GCF_053919585.1. Lineage (NCBI taxonomy): Eukaryota > Metazoa > Mollusca > Cephalopoda > Sepiida > Sepiolidae > Euprymna > Euprymna scolopes. Next base: position 50,698,685 of record NC_136503.1, on the reverse strand, counting down.
CAATATATGAACTTATTAGTTTAACTAGGCCTTAGCCTATAAATCAAACTTTAATTCTGACTAGCTAATCTTTGATGGTTATTGTGACATCTTATTGGCAATATGATAACGTTCTCCACTACACATTTTTAATTTCTTAATGTAAAACATTTTAAACAATCACCTACGAATCAATATCAACCAACAGGATAACTCATTTTAAATCAAAAAATATAATAGATGTCTAATTTAAGTGTAGTACTTACCAACAAAACAAACGCCCACGTGTTTGTGCCTTGTGTAGGCATGCGCGACAACAACACTGGGGTTTTTATAAGCGGAAGTCTCGAGGTTGTCAGGAATCTCCGGGCGCATGAGCAAGAGGAGGGATTGAGAGAGTGGTATAAAAGGCAGGTCGAGTGAGAAGGTTGTGATTGTTGTCATTGGACGTTACAGTGACGCGTGCGTTAGCAGTTGATTAAGAAGTTGTTTTTTGTGTGTGTGTGTCAAGTCCCGCACCTCGGTGAAGGTGAAGATCATATAAGTCGTGCACCTCGGTGAAGGTGAAGGTCATAAGCTATTTCGGCGATTTCGTTTTATCTCTTTTCCTGGACAACTATGGCTGGGGCAAAGTTTTATTTAAAACTGATACCCGAATTCGACGGATCCACTTCTGTTGTCGACTGGGTCGAAAGGGTTGAGCTGACCTGCAACCTCTGTGAAGTAAAGGGGGTGCATACTGTGATTCCCCTGAGATTGGCTGGAGGCGCCCTGAGTGTGTATCAGCAACTTAGTGCCGTGGAGAAGGCTGATGTTACCTCTATAAAAATTCTTTATACAAGGCATTTTCCATGGATCCCTGCACGGCCTACAAAACATTTGCCTCTAGGTATCTCATGCCAGGAGAAACTGTGGACGTCTTCTTCGCGGAGCTGAAGAAACTTGCAGTTCTATTTGGCAATGGAGTGTCAGAGCAGACACTGGCGTATGCGTTTGTGACCGGCCTTCCCACCAATGTTAAGCAACTGTTGAGGGCTTCCACCAGCGTATCTGTAACGCCCATGGAACATTTGTTGGAACGCGCTCGAGCCATTATCAAAGATGAGGAGGACATGAGGGAACGCCATAGACAATATAGAGAAAAAACGAAACGGCAAGCTGTAATTATCGCCCAATTCAATAATTCAATTAAAAAACAATTGAAATGTTTTTTTTTTGTTTTTTTTTTACAAAGGCATCACCACATTATCAAGGCCAAGAGGCCACTCAAGGATAAGGGTTAAAGAGTGTAGAGTAGAAATTGGTCAATATAGTAATCATTAGTAATGAAAATTTGGTAAATTTGATAACTTATATGGAACGGCTCATCAAGAACTTATTTACTTTAGACTTGAACACAACCATATTGTAGTCAGCCGGAAAGCAGGAAAACGGAAGACAATTCCACAGGCATGCAGTTCTAAGAAAGAAGCTTTGTTCATGGAATCTACGTTTAGGTTTAGGCACAGATAAAGAGTGGGGGAAATTATTGATAGTGTTTACAGCTAGACGAGTGTTTCTTGTGAAAGTTTGGCGAGGGGGGACCATAGATTGAAGCTCAGTTGAACACTTTCCATGAAAATAACGATACATCAGAGACAAACTCGCAACATCTCTTCTGTGAGATAGAGGTTGCAAGGAGGAGAAAAGGACACCTCCTACGAGGCTACGAAGTCTATTTTGAACTCTATCAAGGCAGGCCAAGTCCTTTCTAGCAGCTCCTGCCCAGATGTGGCAACAGTATTCCATCCTTGGACGTACCTGGCTCTTATATAGATAGAGAATAGCATCAGCAGTGAGATATCTACCGGATCGATAGAAAGATCCCACCATTTTTCCAGCGGCCTTGGCAACAGATTTGATGTACGTGTTCCATTTAAGATCAGGAGTAATGGTCAAGCCAAGAACTTTGTCAAAACTTGAGGCCTCCTGAAGACGAGAGCCATTCATTTCAATTGATGTCAGATATGGATCAGAATGTTGATGATGTAAAGAGAGAAGCTTGGTTTTAGATGCATTAAAAGTAACCAGCCATTCTTTACCCCATTGTACTACGTGCTCAAGATCAGAGGAGAGAGAATTGGAGAGAACTTGGTCGTTTACTGTCTTAGATGTGGTACCATAAATGGTAGTGTCGTCAGCATAAATGTCTACAAATGATGTAAGGATATGATTTGGAAGATCATTAATGTAGATCAGGAAAAGAGTTGGGCCCAGGATGGATCCCTGAGGGACACCGGCATTAATACTGTGAGCTTCTGATTTTTGCCCCTCAACTACTACTCTTATGAACCTATCAGAAAGAAATGATTTAATAATTGAGAAGACTTTTCCAGCTATACCATAGCTAGCGATCTTATGAAGTAAACCTTTATGCCATACCCTATCAAAGGCTTTAGATATGTCAAGAGCAATTGCCCTAGAAAGATTGCCACCGTCGAGAGATTTGCTAATCCTATGCGATATAACTGTAAGGACATCTGCTGTAGATCTAGCAGAACGGAAACCATATTGAGTGTCACTAAGAAGGTTATTTTTGTTGAGATGGTTGATTACTTCTGTATTTAACACAGATTCTAGCAACTTACTCATGACGCACAGGAGACTTATTGGCCTGTACTGAGAGGGGAATGAGCGATCACCTGAATTCTTAAATACAGGGCATACTGATGAGATTTTCCAGGGAGATGGGAATCTATTCTCCTTAAGACAACGTTTAAACAGTTTTGTAAGTATGGGCGCTAGTTCAGGTTGAAGTTTTTTGAGTACTATAATTGGAATACCATCCGGGCCAGTTGCTTTACTCGAATCAAGGTTTTTGATTAGCTTCGTAACATAACGCACAGATATACGTATATCACATAGCGTGTTTTCTGATACAGGAGGAAATATTGGGGGTTGGCGGTCTTGGTCGCAAAGGGTAAAATTAGCTGCAAAGTTCTTGACAAAGAGTTTGGCTTTGTCTGATGCTGACGAGATTACCTCAGGTCCATTGATAATAGTTGGGATGGAGCACACGCTTCTGTTCAGGATTCTGTTTGCTATTTGCCAAAACTGGTGGGAACCAAGCCGCTGCTCAGCTACTTTAGACTTAACAGATTGAGCATACAACTCTCTTGCGTTCCTTATTACTTTCTTACAATGGTTGCTGGCAGTCCTGAAAACGGCTTTAGTTTCCATACATCTATTACGTTTGAAGCAGTGGAAAAAGTGATTTCTGTGCGCAATGGCAGCAGCACATTCTGGAGAGAACCATGGCTGGCTGTTAGGTTTTTGCTGAAACTTTTTAGAGGGTATGAAATGGTCAATACCTACAATTAACAATTCAGTCAGGTCTAATACTATAGAGGACACATCCTTTTTAAACATGGAATGCAGAGGTAGATCAGATATAAATGTACGGAAGCTATCCCAGTCAGCCTTAGTGTATCGATATACTGTACGATGAAGAGGTACGTTTGGGGACTTATTACATTTCATTTTTATCTTAATTGATACAACAGAGTGGTCGGAAGATCCAAGAGGAGACAGAACAGAAACTGAACATAGTTCAGGGCAAGTTGTGAGAAAAAGGTCTAGTAGGCTCGCATACTGGCCGTCATTATCGGGCACACGGGTAGGTTCCTGAACAATCTGAGTGAGGTCATAGGCAATGGAGAAATCATGACAGAACCTCCCCTCATCATCGGTCTTGTTTGAGTGGGTCAACCATTCGACGTTGTGAACATTGAAGTCTCCACATACGTGAATGTTAGCTGAAGGATAAGTAGAAAGGACTTGGTCAATTTTCTCAGATATGCTTTGAAAGATAGTAACTCCGCTGTTGTGGGGGCGATAGAGAAAGGTGTTTTTGAAGGCTTGACAATGAAGGAATGTACACTCGTTGCAAGCTGATAAATAAACAAATAATAATTCAATGATATTTTTTATTTACCTGATTGTAGATGTTGCTCATTTTTTTTCAACTGTAGATGGCATTTATTCCAAAGAATCTTTCGAGGGCATCTCTCATCGTCAATTTTTTTTTATATTCTAAGAACCTATAAATGAAGCTGTACGTGCCCTGTCAGGCGGCCGGTCATGGATGATCGACTAAGAGAGAATCACCGACAAATAATTGGCAATCATAAGGATGAAATGACAACACAGGTGTATAGTGTAAAGATCGCAAAAGTACAAAATTAACTTGCGGATGACGTCACTAGTAACTAGAGAGGTAGGAAAGGTTAGGGAAGCAGGAATGACGTAACTGGAAATTAGAAAACTTTGGAAGAGCATTAATTATGTCAGTTGAAACATGGACGCACAGGTTTTTACATTGGCGTCCCTGAAGTAATAACGACATGTCTTAAGTAACCCGGTCCATGTAGGCATAGCCAAGAGCTGGATCGGTAGGGGAGACGTCGCAAAATGCAAGTAATATAAAACGGTGATAGAAACTGGAAAATGTTGACTAGTGTAGATAGAACGGGAACAGGAAGGACGTCAGCAAGAATAGACATAGAAAAAAGATTTCACCAGGTACAGAAGATGAAGCAGAGTATCAGCAAGTTTTAGAAAGAAAGGAAAGGGTCGCCAGGAAAGGAAAATACAAAAGAACGCAAACTGGTGCCCGATAGGATATCAAGTTGAGAAGGAAGACGTCAGCTGGAGTAGGACCTGTAAGAGGTATTCAGCAGAAGCAGGGGGTGCGGGGACAGGAACAAACTACGGATGTCGATGTTGCATGTATGGGTTGGCAACTGCTGTAACTATAGTGATGTGTATGATATTTTATTTTACCTGTTTTTCTGATTCGAGACAGTGGCAAAAAATTGACAAAACAATTAGAACAAAGCATGAAGAATCGATACAAATTTCATTCATTCTTTGTTGCAAAATGGAAATGCTCGAGTTGCCGCCGAATAGATTTGGTAACAACCGCAAAAGGTACTAGTTCTTTTATCTCCATCAGGAAATGATACCTGGGTGCAGCAGTGTTCGAAGATTGGATGAATTGTAGTTGTTTGAAGGAAGTTGGCATGATGCCTTTTGATGAAAAGATTCAATTCTCAACTTGAGTCGACATTACAAAAGTTCATAATTAATGTTTATTTGAAGTAAAAATCATTAATTACTGGTCGATAATTCAAACCTTTAAAAAGTCTCTGGAAGACATATGTAATAATAACTTATCCTAATCATTTAAGCTTAAAATAAAGTCTCAATAAGACGAAGGGTAGACGTGCCTAAATATCCATAGCGAGCTGAGCTCCGTGTTCCTTCTTCGTTGGTTGCATGTCTGGAACTACCTAGAAGGCAATCAAAAAAGCCCGTCGAGCACATCGATGACGGTTAAAAACATCGATTAATTTGATTGGTCTAAACAAAGACGGTAGGTAGCCAAGTCAGCCAATGAGGAGCTTGCTTATAACTGTGGAATTTCTTACAGATGATGTTAGTGATAACTAGGGCTATGACAAAAGAATATTCTTATGATTGTTTTGACTCCGGAGTATATATCCGACACAGACACATTTAATCAATCGAGAACCACATCTCTCTATATATAAAAACATATAATATATATACTGATATATACTTCAGATTCAAAATAATAAAAAAGATTATTCTAATAATGACAGTCATTGTTAACGAGCTATAGACAAGGGGGTGAGAAAACTGCTGCTGCATTGTCGTTGTAGTAGTAATAGTACTAGTAGAGTATTGGAGCTGTGATGTCTATGAAATATATATATATATATTTCATGTCTATGATATGGGGAGCGAGTTGCGGTCAGCCGAGCTTAAAGAAACAGCGTCAGGCGTCGAGGCCGGAACAAAGGTCACGAATGATCCTCTCACTGAAGAAACAAACTCGTTTGATATTGTTTTGTGAGATACTCCAGGTGCAATACTTTGGTTTGGTTGTTTTTGTTTAACGGCATATCAATCCTTTTCAGGTTATTTAATGCCGAATCGAAAGATTTTGAAGAAAACTTTTTTAATGGAATAGATTTGTTGTTTTCAAGTCGGTTTCTATTTAACCAATAGTTGGGACCCTAACAGGTACTACCACTCCGGATCAGAGTGGACTTGGGTGCAATGGCAATTAAAGGGTGGCTCCGCACTCCCCAAAGCCCGCAAGCTGGGACCTCACCACTGGATATAGTTTAAGGTCATATCCAGGACAGCGATGCTTTGGTGGCATCTGATTGGTCTACTGGAGTGAGGAAATGCACAGATAAAAAATGTGTTTGTTTTGTGTCCGTCATAAAAGGTAAGTTTTATTAAGAGTACTGCATCATAAAACGGCATGACAAGGTTTAACCTTTCGCTTTTATAAAGAATGACTAAGTCATAAAACAAGGTTGGCACAACATTCCGTAACTTTCTAATACCTGAGTTGATTATTCGATATATATATATATATATATGTGTGTGTGTGTGTGTGTGTGTGTGTGTGTGTGTGTGTGTGTGTGTGTGTGTGTGTGTGTTATGTTTTTATTTTTATTTTATTTTCGCATTCGGTCTATGAACCGAAAAAGCAAAAAAAAAAAAAAAGAAAAAAAAGAAAGAAAAAAATAGAAGACACGATTGTCTCCCGACGCGACATTGTAAATGCTTACTGTGTTTCGTTTGTTAAAAGCTCACAAAAGTTAAAACTTTATGAAAACTGATAAATCGAATGATCACGAAGTAATTAATTTCAGTTCTCTATATTCAAAAAGAACCATGTGTTATCATAATGAAACGTTGTTCTCTTAATGCATTCTATTTTTAGATACTTTTTTTTTCATCGAACTACAAAAGTAAATGTCGAATATTTTATATATCATCATGATAAGACGTACATTAAGAATTTCGTGCTTTTTGCTTTTGTGTATTCTTCTACAAAGCCACCGTTCGTTCATGCAAAAAGTATTGTTGCCATTTTTAGACTTATGCATATAGCACTAAATTCTCCCTCTTAGACAGGGTTCCCTAATAAAAGTCTCCAACCTAATAGGCCTCACACTATCAACTAACCCCAACTCCTGTCCCATCGCTGCAATGTTGCATCGTCGTTCCTGTTTTATAAATACTTTGATAGAACGTGCTCTGGCGAACTCATATCAATTGTGCCTAATCTGACAAGCAGCAAAATCTCACCCCTTCTATGTTGAAATCTCTAGATGCCGGAAAGACTTCTACTTTAATGGTGAATTGATAGACTTTAGAATTCTCTTCCTGCCTCCTGCGTCCCTAACTTTAGTAAAATGCTGAAATTTAATTTTTTAATGTTTTTCACCTGAAACAGGGCACAGTACAACTTGGACACAAGAAGTTATTATTTGGGACCAATTTGACAGGGATATAATGTAGGGAGTTGAGCAACGAGGTGTCTGTTTACACTACATTTGAATTGCTGCGTTTCAGTATAGCCAGGAAAACAGGAACCCGGGAAGGAATTCCGAGCTCTAGCTAAATATCTCTACAGTGTATGAGGTGAGATTTTGCAGCGTGTTGAGTTAGTCGAGTGTATTTGCGTTGGGGAGGTACATGTGCCTTGAGTTTGTCGGAGCACATTAGATTAAAATACGTGTAAAACAGACACAGAGATGCAGCATTTCGGCGATGGGACAGAGGTTGGAGTTTGGCTGATAGCGCGAGATCTATTAGTTTGAGACCTGTCTAAGAGCCATAGACTAGTGGCAGATGCGCCAGACCAGATGTGACCTTGTAGAGATATGAGATATATGCAGGTGTGAACTACTTCCTAACACAATAGAGAGAACGCACCTTCTTTTGCAGCACTCTTTGCAATGTCCTCAATGCAGACATCTCGGTACTCAACTTTCTACATAGTTTCCCTGTAAACATGGTCCCCAATATGAGGTACTCACGTTCAAGTAGCAATATGCTATGTTTTGGGTGAATAAGAGTAAAAAACAAAACAAAAAAAAAACACTGAAAGAGCATATCATTGAAAAAATGATAATGTCTGTATCTTTGACGGTAAGGATTTTATTAAACAGTTAATTTGGGACAACATAACTTTAATAATAAAGACATTAAAATTTGTGTATACTCAGATACACACAAACCTAAGAGAATATTGTGTTATTGAAAGAATACATATGCACGTTCGTATTTTAAACAAACAGACATATACACGCAAATGTAGGCCGCTTTGGAATTTCATATTCCCAAGAAAATTCCTCCTTTGGAGAAAGCCGGTTAAACCCGCATAGAGCTAATGTCATTTCCATTCCATTCTATTAAACTATAAAATAATTTATAGTAATAATTTTAAATTTATTCATTTATAGATTTTAAATGCCTGTATTTGTACTATTATTCTTTACATATATATTTATTTGTATGTGTACATGCATTTGTTTAAATTTGTGTTGTATGCGTTTGAGTTATTGTGTAGATTAATTTATGTGTAAATTTAGATTGATATCCTGCCCTCTTTTTCATGTGTCCTTAAATAATGAAGCCCTTATAAAAAAATGTAAATTTATTCTGATTTCTAAATTCAACCTCTTAATTCTAATCTCAAAGTATTAATCATTATGTTCATTATCGTAGTCATATATATTACAAATTACATAAACCATACTTTATTATAGACTAAAATATTAAATAATCCCAATATGATATTATGGATTTTCTGCTTTATTTATAACTAACAGTCCAGCCCGACTATGATCGGGCCCTACGTACTGTTCATAACTTTGTATATATATATATATATATATATATATATATATATATATATATATATATATATATATATATATATATATATATATATATTAAAAAGTTTGACTCCGGGTAAATTATATCCGAAATTTTAAGTGTCCAAAATAAGCGGAGGAGTTTGGTAAACTCTGCAAAAATCAATTCTGTCAACTTTGACTTCTTGGCAGACAAATTTTAGCTCAAAAACTGATTAAAAAGCTTGCCGCATGTCTGAATACCCTTTATGTAAAATTTCCAATGTTTAAACCCAAAATTGCTGAATAGTGTGTTAGAGACTGTAAAGATAAAATCTCTTTAACTTTGTCCTATGTCTGAATACACTTTATGTACAATTTCAAATGTTTAGACGAAAAATTGAGTAAGTTAGTAGAGATTGCAGAGGTCAATCTTTTAAAACTTTAATCCCCAATTTTGACCTCTTAACATTAATTGTTTTGAGCTCAAATCAATTTAAAAATTTTGATCCATGGCTAAGTAACTTACATCTAAAATTTCAAGTGTTTAGACCCAAAATTGGCGGAGAGTTTGGTAGAGTTTTCAAAGGTTAAATACTTGAACTTTGACCCATTGACAGCCAAATTTCTGGCCTAACCCCAATTATAAAGATTTTCTCAAATCTCAATACCCCTTATGTCAAATCATGAGTCTGTAGATTGAAAATTGACAAAGTAGTTTGGTAGGGAAATGTACACACAGAGACAAACACACACAGAGACAAACACACACACACACAGACAAACACACACACAGACAAACACACACAGAGACAATTTCACTTGTATAGATATATAGATTAACTGCTATTTGAAATTTGATATATTCCCTTTTCATCACTTGCTAACAATTTAAAAGTATTTTCTAACCCAGTCAGGCATGATATAACATTATTCTATTTAATAAATAAGCAAATAAATTAATTACTGTTTCGGGTGCCAGTTTCTTCTTGTTTTTCTTTTTTCTTATTTTTTCTTACTCTATTTCTATAAAGCTAGACACATTTCTGACCTACGTGATACGTCCAATAGATGTAATCCAATACCCTCTCTTCCCACTGTTGCGTGCCTCCTCATAATTTCAATACAACATACATCCCTTTTTCTCCTACTCCCCCACAACTCTTTCCCTCCTCCTCTTAACCTTATACTCTCTCTAGTTTCTGTTTTTCTGTTTTCTTTGCTTTGTTTTCCTTTGTTTTGTTTTGTTTCGTTGGTTATCTCGTTGTATTGTTTTTAAATTTTTCTTTTTCAATAATTTTACGCTGACATCTTTATTTTTAATTTATGCTATTTTTTAATATCAAGTAAGTGATTGCTCTCCAGACAAGAACTATTGCGAACTTTATCTAATATTAACGTGTGTGTGTGTGTTTGTGTGTTTGTGTGTGTGTACTGATAAAAGTGATAACCTTATTAACACCATTGCTAATTATGTGAATATTAATACAGAAAATACTAATATTACTGCTACAAAAGATTGCCTTAAATAAGATATAGTTACCATGCATTATAATGCTTTCAATAATGCAACTATGATAAAAAGACGTTATTATTAGCTAAGTAGATTTAAAATTTATAACATGTGATTTGGAAAGTTTGGAGGTCAAGCATCTGTAATACGCGTGTTGCATAAAGTTTTGATTATTATGCAACAACGGTAATTATCTTAACTAAAAATCCGTCTCCAAAGACGTAAAAACCAAATACTATCTACTTAAAACAATTTATACACTGAAGCTATATATACTAATTAATAATATATCTGTACGAAAGAAATAGATTACTAAGCGTCCAACTATTATACCAACTAGCGGGACCTGTGGAAATTCCACAGGGGACTAATTCATATATAATATATTGATGTTGGCATTCTTTAGATGTTCAGCGTACATGGAGACGCTCTGATATTATTGTAGCTCTTTTGTTAAAGCTGCAAAAGCATTTATCTAAGCTAGCAGGGACGCTCGGAGTAGCCCAGTCGTAATGTACGCTTAAATATGATATTTTAATTCTTGCAGATTTCGTATATATATAATTATTGAGTTAATGTTCTATCGATTTTTATATATTATAAAATTACGATTTCAAACATAAAGAAAATATATCCATATAACGTGGGTGCATCAGTTTGAATTGAAACCGAAACCAAAACTTACGAATATATATATATATATATATATATATATATATATATATATATATATATATATATATAATTTGAGTTCCTTCAGCCATAATCGAAACCGAAACCAAAACTTATGAAAAAATCTTGATAAAATTATTTATTAAAAAATAGATTACTGGAGTGCTATCAGCTATAATCGAAACTGAAACCAAAACTTATGAAAAATGTTTGATAAAATTATTTATAAAAAAATAGATGACTTAAGTGCCATCAGTAATAATCGAAATCGAAACCAAAGCTTATAAAGAATTATTGGTAAACTTATTTATAAAAAAATAAATGACTCGAGTATCATCAGCTATAATCGAAACCGAAACCAAAACTTATAAAGAATTTTCGGTCAAATTATTTATTACAAGAAATGGAAGTCCATAACAATTAAACGACAGTCACTCGGATGTAAGCGTGACACACAAAATAAATAACACACACGCTATCCTATTAATATATAGATAACTTTAAGAGCACTAGGAGCAATCATGAAAAACACGGAATAGAATAGAAAAATTAAAATCAATGGGCAGATGCAGATCATACAAGAAATCACATTAGTACAAACACCTGTGGATGAGGAAACCAATTTTCATAACCAACAACTACTGACCAGCCACAGATAAATTGATAGGGATGGCACCAGCTTCGTTTGATACCGCACCAAAATTGTTGTAAAAGATGAAGTAGGATAAAAAAAGACCGTGGAGGGTGCACTAACCAGACATCCAGTGGATGGATACGATACTATTCAATACCTGATGATGAGGTTTAGTCAGTCAAATTTCAGAGAAAATCAACGGGCTTTGCTCGCGAGAAATCGATGGTAAACCTCTGTTGCGATAAGGCAAATAATTTGCCATCGTTATTGAAATAGGTAGATAGTGCTGGAAATCTGAGTAGACTTATTGTTACTCGAGAGAGCAGTATTAGTAATTAGCACTGAATAATTACTAATAATGACTTGTTTTTAAAACTCCTTGTCAGTAGATAATAACAACTGTTTCTGATAATGATGTTAATATTGATAAAACTTATAAATAATGCTTAATTCATGCCATTAATGATGAAATAGTAATTGCTGGATTCAAATTACCATAATAAGAATTATATAGAAGCAATACAAAAGACATTTACCTTGTTAAAAACGGCAAAAGTTATAGGCTGTTGACTTGGAATAAGTGCTTTATACATAATTCATGGTTTTAGATGGCTACATTGTGCTCAGTTTTACAATAACTCTACTCTTTATTAATACTTAATACCTAGCTGTGTCATATAACGGATACCATAATACTTAATTCGCTGCACTTGATCATTGCATAGAGTCATACAAAATTTCAGACAGATCGATTCAGTAGTTTCCAAGAAAATTTAAAAGAAAAATGTGGTACTGTGGTGACTAATCCATATTAATCCATAATTGTGCATTCAACGTTTAACATAAGCTTATTTCGCTGCACCTTATTATAACAAGCGGCCCATACAAAATTGCAAACATATAGCCCAGTTGTTTCTTAAAAGGAGTGGATCGGACAGACATACACACTAAGAGTAATATGATATAGATATATACCCGAATAATATTCTAGTTAATGCGATTTTTAATCTGTATTTTATATGTGTTTTTATATCTATTTAATTGTTAGTACTTAATTATCTATATTTTTTATGCGCAATATTTATCTGCTATTTATAAATAATTTATCTGCGTAAAATATCTATATTTTTAATTTATATTTCATAAACCAAATTCCAAGAAGCACTTCCTCTACAAACTAGTAACATGGTTATTTTCAAATTAATGCAAACAAATTTTTGATAAGTTGTCCTCTTGTATTGGAAATTTCTCTTAAGCAATCTTCTACTTTGTCGTGATAGCAACCATCGTCCAACTGACTATCTCTTTAACCATGATACTCCAGTGCCTGCCAGGCCTTGAGAAGTGATAATACATTAGTAAACAACGCATAAATAAATACATTCAACCCTTAAGGACGATGTCTATGACCCTAAGCCTGGCGCAAACAAACGTTAGATTCGTGAATATATTTGGCTGAGATGTAGAAATAAAATGTCTTTGAAGCCACACAAATGAAAGGAAAAACCTGATAAACAATAAAAGGAATGAAAGTGACAACCCCCGACTTTCCAAGATAACATGCTGAGCAGATTACAGCCGAGATTAGATTAGAAAAAGAACCGATCTTGATTCCAAAGAAGATGAAATATCACCACAAGAAAGTCGGACGCAAAGATAGATGAAAATTTTTGCAAAAGATTTAAAAAAAAAAAACGGAAATTTAAGATTAGTATTTTACCAAAATGAATACAGAATATTCTGTACGATAGTTTTGATCATAGATTTCAGTCTTGGTTAATTTAATTACATTGAAAGTAGAAAAATATTCGATATATACAGAGTGAGCCAAAAGTAGGTGGACAGTGTTTTGAATAGGTTTATGTATCAGTTATATCATAATATTATAATTATTATATTATAATATCAATTATACAGCACAGTCATGTGGACACATCGATTCTGTTGGATCACTGAAGTTAAGCAACGTTGAACATGGTCAGTACTAAATTGGGTGACCATTTGGGAATTCCAGGTGCTGTATGTGCTCTCCGCTTATCTCAGCATTGGTTCCAGTCGTCCTGAACTTCTTGCCATTGGACTCAAGCAGTGCTGATTCAGGAAATGGTGTGGTTGTGATTGTGAAACCCTTGCCTCACAATTTCACGCGCAGCTACTCTTACAGCGGGTATCTTTCGAGACTGAACCCTAACCTGTCAAACTACGTTTGTCTCACTCACGCACTACCTCTCTCTCTCTCTCTCTCTCTCTCTCTCTCTATATATATATATATATATATATATATATATATATATATATATATAGTTGATTTGTGAGAGTTTCCCACCCCCCGTAAAATTTGATTTTGATGCCGTTTATATATTAAAATGCGTTTAATATATGTACACTATGTAGCCATTCGATGAACGTCGTGCGTTTAAGATTTTCAGCTACGACTTTTTTTTTATTAATGTAGCCGCATTAAATAGAGTAAAATAAATGTTGGATAGGCAGCATGGAGAAGGAAAATGTCGAGAAAAACAATGTATCTGATGATCTTCCTATGAGCTGTATAAACGAAACATCCTAGTTATTATGTATTTATTCCTGCTTGTTCGTTTCTATGCAAAGCAATTGCCACGCGTTACATTGATGTTTTATGCAATTCGGCAACTAAGAATATGAATAAAAATCGTGTCTTTGGAATTTAAATTAACATTGTATGCTCTCACACACTCATACACACACACACACACACACACACATATATATATATATAGATATACATATATATCATTATTCTTCTTCTTATTATTATTATTATTATTATTATTATTATATTTGGGCAGCATTTTTCTCTCATACATTTTTCGTTGAACAGCACCGATAATTCTTGTTTGTTTTTCTTGCAATCCATTTTCTTTGTTTGGCGGGTCAATGTTCGAACGTTCTGGTCGAGTATAATAAGAAGTTTGCCATAGTCCCGAATGTTTTCGACTTCCATGTCGTCTTCAGACAAGTGATGAAATAAAACATTACGTTTGGTGAATTCATAGAAAAGTCGATTGAAATCGTTTAAAATCATAAAAGACCATTAAAGCGTGCCTTCGCTTCCAAGTTGAACCTCAATCTCTCTCGCGCGCTCTCTCTCTCTTTCCTTATATATATATATATATATATATATATATATATATATATATATATATATATATATATATATATAGTAAGAACAAAGCTGTAAGATATAAGTTTCAAAATTAGTTTTTATTATTCGGCAGAATACTCTAAAACTAGTGTCTTAGGAAATCCTAAATCCCCGAAGTTTCAAAAAACGCCCATTCTTCTAATCAGAGGAAAACTGTTAGCAAAATAATCAGATATTTTTTTTAAGTTTTAAAAACAATTTAAAGATTTTTTAATAAAAAGATTCTGAATTAAAATTTTTCTTAATATTTAATTTTCTTATATATTGTTTTGTATATTCTATTAGCATTTATTGTTCTTTAATGTCTCGTCCCTCTTTAATGTCTCGTCCCATTATATCACCACTATAAAATATTTTTATTTATAATTCTAATCTCAAATATTTTTCTATTTCTAATCAGAATATTTTCACCGTCGGTGTCGTATTTTTACCTTCACTTTTGTTCGATGCCGTCTTTTTCTCGTCTTCTGATGAAAGCATTAAACTTCAAAATTGCATAGCCTAAAGAGATTGCCCTTATTCCTCTCTCTGTAACCCTTATTGGTTTGATAATGTAATAAAGTTCTTATATAATTTTATGTTTCATTATATATATATATATATATATATATATATATATATATATATATATATATATATATATTTAGAGAGAATTAAACCTGGAGTCTAAGGAGCGGAGTTTATTTCAATGTAATAATAAATATATTAATACTTTTAAAAAAAGAGTGTCCACAACACTGTAGATATATAATAAGCAGTATAGATATGTTTGATTTGTATTGTTTTTCCTTTTGAAACCGATTTTTAATTCACAATTATTAATCTTTTTACTTAATATATACATACATACATACATACATACATACATGCATATACACGCGATTTTTTAACATTAAAGTTGATTATAACCTTTGAATATTTTTTATTTTTACTAACAAGATTTTTTATATGCAAATCAAAAAATATATATTACTGTTCCATATGTATTACTGTTCCATATATATTACTGTTCCATATGTATTACGATTATTATATATTGTTCCATATGTATTACGAGGTTGCATCTCGTAAATTAAAAAAAATTAGCTGAGTTTCTTTTTGTATGATAAGCATAGTGTTTTATCAAAAAATAAATCGATAGAAAAATGTGTTATGCAATAGGTAGAAGAGAATTACTTATCTATACAACTTTGTAGCTATTTATCTATTTATCGATCAAGCTATCTGTCCATCTCTATCTATCTATCTATCTAACTGGAGAAGTAGACAAGAGATGAATATGATGGGCTTTCCATACAACCTGTCAAAATATAACAAAGCTAGATCATAGACAATTTTACCGGTAATCTTATAATCTTATTAGCTGATCGGTACTATGTTTGAGTCACGTGGACCAGGTTTGCTGGGGATGAGTTGGAGTTGGAATTCGGACATGATGAACAGCGGTTGGGTTAATGATAGTCTTCTCCCCACCCTTTTGGAAGAGAGGTGAGGTGTCTCTCAATGGAGACTGTTAAAGACCACAAAAAACGAACTCACTTTCCATGTTCATCAGCGTCGACATCTGAGAAAATGAATAACAAACTAAAACTAATTATCGTTTTGGAGTGAATATCTTTCGTCCAACAGGTTCCAGTCCCTCCAAGAAGATGAATTCCCAAAGGACTAGTGATTATAAGGTATGTCAAATATATGACACCCTCCACACATAAGACGTGTATATATCCATCACACAATATAAATGGACAAGCATGGTTTCGAAAGTGGAGAACTACTAACGACATTAGTAATACATTGATGTTACAAGAACAGATCCTCTTTTCTTGTAATTAAGTAAAAATGAGATAGGATAGACAGAGAATTCGAACCTGGAAAGCTAGGTTCGAATTAAGATTCAGGAAGGAATTCCCATTGTTTAGTTTTAATATAAAATAGCAGATATGTTTGTTTGAAAAGGAATTTGATGATTCAATTCTGTTTATGAAAATTGGATTGAAACAAGGTCAGTTAGAAAAACGAACAATAGCAAATTTTAACATATTGAAAAATAGGTTAGGCCGAACATAGGTTAGACAATTCTTGTTTGCAGATATGTGTGAACAGTGCGCGTGAGTTCAGGATCACGTGAGTCGAGCACATTCTCGGATATGAAACGAACGAGACATGTGAAACATGTTCAGGCACGTTTTTGGCCATACGATGACGTCATTGCTGAGAAATGAATTCTCAATATAGGGCTAGTTTTAGACAGAGTCCAGTGAGAGAGTCGAACAGACGGAGAACAGGAGAGAGAGTCGAGTCTGGATCGAACCCCCCCCTTTGGAAGCGATGGGTTAGAAGTTGTAATCATTCATGTAATGACTTTGAATTTCTGGATGTCTTCATTGACTGGTCGGAGAAGTAAAGGAACATCATTTTGTAACTGCATCTTGTGTTGTGTCATTCTCAACAAACAAAGGTAAAGTGAAATTGTATTTATACGAACTTTTTCCACACACTCATCTTGATAATTAACATTGTATAAACCCCCTCTTTAAGTAATTTGTCTCACCTCCATCTTAAGAAACGTATCCCTCTCCATTATAAGCAATGGCAACCCCTCTTGTGTTATAAGAACCGATCCCGCCTCTCTAATATATGTGTTAAGAAGAAACAGTCACAGAACTGTATAAATGTCTCTCTCTTCTATCCCCCTTTCATCGTATATTACATGCCGCTGTCTCTCTTTAAATGTGACCGATGTATGTCTCTCTTATATGAGCACTCAACTATATAATATTCGTCATCTACAAAGACGCCAGTAGGCAACATTAAGGATACATCACAAACAAACACGAAACGTATACACCCGTTTAGATGGGTGCCGTTCATCTTTGTATAATGTAACAAATTGAAAAAAAAACTGTTTAAAGAATAAACCAATAAAGGAAGTTGGAGACCGGTGGTAATTCAGAAGGAAGAAAGTAGAAAAAAAAACACAGGTTGTAGGATAAAATGGAAATAGTTTGACAAACTGTTGGTTAATTTATTCAAATAAATATTCTTATTTTAGCACATGTTTTTGGAGAAAATATATTGCTTTCAAATATAATTAATGTGAAAATTCGTAAACATTTTGGTGCTTCGCTATTCTAGCGAAATTCGAAAATCGAAATATTGACCTTAAAGTGAAACCAATTGTAGCTACTGCATTGCCCTGTGGCAGTAATGAAAATATCCAAAACTTATGAAAAACAATGAGATAGAAATAAATTATTAAAGAAAATAGTTTTCGAATAAATAAAAATTTTTTGCTATTTCCCTTGTGCTTACGTCACATATCACGTGACAAAACAAGCATGGTCAAAATCATTTTTCGGTGAATCATGGAAGACTTAAAAAATTGTGATATCACAATTAGGGAGATCACATTGTTTATTGTTGAAATTGACAAAAATGTGAGTAGTTATCATGTTTTTTTAAATTACGTAATTCGGCTGTTGCATTTTGCTAAAATAGGAAAGAAGGGGGGACATGTTGGGAAATTCTCACCTCCAATCGCTGAATAGTATGTCCCACGTAGTCATCCTACGTATGCACAAACAGTGGGCAACATCCGGGCGTTTACATACTCATAGTTCGGCCATAGGTAAACACTTATTAAAGTGTCAAGTCTGCACTGGAGATTACACGGTTGGAGCATTTTCCATTTTACACAGAGCCTGCTCGAGAATACATTTGAAAATTCTCGAAGAGGTCACGATTATTTTACGAAAACTAACTCTGTGTAAGCAAAAAGAACACACCATTAATCTAGAACTTATGGGTGTAGTTTGAGAATGCTTTCCCGTCTCTCCAAACTTCATTTATTAATTTCACCCCCTCATTCGTAAATTTTGGTCTTTAGACCTCGATATTATTTTTTTTATCTCTTAAATCCGCCGATGTTACAGTTGAAAAGAACCGACCGAAAGATATCTTCGTTATTTTAATTCTTTTTATTCCCTCTTTTTCATATGTTTTTCCCCCCTTCATTCGGTTCAAATAATTTGAACTACATACTGGTTTTGGAGATTAGATTTTCAGACTTTGTAGTATTTCTTATCGATTAAACGTCAAAAAAAAAGTCCTCAATCTCAATGATGGCATTTCCCCCAGTGCTATTAAAATCCTTCATTCATATATATATATATATATATATATATATATATATATATATATATATATATATATATATATATAGTAAGCAAGTAATATGGCGATCAAGCTACACTGAATAGTCCGCGTTTGATCCACTCTAGGACTCTTCAGGCTTATACGTATTGAGCACTTTTGAAGTAAATACTTAAAGTTTACGCATTAATTTTATGTGAGTAAATTAAGTAGTTATATATATATATATATATATATATATATATATATGCGACAGTTATATATATATAGAATATAAGTATATTCTATATATATATTATTCGTATATATATATATATATATATATGACCTGTTGAATCAAAACAATGACCATTATTTATCCTATTTGATTTCATTTTAAAGTTTGCAATCTATGAATATGTTTTAATACACTCTCCTAGCATAACTAAAAATAATTTATCAGATAATTGATGTAAAAACGATTTCATTTACCAGGAATAATTGAAAGCCGATGCGTTAGTAGGTGGACTCGGCGAATAAACAGAACTGAGACTCAGGGATCATTTACTGACGGGGAGATTGTTGTCTGTCTTTATTTTAATTCTCGAGGCAGGCAGAGGCAGAAATGAGTGCTTACCCTTAAAACCCTGTTGTCAAATTTTGAAGAATGTGATTATAATAACTTCATACATTCAACATATAATCGTCGGCGTCTATCCGTCTACTCTCTTCTTATTGCTTGTAAGTTGCTAATAGTTAAAATCAAAATGTCAGGCAGCATACGTGCCACCCCAACACATATTTGAGAGATTCTAATTTCGGTTTAAGGATTAATTTGGGAAAATGCATTCTTGGCGTTAAGAAAATTGCATTGCTGGGACATTCTATTTATTCTAATATAATCTCGTCCTTACCTGATAAAGTGAAGATCCTCCAGGACTTTTTCATATCACAATCAATCTAGCAATTCCATCGATTCCTTCGGGTGATATATTATTACTGAGGCTTTATATCGAATTCAACGGCAATTTTGTCTAGGAAGCGAGAAAATGCAAATACCAATATTGGAGAAAATTAAATGACTGCTATTAACTTGATAAAGACGGCTTTTGCGTCCAGCAGTGTTGCATTACAATCGCTTACCAGGAAGAGGATTTTCGTGTTTCAGCGTCGTGGGGACATATCTAAAAGGGTGTTTCGTCTAGGTCACGGCACATCAGCTCTCCGGTTACTCACGAAAAACGATAGGCATACTCTGTAAATCAAGGGGTTGATATTTCGTCTGGTTGCCGGGTCTTTTGTTGAGTTCTAGGCATCATTAATTCTCTCATGAGAATTAATGATCTAAACACGTTATGAAATAAGCGAATTACGCATTTTATAAAATACGGAAATTATTTATTTCAATTTGAGGAAACATTTTCAAAAATTCTATAGTTGGGCTGGTATACAACTGTCTGCGACGAGTTGCACTTCTAAACAAGCAACCTCTTTCCATCCGTGATGACGAAAAGCTAGAAAGAAAATGATAACGACAGAAAGAAAGGAGAAAGAGAGGGCGATAGCGAAACATGATTACCTACCAACAACAAAGAGGTAGAAAGAAAGAATGCGGTCACTGGCAGTATTTTCAGTTCATATCACGAATATCAGTATACCTTGAAAATAACTATAGATATTAACTATAAAATAATTATCATCTTGAACATAACATTAGATCTTAACTCCGTTACTTACTACCTATTTTATAAGTCAAATCACACTTTGGATTCTATAAACTAATTCAAGCTGTCGCGAATCTTCTTTGAAATATATTATCTCCCAACATTAACCCGTTTGTGTTGGTTAAACAGAGTTCTGAAAATAAGTTTACCATTAAGTATTATAAAAACTGATGAGGTTTCGATAAATTGCTTTAAATCATTCATGGTATTCATTGCAAACATGTTTGTCAAAGACGTAAAGAACTAGGTTTATTATTGATAATATTTTCGACTCTGCCTATGAAATCGTATACATAAGTTTGCTTTATTTATTTATTTATTTATCTATTTTTCGTTAGTACTGCTACAGGCTTTTGTCTTGTTAATACTGTTTACTATTAGTGACGACAAATTGTAAAATGCAGCGCATGTACCACGTCGACTGCCTACACACCTTTCAAACAAATCGGAGCATAGACCGCAATATAATCTTTAAATTTCTGTAAGGTTACGATGTAGATTTATAAAATCACACCTAAAACTTGACACACAGGTAAGTCCAAACATTTGTGTCCACGACACCTTGTCGAAATATTTTAGCATTCCAGCTAAAATTCATTCTCATTCTAAAAGTTTATTTACTCGCATTTGAGTGTAAAAATTTAATGCATTTAAGAAACCGCCGTTTTTTTTTACACACACTTTCATAATCACATCAATTTGAGCCTCATATGCACACTTATGTTGTTTTAGGACGTATTGCAGCTGAACTCAATCAAGGTTCCCCTCAATTACCCTTAGATCACACAATATTAAACGCACTGGTTCCGTTATCTGTCGAACATATATATCCATCCATACATCTATCTATCTATCTATCTACGTGTCTATATCTCACTCTTTTTCTCTCTCTCTTTCTTTCTCTCTCTCTCTCTCTGTATATATATATATATTTATATACATATATATATTTATACAGACACACACACATATATATATGTATATATGTATGTATTTATATATATATATATATATATATATATAAAGAACAAAGAATTAATGTTAAAACACTTTCAGAAGTATAATAAACATATTTAATTTTAAAAAAGGAGACGCAAAATTTTTATTTAATCCGAAAGAAATACTATCTTTCTCATCAGAGGGTAGGTTGGTTGTTGATTGGTTGTTTTTGTTTTACGGCATATCAACCCTTTTCAGGTTATTTAATGCCGAAACCAAGGATTTTGAAGAAAAAAAATTTTAATAGAATATATTTGTTGTTTTCAAGTCGGATTCTATTTAACCCATAGTTGGGACCCTAACAGGTACGACCACTCTTGGTCAGAGTGGACCTAGGAGCAATGGCAATTAAAGGATGGCTCCAACCAAAGCCCGCAAGCTGGGGTATCGCCACTGGATATTGTTTAAGGTCATATCCAGGACCCAGAGGGTAGGAGTCAGCAAAATACGGAATCGGATTTTGCTTGCAATGTATTTTATGAAACTACTAGTAAGCCATACAACTTACTTGGTAAAAGTTTATAAAATAGTGAAGCAGAAGGAATATATATATATATATATATATAATATTATATAAAAGGATTGCGTGTGTGTGAGTTTGTTCGTTATAGACTCTTAAATGGCTTAGCCAAATTTTTGAGATTTCACAAAAATGGCCTTAATGTATCTGACAGCGTTCTTGGATAGATTCTATATTCGAATGTATTCGATAAGTATCGATGATTAATAATCAAAAAATTCGATGAAAAAAAGTAGCAGGCGATTTTGACCAAAGTAAACATATTATACAGCCTAACATCACAAGTGCATTTAAGAAGTTTTATTACCACACGAGAATAAAGGTTCGGCATACAAAACCAACAATAGGTTCTTTGATATGACAGAGGCGCGTTCGAAATAAAATGAATGTTTCTGTTTCGAGTAAAACTGAACCATTATATTTGGCTTTTGCATTTTAAACTTGAATTCACGCAATTATCACCGCACAGGTTAAATCAACAGTGAATTCTTTAAAATGAATGTTTTATTTAGAGCACAACTGAACCATGATACTATATGTTTGCATTTTAAAGTTAAATTCAAGCCATTATATATAAAATAATTTTATATAACCAGTATGTTCTTTACAGTGCTATGTAGACTACAATGTATTGTAGAATAAGTTATTGCAGTGAGGCATGTGAAACTTCCTTCGAGTGTACCGCCATAAGCCCACAAATAAAGCAGGCAATCAATCGAGTTGATTTAAAAATGGATGAGTTCATCGATTTCGATAACAATAAAAATATGGGAGTGTGAAACATTCGTTGATCATCATTCAATACCGGCCAATGCTGAATGTCCCTACTACAATATATATAGTCATCCATGTATTGTACAGTTTGGTTGTTTCACAGCTCATCAGTGCGGCTAGACAGGCAGCTGCCTCAAGCCAGGATCGAAACCCAACTGCCCCATTTCTCCAAATGTTTTTTGGGGTTGGTCTTTCGTGGATGTTTTTGTCTGGTGAATTTTATTCTTCCTAATTTGGCTGGTAAAAAAACTGTATTTTTCAGCGGAGGCTGTTGTGATGAACATTGTCCACTGCTGGAGTAGTTCAAAGTTTGGAGAAATATGGAAATTTAAAGGACTGCTATAAACTATACTTTTGGATCTCTTCGAGATTAATACTACTACATAAGCAGTTATGGCGATTCGATGGACCTTTACCTCGTGTTTATAAACGAAAAAGTATGTATCCAACTTTCTAGGCCTGGCCTGTCTATATAAACATAAATTTGATGGCCTTCTAATCGAACTTCAGGAAATTTGAAGTTTTTAAGTGGACGTTTGAAATTCACCGTTCCCAGTGAAGCAATCCTTTGATTTAAACCCACGCTCACCGAGCATTTACGCTTTCTCGGCTTGTTATACATCCATTTTTTTTTAATAATACGGATATATGTATATGTATGCGTATATAGTATGTGTATATATATATACTCTCTATTTTACTTTATACGAGTCCAATCACCCCTCACCCCTAAACCCCATTTCCTGCTATTTTAACCCCCTCCCACCTGTATGTATCCTTTTCTTTTACGCACCCCTAATAATTTAATATTTACAGTACTTACATTATTATTATTGGTAATGGTTGTGGCGATGTTATGCAATGTTTAAATTTAATGTTTACTTTTAATTTTGCCTTTATTTTTATTTTATTTATTTTATCCTATTCTTCAGGATAATTTTTTTTTATTTTCATATTTAATTTTTTCATATTTAATTTTACATCTAATTTATGTCCAACCTTATTATTACTACTATTATTATAATTGTAATTACTATTATCTTTCGTACTATTATAATTACCCTGCTATTATTTGGTATGTTTTACCACTCTCTGATTCCCTTACTCCCCCATTTTAACATCAATATGTATACTTAACCTCTTACATCAAGTTATTCGCACTCATAGTCATTGCCACCCTAATCTCTAACCGCCCCTTATGATCATACTCCATATATCATAACAGTAGAAACATATAAATATATTGCAGCATATTACCTTCCAGTTGTACAACCTTACATAACCCTCCCACCATATTAATAAAAAATTACCCGCTCCATAAAAAATAGACACCCATAAACCGTTGAAATAAATCACCACACAGCAGCAATACACCCCCTATTCAACCATAACACATTTACTCCTTATTTATTTAGAATTCATTAAAGCTTCCCCCTACACTCTATAATTCCTCTGAATCTTTTTCATCCCTAACGAATCTTACGCTAGACGCCGCATCCCCACCATGCTACCTAGCACCCTCTCTACTCTTCTGATGAGAACCCTTAGGCTTCGAAATGCCCTGGCATAAAGAGTCCCTTCTATCCCCCAAATTTTGTCTGTATTCCATTATTCAATAAATGATCCACTCTATATCTACCTATATATAGTTTTGTGTCTTCATTCCATTCTCTTGTTGTCCTATTATATATATATATATATATACATATATATATATATATATATATATATATATATATATATATATATATATAATGTCATTGAACGAAATCCTGGCTTTTTTATAACCCATATGTTGAAGCCGTTTCGTTTAAATTGCGAAAACTCAATATATTGATCTGCAAATTATGCATGTTATACAACAAAGAAGTAAAATTTAAGTTTACAACTCAAAAGCTTCTGTAAACTAAAAGCGAATATAAATATTAGTATTTTAATAGTAATCCAAATCAAATAAAAAAGCTGAATACAAAGATAGGAAATAGAGCTTGTTAAAAGGGATCACAATTGAAGACTGCAAATTAGATTTTCCAATAACTTATTGTTTTACATGATATTTAAATAAGAAATGTTAAGAAATATATTTCCTTAAATTGCAGACGTTCAAAGAAACGCGTTCTTCTCATCAGAGAAAAGATATTAACAAATGAATCGAAGCTATGGATTTTCTGGTACTGGCATGAATTGAAATTGCATTATATGAAAGAAAAGTCATATTAGCAAAATATTTTAGTGGAAAGAATTCAGGAAATGGGGAGAAGTATATATTTTACATATATGACTACTTTTTATGAAATGCAGTACGAGTAAATTCATATCTTCGCTGTAATATTGATTTGCTAATATTTTTCCTCTGATGAGACGCATTTCTTTGAAACTCAGCAGCTTCGTTATGGTAGATATTTGCTTTCATTTTTCCTCTTGTGGGAAGAACGCATTTCTTTGAGACTGCGGATTAAGAAAATCTTAATATTTTTTTTTTTTTTATTTGAGTAATCTGTCTTACAATAAATTCTTGTAAAGTGTAATTTAAAGTTTTAAATGTTGTCATATGTATATATATATATATATATGTGTGTGTGTGTGTGTATGTGTGTGTGTGTGTAAGATACAAAAATGAAGATACTGAAACTCTGCATCTTAATATTTCTTATAATAAATTCTTGTAAAGTATAATTTACAATGTCAAATTGTTATATATATATGTATATATATATATATACTAACATTGATGCGCCAACATTTTCCCACACATAAAGACATTCACATACACATACCCATACACATACCCATACACATACTACAAGAAGCAGAAGTGGATACCCACAAAATCACCTACAAAATCACTTACAAAATCATATTGAAAAGAGCACAAATGAAGAAGGTCCTGAATATGACCTTATCCAGTGGTGAGGGCCCAACTTGCGGGCTTTGGGTTGTGTCCACTCTGACTCTGAGTGGTAGTACCTGTTAGGGTCCCAACTATGGGTTAAATAGAAATCGACTTGGAAACAGGAAATACATTCTATTTTAAAAAATGTTCTTCAAGATCTTTGGATTCGGCATTAAATAACCTGAAAAGGATTGATATGCCGTAAAACAAAAACAACGACACCAAACCAAACAAATGAGAAACAAGCTCATACATCAATTGTCATTAATATTAATACACAGAAGAAACATGCGTTCTTACACCATTTCACAGAGAGACAATATACTTCCACAAAGAGAGAGTACTAAAATTAAGTGTTTTATAACCTTCACACATAAAAGACTATAAACAAACACACAGAGAAAACACACGCCCATATAACACGCAGGGAACTATCGCCACTTAAGGATGAGCAAATCAACAAATGATTGCACTTAAGGGAACGGCTAAAATCTTTAAAAGAAAACTCAGCTGGAGCCTCTAAATAGCAGGCGGTTATATGGCATTTGAAACAAATGTCATTTTTCTTTGCTGATAAAGATAAAAAAAATAAAAGGAGAGAAACGTTAAATTTAATTTTTTTTTTTTACTCGGGAGTCACGGCTTATCAAGGTCCGGAAATCACTCGAGTAAAAAGGAATGAGTATCAGATAGTTGGTGTGGTTACAACTTGATATCCGGTAATGGTGGAACTTGGAAAGGGTTAAATTATTAACGAGCGACTAAGCCATAACTTATTTACAATAGATTTGAAACGCCTATGTTATAGTTACCTATAAAGCAGCCCGCGATATTTTGGTCTTGAGACACACCTTTTCTAGAAAAAAAAAACTTTGCTCATAGAATGTTAATTTGTTTTGGGCTTGGATAGAGAGTAAGAAAATTGTTGACAATTGTTGTAGCTAGACGAGTATTTAATGTTTTGCAGGGAAGGAAGCATAGATTGAAGCTCAGTCGAACATCTGTTATGAAAATAACTATAAAGAAGTAATAGACTTGCAACGCCTTCTTTGAGAGAAAGAGAAAGTAGGGGGATGAAAAGTCATCGGTCACTAGATTCCATAGACGGTTTTATACCTTGTCAAGGCAGAAAAGGGCACACTTAGCAAAAAATCTCTAGACGATAAACAATATTTAATCTCATGACGTATTTGTACAGATAGAGGATTACGTCGGGAGTGAGATACTTCTGGAGCAGTAGAATGATTCAACCATTTTTTTAGCGGTTGTTGCCATGGATCTGATGTAAACCTTTAATTTCAGATTGGAAGTGAAAGTCAGTCTCAGAAGTTATCACGAGAAGAGTAGTTTATTTTTATTGGGGCCAAGTGAGGGTCATAGCACAGGAGGTGAAAAGATACAAATTTTATTTTAAATGCATTGTCGATAACTAGCTATTTTATCCCATTGTAACACACGCTGAAGGCCAAAAGAGGTAGAGTCATAAAAACCGTGGTCTTTGCAGGCTTTTGAATTATTGCCTTAGATGGTAATATCGCGTGCATAAACATTGGCGAATTATCATAGAATATGATTTGAGAGATTGTTGATAAAGATCAGAAAAGGAGTTGGGCCTAGAATGGATCCCTGAAGCACACCAGCGTTAATACTCTAAGCTTCTGATGCCTGCCCATCAACGACTACTTTAATAAATCACTCAGAGATAAAAGACTTGAGAATTAAGGGATAATTACAAATATTCCACAACTAGAAATATTGTGAAGTAGACATTTATGCCAACTCCTATTAAATGCTTAAGATATGTCAAGAGATATTGATGCAGGAACGAGGCCATCGTCAATAGATCTACCGATCTTGTCGGCACATCTTGTGTTGATCTCGCAGTACGGAAACCATAAAATCTAAGTATTTTGCTAAGGTAGTTGAAAACTTCTCTAATTATCACACACTAAAACAACTTACTCATGACGCACAGGAAACTGATAAATCTGTACAGAGATGCAGAAGATCAATCTCCCGTATTTTTAAATACTGGGGAAACTGTCGAGGTTTTCCAAAAAGTTGGGAAACAACTTTAAACAGTTTTTCAAGTATAAGAGCTAGTTCAGTTTGAAGCTCTTTAAGCATTATGATCAGGGTTAGTTGCTTTGCTTGAATCACGGTTCTTCATTAGTTTGGACATAATATCTCGGACAGATATATAGATGTTCTTTGGGGTATCTACAGTCCTCGGGGAGAATCCAGTAGGAAAGCGGCCCTGGTCGCACAGGGTGGAGTTTTATTCAACGTTTATAATAGGTTGGCTCAGTTGGATGTTAACGAAATCGTCTCGGGTCCGTTGAACGTTCAGAATCTGTCCCAGTATATTATCGAGTAGTAGTATTCTGTATGATAGAGAACGACATCTGTGGTCTTGTTACACATTTTCTAATATCAATTGAGACAATAGAATGATTAGAAGATCATAGCAGAGACAGAACGATGGATGAATGTTGTCAGACATAGATCTAGAAGACTCGCAATTTGTTCATCAGTATGGGGAACACTAGTGAGTTCGATAACGATCTATGTTAGATGATGCAAGGGATAAATCATGGCAAAAATTCGCTTCATAATCCATCTTATTTGAGTGAACCAGCCATTCAAACTTGTGAACAGGGAAATCTCCATAGACGTGCAGGCAGCATATGGTGAATTTTCTCTGCGACACTCTCAAAGATCTCGGCCTCCACAATCAACAGGGATTAGACCATTCTTGTAATTACTTAGTCCCTGTTATTGCGGCATAATACTGCTTCTATGCAGCTCTAAAAGGTCTGATCTCCAAAGCTTTGCCATCTCTCTTTCTAATGAATCTAATTTTAGAGTTTTTTTTTTTTTGGTGCCTGAAACGTGATTGTGTATATTTCTTCTTTTTTTGTTTCGTTTATTCTATAAGTCACATGCATCTGGTTACAATAAAATATGTTAATATTTTTATTAATAGCCATTAAAGTTAGTCAACGATATAATTTGGGAAGTTGTTATTAATCGGAGTTTGTTTTATGTTAGAAAGTTAGAATATATATATATATAAAGAGAGAGATTAGTTAAATGTGTATATATGCATAGGTATTTAATAATTATTATAGTAAATAATTATATATATATATATATATATATATATATATATATATATATTACTTACGCCTGCCAGTATCCTATACCTCTATAAGGCAACCATTCGCCCATGTATGGAGTACTGTTGTCACATCTGGGCTGGTGCATCTGCTGCTTGTCTCTCGCTCCTGGACAGGGTTCAAAAAAGAGTCGCCAACCTGATAGGTCCTGAACTGTCATCTAGGCTTCAACCTCTGTCCCATCGACGAGATGTTGCATCCCTCTGCCTGTTCTACAAATACTTTAATGTTGAATGCTCTGACGAACTGCAAACACTTGTACCTCCCCGACGTAACTACCCCCGACAAACCCGACAAGCTACTAAGTCTCATCCCTTTACAGTAGAGATCCCTAGGTGCAAGAAAGCTTTTTACTCCAATAGTTTCTTCCCCATAACTGCGTGTCTTTGGAACTCCCTTCCGGGATTCTGCTTTCCCAACTGCAATGATATGCAGAAGTTCAAGTGTAATGTTAACAAACATCTTTCTACTCTTCTCCCCTGATAATGACCCCGCTAATTAGTTCCCTAATAGTAGCCCCCTGCTTCAAAGTGGCACTGTGCCTTGTTTGGGGTGAAAATTGAATAATAAAAAAAAAATATATATATATATATACTAGCAAAAGTACCCGTCGTTGACTGGATTCAAAAACAGTCTACAAAAAATGGACTCTGATTTATTAAAGTATGATAGGTTATGAAAAGGAAGGGTTGTAAAGAGATAGCTTCGAATTCGGGGGTATCAAAAACCAAAGTAAAATATGATGAAAGTAAAAATAAAATAGAAATACTCCATAATTTATTATACCATAGCTGTTCACACTGAAACACTTATCACAATATTCTGTGGATCTGCATTAAAAACCCTTGTTAAACTTTGTGACATATTTCCATTTTATGGATGTCAGGCGCGAACGAACACCCCATAATTTTATTATATTTCTTCAAACTGAAACATAATTATTGAAGTCTTACGCAGATAGATATGAAAAGTGTTTATTAAAGTTTGTGCCTATTCTATGGAGGCCAGGCGCGAACGCAGACCCCACAATTTTATTATACCATCCCTATTTAAGTAAAAACATACTTATCAAAGTATTCTTATGTACATCTATATCAAAAACACTTGTAAACGTTTTTTTTATATAAGTTTTTTATTTCTCATACTTTGTGGACCAGGCGCGAACGCAGACCCCACAATTTTAATGAACCACCGTTCTGCCAGAGGTAACATACCCATTCCTCTGTCTCGGAACATCTTCTATCATAATATGTAATCAGTTTCTTAAAATAGTCAACCATATAGGAGCCTATTCGTGACCAGACACACACACGCACACACAGACAATCAGTGTATATATATATATATATATATATATATATATATATATATATATATATATATATATACATATATATATATATATATATATATATATATATATATATATTCAGTTGAATTTGAACTGATTGTTTTTTCTTATTTCATTTAGTGTTTGATTGTACGTGTAAGCTGTAACGTGCCGGTCAGGAAGTAAGTAGAGCATGTATGAAAATTTAAGATAGCTAACCATTCAGCATAGATGGGCGACATTTGGGCGAACCGCCCCGGGTGACGTTTAGTCTAGCTACAGCAGTGATACATGCGCAGTTAAATAATAACGTTATTATTTAAGCAACTCATTATCAATATGTAGAGAGGATCAGTTGACCATTCTATACTATTAACGGAACGTACAGTAAAAATTAAATTTGACCTGTTGAACCGCCCCCTTAAGTAAGACACTTTATCTCCATTACTAACGATTACTACGATATTATTCCATTGATTACTGTACACGCAATAACTCATATCCCCGAGTGACCTCCGGGTCTTGATAAGTGGTGACTTCCTTGTAAAAAAAACATGAGTGCTAAGAAATGACATCGTCCGTAAACTGAAAAAGAAATCGATTTAATGTTTGTAGAAGTTAAAACAAGTGGTAATTTGATTTTCAAACAAAAAACGTAATAGATTTATTTGTTTGTTTTACTGTAAATAAAACGGCTCGCCAAATATGTTTGATTAAACTGGATGCAATTACCCAAAACGGGATGGGACT
Organism: Euprymna scolopes; assembly: GCF_053919585.1. Classification (NCBI taxonomy): domain Eukaryota; kingdom Metazoa; phylum Mollusca; class Cephalopoda; order Sepiida; family Sepiolidae; genus Euprymna; species Euprymna scolopes. The sequence continues at coordinate 50,667,680 of NC_136503.1, read as the reverse complement.
GGGAAACTGAGCTGTAGTAGTGCGTGTATTATGTACCCGTTCCATGAAAGTGAATACATAGAGTGAGTCAATGTTAATTTTGTTTCAATCCAGTGAATTCATTAATTTTTGGTAATATTTATCTTGTAATTTATTCTAACGATTGTGTCATTGTTTATTAATTACGGGAGATGCCAAAGAAAAAAATAATTTTCAAAGAAAGTAATAATAGTCGTTCTACAATGAACACAATGTTTATATTTGATACGATAGCATGAATTACCTTACATTACGATAGCATGAGTTAACTGCAGAAGTAATTCACTCCAGGTTTCTGTCCTATTTAAAGAACAGAGCACGGAAATATTTCGTATAAAATAATTTAAATATATGCGAATCGAAAACATCAACATTCGAAGTGTACTTTCTTTGTTATTGAAACATGGCGGTCGTTGAAGATGTTCTGTTAAGCTGAATGCAGTTGCACAAAACGTATAATTATTAAGCAACCAGAATTAAAAAGTAGGAATTTTAGAATCATGAAATTTCATGATATGCTAAAATATTATCCCCCATCCCCTTCTCTCTCTCTCTCTCTCTCTCTCTATATATATATATATATATATATATATATATATATATATATATATATATCATTCTCTTTCTCTCTATCTTTCCATTAACAGTCGTCCTAAAACAGAATAATCAATTTCATTAATTTTATTACTATATTCCTTTTATTCACATTTTTTTTTAATTTTATCTACCGATATGTTTATTTACCTCTCATTTATTTAGTCACCAATATTTAATTATTTTTAATTTAATTTAATTTATTTTTTAATAATTATCATTTATTCAATTTTGAATTTATTTTAACTAAATATTCTTTATTCTCATCACCCATCATAGTTAACCGCTTACTTACCTCCTTCTTTTTCCCCCTCGCCATTAATCACTTTCCTCCTCCCGCTTCCTTTTATCTCCTCTCTCTTTCTCCCATTTTTTTTTCTATTCGTCTCTGCCTCCGTGTCTAATCAAACCTCCATATTTTCCATATCTGTCATTTATAACTTTCTTTATCTCTTATGCTTTTCTCTACTCCTATATTTCTTTTTTTCTTCTTTTTCATTGGACAGTTGGAATTAATTTTTTTTTTAATTTGTACTTTTTTGGCTCTTTATCTACTTCTTCCCCATAATAAACTTTTCAACTCTGTATGGTCTGATGAAATTATTGGATCGTTTAATCGATTCCGATAGTCGAAACATGTGTAATTAAGCAGATTAAACCGCAATAAGAATATATAAATATTTGCTCTACCATAGTATTGGGCACTTTTTCAATTTCTTTTACCAAATCACCATTTAATTACTATATATATATATATATATATATATATATATATATATATATATATATATATATGCCTGAAGAGTCCTAGAGTTGATGAAACGCGGAATATTCAGTGTAGCTTAATCGCCATATATATTTTATAACTTACTATATATATATATATATATATATATATATATATATATATATATATATATATATATATATATGTATATATATATATATATATATATATATATATATATATATATAACGTGGCCCTTTCTCGTTTTATTGCTCGACATCACATTTTGAGTTATATTAAATAATATTCCTGATCTGTGTCAACGATCTCCTAAATAACAATATGATATCAGACCAAGATCATTGACCAATCTTTTGCTGATTCTCTCTCTTTCTCTCATCCGACCAGGTGCAACGAGAAAAAAAAATGATTGGTTATTTTTTTATATGCATCCAAAATCAATCACTTATCTTTTACCACCAGCTCTCCGATTCATACTATCTCCCAATTGAAGTAGATAGCTTTCGTCTTGTATATTTGACAAGCTTTTCGGACCTGAAATGAAAGATGAAAACGTTTAATTCCGTAAGCTGAACAGTTTTATTCCACTTTTGTGTCCCCTGACAAAGATTAAAAACCATTACGAACCGTTATGTCTAGAATATTTATTGCAATTTTAATCAAAACCCATTACATAATTGTGATTTCAGATAATGTCTAAATTTGTAAGGATTAAGTTAAAAGGCATTCAGAAATTAGAATTCAGATCTGGTGTCTAATCACAACGGATCAATTTTAATACAAATCTGAAATATTAAACTTTAGCATGGGAGATTTTGTCCATGTTATACTTTCTAAAATCTCTTAATATTCCAAAGAAACTGAAATTTGAGGAATATTTATTTTTTGATGCCTCATTCTTATTATAAAAATTTCACAAAAATCGTAAATATCTGAATTTTCACAAAGAACTTCGGCCTACTCTTTTCCCCCCGATCCTTTAAAGCCTAATTAAATTAAACATACGTTAACGCCTCACAGCCGTTAATTAGTTTAGGAGTGAATTCTGTACATACAAATATATAAACATCTACACATTCCTAACGTTATATAAACAGAGAAAGCAATGCATTTATTTCCCTTAAAAATATAAAATACATTAAGCGAATATTTCATTGAGTGACGGTTTTAAGATAAAAGGAAGTTTTGTTAAACTTTGTTGTTAATATTATAGTCATCAAGTTTCTAATTTACATCAGCTAGTTATAAAGACAGACTTAGTTCTGAGAAACTCAGAGAAAGATTACATCGGTAGTTGTGTGCAGAACAGGAGACTTTGGAAAATGTATGAGAGTCATTCAGTAGATGTAGAACAGTTGAGGAAGTAGGTTCACAAGAATAGGCAAAAGAAAACATTGGAGGAAGTGATAAAAATGGATTAAATTATAAATAAAGTTAGTTTGGAAATTTTCGAATACACGATATTTAATTGATGTTGTTGTTGTTTTTGTTGTTAATGATGATGAATGTTGCAATGTTTAGAAAACTATAAAAAATATAAATTAATGTTTCATTAATGAATTTTTGTATGAGAAAAATTCGGTCGTTATAGAACTATAAACACAAACATTAGATAAAATTCCAATATAATCACGCTTTCTGTCAATAGCTGATGCATGTTTTCCCTGATATTATCATTCGCGTTTATTACATTTCAGAATATTATACACTAATTCCGACCCACGTGACTCTCACAAAACAATAAAATTGAGGAAGTCAGTATAGAATGTACTCACTCAAAATACTATTACAACACTTCCGTTTATTTTTAGAAAAATATTAAAAGAACTAAGTTAATAGTTGATTTAGTTAAGCTTTTAAACGAACAGGAAGTTTTATTTTTAATATCGTGAACTTTCGATTCACATCAGATAGTTTATAACATTTACTGGCAGATTGAAAAAAAGGGTGTGGTTTTGGTACAAAAACCGAAAGAATAAGAAAAAATGAAATGGATATAATTGAACGAAATGAGGTAAAACCCGAAAAAGATAAAAATACAAAACAATTCGAAGTAGTCATTAAGAAGAGATAAAAATAGTAAATATTGTAAAGGGGAAAGATTCAAAGATTGAAACAAATAAACTGAAGAAAAAACGAAAAATAAATTCAATTAGAAATCAGAATTAAATTAATATCATTTATCATTAATCCTTGACCGAAGTGCTAACATTAATTAGATCTTGGAATCATCATCAGTGCAGTCTTGGAGATTGCCGAATTTAATCGAATCTTTTCAGAAATTAAAATTTAAAAAATGTATTTATTAGTTAGTATTTGATAAAAGTGTTGTGATGAAATATTTACTGATATTATTATTTGCTGATATGCTATGTATTAAGCTTAAGAATGCAAAATATGCATATATGAGAAATAGCTTAATATGTACACATTAATCAACGATGTTGTCCGAAAAAAATGGTAACATTTTCCTATGGAAATCGCTCCGGAAAACACATGACATTACGTTATATAAAGAACTCAAAGTTACTACTTCAAGGTCAAAAACAAGTACGCGGTAAGTGCTAGGTAGAGAGGCTCCGATCCACAAAACAGCAATTATTCTCCTTCTCTTCTTCTCTTCTCATTCTATAAATGGACAAATCAAAAAAACCCTTAAGATGTTAACATTAATTAGATAATAATCTTAAACTGTTTGTAGCTAACAGACAGCAACTATCAAGATATCATACAAAGAACACTTTACAAAAGAAAGGTTACGAGGATTGGCAAATCAGATATGAATGCCTTTAGTAAGTTTCCAGAATTTTTTGTATAGGCACTTTTATTGATAATATACACATGAAAATCTTGTCCTCATTCAAAGTAATCTATGTTGACTGCAATGTTCTTGTTTAAGCGCTCCAACAACTTCTGGAAGGCCCCATAGAAGTCCTCTTGTGTGAGCATGTCTATGACCCTCGTCATAGGCTATTTAATCTCCTTAATTGTCTTATAACGACAGTATCTATGGTGTTCTTTGGGCTATATAACTAAAAGTCGCAGGGAGCAAGATCTGGACTATCGGGAGGGTGAGAAACTATCATTATGCCCATCTTAGTCAGGATAGTCTGTGAGAAGGATGGAGTTGTGGACTAGTGCACTGTTTCAGTGGAAATGCCACTGACTCGATTTAAAGAGTGTGAGCCTCTTCCGGCGAAATATTTTCCTGAACTCCCTTAAAACCTCAACATAGTATTTCTTGTTGACTGGCTGTCCAGTAGGAATCCAGTGCAGGTAGATCATGGCTATGCTGTCAAAAAAGGATCATCATAAGTTTCCAGGTGAATTTGCTCTCTCTGGCCTTCTTCGATCTGAGAGATACAGCATGCTCCCACTGGGAACTGTCTCTTAGTCTTTGGGTCATGGCAGTAGATCCAGCTTTCATTGCAGGTAGCTAGATCATTAAAAACTACAGAATCTAAATTCATCAGTTCGAACATCTCCCTGCTGTCATGACATCTTTCTTTCTGATCTTCTCTGTGCAGCCTCGGGACAAATTTTGCACAAATCTTCTGCATCTTCAGTTACTCGCAAATAAATGTGTGTACAATTCTCACATTTACATCAACCTGTGCACCTATTGTCTCTATAGACACACGATGGTCCTTATCCATGAAATTCTTTATTTGGCCAATCAACTCTGGTGTTCTGAATTCCTTACTCCTCACACAACTCGCATCATCCCTCACAGAATCCGCGCCTTCCTTGAATCTCTTATGCCACTCAAAAATTGATATTCAATTCATGCACTGTGGTCCAAAAGCAACCTTAAGCATTCTGTACGTTTTTGTGTAATTTTTCCCCAAGTTCAAAACGGAATTGTATTGCATATTGTTCTTCGTAAGTATCCTCACATCCAAATTGCATTTTTGAAGTTCACCAGCTATGACAATCAAGATTTAGTAGAATGCATCCCAATTCCTATTGTAGCTGCTCATTAGAACCTGAAATCATAAAAATTGGTCGGTCATCTCATAAGATGTATAGTAATAACATACTGAAGTTTAAAGAATCTACGACAATTTTAAATGATTGTACAAAAAAAAGTCTGCAAACTTATTTAATCATTATTTATGCTTCATACTGCTTTTGGACCATCTTGCGTGAATAGAGCATCATTTTTTTAGTAGCATAAAAGATTCAAGGAAGGCAGGGAGTCTATGAGGTATGATGAGAGATGTAAGAGGAGTAATGAATTCAGAACACAATTATGTGGAGAAGCTTTCTAGTGTACGCACATAAATCAAGTGTTACACGTTTTTCTTTTACCGAAAATATTATGACGTGCATTTAGTATACTTACAGAAAACGGTGGAATTGTACCAATAACTCATCTCTCTCAATCTTTAAGAAAACTTTGCTTATGATTTTCCTAATAATGTAAACATATCTCCTTGATTTTACTTATAATGTAAACATATCTCCAGTAAAGAAATGTGGATATTTTTTGTTTCAATATAAGAAAATTAATTTTCAACAGTATCCAATATGTTATATATTAAACTGGTATTAAAATTTATACTTATCTGTTAATGAATTTAGGAGTCAATCCTATAATTACAGAAATATACACACATATACACACATAACATTATATATATATATATATATATATATATAACTACTTCATTTACTCGCATAAATTTAATATACGAAAGTATAGATTTATGCGTAAACTTTAAGTATTTACTTCAAAAGTGCTCAATACGTAGGTAGGGCTAGTTAATAATTTATAAAATATATATGGCGTCATATATATTTTATAAATTACTATATATATATATATATATATATATATATATATATATATATATATATATATATATATATACTAGCCGTACCCGGCCATGCGGTGCTGTGGCTCAGTTTGTTTAAATGCTCCCACCGCATTATGTTTTCTATAAGAAGGGATTAGTGTGGCAAAGATTTTTTTTTCATTTTAAGAAAATGACCTTAAGTTAATTGATAAAGAAAAATAGTTTTTTATTTAGTTATCTATTTGTGGACTGTTATTCTGATCTCTTACAGTTTGTGACTCACGACAATCTGTGAATTTGTAAATAGATGCGGAATGTAAATTAGACAGATGAATTTTGTTTAATTTTTGTTATAGCAATCTAGCGTAGCGAGCCGGTTGGTAAAACGAGCACATGCACATAGTAACACGCAATAGAAATAAAAATCAGAATGATATAAGTGATGAGTTTTGATGAGGGAGAGAGTGTGTGTGTGTAAGTGTGAGAGAGAGTGATAAAGTGTAAGAGAGAGTGTGAGAAAGGGAGATAGAGAGTGCAAGAGAAAGATATAGAGATAGATAGATAAAGATGTGTGTGTGTGTGTGTGTGTGCGTGTGGCTATTTTCACTGGGAGCGTTCGAAAAAAGTAATGGCCGAAATTACATGGTAAATCAAAATTGCGAAATATGAAACGTTGGACATATGAAACGAAACACGCGTTTCGGCTATTGAAAGAAAATCGTTCATTTAACTAGAATTTGAATAAAAATAATAAAATAAAAAATGTATTGTTTTTTGTTTTGTTTTGATTTTGACGTTGTAAGTCTTTATTTATTTGTTTATTTTTTGTCTTCTCTTTTCCGACTATTTATTGCGTACGAAGAAGTGGTGAAAGAAAAACAAAAACAAATATATAACAAATAAATTTTATCCAAGGCAAGATAAGTTATTCTTCTACCGACCTGAATATTTTTTTTACTAATTTTAAAACGTTTTAAAAATGGCCGCTACTGGACCCTTACGTCTTTGAAGTCTTGATAATGACTGAAAAGAAACGAATACAATAAAATACCGTTAGAAACCCAAAAAATGTTACTGTGATATTTATCGAGACTTCAAATAGTTATGCGTCAATGTGAGCTCGTTTTTCTTGTTCTCGCGTAACGCTAGACTCTATTGGTTTTTCGAACCGAATAAATGCTGTCAAATGAGTAATATTCAGATAGGTAGAAGGGTGTCTTACCTTTGATAACCTTTCATATCTATTTAACATTATAAAAACATTAAAACTTATTCAGATAGAAAAAGAAGTAACTTATCTGGTCTTTCATAACATTTATTTTTATATATTTGCCTTTTTTGCCACTTCTTAGTACGTAATAAATAATCGGAAAAAGTTTCGGCCAATATTTATTTTTGAACGCTCTCGGTTCAAATAACTATATATATGTATATCTATATATTTATAAAAGTGAAATTGTCCATGTGTGTGTCTGTCTACCAAATTACGCTGTCAATTTTCAGTCTACAGACTCGAAATTTGACATGAGGGGTATTCAGATTTGCGAAAATCTGTTTAATCAATTTTCGGCCAGAAATGTGGCTTGCTAAGGGGTCAAAATTGAACGATTTGACCTTTGAAACCTTTCCCAAATTCCTCCACATGTTTTGGATCTAAACATTTGAAATGTTATTTGTATGTTCCTTGGACATGGGTCAAACATTTTAATTTGATTTGAGCCCAAAACAATAAATGATGATGGTGGGGAGGACACATAATACTTGGAAGGGTTTACATAAGTGTTCGTTATAAGATGATAAAACACATTTACTTTTTTGGTTGTGATGAATGACGACACGATACAAACAGTTTCAAGTTATTAATGGTAAATGCTTTATTCATCTGATCGGCCGGTCGATGATGTTAGGAATTCAGCTTGTATTTACATGGTCTAATATTCTACCCTTCGCCTCTAAGGGTCCCCCAATCCAACTGACTATCTCTCATCAACTATCACCTCGTAACTCTCGACTGATCAACTGACAACTCACTTGTAACTTCGAACCCTTAGATCCTATATTGAGGAAACTCAACGCCAGAAGTGTGTTTTTCAAACGTGACTAAATTTCACGTGGCTTTACATATGTTTGTCCAAACACACTCCTGGCAAACAAAAAAATCTTCAATTATAATTCTAACGTATTTTTAAACAATATGATTTAACTTGCATTGTGCATTCATTTAACTGACGTTTTTAATTTCTAGATTTCTAAAGAACGGACAATCGACTCTGTTTTCGATCTAATCAATATTTAGCTATTTCTAATAGAATTAACAATGGACTTAATTTTCAACATTCCATTTTCCATTATCTTTAACACTTGCCTACAGGGTTCGATTCTAACCATTTTCTAATATCATTTCCACTTATCTAGTATGTTTTCTTACTTACATGATAAGAGACAGCCCATCTGGGAAAACTCCTTACTTTCATTGTTTTCCAAGAATGTAAGCATTTTTAAATTCTAGTACATTTTTCGCCATATCCGTACAACCACTTTGCTCAAAATGATCAGACACCATCGAAAAATAAATAAATAAACGTCGTTAGTCAGCCTTTTTCCAAATGACTCCATAAATTTTATTTAGATCAGAATCTCTATCTGATCTCCCTGGCATCTTCCTTTTGGGTGTAGGGTTGTACTTCCTATGATTCATATCAGCTGCTCCATCCAGCCACCCTTATGCCGTAACCTAGGTCTCATTTTACCTCTTCAACAATTCATTCAACTGTGTTCTGATCCTTTCTTCCACATGCTTTTTCTACTAATTAGATCTTTGTATTATTTTCTAACTATTTTATTTCTTTTGGGATATACATCAAAGCTCATTTACTTAAAACTTTGAAGTTAGCTTCTAATTATTAAAATATACCTTTTCATCTAACTGATTCTACTCGGATTTCCTTGCTTGGACTCTTGGAACTCAATAAAGAAAACATCACCTTTAACTAAGTAACCCCCATCCCTTGCCCCAAAATTCCTACTTACGCACTGAATTCTAACTATGGCCCAGATTTCTGTAGTTTTCCTTTTTTTCTCATCAGAGCGTCCAACAGAGATATCCCGCATTCATACATCTCTAAAAAAAAGTATAAGGTTATATCTTTTCTTCCTACGTACTTACGATATATTTTACTTTTTCTTTCCTTATTATTACTATATGTGATTTACCCGTGGTACTGACTCTTATAGTCCTTTGGTACCCTAATGAATTCTCGTATCATTTCCACGATTTAATTTATTGTGCCGAGACTTATAATTCTCCTCGAAGGCGTTTTAAAAGTACATAATATCGCAGGTTCCTATCAATATTTTCCTAACAGGGGCATATCTAATGTTGTCCCTAGGAAGTTAGTATTCTTGCGAAAAAAATGTTATGGGCATCAAAAAATAAACTAAAAGAAAGAAAATTATCATTTTTTGGGTTATCACATCCGAAAACCCCTCAAAATACCCGTTTACGTAATTTTCTTTCTTTTCTCTAAAATTCTAACTTATTTCTTGGCCAACCACTTATCTTAATTATCGTTATGACTTGCTTTTTTTCATTTTAATCTATCTACTTAATTATGGCTTCCTGACGACAAATACATTATACATACATTAAAAACATCTTTAACAATATTTGTTCAAACATCATATAACATTTTCTCCAAAACAAAATACATCAGTGCATTACATTTAACTGTGGTCTAGAAAAAAGATTTTCCAGTTATAACATTTTTCTCAATAACAGTTTTTTTCTGTAAACAACAACAACAATAACAACAAAGTCTGTTAAAAATTGTCCCTTATTTTTCAAAAAAACAAAACAAAGTAAACACTTGGAAAGTTGAAAAATTCAACTATGAACACAAAATTCTTTTTCAATAAATATGCATTCATGCACACTGTTTTAAAAGTAAATGCGACTTTATGAAAAATCTTTTGATTGACGGCTCCAAACCCAAAACAATTTCAACATTGATACAAATTTCAAACAATAATCAATGACTCCAATCTCTTCGTGTGTATATATAAATACATTCTTTTTCTGTTTGTTCACATTATCTGTGTGTGTATGTATATTTCAAAACAAAGCGATCTCATTTATCCATGAAATTTTACGCTAAATGTACTCTTATGAACTTGCTTTTCTCGTGTTTTTCTTGCTTTTTATTCATGCATAACTACGACTGTTGTTTTCTTCTTTTTGGGCATATAATCTCTTTTCTAGGTACATTTTTTTGTGTGTAAGTATACAATTTTTTAATTTTTTTTTCCTTTTGACATTGTGTGTATGTGTGCGATAAATGGTCTGGCATTTTTTCGTACAATTCTAAATAGTGTGTGTGCTTTTTGATTTATTTATTCTATTATTGTTGATTTTTCTTGATTATTGTGTTTCTGTGTGAATTTTGTCTAGTAGTTTTTGTCAAAGGACTCAGTTGTTTCTGTGGCATCACCGAGGTTCGATTTTTCCCGCACCCTTGTAGGATGCTCTGACAACGAGCACCAAATCGCAATATGTTGCGTAGCAGGGGTTTCATATTAAAAGTTGACGGGAGTTCATATTGGGGACATATATAACGATATACATAATAATGTGATACATGGATACATATAACGGATGGTGATGACAATTCCGATGGGAAGACATTTATATTACAGTTCTTTTAACACATATTAGAGGAGAGGAGATTCTTCACTTATGATGACGGTGGGGAGGACATATAATACTTGGAAGGGTTTACCAAGAGTTTGTAGAAGATGATGATAAAAACATTTACATTCTTGGTTGTGATGAATGTCGACACAAGACAAACAGATAGAAATTATTTATGGTAATTGCTTTATTCATCTGATCGGCCGGTCGATGACGTCAGGAATTCAGCTTGTGTCCACATGGTCTAATGTTCTACCCTTCGCCTCTTAGGGGCTCCTACTCCAACTGATTATATCCCATGAACTGTCGACTCTGAACTCTCGACTGATCAACTGACAACTCACTTATAACTTCGAACCCTTAGATCTTGTATTGAGAGGAATCCTTTGTTTATGAAGGCAGAAGTGTGTTTTTCAAAGGTGACTTAATTTCACGTGTCTTTACATATATTTGTCCAAACACACTTCTGGCAAACAAAAGAATCCTCAATTCTAATTCTAACCTATTTTTAAACAATACGATTTAACTCGCATTGTGCATTCATTTAACTAACATTTTTAATCTCTAGATTTCTAAAGAACGGACAATCGACTCTGTTTTCGATATAAACATTATGTAACTATTTCTAATAGAATTAACAATAGACTTAATTTTCAACATTCCATTTTTCCGTTATCTTTAACACTTGCCTACAGGGTTCGATTCTAACCATTTTTTTAATATCATTTTCACTTATCTAGTATGGCTTCTTACTTACGTAATAATGGATAGCCATTCATGTAACAGATCCCCAGGTTATGACGTTAAATATTAGTAATAAAATACAGTACAATATATAATACACATGTATATAATCAAATAATTTTATAAATAACCCCGTAATCTAGAGAAAATACTGTAAAGAGGGGGCTGGAAAACATCGTATTCCAAATCCAGAGCTTCTACTGTGTATATATATATATATATATATATATATATATATATATATATATATATATATATATATATATATATATATATATATATATATATATATTTAAAGTGATGGTTGTGTAGTTCCAACGAGAGAAAAAATGTATATTTAAAAGAGTGTAGCCATCAACAATTGTGGGTTTTTTTTAAAAGGTTCTCATCATATTTTTATTTTAAAATATTTTTATAACGCGTTTCGAGCTTAGGGTGTGCTCTCTTCAGATCTTTTCGTAAAAAGATTTTCTTTAAAATGAGAGTTTGTAGAGTTACCTCCGCTGATATTAAATATGTTTTTCAGAGTGATGTGTGACCTCAGACATTCTGTCTCCAACTGTAAGTGTTCAAAGTGTCCGGTCAAAGTTATATTCAAAGAGTGGATTTTGGTTCATTTGGTGAAGGTTTTTATGTTTTTTTTTAGGATTCTTTTTAAACACTTTCTTTCCCCATGTATAGCACACACTCACACACAATCACACACGCATGCACACGCACACATGCACACGCACACGCTCGCAGGCACACACACATACACACACGCACATACATAGGAATATATGTAGGAGCATACATATATACATACCCACCTACACAGTCACACACGTACTCGCACACATCCACCGCTAACAATTATTTTTATTTTTTTATTTATATATATACATACATACATATATATATATATACATACACATACACACACATATATATACACTTTTCCCCCAACCAAGACACGCATGTATATATGCGTGTGCGTGTGCATGTGTACATGTACATGAATCTATATGTATGCGTGTGCGATTGTGTGTGAGTGTGTGCTATACATGGGGAAAGAAAGTCTTTAAAAAGAATCCTAAAAAAACATAAAAACCTTCACCAAATGAACCACTCTTTTAATATAACTTTGACCGGACACTTTGAACACTTACAGTTGGAGACAGAATGTCTGAGGTCGCACATCACTCTGAAAAACATATTTAATATCAGCAGAGGTAACTCTACAAACTCTCATTTTAAAGAAAAACTTTTTACGAAAACATCTGAAGAGAGCACACCCTAAGCTCGAAACGCGTTATAAAAATATTTTAAAATAAAAATATGATGAAAACCTTTTAAAAAAGCCTACAATTGTTGTTCGCTACACTCTTTTAAATATATATATATATATATATATATATATATATATATATATATATATAAAGCAGAAGCCAGTAATTTTTTCCGAGTGTAGAATAAACCATTCATTATAAATAATGTTTGATTGTTTTAGCTTTCGGTGTAAAAAGAAATCTAGAAAAAATGTATATGTCCCCCCTCTCTCTCTCTCTCTCTCTCTCTCTCTCTCTCTCTCTCTCTCTCTCTCTCTGTCGACTTCGTTAGTTCTCTCTCTTTCCCTCTGTCTCGCTCGCTTGCTGTTGTATCCGACTGCCTGTGTGTTGCTGTGTCCGTGTGTTCATCAAGGAAAAAGAACACAGCAATGTACTCATAAGGGAAAAATAGGTATCAGGGTGACACCATATTTGAATGATAGGTTAGCGTCTGTTTATGATGATAACACCGTTATCTCAAATATAAGAATAGCCATAACTTAGCCAATCAGAATGACCGGAATAAGGCTAGGGGAACTTTATTATTTGTAAATTGGAAAATTGAAATAGTATGTTATGTGTATGCATGTAATAACCACTTAATAATGGTGCAAGCACAATATCGTAGGAAAATATAGAATCTGTCCCGGCGTCAACTGGTTGCAGTGAGAGTATTGTATATCGAGATAAAAATAGAAGCTCATTCTTCTGTAGATATGGTGACTTTGATATTGTTGCTCATCGGATATAATATAGCATTTTATTATCACGAGTGAATGTGGCAAAAGCGGTGGTTGTAAGGTACATAAGATAGTGTTTATCAGGGTAGATCTATTAAATGTGTGTGTGACATCTTTTGTTTAAAACCTATGGTAGTTTGGTCCAGAGTATATATATATACTCAGGAAAGGCGACGTTGCTCGGGATTGAATAAATCTTTACACACTCCCATATTTTTATTGTCATCAAAATGAGTGAATCGCCCATTTTTTTTAATTAAATCGACTGATTGCCTGCTCCAATTGGAAATCCATCATCGTGCATCGGGAGGAAGCTTCACATGCCTTCCAAGAATGACTTAGTCCACAATGCATTCAAGTCATGTATCAATGGTGCAATTGTGCTTTAAACAGAAGCATTCATTTCGAATGCACTCGTGTCATATCAAAGAACCTACTGTTGATTTTATATGTCAGGCTCTTCAGCTTGTATGGTAATAACATTTTTCAAATGCACTTGTTATGTTAGGCTGTGTAAGGTGTTAACTTTGGTCCAAATCGCCTGTCCTTTTTTCGGCAGATTATTTTGATTATTGATTATTGATACTTATCGAAGACATTCCAATAAAAAAACATATCTAGGAAAACTGCCAGGCACATAGAGTACCTTTGTATCAAATTTCATAAAAATCGGCCGAGTCGTTTCCGAGTCCATATGAAACGAACTCACACACACAAAGGCTAAGTTCTATATATATAATAGATAGTGATACAGATACAGATAGATATTTGTATTTGGAATGGTCCTTGAACCGTTCCAATTTTCAAATTTCAATGTGTTAAAAAATAGAAACACTTTTACGACTATTATATTTTAGGAATTGTGCAAACAAATCCCCTTGTTTCATCTTAGCTTTAGCAAGTATAGAGGCTGTAAGAATTGAATTCTTTATTTATTTTTCTTCCATCAGAGTTTGCTTTTCGACTTGAGGGAAATATTTTCTTTGCATCGGATGTCTTTGCCTATGTTGAGGATGAGGCAAGTGGCCTGAAACCTGAATATTTTCAAAGACTTTCGAGAATAAACAGGCCTGATTAGAAATAGAACCAGCCATAGTTTGTGCATATCCAACGGCTAATGAAAAATTCTCAAGCAATGGCAACTCTTGCAGTTCTCTGGTGCCATTGCCAGTTTAAGCTCCGAAAAGGAAAACAAAAGGAAATACATTCACAAACAAAAACTCAAAAGCCTTATGCAGCAGTACTAATCAGAATTCCATTAAAATACCAACCGAAATGTTGTGTACGCTGCGTTTAGTTATTATTGAATGGAAAAGTCATTCAACAATAACTCACGATCTAAAATGTTCCTGGCACATTTTGTGGAAATATTTCTTCAGTTAAATTAGAAATAAGGATCACAATTATTTAAAAATGTTATTGTTTTTTCTTTGAAATAATTTTTCTTTGGTTTGTGAGGTTAAGTGAATCGTTGCAGGGGAAAAATAATATGAGAATGATACGGTGGATGTTAAATGTGAGTGTTAAAGGCAAACTTAGGTCTGAGACCTCGGAGAAGATTACAGCAGATATAAGATGTGTGCAGACTTCGATGGTATGGGCACATTGCAAGAATGGATAAGAGTTCTCGGATAATTAGACTTAGAACAGTTGAAGTAGTAGGATCAGTTCAGAGAGGAAGGCTAAGAAGAATACAAAAGGAATTTATATAGAATATATATCTGTTATATGTTAGTATACCAACCGTGGAGATTATGTTAGGGTTAATCAATTTCTGAAAGCGGTACGATGTATATACGTATGCAATACAGACTTTAAAGTGGTGGTGGTGGTGGTGGTGGTGATGATGATGATGATGATGATGATGATGATGATGATGATGATGATAGCATATATGTGCTTCTGTTCAAATTCTGTGCGGATTTGCGAGTTAGACATAAATAAATCCAATTTCGACAATATGCTTCTGAAAGCCGGAGGTTTCATCGGTCTTATCGTTGATAGAATAACACCTAAGATGTATTTCAGTCTAATCAAAAGAATACAAATCGTGTATGCATTTATTATTTATTGACCTAATATACTAACAGGGAGACTCGACGTTTTCCGGGATTGAATGATGATCAACGAATATTTCACACTCCTATAGTTTTATTGTCATCGAAATCTGTGAAATCGCCCAGAAGGAAGCTTTGCATGCCCTCATGCAGTAGCTTAGACCAAAATATATGTTATTCTGTATTGCACTCTACTGTTTCTTCTATAAATTATTTTATATAAAATACTTTCCAGTAAATGTAAAAAAAGAAAACCACTAAGTAATTTACGTGTGGGGTTTGAACCTACAGATCACATCATGCAAAAAAATAAATAAATAAATAAAAACACCTAAATTTTCAAGTCTTATAAAATTCGTTGCTGTTAATAAAACAAAAATTAAGAAATTTATATGCGGAGTTTGAACCTACAGACCACAGCATGCAAAAAAACAAAGCAAAAAAAACACGCTATCAACTTACCCACGCTAGAATTTTCACGGCCCGTTGTTCTATCATTGTTGCTAAACGATTACATGGAAGAAATGGCTTCAACAATGATAGATAAATTAAAATAACGATTTCGATTATCGGTAATTATTGGGCGTATTCTGAGACAAAACTTAGCTAAGATCACTCCCAGACTCATACACAAATAAAGTTATGTAAATTTTAAAGAAAATCTGTTCAACCGTTTCGGAGTCTATAAAGAACGGACTCAAAACTTATCACTTTTATTTTTAATTTAATTCCCCCCAAACAGAGTACATGACAACTGAAATCTAAAGGGCTACTGTGAATTAGGAACGATATCTTCAGGAGCATTCTTACTGGGGGGTTTACTAGCAATATCTTTGTTCACATACATTTAAATTTCTACATGTTGGTATAGTCAGAGAAAGAAGGGGCAGTACGAGAAAAGAAGGCATTACATTAGAAACCTTCCAGCATATGAGAACCTCTACAGTGAAGGGGTTGGACTTTTTTTGATTGTCGGGTTAGTCCCAGGCATTTAAGTCAAGTAAGAGGGAACAAGTGTAAGAAGTTCGTGATAGTACATTTATTAAGATGCTTGTAATGCAAACACAGGGATGCAAGAATTGCAGTGATGGGACAGGGGCTGGAGCTTGTTAGAAATTGTATAGTCTATTAAATTAGAGCTTTTATTTTTAACTTTTCTAAGAGAGATAGGCTAGCAGTTGATGCACCAGCCCCGAGGTGACAACAATACTTGATACATGTGCGAATGGTATCTTTGCAGAGATATAGGATACTGGCAAAACGTTTTCTAGAACGATAGAGGAAGCCCACTGTCCTTGCAGCAGCCTTGGTAATGTCGTTTATGTTATTATCATTGTCTTTCTAGGGTCTGGGATCAGAAATTTATCATAAAAATATCTTAAAATACATTCCATATAGTTTCATCTTTAGTGAAACTGATCTTAGTTGATTTCTATATCTTTTGTATTCGCATCTTTTATCAATGGGGTCTCGGTGTCTATCTGAAGCTGAAACCATGATAATATTACTTCCATTAATGTTTTAAGAAGTCATTACATATTAGTATGGTATATGTTTGTTTCTCATGATACTATCTTCCTTGAGAATTATCTTAATTTTTTTGGTGGGGTGAGTGGGTGTGTCTAGTATCAGTTCTGTTGTCAGGAGACTATTCTCTTGGACACTTATCCTTTTGTTGCTAGTTTTATATCTCTTCTGCTTCCATGAGATCAGACTCCCAGCTGTCGTCATGAACACCCTACTTTTGTCATGAGTATTTTTTATTAGTAAAATGGACACTTACATTATATATGTGTCGATGAAGAACTTACAGCATGTGCCAATGGCATTTAACTACCATCTTCAAATTTATGAAGAAGGACAATTTTGGTGCGATATTCACTTGTGTCCAATGCTACAACAATCTTAAGTTTAGAGAACAAAATTTAGCAATGCGAAATCTGAGAAGAAAACGGTTTCATTTTGTCAGATCATCATTATATCGTATGAATCCAAAGATTCTATTATTAGTAGTATAGTTGCTGATATTTTTCTAGTCAGAATTATTTCTAGAAAGACTTTAGGTACTTACGAGAGGGGCCACATGATGGTTGGCAACATCCTAATTGAAAGTTATTTTTGTGGAACGAACTGGATTCCGACTTGGGATACCCAGCTCCTCAATCAGTTTCGTTAACCACTGAACCGCTTTCACCTTTAATTTTGCCAGATAATTCCTATTTGGTCCCCCGACAAAAGGAGGGTTGACCTGTAAATTTACCTTTGACTGTTCGTCCGTTCATCTGTCTGCATTTTTCTCAATAACCACGTCTTGAATTTTTTTTAATTTTGCACAAACATTAAACATGATATAAGTAAAAATGTAACAGAACGGATTCTCCGGGGAAAACGCTTATTTAGAAAAATTGATGCCTTGGATTTTTATAAAACTTTCTGAAAAAGTGTAACTAACTGATTTCTATATAATTTTGTTTGTCTGTACTTCCCAATCACCCTTGGGTGTGCCCCATGGACTCTTTTAGGGCTAATAAAAACACTCCATTTTTGGGACTATTTTACCATATTTGTCCCAAATTTTCTGTGTATGTCTATTTAGCCGTTTTCCACGGTGCTGAACTCGAAGTAAAATATGTTAAGGCCTTGGGGACTTTGGGGGCTAAATGGGGGTGGGGAGGCAAATGATAGAATAAGTCATTTCTTTTTATGCATGGCGCAGAACTTAAATTTACATATGTTAAGGCCTAAAGCTGCACCGTTTGTTAATTTTCACCAGGATTTGACGTCCCCTGGGGACTTTTGGGGCTAAATTGGGGCTAAATTGGAGGGGGGGTAATGCTGAACTTAATCATTTTTTATGCCTCGTTCACTGTGCACTCACGAGGGACAATGCATGATTCACTTGTTTACTCTGTTTTTAACGGATTAAGAAGTGTTCTTAATTTGTGTATGTTTAGTATTTACCTATCAAAAAGTTTGTAGTGTCATCACATTTTTTCGAATGGGCCTTTTATTGTCTCTGTTTTAAAAGGATCTTCTCCTATTTGGATCAGTTTTTTTTTCTTTTAAAGTTTGGTATAAATTTGTACGTACACGTGTAACATAGCGCGGACGCGCATGTGCAAATGCATGCGAAATGACGTCACCGGTAGGGAAAAATAAAGACTTTAAAAAGTAGATCACGTTAGAGACAGAAACACCATTCAAGATCCCGTTAGAGACGTGGATGACGTTCGAGAAGACCGTCTCGTGAGTGACGTCACAGCGGTAATCATAGAATGAGAAAATAAATATCGGTGTACAAAAAAAAAGAGACAAAGCCAATCGGCAAATCTTGAGATTAAATTAAAACCTGCATTCTTTTAATTATTTTGGATATTTTTTATGTAATGACAATTTAGCAGTTTCTTCCTTGAAGACATCGGCCGAAATGTTGAGAGAATAAAATCCAAGAAATTTGAAAAATCCAAATCATTTAAATTACAATATTGTCTATAATTTATTTGCAAAAAGTGATTCATAAGTATTGATTATCAACAATTTGATGCATATTTCTTCAATTTTTATCTGGTCATCCTTAAAATGATTTACCCCTGACCACAGAACAGATGTTACACTATCCTCTCCGCTCCAAACTGAGTATTAAAAAAATTTTCTTTTACATAGGCGTCACCTCTTATCAAGGTCCGGAGGCCACTCCATGATAAAGGTTAAAGAGTGTACGGTAGTCAATGTGACGGTATCATAGGAATCTTTAGTAGCGGAAATATGGTAAATTGGATAACTTAAGGAGCTCATCAAGAATTTGTTTACGTTGGACTAGAAGACGACCATATTGTAGTCAGATGGAAAGCAGACCAAAGGAACAGTGTTTCACAGGCTTAGAGTTCTAATATAAAGCTTTTCTTATAGAATCACCTTTAATAGAATAAATAGTATAGTAGACAGACAAATAAAAACACTAGTTGTATTAAGTACGATGGGAGGTAACGGTAGTCAAGTGGTTAACAACATAGACTGACCACAGGGTGTTACAAGTTCGAATCCAGCTCGTTCTACAAAAATCATTTTCACTTAGGATGTCAGCAACCTTATCAGGTCCCTCCTGCAAGTGGCTGATGTCTTTCTAGAAAGAATTCTGAATGGAAAGCTAGGTCAGTAATAGAATCCACAGATTCATGCGAGGTGAAAATAATGATTGAATATGATAAGTAATATAAGTAGAAGTAGAGTTATTACTTAAGAGAGACAATTTCTTTTTCAAATCTGTTTGTAAATGTTATGAACTAGCTGACGTAAATACGAAGATTTGGACAAAAATATCATTGTCATAAACATAAAATTTAAAAAATAAAATTTAATTTTTTTAAAGCCTTTTTTTAAATGTTTACTGAAAAAAATACATACATCATCATCCTCATCACCATCATCATCGGTTTAACGTCCTGGCATGCTGGCATGCGTTGGTCAGCTTTAAAAAAATAACCTCCAAACTAACCTGTCTCAGGTAAAATCTTTTTTTGTCTCCGTCTTTGTCTGTGCCTCTGCCTCTGCCTCTGCCCCTCTATCTCTCTCTCTCTCTCTCTCTCTATCTATCTATCCCCCCTCTCTCTCTTTCTCCTTCTCTCCTTTAAGTCAATTTCCTTCGATGTTTTCCTTGGCTTTCCTCTATGAACTGGACCAGCTTCCTCAACTGTTCTACATTTACTGACCAATTGTGCAAAATTAAATCACAAAAAATCATGGCAGTCTAATATTCAGCCAACATTTAACCATCATCAGTTTAAGCCCGAATTTTATACACGAATTCTTGGCACAAAATAGAAAACAGATTCCAATGTCAACTTTATAACAATCTTATCAGAGAATCTGACATTGACATAAGAAAATCTCAAAGCTTTAGGGCTTGCTATGAAAATTGAAGAACTGATTCGGATAATCTATGTAATTTCTCCAAATAAAGAATTCGAAAATAATGAGATTTATTCACCTTCTACGTCTCCAAGATTTCTGAACAGCTAGCGGGTGGAGGGTCCAATGTGATATCTAAATATCAACATTACACATACGATAATAGATAAGATACACACACACACACACACACACACACACACACAAACACACACATATATATATATATATATATATATATATATATATATATATATATATATATATATATATATATATATATACATATGCAAATATATATAGTGAAAGAGGAGGAAAGAGATAGGGGAGATAGTAGATAGATAGACTAACAAATAAGACGAATTATAAAGGTAGAATATACAAAATGTAAAATTTATATAAAACTCACTCGTCCATTACTGCATTAAACACACACACACACACACACACACACACACACACATATATATATATATATATATATATATATATTAAATTAAAAATGGCTTAATGTAAACAAGTTATAAGGTATTTATAGCTTCTCTTCCATTTTTAATCATGTCAAAACGCACTTTATCTTCTTCTTGATGAATTGATTGTTGTTACTTTTTCTGATCAGTTAATAACAAAATAGATTCAATGATTGATATAATAATTAAGTGATTCATTTTGTGCTACGAAACAGATACTGTCAAGAATTGCAAATGTCAGCTGAATTAAAGGAAAAAGATTGTAAGATGGTCAACATCATAAACGTCATGAACTTTTGAATATAGACTTTTGTCATTATTTCATTATATATATATGTGTGTGTGTGTGTATGTGTGTGTATATATAAAGTATATTATACTAGACATTTTAGCCCATCAAAAAAGGGCTTAAAAGTTAAACAAACAGACAGACTAACAGACTAAGAAACATATAATATAGATTAATAATATATTAATGGTTTATATATTTTATACAATTATTTGGAAACGATTTTAATTAAGTAAAGGGTTACAAATAATCTAATAATACAATGAAAGGTTATGGTGTTTAGAGAAATGTGTCTATTCATGGTGTTTAGAGAAACTTGTCTATTCATACCGAAATAGAACCACATATGATATTTTGACAAAAACAGAACGGGCAGATTACACATTACTAAGGCAGTAGTTTTACGATATTAATGCCAAGTTCGTCGGGTTGAAATTCGGGAATTACTTACTCCCTCCTGCAGATACTAAGTTTCATATTTTTCCACAAATACATTTTTTAATAAAGTAGTAAAAGTCAGTTAAAGATGGTAATTGACGTACCCAAGTACTGTAGCAACACTACTGATATTGTAACATATCTCATAATATATAAAATTTAATAAATAAATGAAAAATGATAAAATGAAATATAAATTAATAACTTAAATTTAAAAAATAATGAATAAATAAATAAAATTTTAACAAAAGGCATCAGTCTCGACTGATACCACACAAAGTCGCTGTGAAAGGCCAAGGAGGATTGAAAGACCGAGGAATGAAAACATTATTGGAATTGTGCAGAGAAGATTGGGCCGTTGGGAATGAGTCTTCTTGCCACCTAAATCGCATTGGTAAGCAGCTGTTGTGATAATGCAAAGTCATTTGAAAAGTTATTAAAAAAGGTGGAGATTGCTGGAAATCTGGGGAGACTTGTTGTCACCCAGACTCCAAAGAACACCACTAGTTGTTCTCAAGGTGTAATCTGTGATGATGAACTGCATGAGAACTCTTAGTAGATATTATAATAATAATAATAATAATAATAATAATAATAATAATAATAATAATAATAATAATAATAATAATAATAATAATAATAATAATAAAAAATCTGATTTCGTTCACCAACGTCTCCCTGAAAAGAGATGGGATTTGTTCTCAGAGGAATTTCCATAGCAGAGCTTCTAAAGATCAAGGGTTTTCCTAAGGATATTAGTGGTAACTACAATATCCGAGGTCTTAAAGCCGCCCAAAACATTGGGAATTCGTAGTTTTTTCAAATGTCTTCCAGACGACTTGATACTACACCTAGCGTACCAACTAAGACCGGGATTATTTTTGTTTTAATCCCGTGTATACGCCTTATCTTCTAGGCCAATAGAGCATAATTGCTCCACTTCACGTTCTTCTTCTCTCTCAGTTTCCTGTCCCAGGGTACTAAGAACTCTACAATTTGCTACTTTTTAAAAAAAATTGCAATGATGACTAAATCCGGACGCTTATGTTCCAATTTCTTGGTCGTTATGACACTTTCCTTCTATCATACTTCTACATTGCCATCCTTACTTGTTCTCACTTTATCAACACACTTCATTCCAACCTTCTTACACATCTCCCAGTATATCTTAAGCACCATACGATCGTGTCTTTTGCAGTAGTCTCTCAGAGCCAATCTACAACACCTTGCTGCAAGATGCCCAATTGAGTCTGAGGCCTTACCACAAATCCGGCATTCTGCAGCAACTTTTTCTCCTAAAACCCCTTTTTTGAACAGTCGTGTTCTTAATGCCTGCTCTTGCGCTGCACAGACAAAAGCTTCAGTATTCTTAGCCAGATACCCAGCTCTAATCCATTGACATGATCTTTCATCAGGCACATCGTCTACATCCTGGAAGACCGAAAAACTATGACAATATGCGCTGTAGGGATGGACGATTAGCTCCAATAATGCTTTGCAAAGAAGATTCTAGCAATGGAACCTGCATGCTTTCGTAATCATACATATGGAATTTTCCCAAAAAAAAAAATATTCTTGTTTTTTTTTTTGCTTTGACCTGAGTGATCGTTGTAAGATAATTTATTTTTATATATTTCAGACAGTTGAACTAAATTTAATTTTTCTTTCCATGTTCTAATCTAAATAACATCTTTATTTGGAATTCCCCAACAAATAGAAAAGGAGAAAGAAAAGTCCACGCATTATCTTCCTCTAGACGCTTAGCCAGAATGTCTCTCTGTGATATATCTGAATGTAAATGAAACTATTTGATAAGAAGTAAAATGTCTTACCCCAAACGATAACATGTGTGTGGAAGTCCTCATAGAAATCAAATGTATAATTGTCCATCCAAGACATTGCTCGACACACACACACACACACACACACACACACACATATATATATATATATATATATATATATATATGTGTGTATATATATATATATATATATTGATCATCGGCCACTATGAATAAGCAGACTGTATATGCTAGTCAATGACCGACGAACTATGGCAATATGCACTATATGGACGGACGATTAGCTCCAATAATGTTTTGCAAAGAAGATTCTAGCAATGGAATCTCTAGATTTTCGTAATCACACATGCAGGATTTTTTTCTGTTTTTGTACGACCTGAGTGATCGGAATAAGTAAAAAGTAACTTGTTTCTCTTTGGTGCTACGATTAAGATCTAATATTATATCTACGTATAAGAGCATAACTTATTAACTACCTTTATTGATTCTTACTTTATTTATTTACGAATCACTATAATTTAGGTATACAGCCTTTCTACCACTTAGTTACTGAAATTGTTTTCTTTATACTATTCTCATGTAGGGGGGAAAAAGTAACTAATAACATAAAAATTAAAAAAATAAAGACCATAGCAAATCATGATATTCACTGTCCACGACTATGCACGCCTTTCTAAGAGAGACCTATCTTCAAATTCCCTCCTACAGAGAGAAGATTTCGACTTACACTAAGTAGATATTAATAAGTCCCTATAAATTTGTGTGTGTATATCTGTTCTGTCTTTGTCCATTCAAGTCTTTTATGTACGCGTAATAATGCATGATACATTCCATATACATGAGAGGTATACACTATCCCTGCTTCAGAACCACAAGAAAAACAATTCTGGGTCCGGTGTTGCCACAAACACCACAACATGAAAAATGTCAAATACAAATATCACAAACCGTGAGACCCAGGAGAAAGATCTGGTGGTCATGATCGGCAGGTTTTCCCTCTGTAGCCAGCATGGGGGACCCGATCGTCATCGTGCGAATGTTGTCTCACTTTCTAATTTCAGAAATGCAAATAACACGCACGCTGAACAGGTAAGTATAACCTCTAATTTCAAGGGCCGAAATGAAATTGACCAAACATAGCACAACCAAGATAAGCATTAACAAAAGAATACCCTGAAGAAAGAAATAGACATTTAAATAGAATTTAATTAATTATCGTAATTGAATGCTATTATAGAAGCTATCCTAAATATAGATATGGAGGTTTCAGAAACGAATAAAAGAGCTATGAGACTTTCCAGTTACTATCATACGCAGAACAAAAAAGGAATTGCGGACAAGCAAGACTGATACTCAAGCTCATCCCACACATCATTACAGATACAATCACATACCCAAACATTTTAATATACGCAGGCGCCAAGATAGTAAGTTTTAAATTCAAATCAGAAAAACAGCCGGGGAAAGATGCAGAGGCAAAACCTGGATGGGAAATGAGGCTAGAAACCCAAGTCAACAAACATAAAAAACAAGCAAAAACGATAAACAGGAAGAAAGCAACATGAATAAGATGGAAAATTGTGACTAACAGAAAGAGACTAAACAAGAAACATGAAGAACTGGACCAAAATAATAGCAGCAAAAGAAGGGAGATTGAGACGATATAGATACAAATCTGAACAGTGCAAGCAAAACTGGAAATTTGAAAACGATGAGAGCCTATTCTACTAAAATGTGAACGGAGGAAAACAAAAACAGAACGGCTAACCCCGATGGAAACAAAACTCTACTGGAGTAAGATATGGGAAGAACGACCGGACTATAATAGAAATGTCGAATGACTGAAAAACATGTAAGAAGAGTTACAACAAATCGAGGAAAGAACAGTGAATTAAATCAGTAAAGAAACCTTAAAGAAAAACATAGGAAAATGACAACTGTTTTTGTTTTCCTCCGTTCACATTTTGGTAGAATAGGCTCTCATCGTTTTCAAATTTCCAGTTTCGCTTGCACTGTTCAGATGTGTATCTATATCGTCTCAATCTCCCTTCTTTTGCTGCTATTGATCAGGACACCATGGGATACATGCATACTGGTTCAAAAAATTCACAACATTACACCAAAGTGTAGCTCAAAGCATGAGAAGATGTATACAGAAAACAAACATGCGAAATTGGATGACAAAAGGTAGAACCCACTGATACAGAAGCATCCCCCAAGAATGGATAATAAAATGCTTTAAAATGTATGAAATACCAGGATCATCAACATGATAGAAAATGTAATGAAAACATGGAGACTGGAATTGACAACTGATGCACAACACATAACAGAAATTAACATACAAAGAGGCATCTTCCAAGGAGATTCACTATAGCTACTGCTGTTTATTATAGCCATGATGCCCCTGAACATTATACTAAGAAAATGTTAACCGGATACAGGTTTTCTAATAAAGAAGAAAAAATTAACCATCTGTACATGGAAGATCTGAAACTTTATGCAAGGACCAAAAAGGAACTAGAGACACTAATAAACACTACCAGGTTATTCAGCCAGGATATCCAAATGGAGGGTTGTGTAGAAAAATGCATACTACTAACAATAAGAAGGGGAAACTTGATAAGAGAGAAGACATGGAACTACTTAATCAAATGGCACTAGGGGAACAAGACGTCTATAAATACTTGGGATTTCTGGAAGCAGACACCATCCAAGCGACAGAAATGAAAGAAAGAATTGGAAAGTAATACCCCAGAAGAACAAGAAAACGCCTAGCAGAAACATAATATATAGGATAAACCTATATAGCAGAAACCTAATAAAAAACATAAGCCTATATAGCAGAAACCTAATAAAAGGTATAAATACATGGGTAGTATCATTAGTAAGATACCTTGGACCGTTCATAGGGTGGACTAAGGAAGAACTGAGACAGCTCAACCCAAATAACTAGGAAACTCATGACAATGCATAATGCACTACACCCAAAGGACGATGTTGACCGACTCTACATGTAAAGAAAGACTGCAGGAGAGGATTGCTTAGTATAAAAGACTGTGAATGCCGCAAAAAAGGACTAGAAAATACATAAAGGATAATTATGAGATCGAGAGACACGAAAAAAATACACAAAACAGAGACAGAGGATAAGACGAGAAAAGAAAAATGGGAAGAGAAACAACTACAGGAAAGATTCATCAGGATGACAAAAATGAGAATAACGAAAGCACTTGGACATGAATGCGAAAAGGACACATACATTGCAGCACAAGATAACTCGATAAGAATCAATCACATCAGAACAAAAATCGACAAAGCACAAGAAAACAGCAAATGCAGACTTTGTGGAGAATGAGCCGAAACGATAAACAATATAGTAAGTGTATGCAGCAAACTAGCCCAAAAGGAATACAAGGACAGGCACGACCAAGTGAGAATGGCAGTACATTGAGAATTATGCAAATAACTGCATCTGGCATGCACAGACAAATGGCACAAGCATAAGCCGGCAACAGTACTTGAGGACGAGAATTACAAAATCCTGTGGAACATGGTCATACAAATGGATAAACCCATCTAGACAAGAAGACCGGATGCCATATTAATTAACAATAAAAGAAAAGTCCTGCCGAATCGTAGACTTAGCTGTTCCAGCTGACAACAGAGTGAATATCAAAGAAAAGGAGAAACGAAGCAAATACACAGAGCTAACCAGAGAGCTGAAAGGGTTATGGATCATGAAGAAAACCAAGATAATACCAATAATAGTAGGAGCACTAAGAACAATTCCGGAAAACTTTGAAAAGTTTGGTCGCCGCCAACAAGAAATCATTGGTAATCGGCCGTTGCAATAACACAAATTCTTTTGCAAAGTTTATCTAAAGAGGCGGAGAGCACTAGGAATGAGGGGAAAGATGTGAGAAAAGTCCAGCTCTCTGAAAAGGTCCTTTCCTAAAGTCCAACATTTAAACCCCTCGGCCGAAAATTCCCAGGTAACATTTATTGAAACAAATACCTAGAAGATACTGTCAAGTCTGCTGCAAAGAAAGTGGGCTCCCACTGCTAGGTAAGAACACATGTTATATCTCTACAATATTGCATCCCTTTGTGTTTTTTTTCAAAAAGTACTTTAACAGAATATGTTATGATGAACTTTATGCGCCTGTGCCACTACAAGGTAAATACTCCCAGCCAAGTAAACAACGAGCAAAATCCTACTTTTTCACTAGAGAAGGTTCTAGATACTAGTAAGCTTTCTACACTAACTGCTTCTTTACTTGATCTGCTAGCCTTTCTAATTCCTCCCTTACTCCATGCTTCCCTTACTGTACCAACCTGTAAACAATTAAATGTGATGTAAACTGTTATATTTGCAAATAACGTATAAAGCAATACAAATGAAGACTCAACAAACAAAGGAAGATCAATAAGAAGTGTATTAGGAAAAGTATATTTACAGTATATTTCCATAATGGTTGTAAGGTAAGAGAATCTTGGCTGGAGAACGTATCTGCTCTCGGCTCGGCCTTCGGTTGCTTCTGGTTAACACACACTCAGACTAACAGAGTCTTGTTATTTATGTGTAATATTATCCACATATGTAAATGAGTATGTGCCACCACAACACCCTCCTCCCAAGATTTGGAGTCGCACAGATTTCAATATATTTTTCTCTTGGGATTTAACATTAATGGTTCATTAAACTTTCTTTTTCTACCTGATCTTCGGGGTTCAGGTGTATATTGAGGCGGTTCCAAATTAAAGGATTCATATATGATGTCCATGGCTTCTTCCTCCTCGACTGCTGTTGTATAATCACCATCTTGAATGTGGCGTTTTTTATTTGGTTCAGGCGCCTTTTATGTATATTTTGTGGACCTTTAATCATGTATGTATAATCACCAATGCGTTTATCCACTACTCCACATTCCCAGTAAGAGGTGTTATCCCTGTAGCACTTGAAATATACTCGATCTCCCGAGTTATATTTCTTTCTTATCATGTGTGTAGTGTTTCGGACAAATTGCCTGTCTTGGCAATAGTTTATCAAACGCCGATTTCACCTTTCTGGCAAACATTAAATCAGCTGGTGATATGTTTGACGGTGTATTAGGGTGCGGTGTTATCCTATATATTTGCAAAAATTGTTGCAAAGCTTTTTTCCGTTCGTATCGCAATGGATTTTTTCAACGCTCGTTTTAACGTGTCCACGAACCTCTCCGCGAGGCCGTTTGACCTTCGATGGTATGGAGGAGTAGTGATATGCTTTACTTGGAACGTGTCACAAAATTCCTTAAAGTCTGTGGATGTGAATTGAGTTCCATTGTCAGTGACCAATGTGTCTGGTACACCAAATCGTGCAAATAATTCGTGTTGGAATCCTATTGAGTTGCTCGTTGTTGGATTCCCGCAACGCATTACCTCAGGCCATTTTGTATAAGTATCTACTACAATTAAGTAGTAATTTTCTCCTACTGGACCAACGAAGTCCATGTGGATTCTCTACCATGGGTGGTCGGTTTTCGGCCAAGGTTAGTGTACTATAGGTGGGGATTTTGCCGCTAACTGGCATCCTTTACATCTATGTATTGTTGTAGCTATGTCGATGTCCATGTTACGCCAGTATACGTAGCTTCTCATTAGAGATTTCATCCGATTTATTCCCGGATGTCCTGTGTGGAAGTCTCTCAAAATCCTCTTCTGCAACGTTTTAGGTATTACTAGTCTCTCGCTGTATAATAACACATCGTTACATATGGAAAAAATTTCCTGAACGTTTTTGTCATTTATAATTTTTTCTTTTATATCATTTATGTATTCATCTTTATCGACTTCTGTTTTAATGTCCGACAATGTTACCGGTAGTTCTTTAATGATGTTTGCTACCATATTTTTCACTTCGACATTTGTTCGAATTGACGCAATCACTGATTCTTCCAAATTATGTTTCTGTAGTATCAGTCTTGAAAGTCCATCCGCATGGCAAATCTTTTTCGATGCTAGATGTTGTATCTGGAAATCATAATTCAGTAGGATCGTATTCCAGCGCAGCAATCTATTTGCAGTGTATACAGGCAATCCTTTTTTTTTGGGGGGGGGGGGATCCGTAGATTGTGACTAATGGGTTATGGTCGGTTTCAAGTATAAAATATCTACAATATAAATATCGGTGGAACTTAGACACTGCAAAGATTATACTCAACCCTTCTTTTTCAATCTGTGAATACGCCTTCTCTGCTGGAAGCAGTGTTCTCGAAGCATAAGCTATCGGCTTTCTAGATCCATTAGGCATGATATGTTGAATGCATGCTCCTACGACGTAGGAACTAGCATCACTAGCGACGACTATATTTAATTTGATGTCATAGTGAGTTAGAAATAATTCAGATGTTAGTGCGCTCTTTATTTTGTCAAAAGCGGTTTGACATTCTTGCGTCCAGCTCCAAGGTGTGTCCTTTTTTAACCAGCTCATTTAAGGGAGCTCGCAAATTATGTATCCCTTCAATAAAAGATTGGTAATAATTTGCGAGTCCTAAGAAACTCTGCAAGATTGTTACGTTATTAGGTGCTGCCATGTTTTTTATTGCCACAGATCTTTCTGGGTTTGGACATCGCCCATGTTTATTTATTATATGTCCAATATACTTATTTTCGCTCATACAAAAGTCGCATTTATTTTCTTTTACTTTAAACCCGAATTCTTGTATTCGAGTGAATACTTGTTTTAAATGCTCCTTATGTTCTTCTAGGGATTTGCTCCTGATAACAATGTCGTCCAGGTATGCACATGCGCACTCAATACCACTTAGCATTGTGTCCATCGCTTGCTGAAAGATTGCAGGCGCTACTTTGATGCCAAAGGGCAACCGGTTTTATTTGTACAATCCCTTATGCGTGTTGATGCATAGTATTTTTGAGCAAATCTCCTCGACCGGTATTTGTAAATACGCGTCGCTCAAGTCTATCTTGTAGAGGATATTACCACCATTCAACTTTGTGAATATTTTCTCTGGGCTTGGTAGAGGGCAATGGTAATCTTGTAATATGGAGTTTAGACCTGTCGAAAAGTTTGTGCACACTCTAATTTCATCATTCTTTTTCTTTACATATATGGTTGGGGCTGCCCAGTCGCTGTGTTCATTTTTTGTATAGTATGCCTGTCTGTTCCAATCTGTCTAATTCTGTATTAATCTTTTCCAATCTAGCGAACGGAACATTTCACTTTTTTCTAAAAATTGGGCTGGTGTTTTCTTTAAGTTCGAAGGGGCCTTAAATTTATTGCAACGATCTAATTTAGTCATTAATACTTCAGGGAATAATTTTTTTAATTCCTCTTTTATATTTCCTGTTGTTGGAGTAGTACATTCGATTTTTACAGAATGTATTGATTGGCTTATCCACAGTCCAAATTTCTCAATCAAATCTATTCCAAACAGATTTTCGCTATTTTTCAATACGAAAATTTTTAATTTCTTCGTAATCCCTTTTAATTTTATCGGAAGGATAACTTCTCCTTCAAATTTTATCTTACCACCTGTTACCGTCCGAGCTGATTTACTTGTTTTCATCATGATTGGTTTACCCAACTTTTTTCCATGTATTCAAGTTTATTATAGACATATCGGATCCTGAATCCAGTTGAAATTTTATTGGCGTTTTAAATATTTCCACTTTTATGTATTTTCGCCGATTTTTGTCTAATTTTTCATTTGATTTTGTTTGCTGTACTCTCTTTCTAGTGAAATCTTTATATCTGCAACAATCGCTTTTGTGTCCGACTTTCTTGCAAATGTAGCATTTTTTCCTCATATAAGGGCAATCTGATTCCCAATGTCTTTCTGCGCATCTCTTACAGTTATATCTAGGGAGAGACTTGTTATATTCTTTACTATAATTATAATTATTATATTTGGAATATCTCTTTCCATTTTGACTGCTTTTATTTGTATAGTTCTTGATTGGTGTGTATGGTTTTCTAACCTTTCTTACATATGTCACTCCGAATTCTTCTATCTTTTTTATCCTTTTTTAGTGTAATGGCCCTTTCACAATGCTCTGCTAATTTCTGAGATGTTAAATCTTGCTCAGATTCCAGCTTAGACAACACTCGTCTGCGTATTTCTGCATTTTTCATGGAAACTAACCCTTGCGCGAAGATTAGGCATTTGAAATCTTCTACTGTTAGTTCCGCTAGCTTAAAATTATCACAGTTTTTATTGACAAATGATGCGTATGTCAAATAATCTTGGTTGTCCATCTTCCTTAGATTCATACACAACCATCTCTTATGAAAAAGAGATATATTCGGATTGAATAATTCTTTTAGTAATTTTACAGCTTCCATGAAATCTAATTCCGTAGTTTTTTTAGGTAATATTTAGTCTACGAATTTACTGTGTTCTGCTACACCCAACTTCCTGAGTAAGAGGCTCACTTTCTGGCTATTTGGCCAACTTTTGCAGTTCAGTTGAAAAACATCCTCGTATCTTGTATAGTATGCTTCAAAATTCTTTTCTTCCTCCGGCACATAATTAAATGTGTCCATACTATTAAAAATAGTTGTATGGGAGAAATTACTTACCCCATTTAGCCCCAAAAGTCCCCAAGGCCTTAACATATTTAAATTTGAGTTCAGCACCATGAAAAACTACTAAATAGACATACACAGAAAATTTTGGACAAATATGGTAAAATAGTCCCAAAAATGGAGTGTTTTTATTAGCCCTAAAAGATCCCCTTGGGCACGTCCAAGAGTTATTGTGAAGTATAGACAAACAAAATTATATAGAAATCAGTTAGTTACAACTTTTCGGAAAGTTTTATAAAAATCCAAGGCATCAATTTTATTTTAATAAGCACAAAAGTGTTAATTTTAGCCATTTTAACCGGAAAGGCACCCTGCGGGGGACGGGGGTGCAACTAGAGTTTTCCCGGAAAATCCATTCTATTACTTTTTACTCATGTCATGTTTAATGTTTGTGCAAAATTTCAAAAAATCCCAAGTCGCAACTATTGAGAAAAGTGTGGACAGACGAACGGATGAACGGATGAATAGACAAGGGTGAATTTACAGGTCCACCTTCCTATTGTCGAGTGACCAAAAATTATTAATTAAAAAAAAACAGCACCTACTATGTAAGTGTTACAATAGTTCAAGTAATATTTTGTCTAAAGAGTTTCTACTTGTGTTGGAAACTTTTTGGTAATGATAGTTCCTGTTGCAATATGACAAGTCACAATCAAGATAGGCACAAGTGTTGAAGAAGGATTGTAACACACTGTTTGTCTAGGAGGCAAGACTTGTGCTCCATTAGTGTGTGCATAGTATACTCTTTTTCCAGTGTTAAGCATGTTATTTAAAAACAATAAAATTTATGTTATTCTTGGCAACCAGGAAATGAGTGTTATACTTACTAACGTAGTTTCTCTTTGACCTTTTAGCTAAAAACAAAGTGCATTATCTGCTCTGATATTACACTTCTTTTTATTCTGTCCACAATTAGTTAAGTAAAAATCCTTCTAGACTTAGACAATATTTACTTTTGTCCGAATCCAGAGTGCCCTTTTTGATTAAAAACAAATGTTCTCTCTGTACTTTGGTGGTGAGAGAAATAAACAGTTTTATTTGTACGTATATCCAAAAATGTAATTGCAAAACTATTATTAGAATGAAATTGAAAGACGTGTATTTCAGAGCATTTTCACTTCTGATCTGCTTAATATTTAGATACCGACTTTCTTTCTCATATTCATGGCTGAAAATATAGCATGAAACAGAAAAGTAAAATGAAGCTATAAGTTTGAGCCTCTTTATTGATCAGCAGTGGTAAAACTCTGCTGGTTAGTAACAGCATAAGTTCTCTGAACTTCTTGCATTAGCTCCTAATTCTTACAATCATATTAGCACCAGCCCCTCCCTGTGCTACAATATATTTACTATAGTAACGAAATGTCTGAACAACCTTAGTAGCTTCGATATCCAAATAGAAATAAAAAATAACCTCCAAGAAAATTGGCAAGAATGGATTTTAGAGAGCGAGGGTGAGGTAAAGATCTGCACAGATATAGGTTATTTTCAAAATCGAATCTCAAAAAGGCGTTCTACACATGCCAGCATGTAAAACAGATATTAAACTACTACTACTACTACTGGCTCTGTCGGTGGGGCATTAGAATATGCCGACTGCCCCCCTGCAGAGGGTAAAAGTCCCTCAATGGGGGTCCTGGATATGACCTTAAACTATATCCAGTGGTGAGGTCCCAGCTTGTGGGCTTTGGGGAGTGTGGACCCACCCTTTAATTACCATTGCTCCCAGGTCCACTCTGACCCAGAGTGGTAGTATCTGTTAGGGTTCCAACTATGGGTTAAATAGAAACCGACTTGAAAACAGCAAATATATTCTATTAAAAAAATTGTTCTTCAAAATCTTTGGATTCGGCATTAAATAACCCGAAAAGGGTTGATTTGCCGTAAAATAAAAACAACCAACCAACCAACCAACCAACCAACTACTACTACTACTACTACTACTGATGATGATGATGATGATGATGATGATGATGATGATGATGATTTCGATTTCGATTTCTAAACCTGGGATAATCTGCCCTTTCTTTCTTGGTTTCCATATTTTATTCATTTTAGAGGTTTCATGTATTATGGGTTTAATTTGAAATTTCTGAATGTAGCATGGAGAAGGCTAAAGAATGCGAACGACTGAAACATTGTAAAACCGACAACAAATCAAGATAAGGGAAAATGTTGTAAACATCTGTCACAGTCATTAATTTGCTATTTTCTCTTGATGTAAACAGAAAGCAATTACTAAGTAATTAGCCCATCGACTAATAGAATAGATTGACGTATGAATACACTTTGTTGAACTAGTTTCAAAGCGTATCCACATCAGATTCTCCTCTCATGTTACCTGTTGGATTTCGGGAATCATATGATTCGGACGTTATATTGACCAGACTGCATAGAGCTTGATATGAAGCTTTGCGTCTTACATTTTGTAAAGTTTACTATTGTTTGTTTTTATCTCTTTGCAAATCAGCCAAAATAAAAAGGTATTATTTATTACATAATACCGTTGTCTACTCTTCTTCTTCGAAGGACATTTCATTTAACCGTTTCTAACAGGCAATCAACAGAGTCGGTAGCTTCTACAAAACTCTTGTTATGGTTGTCTCAGATATCCACTTGCCTTCAATTCATCAATGTAAATTTTTTTTTCTATGAAAGCAGCTCCAGGGACGCCATGAAGCTACTTAATGTAAAAAGAACAAACTTCAAAGTCAAAAACTAGTCAATGATAAGTATCAGATGGATGGATTCCGGTCCAGAAAACAACTGGTTTTGCTCATTTATCGAAAATATCGCTTGAGAATTGTGAGAATCACACAGACAAATTGAAGGAAACAAGAGTTACGATTATCTTAATAAGCCGTTTTCTATTGCCATTGACATGTTGGTACACAAAAAGGTGCAGTGGAATTGGTTGGTAGGTTGAGAGATAATAGCCAGTTTATGTGCAAGACGTGTTAGACATTGGAGATGAATGATCACTAAAATATCAAGAAAATATATTTTCATAAATATTGAGATCGTTTAGAATGTTTGTTGCTTTCGTGATATCAAAAATTAGGAGAGGATAGAGTAAGGTCCGATAAATTCTGTTATTACTAGGGCTGTGACAACAGCTTATTCTTTTCATTGTTTCGCCTTTCGAGTGTGTACTCGTTGATATCTTACATCTTTTATATCTTTTATATCTTTTATATAGAGTGGTGTGGTTCTCAGTTGATTAAGTGTGTCTAACTATGTTGGATATATACTTGAGAGCCAAAACAATGAAAAGAATATGCTACTGTCATAGCACTAGTCATTACTAACCAGCAGAGAATTATCACTGTCGAAAAAAGAATAAGTCCATCAGAAATATGTAAATAGGGTTATTATGTACAGAACTGAAATCTGGCCAGTGAAGATTAAGGACTTGTTTTGCATGGAGAGAAATGATATCAGAATGATACAATTTATGTGTATTGTAAGCATTTAATACAGGCTTGTATTTGATGATTTCAAAGGAAGATTAAATCTGGAAGCTTCGATAGTACGATTGTTGAATTATTGGTCGGATAATGCTAGAATCTATGAATAGAAAACGTACACAAAGAACCAACCTGGACATTCCAGATATTGACCGAGGTCCTGGCGTCATTTTTCAGACAAAAAAAAATGGAATTCGATCAGCATCAACACACAAACAACAAAAGGAACAAAAAGCAGTTAGAGACGAGTCGCGCAGACGCGTATGTGACAGAAATTCGACGCAACTCCACTAAACCATCCTCTCTTTCTCTCTATCCCTATCGCGGCGTGTAGCTTGTCACAAGTGTGAGTTGAAATGTAAGACAGTGTTTTCATAAACTGGGTGATCGTTGAGTTATTAATATATATATATATATATATATATATATATATATATATATATATATATATATATACGTCTGTGCATATTCGTAAAAGTGTAAAAGTGCAACTGAAATTATACACACGCTCCTTTACAACTGACGCATCGTATAACATGACCTTGTTGAAAGAATGGATGAGAGAAGATGTAGAGCAATTGAATTAGCACGATTAGCGCAAAGGAGAATGCCAAGGTAAACATGGGAGGAAATTATGAGGGTGGACTTGAGAAAATGAGGGATGAATGAGGACCTGACCTAAGATAATTTAGACATTAATTTCTAAAAGCTATCAAACACATACCAACATATTTATTTGTTTACTTGTGTTATCCTCATCTTCATAGTTGTTGTTTCACGACGTTTCGGTCAACTATTCTCTGGCTTTCATCAGATTGTTAACCGCAAGAGAATAGGAATGCTGAGTCTGTTAAATGTATCCTCAGTAATTACTGCCTTCCATAGTTGTTTGGCCAACTAAAAAAAAAAATCCAACCTTGATCGCCCTTCGAGGTCCATGGTGCAATGGATAGAGTCATTGGGTTTCTACGGTTCTAGGTGAGCATTGTTTGCAGATAACGGTTTCAATACTACCCAAAGCCACTCGAAGGATTAGTTGACCAAAACGTGGTGAGACAACAAAAACTATGGAAGGCATTAATTGCTGAGGATACAGTTAAGAAACTCAACATTCCTATTCAGTCGCACCTGACGAAAGCCAGAGCAATTGTTGGCAAAAACGCCGTGAAACAACAACTATGGATATGAGGATAACAAGCTGCAAATAAATAAATATACAAATTACTCATCTTAAAGGATCTCAGTAATAAAATTATATGCCATGTAAAGCGGATATAAAACTGATGATGATGATGATGATGACTTAGCCTTTATTTTCAAGATTACCTGGTTCAAACCATCCTGTTTGAGTCATCTTTGATTGAGCTTCTCCATAAGACAATTTGTAGGTCTTCTTATTGTGTTTTATGGAGGAAAGGATAATCATTTTTTGGCAACAAAAGAAAAGATCATTCAAAATCAGAAAATTTAATTGTCTCTTTCATATAAAGCTTTCTCTTTGTTTTTCATTATTATATTTTACCATTCAAAAAAAAAAAAAAGAACAATAGCAATAAAGTTAAAATCGATTTCTTAAAATTCCTTTGGGAATTACAAAAAGGGTGAATAAGCAGATGGATTATAAAGATGTCAAATTCTTTCTTTTAAATTGTGTAAAACTCATGATAAAAACAAAGAGAATATCCAACTGAAAGATTTCCCTCGGGTTTTAGCGGAAGAGGAACACAATTTAGCTTTTGAAATTAAAGCACTCAACTCGTTTGCTCAAAACCATTTTTTTGTTCAGAGTTGGATTTTGTTTATGCAAAATAATTTTACCAAATATATTTCAGAGTACAGAATAGTTTTACATCTTCTAATTCGTGATTATCCCAAGAAAAAAAAAACTAAAGAAAATAAGAGAAATCCAAATAAATTAGCAAATTTTTAAATTATCTCGAGGATACAACCAACTCAAAAACAAAGCCTTTTTGTTTCTCAGTAAATGCAGAAGGGTTTTTTGTGCTTTTATATGTCACCCTCTCTCTCCTTACTTGTTTTTCACCGATTCTTTACCCCCCCACTCTATCTATCTCCTATCTTTCTCTCCTTCCAAGCCTGTTTTACTTATTTTCTTACCCCCTCGTTGTTAACTTATTTTTAATGTTCTTGCATTCTCTCGTTGAAAGCCTTTCTCTCATTATTAATCTCCCCCTCTCTCTCCTTCTCTATTTCTCTCTCTCTCTCTGCAAACCTCTTTTCATTCATCTTATCTCCCCTCATTGCTAACCTTTCTTTGAATGTTCTTGCATTCTCACCTTGTTAGCTTTCTCTAATTCTTCTCATTTACTTTCTTACTTTACCTCTTAGTTAGTTTTCTCTCCTGCTTTTCTTGTCTATTTACCTTTTATTCTCTCTTTTTGTTACCCTTTAGTTGCATTACCGGCACTCAGATCTCGCCTTTTCCCCGCTTTTCTTACCCCCTTACTATAATCGCTTTACTCTCACTGTTCTTAATCTCTCTCCCTCCTAAATAGCATTTCTCTCACCTTCCCCGATCTCTCTCCTTCTCTCTTTCTCTCTCTCTCTCTCCCTCTCTCTCTCTCTCTCTCTCTTCTCTTAACTCTCTTTATATTCTTGTTTTCGCTTTTTCATTTCCCTTTGCATCCTTTTTTGATCACGTGTAAGGCAACTACATGCAATAAAATAAGTCTTCAGAAAAAAAATTATGTCATCAGAAACCTAACTCTAACCCTAACCGCAACCCGAACCCTAACTACAATACATGAGTTTCGTCAGTTGATGTACACATTGTATTACCGATAAATGGTTTTGATTAGGCTCAAAGTGTTGCATCTGTTCTGATAGTTTACTTCATTTTTTCTGTCCTTGATCATTGAGAAGGAATTTTTTAGACTGAATAAATTTTTATTCTTGTCACCATCGAGAGTGGACCTTTTCAGAGAGCTGGACTTTCCCCACATTTAAATCTGACCTTGTACCTAACTCTGCTTTCATAGGGAAGCAAGTCAATAGGGACTGGCAAAAAATCTCTATCAAGAATTTAAATATAATATAGTATTTTTTCTAGTGTTAGGACGATTTATCAGAATCAGGAATCGGAACTTTTTGGGGTATTGGAATCAGTATCGGAATCGGAAAAAATGTTTGCATATGTTCCGATGCCAAAACGATTCTTTTAATTGTCTTTTTTATGTGATTTTGTTTAAAAGAAAATATTTCATTGGTGGTAATAATGATAAAATAAAAAAAATATTTATTGAATTTTAACTCTCAGTAACATTAAAACTATAGATCATCTCCCCCACCCCACTCTACATAAGTGTATTCTTACGTTTCAGAAAATATGTGCACATTTAACATGTGTTTTATGGTAATCGAGAAAAATAGCAACTTTACAGTTTAATATTTAGAGATTTATGAGAATCGGAATCGATAATTATATCGAAATCGGGAAAGATATTAGACTCGTCTCGTGATTACTTTTCTCTCTGGAAATTTTCATGATCAAAATTCTAATTTTTCCTGTGGCCTTATTACCATTAAACCTTTTTTCAAAGATCAAAAATAGACTAGCATGTATACATAACCGAGTCTATCGTTACTTTACAAATCTTACTACAATGTAACCCATGCAAAGAATATTTCCTCTTTAGTTTATATTTAAACTAGCAGGCCGCCTGGCGTTGCCTAGTTGCAAAATATGCATAATTACTATATTTTAATTAATGCAAATTTCTTATTTATTACAAACCGAAACACCGTAGGTGTCAAATGTAACGTTAAATTCCTTTAAAAACTGAAGTAAAAAAAACAGAAAGAAACTGAAACATGCGCATGCGAGAATCATGTCTTTCTAAACTTCTAAAATGTCTTTCTGTGAGTAAAAAACAATGCTCTCGCTGAGATCGAAACTAAAACCTACAGACAGTGACTCAAGTACAATAACCATCATGCCAGCTTGACGCGTTTTTAAAAAGTGTTTTCAAACCTACTTATTCTTGACATAAGTAATCTGTCATATTCATACATGCGCATTTGTGAAACAGTTGACAAACAGATAAAAATCTGATGACCCCTTCCCCATACACCAATTTTTTTCAATTTTGACCCCTTAGCAGCCCTTTTTCCTGGAGAAAAAAACGATCAAAAAATGCCCCATGTATCTGAATACCCTATATACCAAATTTCAAGCCCGTAGATAAAAAATGTTGGGTGTATAGGTTGAGAAGTGCCCTAACACATATTTTATTGATATAGAGATCGGTCAGCTCCCTCTCAGTACAGACCAATAAGTCTTCTGTGCGTCATGAGTAAGTTGCTGTCAAATAGAGAAGTAGTCAACGATCTCAACAAAAATAACCATCTTAGTGACATGGAATATGATTTTTGTTCTGCTAGATCTACAACAGATGTGCTAATGGTTATATCTCATAGGATTAGCAAATCTCTCAACAGAGGCTTTTTTTCTAGGGCAATTGCTCTTGAAATATCAAAGACCTTTGATAGGTTATGGTAGAAACATCTACTCCACAAGATCTTCAGCTATGGTATAGCGGGAAATATCTTCTCAATTATTAAATAATTTCTCTCTGATAGATTCATAAGAGTAGTGGTTGATAGGAAAAAATCAGAAACTCACATTATTAATGATGGAGTCTTTCAGGGTGCCATCCTGGGCCCAACTCTTTTCCTGATCTGCATCAATGATCTTCCAAATCACATCCTCAGATCGTTCGTAGACATTTATGCTGATAACACTATCATCTATAGTAACACATCAAAGGCCATAAATGACCAAGTTTTCTCTGATTCTTTCTCCTCTGATATTTGGGAAAAAGCATGGATAGTGTATTTTAATGCATCTAAAACCAGATTTCTCTCTTTACATTATCAACACTCTGATCACCGTTTGGCATCAATTTAAATGAATGGCTCTCGTCTTGGGGAAGCTCCATGTTTTGACAAGCTTTTGGGTCTGACTTTTACTTCTGATCTGAAATGGAACACATACATCAAATCCGTTGCCAAGATTGCTGGAAAAATAGTGGGATCCTTCTTTTGCTTCAGTAGATATCTCACTGCTGATGCAATTATCTATCTATATAAGAGCCAGGTACGTATATCTAGGCAGGAGCTAATAGAATAACTTATCCTGCCTTGACAGAGTTTAAAATAGACTTCAGGGCCTAGTGAAAGATGACCTTTTCTCTTCCCTGCAACCTCTTTCACAAAGAAGAGACGTTGTGGGCCTGTCTCTGCTTTATCGTTATTTTCATGTCAAGTGCTCGTCTGAGCTCTAATCTAAGATCCCTACTCGCCAAACTTTCATGAAAAATACTCTTCTAGCTGAAACCACTGTCAATAATTTCCCCACTCTTTATCTGTGCCTAAACCTAAACGTGGATTCCATGAACAAAGCCTTTGGACTCTCTTCTGTTGTCCTGCTTTCCAGCAGACTACAATTTGGTCATCTTTAAGTTCAACATAAACAAGTTCTTGATGAGCTGTCCCTTTTCGTAATCCAATTTACCAAATTTTCACTACTAACGATGACTACGATGTTGTCCTATTGACTACTGTACTCTCATTAACCCTTACCCTCAAGTGGCCTCCAGGCCTTCATAAGTGGTGACTCCTATGTAAGAAAAGAAAAATCTTTTTTGAAATCCTGTCATTTTGTTAGTTTAGGGTCATCCAATTCTCTTTCACATTAGCATGACGGGAAATTTAAAATTAGATACGTTGAAAGCTCAGAAACGGTGGGCATACTCCTAAGCCTGTTGTTCCTACTTCTCACCAGAGCTTCTTTGCAGGGGCTACCTATCCCTCTGTGGATCACATTATTGCTGGACTGCTTCCCAGGTGATTACAACTGAGTTTCCTTCAATTCTCATATTGCCTAATTCTTGTCCTAAACCGACCTCTACTTGACCAAGCGTAGTTCAGCCGCCTGAATAATATTATTACTCTTATAGTGTTCCTCGTTTTTCGACTGACACTGGTTCATTAATCCTATTCCTTGATTTGTTCTTTGCCTTGATAAGTGGTAGCCCAACATTAATAACAATAAAAATGAAAGGACATTAACCTGAAGTTTAATCTTATTTAATTAATTTAATTAATGAATCCTCATTTTGTGGATGTTGAAGCGTTGTTAGATTCTTAATCTGCAATAGTCCTGAGATGATTCAATTATTGTTACGTCCATATTAATAGGGATATTTTCTTCGCTGTTCATTCGTTTCTTACGATACAAGGTGTTCTGGGAGTCAAAAGAGAGGCCGTAAAAAACGTTTCTGGATTAGAAATAAATATTTGGTGAAAAAAAACTAATATCATGGCTAAACGTTTTATTATTATTCTAATGAAGAATTTTACAAGTAAAAAAGGATGCATTTATGAAAAAGAAATGAGCATAAAAATGCCGCTGTTGCTGCTACTACTACTACTACTACTACTACTACTACTACTACTACTATCAAAACTAATTTGAAGCTGATTTGATCGATTCGATCAAATTGGGACCTAGACTTGAAAGGAGCCCCAAACCAGTACAAAATATGTCTGAAAACGTAAAATGAAGATAATATATTCTTCCTTGTAATCTAATAAGATTTGATAAAGATAAACACAGAATTGACAGCATCCAAAGCATTCACCCCACCCCCACTCCGTCCTCTCCAATTCGATCTTTTTATAAGTATTTTTCTCCCACATATGCAAATGAATGCATTTCATACCATGCGCCCCATGATCCTTAAAGGTCATTTCATATAGAAACGCGTTCCCAAACTAGCACTTACATCTATAGAGCTCTCAATAAACGCCACCAAACACAGCTGGTTCTTAATACATGGTATCAAACGCAGCCGGCTCTCAATACACGGCACCAGATGCAGCTGAATCTCAATGTTATACACAGGACCAAACATAGCTGACTATCACTACATGACTAAACTAAACTAGACCTAATTACATGACTAGACTAAACTAGCTCTCACTACACGGCTAGACACAACTACCCTCTGTACACACTGAGGCACAGCTAGCCTTCTATACATAACAATGCCAATTCTAAAAAAAATGTCCGGCTCTCTAATTCTTATTGAAACTTCTCCATAACACGATGACAATTGTCAAAAAGTCTGGCTCTCGAATGTATAGTCAAAATGTTCCATAACACGACGACAATGTTAAAAAAAAATCGACTCTCAGATGCTTATTGAAAATGTTCCACAACATAGTGACGCCAACTGTAAAAAATACCACTCTCATTAACTTTACTTTTTTTCATGCCCCATCCCTAAAAGTTAGTAATCTAATGGGATTTATTAATTAAAGAAAGAAATAGATTGACAATATAACTTCTTATATTCCAACATGCTCCCTTCGGTGCCTACAGCCAAAATACTTGACCCGAATTCGATCTTTTCATAATGTCTTTTTTCTCACATATGCAAATGAATGCATTTCAAACCATAGTCCTCATGAAAATTTTAATGCACTAGCATTTCAGCCCGGCGTTGCCCGGGTGTTTGGAGGTGTATGTTGAGCAAAAAAAAAAGTGGTAATTGTTTTTTAAATTTGACCTCTATTATGACCCCTTAACATTTATTCTTTTGGGTTCAAATTGAGTTATTAAGTTAGATCCATGTCCAAGGAACCTATATCTAAAATTTCAAGTGTTTAGACCAGAAATTGTCGGAGGAGTTTGGTAGAGTTCTTAAAGGTCAAATCCTTGAACTTTGACTCCTTAAAAGCCAAATTTCTGTCCGAAAACGGATTACAAAGATTTTCCCCAATATCAGTACTCTGTATATCAAATTTCGAGTCTGTACACTAGAAATTGACAGAATTATTGCGTTCGAAAATGCACACACACACGCATGCACACACACACACACGTTTACTTTTATATATATATATATATATATATATATATATATATATATATAGATTATGTTTTATATATATATATATATATATATATACTAGCTGTACCCTGCCATGCGTTGTGTGGCTCAAATTGGCGCAATGGAAAAAGTTCCAAAATGAGAAAAAGCATGTTTTTTATAGGTTTAATTTTCCATTTTGCATGGGTACACAGTTTTTGTTGTACCATTTTCTAAGCTGATATAGAGGTGGCTCTTGAATACGTAATATAAATTGACCATGTGAAAAAACAGTCAGTGTGTAACTGTAA
The DNA here is from genome assembly GCF_053919585.1 of Euprymna scolopes. Taxonomy (NCBI): domain Eukaryota; kingdom Metazoa; phylum Mollusca; class Cephalopoda; order Sepiida; family Sepiolidae; genus Euprymna; species Euprymna scolopes. The sequence continues at coordinate 50,623,813 of NC_136503.1, read as the reverse complement.
GGCCCACAATTGTAAAGATTGTTCCCTGTGCTTTGTTGATGGTTATTGCAAATGACTATAAAATTGGAAAGTTCAATTTCCTAAAGTGTAATGATGTATCCGGTGGAATCATAGGAATGCATGGAATGAAGATATATTCATCTGTGAAAGGTCATGTTAAGATTGTTGTTTCTATGATATTGTTCGTTAATTTTTTTTTACTGCAAGCTATGTGCCATTGCAAAGCTTGGATTGGTTTATATTCTACAACGTGATAATTAGTACACCAAATTTCAGTTGTAATACATGCGGTGGCATCCCTGGCAAATATAGCTGTTGGATAATTAACCACATTATCTGCTTTCACAACAGTGTCGATGGATTTGTATTAGACTACCTCACTTGGAATTTTACATTGAATAATAGCGTTAAGTTCATGGGCATCTTTGTATTGGCCTGAAAGAATAGCTCATTCACTCAGTCAAATGGAATTCTTATAATTTGAATATCTGCAAAAACCTTTTAAACTAACTATTCTTTTGATGAAATAAAATTACAGAAATTACAGTAGTTAAAAGTCAAAGAAATTTGCCCTTAACTCTGATCAGCTGGCACTTTTTCGTACCCAATTTCCCACAAGTGATGCAAAAGTTTTTGTGCGGATCAAACATGCATATTTTGAGTTAAGTTTAATGTCTTCACATGGAACAAAAAAGTAGAGTATTTGAGGCAAGCATTTATTTCATCTGCTGTTGTTGATTGAAGTATAACAGGTAACATTTTCTGAAATCTCCTGCAAGTAATATTACTGCATTCCCAACTTGCAAGGATCGACCAAGAGCCTCAAGTGATTTTTTTACGTACCATTGTGCATTCATCCTAAACAATAAGTTTGCATTTCTGCAATATTTTTCCCCATATTGGATGTTTTGGAGATGTCGAACATGAGATTTTTGAAAAGTTGAATGTTTTAAAGTAGAATAAATAATTCTTCTACTTGGCAGCAAGGTCGCAGGTATTCCTCATGCAGCAAGGGCTAAGGCTATGTCATTTGTTACCAAATGGCTGCCAAAATCAATTTAATTAGAAAGGTTTTACCGGTTACTTCTGGTGCTGTTCAAGGTAGCAGTAATTTCCAAATAACTTCTATTCTCACAGTCAGTAAATTAGGTGACTAAAATAGGATGTACCCATGTATTGACAATGCCCTCTTCACTGTAATAAATTTAGGAGACTAAAATAGGATGACGGATTAGAGATGGACAGATAGAGAGGAACATATATAGATAGAAAAGAGAAAGTGAGAGGAAAATAGAGAAAGAGAAGGAGATAGAGAGATAAAGGAATTGATAGATAAACAGAGAGAGGGGGAGAGTTCGAAACAGAGAGAGATGAGACAGAGGAAAGGAGAGAGATAGAGGGAGTTAGAGAGAGAAAGGGGCTCAAAGAGAGATGGAGAGGGTGATATAGAGAGAAAGATATATTGAGAGAGGGAAAGGGAGAGATGGATAGAGAGAGATATTAAGAGAGGAAGAGGGAGGGGGAGAGAAACAGAAGGTGAACTACACTTCACCGTTTGTTTCCTCGTTCAGTAGAGAAGAAATCTTTCGAGGCTGAGGCAATTTTAATGTTTTGTTATTATCCAGAGTACCCCTTTTTTTTTGGGGGGGGGGCTAGATTTTCCTCACATTAGAAACCGACCGGGTTATCTGTACTTTCACTTAACAAATTAATAAAAGAAAAACATATTGTAAAATTTGAATTTAACATGAAAATACTATTTAAAAAAATAGCACGATAACATAAGTGCATAAGTGCCACTTTAGGTACTCCTTGGGCGTTGAGTTCCATGGCGACCAGCATAATTATTTAATGGTCGCTCCCTTAGCCCCCCCCCTCGTCAAGACTAATGCATGCGCACGTAACATTTTTTTATTTACTGACGTTGGCTTAGTAACTAAACGATTTATTGATAATTTCGTAACCCTTAAACGCATGCCGGAAGATTTAAATTGGTTCATTATTGTTGTAATGAAAAAAAAAGTTTCATTCAACACAAAACCAAAAACACATATTAATGATAAATGATTTATTATTGTATTCATTGAAATTTACTAATTTTTAAATAAAAAAGTTAAAAAAAAAAGTTAATAAAAATAGTTGCTTATGTGCGCATAAAAAGTTTGTTTTTTGTTTTTTTAGATTAGGTCCACCTTGGAATCACCCCCCCCCAACCTCCAAATCTTAAGAACATCTTCCGGAATAAACACCACTTTTGGAGGGGGGGCTATTTGCAAAATTTAACTGATATTTGTTGTCAGCATACCCACCCGAAAATACTATTAAAAAAAACAGGAGGGGTTCAGTGCCCGTGGCAGAGAAGTAGATTTATTTATCAATAAAAGTTGCGGAGAAGTAAATTTTGCGTACCATTGTGCATTCATCCTAAACAATAAGTTTGCATTTCTGCAATATTTTTCCCCATATTGGATGTTTTGGAGATGTCGAACATGAGATTTTTGAAAAGTTGAATGTTTTAAAGTAGAATAAATAATTCTTCTACTTGGCCGCAAGGTCGCAGGTATTCCTCATGCAGCAAGGGCTAAGGCTATGTCATTTGTTACCAAATGGCTGCCAAAATCAATTTAATTAGAAAGGTTTTACCGGTTACTTCTGGTGCTGTTCAAGGTAGCAGTAATTTCCAAATAACTTCTATTCTCACAGTCAGTAAATTAGGTGACTAAAATAGGATGTACCCATGTTTTGACAATGCCTTATTCACTGTAATAAATTTAGGAGACTAAAATAGGATGACGGATTAGAGATGGACAGATAGAGAGGAACATATATAGATAGAAAAGAGAAAGTGAGAGGAAAATAGAGAAAGAGAAGGAGATAGAGAGATAAAGGAATTGATAGATAAACAGAGAGAGGGGGGAGAGTTCGAAACAGAGAGAGATGAGACAGAGGAAAGGAGAGAGATAGAGGGAGTTAGAGGGAGAAAGGGGCTCAAAGAGAGATGGAGAGGGTGATAAAGAGAGAAAGATAGATTGAGAGAGGGAAAGGGAGAGATGGATAGAGAGAGATATTAAGAGAGGAAGAGGGAGGGGGAGAGAAACAGAAGGTGAACTACACTTCACCGTTTGTTTCCTCGTTCAGTAGAGAAGAAATCTTTCGAGACTGAGGCAATTTTAATGTTTTGTTATTATCCAGAGTACCCCTTTTTTTTGGGGGGGGGGCTAGATTTTCCTCACATTAGAAACCGACCGGGTTATCTGTACTTTCACTTAACAAATTAATAAAAGAAAAACATATTGTAAAATTTGAATTTAACATGAAAATACTATTTAAAAAATAGCACGATATCAAAAGTGCATAAGTGCCACTTTAGGTACTCCTTGGGCGTTGAGTTCCATGGCGACCAGCATAATTATTTAATGGTCGCTCCCTTAGCCCCCCCCCCTCGTCAAGACTAATGTATGCGCACGTAACTTTTTTTATTCACTGACGTTGGCTTAGTAACTGAACGATTTATTAATAATTTCGTAACCCTTAAACGCATGCCGGAAGATTATTATTTTTGTAATGAAAAAAAAAGTTTCATTCAACACAAAACCAAAAACACATATTAATGATAAATAATTTATTATTGTATTCATTGAAATTTACTAATTTTTAAATAAAAAAGTTAATAAAAATAGTTGCTTATGTGCGCATAAAAAGTTTGTTTTTTGTTTTTTTAGATTAAGTCCACCTTGGAATCACCCCCCCCAACCTCCAAATCTCAAGAACAGCTTCCGGAATAAACATCACTTTTTGAAGGGGGGCTAATAAACACCATTTGGGGGGATATTTAAAAAAAAAGTCGATAAAAGTCGTCATTTAAAAAGAAATTTAAAATCAAATGTTTGTAAAAGTGAGAAATTATTAATAAATGTTTAGTAACTTTTTTCGGTGCTAATGCAGAGAGATATCCGCGCTATTTTTTAAATCGTGTTTTTTTTTTATTCCAACCAATCTTATATCGAAAAACAAAAAAAAAACTCAAAAAGCAAGCGACAAACCCTTTTTTTGGCCTCATATAATAAAGAAAAAATGTATAAATTAAAAAATTTGGAAGATAAACAAATGAATTATGTTTTTTTTACTTACTAAACAGAAAATGAAATCTTTCGTCAATTCGTGGATGTGAAATGAATCGAACTGGAAGTTCAGTTTTATCAACAGAACAGATTCGCACCACGGTTAAAAAATATATTTATTTTATTTAATATTTTAATAATTCGCGAGGTAAATTTATTTTAATAACATAAAAACATGCCTCGACTCTAAAGATGGGCTGTCTGAAAAATTCAAATAAATTGGTAACGTAGAAATATGGTTTTATTCGTTTGGAACGAACCAAATTTACATTTATATATATATATATATATATATATATTATGTTTTAACAGTAAACTATCGTCATATTACTTCTTTCAGACCCTTTTTCTATTGAACAAAATGGTAGGATGTCAGAGCTACAACTGCCTTAACAATAAAAATCTTTTCTTAAATTTTGAATTTCTGAGAATGAAAACGTAATTTGTGTGTGTGTGCTTTAATTATGTTAACATCAAATGAAGTGTAAAGGGTTACTACAATAGAGGCCAGATATATAGACAGAATGTATGAAAAAACTATAAAAAATAAAAATACATTAAAAACAAATTAAAAGTAAAAATTATAAAATTACACGGAATAAAATATTTTAAAAATTGTAATAAAATACATCTAATGAATTAAATAAAAGTCATAAAAACATATAAAATACTTTCAAAATACAAGTAATAAAATAAATTATAAATGAAAAAATAAAATATTAAAATGCATGAGAAAAACGATAAAAATAAAAAGAACAAAATAATTGAATAGAAAATTAAATAAAAGTAATAAGAATAAACGAAAGAGCTAGAAAAATAAAAATACTATGAAACTGTAAAATTAAAAGTAATAAAAATACTTGAAAAAAAACACTGGAAACAAAAGTAATGAAAAGTACATAAAAACACTGTATTTTTAATGTTTTTATATACTTTCCTGTGCAAATGTAAAATTGAAAGTAATGAGCGACATGAAAAAACTGTAAAAAGAAAAGTAATGAAAATACATAACAAATCAGATTAAATGTAATGATAGTACATGAAAAAACAAAAGATGAAACCAATAAAATACATGTAAAAATGTAAAAAGAAAAGTAATAAAAAATACACACAAAAAAATTGTAAAAATAAAAGTAATAAAAATAAAAAATAAAAAATATAAAATGTATTTTTCTTCAATCTTTACAATACGAGGAGTTAATGATTTCCACAGGGTTTTTTTTATATGAAAACAAATTCCACGTCTCTTGATTGAACACACTGAATTGTATGTTATTAAATAATGAAGAATTTAAGTAATACCCTTTATTCTTAGAAGATCAAATGGTATTGTGACAGCATCCTCGGTGACTTATCAGATTTGAAACCTAAATATCATGGGGCTGTGTTATTTGTTTAGATTTACTTAAAGCTTTAGAAGCCTTTAGATTAAAATCAGAATAACGCGAGGATAAATAGTAACATATGTGTGTGTGTGTGTCTACGTGTGTGTATGTTTGTATATTTATATGCATATACAGACAAAAATAGTAATGTTCATATATATATAATTATTTTTTTTACTATAATAATTAAATACCTACCGACACTAGTGTTTCATCCTTTCGGGAATCTTCAGTGCAGGGTGTCACGATTAATACCAGTCGAACGATTTGAACCCCGCAACACGAGACATCCCTGGCTCGAGTAGGGAGACCTAATTCATTCGGCTACCATTAAGCGCGTGAAATAACGTTGAATTTAAACATCTTAATTTTAAATGTTCTTTACGTCAGTCAGACAGTGAACTAATCGTTATACGATGATCTATGCATAAGAGCTAAATTGACCGACTTTAATTCAAGTGAAAGTGCTCAACAATAAGAAACGAATGTCTTAAAGGGTCTGTCATAATCATTTTTTACTATAATAATTAAATACCTACAGACACTAGTGTTTCATCCGTTCGGGAATATATATATATATATATATATATATATATATATATATATATATATATATATATATATATATATATATAAGTAAAAATAAAATAAAAATACAAGCGACGGTTGTCGTTATGTTATTTGAGAAGGAAAACCGAGAATTAATAAAATAGTAATCAACGTTTCGTCCCTATTTCATGGGACATCATCAGGATTTCGTAGGAAAAATGTAAAAGAAAACAATTATGATCACCTGCGAGTGAAAAAGGAAAAAATCCTAAAGTCCTGTGCAGAATCTATAAATGTGCATGTGGAAAGGTTGGGTTATGCTATGCATATATATATATATATATATATATATATATATATATATATATATATATATATATATATATATATATATACATTAAAACGTGATTCATATGCATATGTACATGCACATTTACTTTTTTTTATCTTATTTATTTTGTTGATATTATATGAGGAGAGACGGTTTAGGACATATAGACTGATTACCCAGGATCTGTATTCATATTTTGCTCTCTGATTATTATATTTCCTATAATAGGGGCTAAATTGTAGAAACCTGTTCTTTGCGTGATGGTGCTAGTATTGGATATAAGTGCCGATTCTAGAAATCTTCGTTTAGCTCTATCTACAACGAATTTGATAATTTTTGCATGATCAAAGTCAAACGAGTGATCATGTTCGGCACATTCTTATGTCCCTTCTATATTCATTAAGTCGGTTTTCTTCCTCAAATAACACACACACACACACATATATATATATATATTTGTAGTCATCAACATACAGTCCTGTTTCGTTGTATCACAACTCATCAGTGCCGCTAGACTAGCATCTCTCCCAAGCCAAGGATTGAACCTAGAACCGTCGTGTTGACAGTCGGTAGTTTTCCCAAACGACCACAGAAGGGACGACCGCAAATAACTCGTCGGAATGTTTATTTAAATAGACATCCGCCACCACTTTTAAATTGCTCAAACCGCCTATTTGTAAACACACAAACAACGAACTTCGCATATATATATATATATATATATATATATATATATATATATATATATATATATATATATATATATATATATATATATATACAGGGGTTGGACAAAATAAGAGAAGCACCTAACATTTTTTCATCAATCTTTGAACGTGTTTAAAATAATCAAACCTTGACATATTATAATGCTTGTTTGTGTATTATTTATACCATATAATATGTTTAACATAAATTTCTGTAACAGATATTGAAAGATATCAAAAGTTCTTCCTATAAGAATGGCAAACTTTACGGACTTCCAAACAAGCCAAATTGTTGGAGATCGCATGGCAGGTGCTAGTGTAACAGAAACTGCACCAATGCTTAGCGTTCCTAGAAGCACTGTCTCCCAAGCAATGACTGTTTTTAAAAGAGAAGGAAAAACGTCATCAGAAAAGCACAAGTCTTGTCGACAGATGAAGATGTCTGAAAGAGCTTTTTGAACTCTTAAGCGGATTGTTAGAGAAACTCACTGCAGGGATCAATATACATTTACAGGATCCAGTTTCCACAAAAACTGTTCATAAAGAGCTGCACAAATCTAGATTTTACGGAAGAGCTGCAATTAGAAAAAATCTACTCTCAAAGACAAATATTTCAGAGAGATTAGAATGATGATAAAACTTCCGAAATTGGTTCCTCGAGCAGTGGAAAAATGTGATTTTCTCTTACGAATTATCGTTTCCTTATTTCCGACCACCGGCTGAGTCTATGTTTGGAGACAATCGAAAGAAGCATTTAAACCAGCAGCCTTTTCCCAACCGTAAAGTATGGCGGGATAGAGGAGGTTCTGTGATGATTTGGGATGCTATTTCTTGGAAATCCGCTGGACCAATGATTACTTAATGGAAGAATTAACAGTCGAGACTGAAACAAAAATGTAGTAGGCAAAACAAACAAAATATACAACTAAAAACAGACGGAACAAAAACTCGCTTCTCGCAGACACGTGGGTCGTAACAAGCACAATATACTCGCCAGAATCACCTACACACAATCTGCAGAACGCCCCCTTTCCTTTCCAGTGTCCTGCCTTTATAGCGTCCGGGAACGACATATTTGCATAATCGCGCCAGAGCAGACGTGATTCAACGATAATTACATTGGGTAAACGCTAATAAAAGCCCATGGACGCCATCTTGGAACTCTCTCTTTCGCTCAGCCCAAAACAGACGTATCCGAGGTAAGCTCTCTATTTCTCATTTTGGTTACTGCTAATTCTGCTACAGAGACTATTTAGGAATTTATGGTGACCAAGTTCATCTTATGGTTAAAGAACTGTTACCGGATGGAGAACGCCATCTTTCACGATGATAATGCCCCAATCCATACAGCTAGAATTATTAAAAATTGGCACGAAGAGCATTCCAATGTAGTTGAGCATCTGATTTGGCCACCACAATCCCCAGATCTCGACAATATTGAAATTTATGGTCGATTTTGGAGATTCAAGTACGAAATCGAATTTCGCCACCATCTTCTCTAAAAGAACTAGAGGATGCCTTAGCTGAAGAATAGGATAAAAGTCTTTTGGGAACAATTCACAATTTTTATGAATCAGTATCTCAGAAAATTGAGGCTGTAATTGCCGAAAAAGGTGGACCTATATCATAATAAATAATAAATTGTATTGATTTTAAAGGTGTTTTATTTTGTCCAACCCTTGTATGTATGTATATATATATACATATATATATGTGTGTGTGTGTGTTTATATTTATATACATATACAGACACATATACACACATATATCTCTTTATATATTATGGTAAATATCAAATTCTCATAAAAATAGACATATGGTTCATTCTTTTCTAGGAGTCATCAGCGTGGAGGGTGATTGCTTTGCTCACACGATTAAAACCCCTTAAACCAAGTAAACGTTGAATGGTAAGAACGGTGTAGCCAATAAGGCAACCATATTGAAGGAAATGAATTAAGATCTATTTATGCGTAGGTAAGCCAACACATATATAAGACAGTCAGATACTTATTCAGAACTTAGCATGAGAAGATAATTATAATTAACCATCCTAATATTAAAGGGACGAAACAATATTATTATAAATATTATTAAATTCTTATATATATATGTGTGTGTGTGTGTGTGAGAGAGAGAGAGAGAGAGAGAGAGAGAGTTTGTGTGTGTATAACTCTTAAAATAACGTTAGAGTAAAAAATAACTAACAACGTCTCTTCTGTGAGAAAGAGGTAGTAGTGGAAAAAATAGAGATTCGCCCAGTAGATATCGAAGTCATTTTGAACTCTGTTTTGCACATATTGGAAGACTGCTTTTTCGGGTCAGTCCCAAAAGCTTGTAAAAGCAAAATGCTCCCTTAAAATGTTAGCCATTCTTTTCAATTGGAGTCAAATGGGGTTCAGAGCGCCAGTGATGGAAAGAAAGAAAGCTTCAATTTTGGATGCATTAAAAGTAACCAACCACTTTTATTCCGATTGTACTACGTGCTCAAGGTCAGAAGAGAGAGAGAATCGGAAAGATCTTGATCATTGCTAATGATTAGAGTGTTGCCATATAGGGTTGTGTCATATGCATAAATATTGACAAATCATCTTAAAAGTGATTTGAGAGATTATTGATGAATATCGGGGAAAAGGGTTTGACCCAGAATATATCTTTTTCCAGCATTGATTCTATGATTCTCAGGTTTCTGTTCATTAATGATTTAATTTATGAATTTATCCAACAAGAATAATTTGCTGGTTGAGGTTGGCAATCTTATAAAGTAAGCCTTTATGTAAACCCCTATGAAATGCCATTGATACATCAAGAGATATGTCAATACATATTACACTAGAAACGAAAATTCACCAATAGATATTACAGTCAGCATATCAACTCTTGGTCTTGCACAACAAAAACCATATTGCTTAAGTATGTTGTTTTGCTGAGGTGATTGATAACTTATCGAGTTATCATTGATTTAAGCAACTTACGGCACACAGAAAAGTGATTGGTCTGTACTGAAATGTAGAAGATCGATCTCCAGTATTTTGAAATACTGGATAGACTAACAACTGTTTCGAAGGTAATGGAAAGCATTTTTATTTAAACAAAGTTTGAACAGCTTTGTAAGCATGAGAGCTATTTCCAGTTGCAGCTTTTATGTACTATTATTGGAATGTTAGCTATGTGTACCGGTAAGTGAGATGAGAACTGCATTAAGTCGGGCGTCACTACTCGACTGTGAATCAGCTAATAGATAATCAGGGAGTTGCTGATCCAGAGAAATGTAGTGAATGGGAGACTCGGGGAAGAAGGTTAGTGAGTTTGTCAGGATAGCAGTAAAGCAGCAACATGAAAATTATTAGTATGAGATTGATACTTCCAGAAATTAGTTTATTTAAGAGGATTTCTCAACACGAATTTGTTAACATTGGACTTGAAAACGGCCATTATGTATTCAAATGAGAAGAAGCCTTATGGTGTTGCATTCCAGCTCTAGGAAAATAAAATTTATACATAGAGAATTCTGTTTAGTTGTATGTAGAACGACAGAGAGAAAGGGAGGGGAAAAGAAAATTAAATTCAGTAATAAAATTATAAAGATATTTACTTTCTAAGTTGGGAAGGCTATAATATTGTAAGCCTCTTTGAGTATCAAGAATAAATTGAGATGATTAATTGATTATCTTATCATGTTGGATCTTTCTATTTCGTAGTATTCTACTTCTTCCTCCTCTATTTCTACAACAACAGTCGACGCCGAAATGATGATGCTCAGGGATCTGCCTGACTCAGAAAACAAGACTCCCTCAGAAATTCACTGTATTTAATGTCTTTGAAACCCAGGTCACGACATTGGCTCTTCACTTTATAATTTCTGTTGCTACTTAGAGCCACCCATACACTGGCAGATGACTGATCGTTTTTTCTGTAGAGGGAGAAAACGACACGACCTGGCACGTTGGTCTTACCTATATTCGACAGTTGCTAGTAGACGTCAAAGGCCCCTTCAGATAGTCACAAGACGAATTCTTGCTTAACTTTGACAACGCCTGAGAATTTGCAAATCAGGCCCACTCTTTCCAACCAGTTTACAAAAGAAATTGTTTCATAATATTGTGGTAAAAGTATAAGGTCGAACGTTCCCTCAACCATAATACCGAAATAGCTTGTGTTGGATTTTCTGTTGTCGTCTTGTACTTCTTCATTCTTTACTTCTGCAATGGCCATCAACACCAAAACGAGCAACACATGAGGATCTGCTTGACTCAGAAACTAAGACTCCCTACACTCAGACATTCACTGTATTTCATACATTCGAGGTCCACGTTTATGCAAATGAGTATGGGATACATACAGTGCCATTTCTGCTGCTACCGCCCTGACTCATTTCTCTACTTATTTCTTAATACTTAACTGAACAAGAACCTTCAAAAGATATAATCAAATAGTCAAGTACACAATTGAACAGGGGATGAAATTCTTAAAATTCAGAAGGAAGCTTTGTTTGGTTTTGTTAAAACCCACGTTGGATCTTAACTCCATGCATTTCTGAATCTTTGCATCTAATTCATTCTTGATGTTAAGATGCATTTTTGAGAGTGTGTATGGTAAATTTATTCTTGAAAATGTGTATTGATTAATTCTTGTTTCCTGCTATAATGACATGTTATGATATAAAATTCCTCTATAATACCTATTGGTAAGACTCTGAATCGAAAAACATTTTTATGTCTTCAAACATTAGTCTTATATTTCGGATAACATTTTTAAAATCTATTGTATTTGTAATCTAATAATAATAATAATATTAATAATAATAATAATAATAATAATAATAATAATAATAATAATAATAATAATAATAATAATAATATAGAAAAATTGACAGCATTCGCACGACTTCTTAAATTTCGATGTAGTCTCTTTTGTGTCAAACACTCGACTCTTTCTTCTCCCGAATCTGTTCTTCTTAACGTAGCGATTGTTTAGCCAGTTCTCCCTAACACTGCATCATCAGGAAACTTATACATTGAAAAGAAACATGATGGAACGAACGAAGTAAATAGTAGTGAATTGTGTGGATCACATCAGTGGATTTCAATGACGTAAGAGATTATATTGTCGTGGCTAATCAATATGATTGAATGACTATACGAAATATGAGCCAGTCGAAAAATTGAAGATGTCGGTTGATGGCAAATTTCCAAAGATTGATGTCTTCTGATGCTATAGAAAGTGTTTCTTCTCTTTAGCTTTAAGAAAATATGTGAAGAATCAGATATTGTATTCGAAAAAGAAGTTTCTTGTTGCATGACTTAGAAAATCATTACTTAGTATATCATTTCAATCTGAAAATGGTATTAACCTGTCAGCTTCTACTGATGAGTTCAACATTAAAGACTACTTGAACATAACATCAAAACCCGACTCTTGTGATCGTAATAGGCATAGTATTTATATCTGCATTATAGGTAGCTTTCCATGTAGTAAACTTATCTCCAACTCAAATCCTAAATCATAAATTGCCCTATATGTGTTCTTGTGTAGCACTTACTCTTGACGCCAAAGTTATCAATATCAGTATGAATACCTCGAAGAAAATTGGTCATATCTTGTTTGTTTACTTTTTGACCATTCATTTATGTGGTGACTTTATGCTCACAATATTGAGTGGCTAATACATTCAAACAAAAACGATGAATTTTTCCTACTTTTTACAAATCTTTTCATTCTTTTCATGTCAATTTATGAACAGCACTCTTCTCTCTCTGCTGCGAATTGATCAATTAATGAAAATCAAAACAAAGTGCAATAAATCCTCTTATATGCTTTTCCAGAGCAGAACATACCAATACTTCACGGCTGACAGCGACATTATCAGATCGTTCATATGAAAAATTCCCCCGCAATCCATCTCTGAAAAAGATCTGTCCAGTATCACATCTTATATAACTGATTGGCTGATTGGTAATGAGAGCTTCATACCAAGACGTTCGAACAGAAACCAAACAGCCAGCCTAGATACATCATCAAACGTGCTGCTGCTATTTCTCATAGAATTCCCTATTTAGATTACTTTCAAAGAAATAGAAGCTCTGATACAAAAGTCGCCTTTAGGACTAGTTGCAACCACTGCAAAAGTGTTATAAAAGATGCAAAAATGTCCAATGAAAAATCCATTTAATCCAGAGTGACTGAGCAGAAGCGTATTTCCAAAAGTTTTATCGAATAACAAACCCTGTCCTGAAAAGATGTATAACTTCTATTCCTATCATCATTAATAAACCAGAGACGATATCTTCTGCATTTGATAAAATCAAGAATTTTGCAAAGAATTTTGTACAAAATTTCATCGTTTGTGACCAGGGCCACTTATCACCTGGATTTACCCCTAAGATATAAAAAACTGAGCAACATGTACATATCTGAAATGTTGCCAAATTTATCAAGGACCTAGGTGTCAGCAAGCCTAAGGGCACAACATTCCCATCATAGTGCATAAGAAACTACAACAAAAACTAGCACATATTCTTACAAATCTGCTCAATCGCTGATGAAAAGAGACATGCTTGCCATCATATTTGTTAGTTTGCATAGTATGAGTAAGTTTTTTAAATCTGTGATAGCTCAAGAAATTGTCAACTGTCATAGTGTAAACATTTTATGCAGTAACAAACAATATGGACGTAATCCTGCAAGATCAACTGCTGAATAAGTGAACCTATTGATAGAGGCTAGGCATTGAGAGCAGTAGCTCTTAACATAAAAAAGGTGTTTGATAGAGTTTAGCACAAAGGTATTCTTTACAAGCTAACTAGCTATGGTATATCTAGAAATGCCTTCTCAATTATCAAACCCGTTTTCTCTGATATGTTTATAAAAAAAGTTGTTGATAAACAAAAGTCAGATGCACATGCTACCAATACCAGCATGGCTCCAGGATTCATTTTGAGCCCAACTTTGTGAACTTTATCAATGTTCTCCCAAATTTCATTCTGATTTCATTTGTTGAGATTTACACATAGGATACAACCATTTATGGCAACACTATGAAGAGCATTAATTAACTCTATGTTCCTCTCGCTTTTAACCTGGAGCATATGATATAATGGGGAAAGAGTAGATACTTCCTTCTGAAATATCTAAAATTAAAGTTTTCACTTTTACTCAAATGAACTAGATGCCTCTCTCACTCTCAATGAGGAAGTTCCTTACTTTGATCAGCTTTTAGGACTGACCTTCACTCAAAAGAATAGTATAAGGATACTCAAACTTTTGACTGCAGTTGAAACATCTTCTATCAACTTAAGCATTGAACTCCACATCTCTCATCTATGACGTTTACATAATTTAATTCAAGAAGAATACCAACGCCCACTCAATTATACTCATCAGCTGTAACAGTTTCTGGTAAACGAGGAAAAGATTGCATTGATCCACGACCGGAACACAAGTTATAGAAAGACAAGCCAATATTAATGCCTTAAGTTAGTGAGATTATTTCACAATTAACTTTATCCCATTATTTTTTCTTTTGACCTGTCTTCTAGGATGCAAAGTGAGTCTGGAGCTAAGCATATTCGAATCCAAGATCAGTAGCAAATCCCATTTGGCTGTACTATTCAACTATGAGGGTTATAGCTAAGTGACTAGGGAAATGCATCGGTCTAGGGGCCATAACTCTACTGTGAGCGGGCTAGTCGATAACCAAGACGATACTGGTCAAGAGAAACACTTAATTTAGTGAAATTGATCTTTTTATAAAAAATATTTACTTACTAGGCTGGGAAGACGTTGTAAGTCTATTGGAATATGCAAAATAAATTGAAATGATCAATAGATTATCTCATTTATTGATTCTCAATTGGAAAAGAGCCTAAAAAGATAAGCCCAAGAACCTAGATGTCAGCAAGCCTAAGAATAGAAACCCAGATCAACAAAATTCAAAGGAAACGTCTGTGTTGTCAAAACTAATGTTTCATATTAACCTCATGCATTTCTTATTGCTGCATCTTCCTCGTCCTTAGTATTAAGATGTATTTTGGAGAGTTTAAATGAATCTTGGTAGAATAAAGCTATTCTTCAAAATATGTATAGATTAATTCAAGTCTCTCAGTTTTTCTTGCTATGAAAACATAATTAGCATCCAAATTCTTTCTAATGTCTACAATTAAGACGGAAAACCGAAGTATGTCTAAGATATCATTGGAATTTTCTTTTATATCTTCAAAAGTTTATATTATATTTCTCTTAGTTTGTCTATTTGTCTGTTTGTCCGTTCCACTTTTTATCAGAAACTACTAGGTAAATCTGGTTGAAATTTTGTATGAATCTTTGTGATGATAAGGTACAGTGAACTCAGTATTGTGGTACCTGTTCGATGCATTGATATGGATTCGTATTGAAGAGTATTTCATGTAAAAAAATGACCACAAATTTTACCATATTGAGCTATCAATTTGACATAAAGCACTCATTCTAAGACAACGGACTATAACTTTTCCTGTTTTTTTAACAGTCTACTAGTTGTTTTATATTCTGGATAACCCTTTTGAAACCAGTTGTACTATAGTTTAAATTTATTCACTTGGACTTAAGTCAATCTTAACTTCAAGCAATGATAAAGCATGAAAAATATATCGGAGGCCGACCTTCGTTAAGAAGGTCTGTTCACTGAAAAAGTGACGTCATGCTACTGATACAAGCAAAAACGGTCTGGCGAACAGTCAGGCTGTTGATAACGAATGAGTGGTTTTAAATAACACGTTAGAAATTTTTTTTTTAATCCAATGGAAAAGAGAAAATAAGGAACACAATTTATACTGGAACTGGACGTTATTCGGTATTAATTTAAAAAAGAAAAATATTATTAATAATTTAAAAAAGAAAAATAAGAATAAATTAAAAAAGAAAACTTATGTGTCGTTTTTGCATTAAAAGTAAACGTTGCGTTGCTTCATTGACTTGAAAGATTAAAATTCGGTTATAATTTGATTGTGAACAATTTGAAAACAATTTCTTTTATATAACCATTTATATAAGAATATACAAAGTCAAGCAATGACGATTATATCTAGTTTACAAAATAGTCACTTCTTATCAAAACCCAGAAGCCATTCGAGGATATGAGTTAATGTTTGTACAATAGTCATTGGGACAATAACGTAGTAATCGTTAGTAGTGTGAATTTCGTAAATTGAATTACTTAAAGGGACGGTTCATCAAAAACTTGTTTACGTTAGACTTGAAGATGATCATATTGTAGTCAGCTGGAAAACAGGCAAACGAAACAGAGTCCAACAAGCTTGCAGTAGTAAGAAAGAAACTTTGTTCATGGAATCCATGTTAAGGTACAGATAAAGAGTGGGGGCATTATAAATAGTAATTTAAGGTAAGTGAGTATGTTTTTAGAAAGTTTGGTAAGAGGAGACAATAGAGAGGAGCTCAGACGAGCACTTGACATGAAAATAATGATAGCGCAGAGACAGGCTAGCAACATCTCTTCTCTAAGAAAGAGGTTGCAGGAAAGAGAACAGGGCATCCCCTACTAGGCTACGAAGCCGGTTTTGAACTCTGTCAAAGCAGGATAGAGTGCGCTAAGCAGCTCCTGCCTAGATGTGGCAACAATACTCTATCCTAGGAAGAACTTGGCTCTTGTATAGGTAAGGAATTGCATCAGCAGTGAGATATCTACTGGAGAGGTAGAATGATCCAACCATTTTTACAGCAGCCATGGCAATTGATTTGATGATGTATGTGTTCCAGTTCAGATCAAGAGTAAAGCTCAGACCTAGAAGTTTGTCAAAACATGGAGCCTCCCTAAGACGAGAGCTACTGATTTCAATTGATGCCAGACGGGGGTCAGAGCATTGATGATGGAAAGATAGAAGCTTAGTTTTAGATGCACTAACATTAACCAGTCACCCATTCTCCCATTGTATCGCATGCGTAAAATTAGAGAAAACATAATCAGAGAGATCTTGGTCATTTACGGTCTTTGACATGTTGCCATGGATGGAAGTGTCATCAACATAAATGTCTCCGAATGATGTTATTTGGTAGATCATTGACGAAGCTCAGGAAGAGAGTTGGTCCCAGGATGGACTCCTGAGGGGCGCCAGATATAATTACAGTACCAACTAATTGTTGTATAGAAAATATTTTATCTATGTAATTACGTGTATCCTTATATACAGTCTCCATATGTTCTCAGAGTTAAACATATGGTCAGTTGTTATGTGTGGAAACTCCAGCTCCCAATGAAAAGTAAAAGGTGAAGTCTGGATTGAAAAGAAAACTAAAAATATCTTAATGCGCAAGAATTTCTCCTTTACTTGCCGAGAACAGAAAAGATGATGTTTAGTATCAGAAGCCATACTACACTTTAAATTATTTATTTTTCAGATTAATATAAACATATGATTTATAATTTAAAGGACCAAGGAGCTTTAATTATACGTTTATAGAGAGTAATTTAATTGTCAAATGAATTAAGAACCCACAACAAATAATTTACACAATGAAGACGAGAAATAAATATTTAGATTTGTTAGTGTTTTAAAAGAAAAAAGCTGTTCGGAAATAAACATATAAACAAAATATTCTCGGTATGATTCATTGTATTTATGTCCCAAAATTTTTTTTTGGAAATGTTCAGAATGTTAATGTTTTAATATGTTTTTCTCGCGCCAAATACATTTAAACTGCTTTAAAAGTTATTGCACACAAAGAACGTTTTGGCACAATAATCAAACTTTCAGAAACACGTTTTAACTGAATTTGTAATCGATAATATTTTATTGGCTACAAACTGTTAAAAACACGGTTTCAACATATAATAACATTTCGATTGTATATAAGTTAAGAGTTTTATTAGAGCTTTGCATAAATGTTTTATGTTATACAGGCTTGTTTTTGTGTATTAAATTGTTCAAATTTTAGAGAAAAGAAAACAAGTACTTGCTTTTTTTTTCATTTACCATTTTTAGAAGATGGTTTTGTCGTCCACCATGAATTTTAGTTTGAACGAGTTTTTCTATAGTTTTATCTTCACATTAAAACCGACAAAACAAAACCATCGGCATCCTTTTTTTAAATACCAAACAATTATTAGATCAAATATAAAATAATTTAAAAGAGAAATTATCAGTCATATATCTACATGTAATGTGTAGCTGTTCTCTTCAGAACATTTCGTTTATCGATGCTCTTCCTGACATTGCATCATCAAAATATTTATATATCACAATGACAGATGACGGAACGAACAAGGCAAATAACATTGGATCATATGGATCACATTACTGGATAACATAAGAGATTTTATTGCCGGAGGTAATCAATATGATTGGGTTATTATATGAAATATGAGCCAGTTGAAAAATAGGTCTCAGTCGATGGCAAATTTCCAGAGTTTTATCTCTTCTGGTGCTATTAAAAATATTTCTCCTCTAAAAGAATTATCTTGTCGCATGTTTAGTAAGTTTGCATAAAAGATCATCGAACTTATATTTCCTGTCAGCTTTTACCGAGGATTTCACTCGTATATGGTATCCGGATCCGATTGTCATGGAGATAGCATTTGTGTCTAGATAAGAAATGGCTTTCCATGTGGTAGATAGATTTCCAATTGAAGACACATTAGTCTGTAGTTTTGCACATAGCGAACACACGGAAACAATATACAGCATTTTCAGTTCAAACATATATGGTTATCGCCATTATTTACAGCAGTTGCATGTTTCGGTCGATAAGTGGCGATATCAACTTCCTCTTCTGTCTTTCTCTTTCTTTTTTTTTCTCGTGGCACAAACAAGAACTGACGTCACTTATACACTCCGAGTTTGGTTGCACACGCAAACCAACTTGGCAATTGAATGATCTCTGCATATTGGCAAAAATCACGAACAACAAATCACTGAATAAACTCTATAACCACATTAAACAAAATATTTTATTCTCAGTCCAGACATGATCGCAGAAATCAACAACGCGTACATACGTATGCAAAAACACACGATCTTATGCATTTTTCACCAAAAGCTATTGTCTGCATAAAAAACGTATAAATATTTTTTACCTGTTTTGACTAAAGTTTACAGTTGTAAATAAATTACCTCTATTTCAATTATTACGTTGTCGAGCATATGCAACGCATGCGGCAATTCTCCTAAATTGCTTGTTAGACAGAGCACTGGCTTCGTCCTCTATCATTCACTCATTTGCAGAATTACTATCTATGATAGAGTATCGCTGAAAAAGTTGACCACATCTTTGCACCACCAACGTTTGGATCTTCACTATTGCACTATTTATATATAAATATATAAATATATATGAGGGTCTGATTAAAATAAGTTGGAAGATTCTACTTATACAAACTGATGATAAGAACTGACCAATTGAATGGATCCACGTTATGTTAGCAACCAATCAGAAACTGGAATTGCTCCATAAAAATATTGAATATTGCACATAATTTTTCGTGTCAAAACAATTAAGATCTTTGCTCTTTGCCTACAGGATTGGGATATTTCAGAATTCCTGCACATAATTCTTCGTGCACACACGAGAAAGATCTTTTCTCTTTGCCTGCAGAATTTCAAAGTCCCGGACTTGTACAGATCAGCTATCCACCGAAAACTCGTTTCATCTCCAGGACTTGTACAGGTCAGCTACCAACCGGAAACTTTTTTTCACCTCAAGGATTTTTACAGATTAACTACCCAGCGGAAACTCTTCTGTTATTAAACATGACTTATAATTCAATTTGCGTGAATTAAGATAATGGTTCTCTCTTTAAAGAAACACACTGCTTTTATAAGTTTTTAAGATTGGCTTTATCTCCAGAACTGAAATCGATGGCTGTTGAAAATAAAATAGAAACTAAAATCTAGGGTGGATATTACTTTAATATCTGTCCGTTTGCGTGACTCGTTTTTTTTAAGTTAGAAAGTTACGTTTAAGAAAGTTAAGTAAATAATTGTGAAGATAATTAGTCTCTCTCTCTCTCTTCTGGGTTTATTCTCTTTAAATAAAACCATCTATGAATACTCTCAGCAGACGTCTCTCTGTGTTCACTTTCTCCATGAAAAGAAGTGAAAAGCTGATCAAAGACAGCATCTATAAACGTACCAGGCACGTATGTATAAAGAGGTGTATTTACTTTATTGGTTACTCATTAATGAAAACATTACGCTGTTTCATAATTAAAGCTGTTGAACTGATAAAAATGAATTTTTAAACATGGCTCGATTGGCAGACAAAGCCACTTATTGAGATACTTGGACTTATCTGAAAACTTTAGTTCTTACAAATTACATTTCAGATAGGAATTTAAAAAAATGTCATAAAAAGAAATTATCATGGTTCAATACATCATTGATAATACCGACTACATCAGTTGTTCTGAACCTTTTAAACTCGTTAACCCTCTCATCATGTATGACCGAAAATGTACATTCATACTGTAAACAATAACTAATACTAACATAAAGGCACCAAATACAAACGCTATCAGAGAGGAAATCCAGCATGATCTTTCAGTAGTAATGAGCGATGAATGTTGTGTTTTTTCTTGCTCTGAATCCAGTCTGTGCCTGTTTATCTATGATGCAATTCCCCTCTGGTTGATAAAAACTGAATGCTAATTTATATTGATTCGCCATGCTCTCAAATATATTTTCAAGCTTTCAGTTTCAATACATGAAAGCCTTTTTAATCTAATAGTAAAGAAATTTATTTCCAAATTAAATTATTAGTTTAATCCCGTTATGTCTCAACCAGTGTCTTTCAATCGTATGCGTGTCCCTTTTCTTCCTGAGAATCTCGGGGGTAATTTTAGTCTTAAGGAGAAATTGGCTCTGAAACTTATCAATTTTTCTTTCTCATTAAATCTTCCTTGGAATTCATATATTGGGTACTTTCTATTCCTCGTAAAGTCGATTCTCTCTATCAGTCCAAAAACTTTCTCACACCTGAGGCTATTCTCTATCTCTACAAATTTACTATCAGACTATGTAAGGAGTACTGTTGTCATATTTAGCCTGGTGGATCTCTGTCCATCTTGAGAGTTCTTGATAAGGGGCAAAAATATATCTGTAATTTGATTGTGCCACATTCTTCTTCTCTGCAACGTCTCTCTCACAGTGATGTTGCTAGTCTCAGTTTTTACTACAAATACCATTATGACATGCGTTCTTCAGAATTAGCTGGACAATTCACTGTTTCCTTTGTTCCAGCTCGTTTGACTCGTTGATCTAGTGGTCTCCATCACTTTGCTGTTTAGATACCTCATTGTAATACAAATTCCTATTCTAGTATGTTCTTTCCAAGGACGGCAGGTATTTGGAACTCTCTATCTGTCGACCCTTTTGCTTTTTACACAGGAATCACCACTTATCAAGGCCCAGAGGCCACTCTAGGATTATGGTTAATGTGTATACATTATTCAATGTACTTATAGCGTAGAAAACATAAGTAGTTGGAATTTTGTAAATTGGATTACTTAGGGAGACAGTTCATCAAGAACTTGTTTACGTTGAACTTGAAGACAATCAAATTGTAGTCAGCGGGAAAGCAGGCAATCGAAAGAGAGTTTCACAGGCGTGCAGTTCTAAGAAAGAAGCTTTGTTCATGGAATCTATGTTTAGGTTTAGGCACGGATAAAGAGTGGGGGAAATTATTGATAGTGGTTTTGGCTAGACGAGTGTTTCTTTGTGAAAGTTTGGCGAAGGGGGGCATAAATTGAAGCTCAGCTGAGCACTTGCCATGAAAATAATGATAAAGCAGAGACAAACTCGCAACATCTCTTCTGTGCGAAAGAGGTTGCAGGGAAAAGGAAAGGCATCCCCCACTAAGCTACGAAGTCTATTTTAAACCCCGTCAAGGCAAGATAAGCTGCTTCTAGCAGCTCCTGCTCAGATGTGGCAACAGTATTTCCTCGTTGGCCGTACCTGGCTTTTATATAGGTAGAGAATTGCATCAGACGTAAGATATCTATTAGAGTGGTAGAAGGATCCTACCATTTTCCTGTGACCTTGGCAATGGATTAGATATACATATTTATTTCAGGTCAATAGTAAAGGTCAAGCCCAGAAGCTTGTCAAAACATGGAGCATCCCAAAGATGAGAGCCATTCATATCAACCGATGCCAGATTGGCATCAGAGCATAGATGGTGTAGAGATAGAAGCTTGGTTTTAGATGCATTAGAAGTAACCAGCCACCTCTTTCCCCATTGTACCGCATGCTTAAGATCAGAGGAGAGAGAATCAGAGAGAACTTGATCGTTTATGGTCTTTGATGTGCGACCATAGATTGTAGTGGAGTCAGCATAAATATCTACGAATGATGTAAGGATGTTATTTGGAAGATCATTAATGTAGATCAGGAAGAGAGTTGGGCTCAGGATGGACCCCTGAGAGACTCCAGCATTAATACTGAGAGCTTCTGATTTCTGCCCATCAACCACTACTCTTATGAACCTATCAGAGAGAAATGATTTAATAATTGAGAAGACATTTCCAGCTATACCATAGCTGGAGATCTTATGGAGTAGACCTTTATGCCATACCTCATCAAAGGTCTTTGTTATGTCAAAGCCGTCGCCGAGAGATTAGCTAATCCTATGAGTTATAACTGTCAGCATGTCTGCTGTAGATCTAATAGAAAGGAAACCATATTGCACGTCACTAAGAAGGTTGTTTTTGCTGAGATAGTTGACTACTTCTCTATTTAACAAAGATTCCAGCAGCTTACTCATGATGCATAGGAGACTTATTGGTCTGTACTGTCTTGATCTTTTAATGTCAACAGACATCCTCTGTTTTTGTGATAAGTATCTTTCATTCTCAAATTGTTTCATTAGAAAAATCAATTAAAGTAAATTAAGTGAATATTTGATGTAGAAGTTGTTTAAATTATATCCAACTAAATGTTAAAAATTGTAGTAAATAAGAATCTAATGTATACGTAGCTCATTAGTCTGTAAGAAGTTATGCGGAGGTGTTTATTTTGGTTGTCGCCATGTGAGTTTGCATGTATATTCAGTAGACTCATTAGACAGTGTGTGTATATATTCTTGCCCATATTTTAAGCAACGTGAAAGTATGTGCATGGACTTGTGTGTACGTTAGTTCATAAGTTTGGGCCGTGTTCCCTCGAAACTCCAACACAGCAGATTAGGCTACACAGACACGTAGCAGGTACATTAACAATTAACAATTGAAGAAAGTGGAAATAACAAAGAGAATGCTGTTTGGGTTTTTGTACTATTGGCTGAATGAAACTGCTTGTTTAGTTTCCATCCAATTGAAAATGGATGCCTGTAAATGACATTCGCTGCGTCTGCTACTTCCTATAAATTAATATGAAATGTAAATTATGATTGCAAACTAAAAAAAACATAACTTTCACAATTAAATCACGATACATTGCAATACAAACATTGAACCACTTCATAAGCATCTCTTATACATGAAACAGGAATCGATTGATATAGTAACCTCGAATTGCTTCATAACCAAATCATGAACTTTTACAAATTAAACCGAAATCGTTTCTCAATCTGACATCGAACCGATTTTTGTAACAAATCATCCACTGTAGTAAATTAACTGGCAACCTTGATGCAAACCTAAAAATACTTGATAACAAATTGCACACTTTCGCATACTTGTTACTCTGGTGAGATCCTCATGCAAATTTCCAACGCATTGTGTACTTATTTCATCTATATTTTACTCGATCATTTGCATAAATGATGAAAAATGTTAACAAAGTCTCTTCGGTGCTCACAAAAGTGGCATGCAGCCTTTTATTTTGCCATAAATATCCTTTAGCAGATAATGTCAAATAATTGAATAAAACCAGTACAAAGAGACACGCATGAAAGCAGCCCATTTGTGCAGATTATAAACGTTGCTTTCTGAGAATGATAACGAAAATTTTAATGACGTAACAATAAAATCCATAAACTATAATTATTGCGTAATAATAATAATAATAATAATAATAATAATAATAATAATAATAATAATAATAATAACAATGGTAGTAAAAAGAAAAAAAAACCTATTCACATAAACTAAGAACATTAATCTTTTAAGAGGAAATTAAAATAGAAATAAGCCAAAATTACTGGAAGAACACAATAGTACTAAAACTGTTAGAAATCCTATGAAGCTACACCCTCAAAATACACACACACACACACACACATACAGACACACACACACACATACACACAAGCGATGACCACAAACTTTGTCTAGAAACATACAAAATAGTTGTGAAGAGTCAAATAGAATGGAAATACCGAGAAGAGAAAGTACTAATCAGACCTCTACATGATAAGTGCAAAGAGGACTTGGACTTTGGAGACTTTTGTTTTTGTACAAATTCCTGTGAAAGCTAATGGTTAATTCCAGCGAGAAGTCAATGGCAAACGGCTGTTGCAATAACGCAAAATTATTTGCAAAGGTTATGGAAAGAGGTGAAGAGTACTGAGAATTCGGGAAACTTCATATGGGAGCTCTTTGAATAAACAGTTTTCTTGATCGAGGCTTTTGCTATACAACGTCAAACAATTCAGCTTTTTTCAAAGCCAGTTATAGCGTTTTTGTCCTAGGTTTACCAAATTAACAAAATAAAAAACGATCTACAACAAATGGAACTCCCATAATTAAATTTGGATCAATTGTCTTGATATACTATGTCATTGAAATATTGGAATAAAGGGCAATTGTATGTGTGTATGTTTATATGTCCAGCTAAATGTAAAAAATGATAAAACAAACAGCTACAAAGTTGTCATCTTCGTCATCATCATTGCCTTTAATGAATATCTAAAATGTTGAAAAATATTAATTATTTTCTTTAAAATATCGTAGACCTTATCAAGAGGCGCTTTTTCAGCCATTTCATGTAATAAAGGGAAGTAATTCTATTTTTAAATAAATTACTTAATTTCTCTATCCTCGAGTGACTATTGGACTTGATGAGTAGTGAGTAATTAGCATAAAATATTTTTCAAAATTCAGGTTAATCGTACGTCAAGATATTTAGGAAATAAAATTACTGTCTGCTTTCAAGTTAATGTATATTATCACAATTTCACAAATACTTTATAATTATTGTATGTGTGTATTTTAAAGCTTTTTGTAACAATAAATATTCACAATTAATTTAAGTTCCCAGAATTATTAGAATAAAATTATATTTAAATCAGCCAATCACAACCCTTGTTGCCAAGGTTACTTATGACCTATTTCTATCCTTTACTTGTTTGGTCAGATTTTATTCCTATTCATTTAACCTCAGGCCCAATTAGTTTATAATTATTATGCACATGTATTTTCAATAAGAACGTACAAACGGAACTGTAACATTTATTAACATATAAAATTTAAAGTATACCTTTTTTATATGAAATAAATGAATTTAAAATGCTTAATTAAAAGTAATTTTTGGAGCATTTATCATTTTATGGTCAAAAATAGATCAAATGAAGATTTTTCACTATTGTTAATTTTTGGGTCATTTTCTTGAAATTCATGACTTTTAACAAAGTAAATGACATATTTGAATAGCATAATTTTCTAGTTATACATATATTCAGTAATGAAACAATATGTTATTCATCAAATCAAAACACTTGATGCCATAATGACTGTTTACCTACTTTCCTCAGTACTTATCCATTCAAATTTTATTTCACTTCATTTAATCTCCTACCTCTACTCTCAATTTTTTGTTCTTCATAATCCATCGTAAGCTTTGGTTGCTACTAGTGCTACTACTTCCACTACTCCTCTATTCTATTCCTCCCACCATATCTGATGTTAGTGTGCTAACTTTACAAGATTATCTGAGTTTTATGTTATTGTTGTGGCAGAACTAACCTATGTTACTTACTAATAGACTATTCCAATCTCAATAAATACTGGAAGACTACGCCGTAAAGGATCAGTCGATATCCGGTGGAACAGTTTAGGTTATTGGTCAGCTACGACAAATAACCCACCTATTGTATGCTTAACAATACATGGTGTTACTTTATTTTGGCGTTCTGTTTTTCTTTGCAATCCCTTATGGAGATATAACAGTGACAACATCAGATTTCAACTCGCAACTTCACTGGAATTTAAAATACCCCCAGCATTCAAAAGGACTCACGAAAGAAAGCTGAATTAAACCAAGAACACTGATAAAAGGAGGAAAACGGAACTCTCAAAAACTTTATAAGTGCGTGGACGTAGAAGTTTGAATTGGGAGCTCGTGGAAAGTAAGAATATTTTCATATAATTTTTTTCTCTTCTCTTTGTCACGACATCTTTGGCACACCCGTAAATACAGAAGAAAGAGGAATGCGAAATATTCGTGTTTTTTCCTCGCGTCATTAGTGCTTCAGCCAACATTTTCTTACTTACCCAAAAAAAAGTAAATACAGTTTTTCGCCTTTTTCGTTACGGTTAATATTTTTTCTGTTCTATGGGGGAAAACATTTGCTTTGAGAAAATATTGAATATCTCTGTCCACATATATATTTTTTGTTCTCGTCTATGAAAAAGACATACTTTTGGAAGAAATATTCTTTCCAAAAAATTGAAAACTGTATATTCAGCGTTCGTTTGCAAAGTGATTTAAGGAAATTCTTCTAAAAATACTAAAATCGTGTTAATCTGAACACGGAATTGTACAATTTCTGTAAATTCAGTACGTTACTCATCATACAAAAATGGGCCCTTTACAAAGTACACTGGAACAATCATTAAAACTGCAAATTGAACTACAGAAACGCTCAGATGAAGGACAATAACAATCATTTGAACACCATAAATGCCCAGATTGAAAAAATAACAACAAAAACAACAACAAAAACAGCAGCTACAGCAAGAATAACTAATGAGACTAGAGGCCTAGCAATATGAAAATCACCAGCACACGAAAGAGCTACTTACTCAAGTCATAAGAAAATAATACGTCCACCGATAATATTACAGAATTTTCACAAGATTCAATATGAAATATGATTAATAGATCCCGCCACAGACCTACAGAAGGTAAATCATTTGACGCCTATTTTCATCGATATGAAGATTTTTACTATCGGCTGCAAACGGTGGTTTGACCCGAAAAAGGTTCGTTTACTATTATGGAAACTAGAGACGGCTTAGCATAACAAGTCTTACAGAACTATTTAACCCGAATGTCTTATTATTCCATAAGCGTTGGTCATGTCTGAATTTGCAGAAGAATGATAAAGATGACTGTGCAACGTACGCAGCCATGGTAAATAAACATTGCGACGAATTCAAACTTGTAGACCTCAGTGTAGACAATTTTAAATGTTTAATATTTGCACAAGGGTTGACTTCTGGTCGAGATGCGGAAATTAGGAGGCGTGTCCTTACTAAATTTGAAAATGTACCAAACCTAACCCTGCAAAAGATAACGGAAGTACTGCCAGAAAATATCAATTATTAAAAAAGATTCAATGGATATCAAAGCTGGAGTCGCGCACATAAAATAGCAGACAGACAATTTAAACAAAAAACACGTAAAAGTTAGGGAAAAAGGACATACACTCCGATACATAGCTACAAAAAGAAGTTCAAGAAAGAAAAATTCCATCTCCGTGTAATCGATGTGGTAATTTACATTGGGTTAAAGACTGTCCATATTTATCAAGCAAAATATTTAACATGCATAAAATAGGACACAGAAGTAATCATTGAAGAAATAAAATTAAATACCAAACCTTTGTCTGTTTGGTGGAGACTGAAAATAACTAAGAAGGATTGCGAAAATATATGACTATAAAAATTCATGATAAAGAAATAAAAATACAACTCAATTCGGGTTCAGATATTTCGACAGAACATTTAAATACCACTGAATAATCTCACAATGCAAAACAACAAATGCCGTTAACGGCACGCAAATTAACTTTGAAGGGGAATTTTTAGCGTACGTCACATTATTGGGAAAGACGAAAAAATTCAAAAGCTTATGTATTAAGGAATACCTGTAACCTACTAGGCTCGGACTGGATTTATGAATTTAAATTATGGCACCAGTGAAGCAATGATTTTGCAAAACAAAATTAAAAAGTGTAACAGACACCCATGCCTTGCAAAACAAATTAAAATGAAAGCCAAACAGAAGGCGAAAACAAATCGATAATGTTGGAGACCGAACAAAAGTACCCCTTCCCTAACAAGAACAGCGCCTGACCACAAACCAAGAAACCAAAATGAGGCAGGATATTCTATCGCTAGTCCTAAAGTGATAACACCCTCGTCAACCGACTCAGTCGTAAATGTCTACGCGAGTGCAGGCGATTTTTCACCGAATACAAAAACTTCTGGTTCAAGTCGCAACTCTATTTTCCCCAGTATTGAAACAGGTTACGCAATCTCAAACCAACCCTCTCCTGAATCGACACAGCTTGAGTCCAGTGGCAAGGAGAACTCCAAAATGACCGGGAACAATGCTGATATGTGGAGAGCACATACAACACATAGAATTCACAAAGGGTTACCAATTTTAGTACTGACCAGGCTTAACCTTGCTAAACTTTGGTGGTCTAATGGGAACCGATGTGTCAAGGTAATTATGCCGTCGAATAATGAATAAATTCAATAATAACAATGACAAACATGTTGGCAAGACTAAACAACTTTGTAAATTGGTCATAAAGTAAAATAATTGCGTTATTTAATTAAATATGTTTTGGTTAAATGTAATCAGCTTCATAAAGTAAAACATGTATCTGTAAATGCTATTTTTTATAATACTAAAACATACATGATCCGTTGTGTCAAATAAATATTTCATTTATATGTTAATAATAATAATAATTTACATTTTATGTACAATTTGAGTGATTCAAAAAGCACTGTTATGCTATCCTTTCGCTTAACTCTACTAAGTGCGACATATAGTTGTTCATGCTGAAATACAGGTTTGTCTAGGTGAACTAAAACTTTGGGTGAAATATATTCTCGTCATTATGAATGGTCATAGCATCATATCGTATGAATCCAAAGATTCTATTATTGGCATTGGTTTTCCCGATATTTTTCTAGCAATAATTACTTCTAGAGAAACATCTAGTATAAGAGGAAAAACATTGAGTACTCATACGAGAAGTTGCTAGTATCCTAATTCAAAGCGACTTTTTGTGGAAAGAACCGGATGCGAACTTGAGACACCAGGGTTGTCCGTCTGTATTGTTTATCACTAGACCACTATCACCTCCCATAGCAAATGCTAATGTAATAAGAAACTGAACTCTGGCAAAATGAACATTGTCTCCTATAGATAAAGCAATTTTCAATCTGTGAATTAGAACGATTTTTTCTTGAAATTGTGATGCAATAATTTTAGCAACAATCAAGCTATTATACAGCTCTTTTATAATTAGTTTGGAGCCATTACGTAAGCGTGGTGGGCCAATGTTACTCATATTCATGATTTGAGTGGATTTCTTGAGTTCAAGTTTATGAGGACTACGTCCTTATAACTCTATCGAATCTAGAAATTCTGCTGGGTAACGTGTAACTTTTGTTCCTTCAAGAACAGAATTAATTGACAAATATTATTTGACTTCTCCGATAAATTCGTCAATACACTTATGATTTATTGTTCTAACTGCATATGGTATTAATCTGCAATCTTCAACAAACATTTCTTCTAAATGATCGAATGAAGGATAAATGTAAGGTATTGGTCAACATTATCTGCACGGATAATCAAATCCTCAGGCGGTTCAATCTAGTCACCTAGCTAGAGTAACTGTCACCCGAGGGGGTCTGCTAAAATGTCACCCTAATAACCCCATTCTACTTTATATTGAATGGTTTGCTGTTCTACCTCTACTTTATTCTACTTTAAATGTATGATTCAAGACGAAATCCAATATCACAAAATAATCATTTCAGATCAAAAGATTTTTTAAATGCATTTTCAGAACAACTACATACAAAACATGGCACTACACAAAAGAATAACATTCGATACTATAGTCTTATAATGAATGTTTTCTTTTTTTTATTGTGGAAAACTGGTCAATGACATCGTTTGCCTTGTAAGCCCGTTTTCAATGAACAGCATAGAAAGATCCAATAGTATCGAGTGGTATTTTTTATGAGTTTCGTTTGGGGGAAACATCTTTCACACGATGCTAAAGACACACATGTTGTGAGAAAAAATCTTGTAGTAAGCGTAAGATATGGAAATGACTCCACAAAGTCCCACTTGATAATAAACTGCAAAAACTGCAGTACAGCCAAGTGCTAGATTTCCTAGTTTATTTCGGCTGCTTGTAGATGTCGCCTTAAATGTGGAATTTCTAAACAAAGTTATTCTTCAGACTCATCATACACAGCAGTGAGATTGGCATCAGACAATTGTATCTTTTCGTCTTTGGCACAAATAATATGCACAAAATGTCAGCAAAATATTATTCAACTCCTTTCCTTTGATATCTAATATGATATAGAAACAGTGCAGAGCTTTCCTGGGTGCTGGAAAACTGCTTCTGTGGTACCAGTTTTCAATAATTTTGGCGAAAGAATTGATCCATTAAATTATGGCACCATTACCTTCCTCCCACTTTACGCCAAAATATTTGAGACCATAATAAATCAAGCTCTAGTCTATCACCTTGCTAAACTTCTGACCGGCAATCAATATGGATTAAGGCAAGTCCGTTCCACAGCAGATATCCTACCTGTAATCTCTGAACGTATATATACCATGTAATCTGTATTTCATAAAAACGTAGTCTGCTTCTATTAAATCTAAACCGAAAACAGTTTTATAATTTGTTTTTA
The DNA here is from genome assembly GCF_053919585.1 of Euprymna scolopes. Classification (NCBI taxonomy): domain Eukaryota; kingdom Metazoa; phylum Mollusca; class Cephalopoda; order Sepiida; family Sepiolidae; genus Euprymna; species Euprymna scolopes. The sequence goes on along the minus strand of NC_136503.1, from coordinate 50,592,896 downwards.
AATATCGCTCGTTTCTAGTTCTATCGTTATATATATATATATATATATATATATATATATATATATATATATATATATTACATTTTCACCCCAAACAAGGCAAATTGCCACTTTGGTGTAGGGAGCTACTATCAGGGGCAACAACTACTGGGGTACTATGTAGGGATTTGGGCAGCAAGATGTCGGTTCACGTTACACTTGAACTTCTGCACGTCAGTACTATTGGGGAAGCAGGGACCTGGAATAGAATTCCAGAGTCTAGCGGTTCTGGGGAAGAAACTATTGGAGTAAAAAGATATTTTACATTTAGGGATCTCTACAGTGTGGGGTGGGATTTAGCAGCCTGTCGGGTTTGTCGAGGGTGCTCACGTCGTGGGGGCACAAGTGATTGCAGTTCGTCAGAGCATTCACCACTAAAATACTTGTAGAAAAGGCAGAGGGATGCAACATTTCGTCGATGGGACAGAGGCTGAAGCTTAGATGCCAGTTCAGGGCCTATCAGGTTTGCGACTCTCTTTTGAACCTTGTCAAGGAGCGAGAGACTAGTAGCAGATACACCAGCCCAGATGTGACAGAAATACTCCATAAATGGGCGAATGGTGGCCTTATAGAGGTACAGGATACTTTCGGGTGTTAGTAGTTGTCTAGCACGGTGGAGAGAGCCCACCTTTCTTGCAGCGGCCCTGGCAATGCCTTCAATGTAATTGTTCCAACTCATGTTTGCTGTGAACGTTAGGCCAAGGAGTTTGAAAGAGACAAAGAGTCGTTGGCCATTGCTATAGGTGGTAGAGAGGGTTTCTTGTAATTATTGAATGAAACTAGTTTTGTCTTGACAGCATTGAACGCGACCGACCACTTTTGTCCCCATTCCACCACAGATTGGAGGTCTTCCTCTAGTGTTTCTGCCATTTCTTTAGAAATGTGTTCATTCGTCTTCCTTTCGTGCCTGCCATAGAGTGTAGTGTCATCAGCATATATACCCATTTCAGAGGCAGTTTTGTCGAGGAAGCCATTTATGAATATCAGGAACAATAGAGGTCCAAGGATAGAATCCTGGGGCACCCCCGCATTTATATCATATTGTTTACATGTACGACCGTCGAGGACAACCTGGATTTTTCTCTTATCTAAGAAGGATTTAATTATGTTAAGTGTTCTACCAGTGATATCGTATGATCTAATTTTCCTGAGGAGACCCTCATGCCATACCCTATCAAAAGCCTTAGATATATCTAGAGCTACCGCTCAGGCCTCCCCGCTTTGTCCAGTGAATGGTATATACGTTCAGAGATTACAGTTAGGATGTCTGCTGTGGAACGGGATTGTCTAAATCCATATTGTTTTTCAGTCAGAAGTTTTGCATCTGTAAGGTGATGGACTAGAGCATGGTGAATTAAGGTCTCAAATATTTTCGCAAAAAGTGGGAGGAGGCTAATGGGGGCGATAATTTGATGGGTCAGTCCTTTCGCCAGAATATATATATATACTTCAGAATAGTTTTTATTTAACGAGCAGTTGTTATGGAAACGTGAGATTGTAAGGTTTACAAAATATTACTGGCAGTAATATTCTATAAGTTATTCCATCTAAACAAGAATTGCTCGATATGCAAGACAGAGCAAATAAATTAAATTTTAATTCAATGAATTTCAAAAAACTCTCATTGAAATGAATTTCATATCAAAGAATTTTTATTATTCTAAGCAAGACAAAGAATGCTTTAGAAAATTAATCTCCTTAACCTATAGGGTTTCGATGTCTACCATCTCATCAGAGAAAAAAAAATATTATCAAATATTTATTTGCTAACGTCAGTGAGACATGGAAAGTCAAAGTCAAAATAATAAATAATAAAAAAAATTATTTTCACTTTGACTTTCCATGTCTCACTGACTTTAGCAAATAGGGTGCATACCTTTATAAATATTTGCTAATACTTTCTCTCTTCTGATGAGATGGTAGACATCGAAACCCTATAGTTTAAGGGGATTAATTTTCTAAAGCATTCTTTGTCTTGCTTAGAATAATAAAAATTCTTTGATATGAAATTCATTTCAATGAGAGTTTTTTGAAAGTCATTGAATAAAAATTATATATATATATATATATATATATATATATATATATATTAAAATCTGATCGCGCATTTTGCTAATTCCCACCCTCTGATGAGAAGGAAAGTATTTCTTTGAAACTCCGCGGATTAAGGACTATCCACTGATCTAGTGTTTCCTTTTCAGATTAAATATGTTTTTAACTCATTTCAAAGTGTTTTTAACATGTTTTATTAACTGTCTGTTCGTATATATATATATATGTATATATATATATATATGTATATATATACATGATTACTTAATTTAATCACATAAATTAATATACGAAAGTATAAATTTATGCGGAGACTTTAAGTATTAATTCCAAGAATGCTCAATACGTAGGTAGAGTTAGGTAGTAAGTTATAAAATATATATGACACTTAAGCTACACAGAATATTCCGCGTTTCATCCACGCAAGGATTCATCAGCCATATATATATATATATATATATATATATATATATATATATATATATATATATATAGTCTTACTAACTCACTATATATATATATATATATATATATATATATATATATATATATATATATATCTTTATATATTACTTTCCTATCCTTAATTCCACTCTCTATTTTCGATTGTTGTTGAAAGTTTTCTTGAATTTTAAATTCAATTAATTAAAAGTTTATCTCTAATATCGAATCTGATATCTGAACTTTTGTGTTTGGAATATGATCAACCTTTCTTCTGATTACGAATTTTTCATCTTGGGTTTTATTAACAAGATCGTCACCTTCTCGGCTTTTGAAATTATTTTACTGACCCCCCTCCTTTGGAAGTAGTCTTTTATAGGCCCCTTGTCTGATACACCAAATTTTTATATTCCAATATAAATCATTACCTTGACGGCATTGAAACCTACCAATTTGTGGAGTTCTACTAATTACCTTCCCGTTTCGATAATTCCCACCTGGATTTTCTATTTTCAAATCAATTCACAGGATTCTATCCTAAGGATGTTGCTATATTGTACAAATCTTTCAGGATTTAACAAAATTGTACTAAGACTTGATGCTTCATGTATTTTTACAATTTTGGATTTGTAAACAGTTGCTATATTCATCGCTTTTCCGAACCCTAAACTAATGACTTCACTGGAACTTGTATCATTTTATTTTTATTTGTGTTTTATTTTATATTATTATATTTTTTTTTGTATTTTATTTTATTTGTATTTTATTTTGTATTATTATATTTTATTTAGAACCTATTTTATTTTTATTTGTATTTTATTTCATATCTTTGTATTTTATTTATTTGTATTTTATATTATTTGATTTTATTTAGAACCTATTTTAAACATTTTTAACACCTTAATAATTCAATTTACCCCACTTTCAGATCGTTTTATATTTTTTTAAAAATCTATTTATATATGTATTTCCGTATCCTTTATTTACTATTTCGATCCCATCCTCTTTCTTCACTCATCTGTTTTCTCTGTTTTCCTTCTTTTATATCTTTATTTTCACCATTACCTACATATATAATAACCTTCTGAATTACGCCTATAAATTGTGCTTACTTTGAAGTAAAAAAAGTATATGTATGCACACATAAACGCACGCGGGCGTATACACACACACACACACACACACACACATATATATATATATATATATATATATATATATATATATATATATACATATTACTATGTACGTGTGTGCCTGTGTGTACAAATGTACTTCCGTTATATATTCTACGTATATGTGTATGCATGCGTGCATACGTGTGTGTATATTGAAATATATTTTCCTGTTCTCTTTTGTGTATAAATATATATGTGCGCATTTACAAAAGGGTCACTTATCAATTTTGCAAAATCGCATTTCTTTATTTGGCTGTGATTTCAATTAAATCATAAAAAACCCATCAACACCAACCTCTTAATATGTGATTCTTAGATTGCCAGCACATGAAATACCCAATTCTGGATATTGGTCAACAATTTCAAACCTTTCCTTTTCCTTTTAGATCACAGACTGATCCTAGCTTTCCTTTATTGATGGCCTTTTAATATTTTTTGTTGTTGTTGCCAGTATTTAATCGTAAAAGTATAGTCGCTAAAAGGTTTGATGCTGTGACCTCAAAGCCAAAGAGCCTTCGCATGTACCGCAATAAAACCATTGCATGTGATATTAATAGGGAGGCAAGTCCATTACGTACTTGATGGATTGGCACATTTTCAGCTTGGCTTTCATCGACTGTCTCTTTCTTTACAACTATTCGCTGATATTCAGCCATTAGTGTAGGGTTTGAGAAGAATAAAACAAAGGTACGAATAACACCTAAGAACTCGTAATCATAAAGCACAAAACAAGTATAATTTATATAAAATGCATTCATATGAAATTCTCTATAAAAACCTGTCTATTCCTAACGTGTGGAAAAGATTCGTTAGATAGGTTTTAAACTGTAAAATGTGCAGAATAGCTAAAACCTTGAGAACTCATAGGCCAAAAAATATAACAAAGCATAATCTTTATAAAATCCAATTGAATGAAATTCTCTATCAAATGTATCTATTCTTAACGTGTAGAAACGATTTGTGAAATTTTTAAACGGTAAAAGTACAGAACAGTTAACAATTGAGAACTTGTGCTAAAAAAATGGCGGAAATGTAGCTTTCTTTATCGAGTAGACTGATTTTATAAAAAAAAACTAGTGAAGCATGCATGGTCCCCAGAGAACGAGGCATAAAAAATAACTAAGTTCAGCATTTCCCCCCCCCCCCATTTAATCTCAAGTGGACGTCAATTCCTGGTGAAAATGAACAAACAGTGCAGTTTTAGGCCTTAAATCATGTAAATTTTAGTTCTGCACCATGCAAAAAAAGAAATAACTAAGTCCAAGGCCTTAACATATTTTAATTTGAATTCAGCACCATGCAAAACTGCTAAATAGACATACACAGAAAATTTTGGACAAATATGGTTAAATAGTCCCAAAAAATGGAATGTTTTTATTAGCCCTAGAAGAGCTCCTGGAGCATACCCAAGAGTTATCGCTAAATATAGACAAACAAAATTACATAGAAATCAGTTACAACTTTTCAGAAGGTTTTATAAAAACCCAAGGCATTCTTTTAATAAGCAGAAAAGTGTCAATTTTAGCCGTTTAATCCGAAAGCAAAGAAAAAAAATCCGTTCTGTTACTTTTTTACTCATATCATGTTTAATGTTTGTGCAAAATTTCAAAAAAATTCCAAGGCGTAGTTATTGAGAAAAGTGCGGACAGACGAACGGACGAACGAACAAGGGTGAATTTACAGGTCCACCCTCCTTTTGTGGCGGATCAATAAAATAAAAACACGTTAAAAACTCAGCAAGTTTGCATTGACTTTTATCTTAATGCTTATATAGAAATGCGACGAACCTCTCCATATGAGAACAACGTTATACAGTAGTCTTTGTTAACATGTTAATAAAACGGCAAATAATAGGGTAATTGAACACGCCAATTAGTATGGACGAATACAAAAAGTTAATAAATGTCCCAATAGTAGAGAAGAGAAAATAGTGCATATCTGAACGAAGGATAAATGTCCTGTTTGTAAAAAAAGACTTCATATATAGAAATATTTTCGTGCCATGCACAGGTGTTGAATATCCATGTTGTGTGTAGGGGGGATCACAGATTGTTATACAATAGCAACTCTAAATTGATAAAGTAACTTAAACAGTCATTTGGGCACACGAAAAAAAAAAACACCCATCGAATTTCTGTGTGCGTGTCTTTCCTCCTCATTAACCCACAATCCCTCATCAAATCAGTTCTACTTCGTGTATGCTGAGCACTACATTTTGGAAAATTTCGAGGTTTTATTATATCAAACTGATCGTTTTTCAAACTACTCACCCAGAACTATCGGACCTAAATACTTCTTGTCATTAAAATAATCATTTCCAATCAAAACATGCCATTTTACCCCCACCAACATCTAAAATACTCCACACACACGTGCATGTCAAAAATCAAAAACGTAAAAAAATAAACATGTCGCCACAGCTTTAAAAAAAAAAAAAACTTGACCAGATTGAGCAAAACTAATGTGATTTTTGGATTCAGTGCATCAGATTCGTCCTAAATCAGCTGAAAAAGGCAGAAAAAAATGTGGATATTCAACACCATTATAAATCGCTATATTTTTATATGTGTCGTCATTATTTTAAACACAGCAGGAATACTACACTCATGTCTGTTCTCCTATTGTATATCAGAACATCTCGTAAGTCGCCCCTCATATATGTTTTGCTTCGTATTTCTACTTTATGTTAGTCTTCGACAACGTATTTATCTGTCTATATATCTATAAAAGTGAAAATGTCTGCCTTTTTGCGTTTCTGTGTACATTTTCCTACCAAATAACTCTGTCAATTTTTGGTCTAGAGACACGAGATTTGACATAAAGAGTATTGAGATTTGGGAAAATCTTTTTAATCGGTTTTCGGACAGAAATTTGGATTACAGGAGTTCACCGATTTGACCTTTGAGAACTCTACCAAACTCCTCCGCCAATTTTGGGTCTAAACACTTGAAATTTTAAAAGTGGGTTACTTGGACATGGATTAAACTTTTTAATTTGATTTGAGCCTCAGAAAATAAATGTTAAGGGATCAAAATTGGGATCAAAGTTAAAAATAATCTGGTCTCTACCAAATTACTCACCCAGTTTCTGGTCTAAACATTTGAAAGTTTACATAAAGGGTATTCAGAGATAGGGCAAGCTTTTTAATCAGTTTGAGTCGAAAATTTGAGCTGCCAATGGGTAAAAGTTCAAAAGATTTGACCTTTGCGGTGTCTAGCAAACTACTTAGCCAATTTTTGGTCTAAACATTCGGAATTTATACATCGCGGGTATTCAGACATGCGACAAGCATTTTAATCAGTTTTTGGTGACAATTTGGTTACCAATAGGTCAAAGTTGAAAGTGTTGACCTTTGCAGATTCTACCAAATTCCTCCTCCAATTTTGGGTCTAAACACTTGAAATTTTAGATGTAGGTAACGTGGACCTGGGTAAAACTTGGTATTTTTATTTGAGACCAAAATAATAAATGTTACGGGGCCAAAATTGGAGTTAAAGTTTTTAAAAATTGACCTCTGCGGTCTCTACCAAATTTCTCAGCCAATTTTTGGTCTAAACATTTGAAATTTTACATAAAGTGTACACAGGGCCCGAGCGAGGCCGGGCTGAACTGCTAGTATGAAAAATGAATGTGTACAAATTAAAATCCAATTGTGTCTTCCGTATTGTAATGTTCCTCTTTTTGTTTCAACCATTGTGTGTTACTCAAGGTAAACGATATTCAAAATAGCGATCACCTGTGCGGGAGGGTAAGTGAATACGTTGTTATCAAAATATAAAAACTAGGATATAAGATACCCGGTAACTTCACAATATTATGTAATTTTATATATCATTGGCAGGGCTGCGGGACGTTGACCGAAAGAGAAGCAATCGATTTTCTAATGTTGCCACATGCGAGGTAAATTTTACTGCAAAAATTGAAACAACTAATCGAAATAAAACTTATCACCTTTCCCTCAACAAACAACGAATACGCGAGTTAACTCTTACAAATATATACGAAACAAATATCCTAATAAAACTGTACAAATATAAAGATATGCGAGATACGTTTTTTTAATAAACTAATCCGCTATCTCCGGAATCTGCAAAGTAAGCATGTATTTCCTGTTTTAGTCGCAGAAAGATTGAGAATAAGTGAATATTCTTTTGTGTCCATTACAAGTGAACGAAATTCTTTCCTTTTATTTTTATTATCAGTTATAAAGATTAAGCCTCTTTTCTTTCTCATGAAAATCAAATTTGCATGCATACCTGATTATTCTTTTCTTTTTATTATTATCACTTATTATTAAGATTAAGATGAAGATTACTTACGATAAGGATTAAGATTATGATAAAGATTAAGATTATTTACGATTAAGATTACGCTCTTACTTCGTTCTGAATAATACATTTTGCATAAGTGATGTTGAAGTGAGCCAGACACATGAGATTTCATTTTTTTAAATATTTATTATTCTTGTTCGTCCGAAAAAAATCATATTGCCAATTGGGCGCAATTTAGGGCCATGCTTTCGGGGGGGTACGTAAAAAGGTGGGATTTTGCTGCTAGGCGGGTTTGTCCGGGTTCGATAAAACACATTTAGGATGGGGTTGCAAGTGCAATGAGTTCATCAGAGCACTTTGCATTAAAGTACTAGTAAAAAAGACATAGAAATTCAACAATGCAATGAGGTGACATAGGTTGGGGCTTGGTTGATAGATTGGTTGACCTATTAGATTGAAAACTCTTTTATGGGCCCTTTCTAAGAGAGAGAAAATCGTGATGGATGCACCGGCTCACCAGTGCAACAATACTCTATTAATAGGCGAATGATGACTTTGTAGAGATACTATATATTCTCAGGTGTGAATAATTATCTAACACACAAGAGAGATTTCACCTGCTTAACAGCAGCCTTGTCAATGTCCTGAAGGCATTTGTTACAGTTCATGTTGCCTGTGAATGTTAAGTAAATGAATGTTTTATTATATAGATTATTGCGTATTAATATTAAGCCTCCTCTCTTTACTCATAAAAATTAAATTTGTACACGTGATTATTCTTTCCTTACTTAATTATTATTAGTTATTGTTAAGATTAAGATTAATTTTTTTTTCTCGCTTTGCATATAAAAATTAATTTGCATCGATGATTATTGAAGCGAGCTGGACGCACGTGCAGTCGCTTTTATTGCACGAATTTAATAAGATCTTTTGATAAAGGAGTTCTCTTCTTGTCAGTAAATCTATTAAGAGTAGCCATATTTTCTACTAATCATAAATGTATAAGTTTATGTAAATCTATGAATTGAATGAAGCCTATTTCAATATTTCAATATTGATAAATAAGAAAAGTAATAAAGATTAGTAATTCTCTGTAATAAAAAGTTTTAAAAAAAAACAACAAACAAACTTAAACTATTCAATCGCAGATATTAGATTATTTCCCGGCTGACAGTAAGAGTCAAATTTTTCAATTACTTTTCTCAAATTAGTTTTATGTTCATCACTTTCAAATGTTGCCCGACGTTGTGTCTAATTCTGTGGTTGTAACGTTTCTGCATTTTTGAGATGAGAATTGATTATTCATATCATTTGGATTCTTCAGACTAGTGTTCATATATTGAGTGCTATTTTCACAACGTTTCAGGCACTCAAAATACAACTGCAAATTGCTTAGTGTTGTATACTGGGGGAGTATATATTATGTACATTTGTCTTTTATATATAGGGTGACGAAGAAAAACGGGCCCCAACTCTAATTAGGCTCCATTTCTTAGTGTTTTGTCCGAATGAAATGAAACTTTGGTCATAACTATTATATTCAAGGCATCACATCAAAACACTAAGGTGTTTGGCCTTTTTTCTCCGTTGACTGTAAAATGCTCAGAAAAACAATTGAATGCTCTCTGTTTTTGGGGGGGTCACCCTACATATATATATATATATATATATATATATATATATATACATATATACATATATATATAATATAGAGGAAGTCTCCAAATGATGACGAAACGTTGATGAACACATAACTCGGTTTGTTCCTTTTTATTTTTATTTGTCTATTTTGTCGAAATACTATTTCATTTTTTTTTTCATAATATACATGTGTCTAAACTCCTGCATCGTCTAGTTTTTCTATCATTCATTGAATTGATGCGTGCATAACCTTACGATAGTGTTAGTATATTAACAGATACATTTTAACAACGGGCATGTAACATTTAAAATAGAAAGGGATAAATAACAGTTTCCTGGGGTTGTAACATCGGGCCAATCGGAGAAACATACCTGATCTGCCTTTGATCTTGTTTGGCACTACAAAGAAGATTCAACCCAATGAATCAACAAACCTCCGGTTGTCTTTTCAGTAACTTTATTTATCGATGTTTCCCCATTGGAAAGCTCTCGCTGGTCCTAATTTAACGTATTCTGATGCCCTCTACTTGGAGCCATCACTGTCCGTGGACCGTCTTTTCCTCTCTCTCGACTCGATACGCTCTCTCTCTCTCTTTCTCACTCTTTCTCTCTCTCTCTCTCTCTCTCTCTCTCTCACACACACACACTGTCGTTTCTTTACTATAAATGAATACGGGTTTTCAAGCTCTACTCTAAGTCCACGTCACTTTAAGTGACCCCTACGTGATGCTACATAAAAATGTAGAGGTCAACCTATTTTGAAATTACAGTTTGTGTTGTAACATTCTTTTCTATTGAAACAACTTTACATACATACTTTTCTCTGTAAATATTTATCTTGTGTGATAAAATTCTATTTTTACAAGTATAACGATCATAATAGTCATCGACTAGCATACCTTATGTGTTGCTCTGCTTATATCTAACACTTAGGACTTCTTCAAGTCATGGCTGACTGAAGAAGAGCATGCGCCCCTCCCCCTGGACGGGTGATTAGATTCAGATTTCCGAGTTCGATGAGAGACATTTAGAAAATGGTCGGGTGTTAAGACTTAGGATGAGAACAGTAGTCTGAAGAATTCAAATAATACAAATACTTTGCCGTGGGTGTTATTGAGCATAATTCATGATAATTCAGTTGGCATTCGTTTCTCTGATATCTTTCTATTAAGAATTATTTCTAGAAGGATATCGGGTACTTACTGAAGGTACCGCCTGAACGTTGCCAACGTTCAGCTTGTAATGTGTTTCAGTAGAACGAACTGGATTCAAATATGGCACACTCATGTGTTGTTAAGTACTGAGCTTTCGGCACCTCCCTGATCCTATGGTTTGTGGGATAAGGAATATTATCGGAACCTTCTGCACATGTCGGCTAAGTTGTCGAAATCAGTGTTTTGCTTCTTCTTTTTTGTAAGTTCTTACTCTATAATTTTCTTTTGGATTAGGTCTTTTTTTTAGCATTATACAATTTAATCACCATTTGTCAACACCCAAGGATCACTCAAAGATAAAGGTTAATGCATGTATAGTGATCACTGTGACAGCAATACAGTAATCGTTAGTCATGGAAATTAGGTATAATTTGATTATTTAAGGGCCCGAATCAACAAGAACTTTTTTTACATTGGACTTGAAGACGACCATATTGTAGTCAGTTCGAAAGCAGACCAGTGGAACAGATTTCCACAGGCGGGAAGTTCTATAACTATTTTACATTTATGATTACTTTCTTCTAGTGACGTCCCTGACTTTGACCATTTCTAGGTTTCGTGTGGTCACGTGGTACCTACTCATAAAAAGGTTGCCATTCTGATGAAGACCGCAAATGTTAAAATGGCATGTTCCATCAGAATATCACCCACGACATCTTGTCAAGATCATGAGAGCAATCGCCTGACATTGGTCATCGCTGGGAGTAAGAAAAATAAATAACAATTCGACGTTATTTTGTAAAAAAAATTAGTATTTTAGTTAAAAGTTACAACATTGCATTTGTGTAGAAAATTAAACAAAAAAACTTCTAAATGCACTTTTTAATTACTGTTTTTGGACTGGCTCGGTTATCGAGATCTAGGCGATTTAGGTTTGGCAATAACCACCAGAAAATCGGGCTTTTTCTTTTAATAACATGGATTCTAATGGAAGACAGAATTGAGGCTTTCGGCCAGAAAATGAAACCCAGTATTATTGTGTGTCGAGAACTCAGCAAGACAACCCTACACTGTTCGGCTCTTTCTCACTCACTCTCTCTGTATTTCAAGAAGAGAAGATTCTCCTCTCCTACTGTTTCAAATTATAATATTCTCCCCCTCTCTCTATTTCTATTTCTCTCTCTCTCTCTCTATCTATCTATCTATCTATCTCTTGCACTGCCATCTCAGGCGGTAGAAGGCTCTCCTATCTAACTGTATCGAATTATTACATCACCTCTCTCTCTCCTCCCTCTCTCTCTCTCTCTCACTGAAATGGAATTTATTTTAGTTTTCCCAAACTAAATGTCAGTACAAATCTGTACACTGACCCTAAGTGACTTATGTCAGATACAAAACTAATCAACTTGCCTGCCACGACTCACACAATGAGAAAAAATATTCCTGCCCTCTATTTTACGCTGCATTAATTACGTGGCAAGTTATTATTTTTTTCTTTGAGAAAAACAAAGTTTCACATCAACTGTGTTTTAGATCCAATAATAGTATAACAATATGAACACACCGCTTGAAGGACACAGTATCCATTAGATTCAGTACCATGATCATCAGAAATAATCATTACACAGTTTTAACCTTTCTCCTTTACTAGATTTCTGAAGTGGTGAACCGTAGTCTCAAGAAATTGTGCTATTATTGATACAAGCCAGTCTAAGATTCATCATTTCATTTAAACAACATCTAGTAAAACGAATTTTCTGCTTCTTTTTTGTATGTCCCTCGTAAAACTCTTTGCCTTTGTGTTCGTACAACAGAACTGAAACTGCAGTACGTTGATTATCTTTTGTTGAACGTATCCTCAATGAAGATACTATACTTTCTATCATTTTCCTGACACTCATTTAACAGCTTACCATATCGCGCATTCTTTTGTATTTATAAAATTTTATCCCCAGAGAACAGTAAGCTCCAACATAATTTCAAGTTTCTTTTTCCCACCCGACATTGCAAGGTCTGACTTCTTCTGTGTAAAGATCAGTATAAAGATCAAGGCATTCTGGAGGTTTACCACTAGATTCCATTTTCTCTGCCATCTTCATCAGTTCACTGTTATCTTGAATGTCTTTCTGCCATACACGATCATCATCTTAATTTTCTATAGTTTCGGTAGTTATCCTTTTTTAAACTTTCCTACTTTTCTTAGTTTTGCTATTAATTTCAGAATGGTGTCGTCTCATTACGCATACCCACTTAGAGCTAAGGAACAGTAAGACACAACATGACTAGGAGTTCCCCTTTCCACATCTCTATTTTCTGTCATTGGCTAGTGTCTATCTGACGTCATGAAGTATTCTTACGTGTGAAGAAGGACAATATACTAAAATGTAGAAATGTGAACAAACGAAATACGAGACAGGTATATTGTAATTGAACAAATAACATAGCAGGCGATAAATAATTACCGATTTTCAAGTTTACTACGATGTCTACTCGATGCCTACTAAGAAGTAAAAAAAAAGATGATTAAAAAAATAGACAATATAGACATAGTTTCTTTTGTTTTACAAGCACTTTCAATGACTGTGCTCCAATGAACGTATTTTTAATTTTATTTTTACTTTCAATCATTCAAAACAAGTTGTATTTCCACCGAGATACCTGAGGTTACTGTAGAATAAAGGAATATATCTACAGGAGCATTCTAAGCGGGAGTTGTGCAGTGAGATTTATGTTCACATTACATTAAAATTTCTACATGTTGGTAAAATTTCTGCATTTAGGTACAATCCGGGACACAGGAGGCAGGAAGGGAATTCCAAAAGATAGCAGAACAAGGAAGAAGCTATTAGGGAAAAATATTTATGGCATCTAGCGAGAACCACAGTGAAAAGTTGGAATTTTGCTAAATATCAAGTTGATCGGAAGTATTTGTGTCAAGGAAGCAGCAATGTCGCAATTACCTCAGAGTACATTCCATTAAAGTATGAGGTGCCTTAAATAATTTTCCGGACTTTTTCGTATGAGTACTTTTAATGATAGTACACACATGAAATCTCAGTCCCCTTTGAAGTAATCTCCTCCGACTACAATGCACTTGCACCATTCCAACAACTTCTGGAAAGGCCCGGGGAAGTCCTCTTGTGTAAGCGTGTCACTGGCCCTCGTCCCAGCCTCTTCTCAATTGTGTTATAATGTCAACCTCATAGGTTTTCCTTGAGCTTAAGTAATAATCAAAAGTCACAGAGAGCAAGGTCTTGACATTAAGGAGGGTGAGGAACTGTCTTGATGCTCATCTTGATCAAATAGTCTGTGACAAGGATAGAGCACCCTTGGAACAAACTTCACGCAAATCTTCCACATCTTCAGTTCCTACCAAATAATTGTGTGTACAGTTCGCACACAGACATCAAACTGTGCACTTATTGTCTCTAGACACACGTTGGTCCTTATCCATGAAATTCGTTTAACTTTGGTGTTCTGACTTCTCTACTCCTCTGACACCTCTCATCATCCCTCACAGACTCCCTGTCTTTTTCGAATGTTTTATGCCAATCAAAAACTGATTCTTGATTCAAGCAAGGTGGTCCAGAAGCAGTCTGAACGTTTCTGTGGAATATTTTCAAAGTTTAGTACATAATTTTATTGCATATCGTTTTTTCTAATGTGTCCTCATGTCCAGATTGCATTTTTGCTATTCACCAACTGTGGCAATCAGGCTTTAGTAATATGTATTCTAGTTCCTGCTGTAGCTGTTCATTTGAACCTGAAATCATAAAAATTAGTCAGTCATCTCATAAGACGTATAGCAATAACTTATTAAATTTTTAGAGTCTGCGACAGTTATAAATTCGTGTATAAAACAGTCTGAAAACTTATTGAAGGTACCTATATTGTAAAATCAGCACAGGGGTGTAATAGTGTTTCGATGGGACAGAGGTTTGTACTTTGTTGACAGTGTGGTACCTATTAATGCACTGTTAAAGCAACTACTGAAAATATATACATACGTAATATAGCATATTATTTTATATTATACTAGTTGAAGTACCTGTTAATGGAAGGTTTCTCAACCCTTACCTTTTGTTTTTTTTTCTGTACTTGGAGTAGTAATAAACAGATTAAACAATATTATTTATATTATGTAGGTTATTCTGCTTACTCTTCTGTGAGTGCTCAGTGTGAAAATAAAGAGGTACTAGTTCTGTGGCCAGTGCTGGGACAAGTAGTAGGTGGAGAGGTACGAGTCAGCGTTGACCACAGACACCCCTCATTTCCACACCGGGCGCTCAAAATTCACATTCGCTGCTACGATAAAAAAAATGTCATCCTCCTTGCAAATAATATGCACACATCCTTCCTCATGATGTCTTCTTGGAAACACGAAAAGCAAAATTACGGTCAACTTTGAAGTATAGATGGAACTCATATAATTCTTTCGATCTACACACCAAAAAATGATGAGTAAATTGAAATAAATAAAAAAAAATTCTAATCAAACGAAAGTTGTCTCTTGCCTTTAACAACGTGTGTTCTAATGAAAGAATGGTGCCTAAATACATACAATTACAATATATACACTACACACATATACATATTCATGTATATATATATATATATATATATATATATATGTGTGTGTGTGTGTGTGTGTGTGTATGTATGTGAGTTAAGAGATACTTCATATATACTTGAGTAGATAATGTGTATGTCTGTGAATTGGTATTCCTACATAAGTGCTTTAAAAACTAATTTCAGTCTTCTGTGTATAGATTTTTTCAATAACAAAATAATAAAAGATAAGTAAAAAAAACAGAAATATCAAGAAAGTGAAGGTTACGATACAATGTAACAAAATATTTATTTGATTTTGTGTGTTTCAATAAGAAGAAAAGCGAGAAAACAAAAAAGAAAACAAAATGAAATGATGGCAAATCTGTAATAAAATGCCCCCCCCCAAAAAAAACAAATAAACAAATGCAGTGCAAGTAAAGTTTTTATTTATTCTTTTTCTCAATCAATCACTTTTTCTTAGTCTGCCATAGTTTCTCTTCGTGGTTGGTCATGTGTGCAGACATTGCGTTTTTGTTTAAATTTGTATTTTCTATCGAAAGCTGTCTGCATACATCGCACTCACCGATTCACTCGCTTACATGCCTTTCACAAATATAGAGACGCACAGACAATAATTTGTGAAAAAATAATAATAATACCGTTTTTTTTTCTTCTTCATTCTAACAAGTCTCACTTCTGGG
The DNA here is from genome assembly GCF_053919585.1 of Euprymna scolopes. Classification (NCBI taxonomy): domain Eukaryota; kingdom Metazoa; phylum Mollusca; class Cephalopoda; order Sepiida; family Sepiolidae; genus Euprymna; species Euprymna scolopes. The sequence continues at coordinate 50,576,868 of NC_136503.1, read as the reverse complement.
CCAGACGATATGACACAAATTGAATATTTACCATTCTACCTACCAAACAAGTCCCATGGCGCTTCAAATTTTCCTACATATATATATATATATATATATATATATATATATATATATATGTGTGTGTGTGTGTGTGTGTGTGTGTGTGTGTGTGTATGTGTGTGTGTATATATACATATATATATATATATATATATATATATATTGAGAGAGAGAGGGGGGAGAGAGAGAGAGAGAAAGAGATTATCCCGCCGATTTTTAGCATATGAGGTTCAGACAACTAAGTTTTCTGACATCCATGCATATCCTTTATTTGTAGAGGTGAACGCTTCGTGTAGAACCATACACACTATCTGGAACAACTGCTAATCTCAGTCGGTGCAAATGATTGCTACAAACAAAGCAAGCAGTAGTCCTTAAGTTTTGCATTAAAGTTTTCCTTCCCCTACATACATGTCTGAACGAAGATTCTTGGTGAAGTAGTTTTAAATGCACCTCAAGATTCTAACCAAGAAATTTCTGTCCCGACGCCTGTTCAGTACATGATGGGTTATTGTTTGAGAATGCTCGATGCTTTATGTATGTAGATATTAAAATATTAGATGCTTTTTGCGTGTGTGTATTTAGGCAGAATTTTTTTATTTAAGCGAACATTATTAAAAATAATACAAAACTGTGCTTAATTACACCGTTTTTTTTTGTTTTTTTTTATTAATATAAGATTCATATGTATTATGAACGTTTCCGATTCTTTGGTGAATCACCATCCGGTAGGTGAAATAACAAATGGATAAAAAGCTGGGAAAGAGAATTTCAAAATGTAGCTGTGGAACAGACACTTGAATTAAACATAGAAAAGATAATAAAAATCTAAAAACAAAAAAGGTACTAGCAGGCCAATCGCCGTTGTCCTGTTGCAAAATATGCATAATACTATATTTTAATTGATGCAGATTTCGTATCTGTTGTTATTATTACTAGCACACCGCTCAAAAACTGAACCTTCATTTTCTAAATATGTCACTTTTACATATGTATTTCTGTTTCATACTTATTGCAATCAATCAATCAGAATCACTGGACTTCTTTTTTTTTTCATTTTTCTTAAACTTTTTCTTCGAGGGGATGGGCCATCCAACCAGATGCCTGACATTTACCCCTATTTTAGTGAGTCCAACCAAGAGATCTTTTCAGGATTTTAGCCGTCCCTTTCAGTGCAATCGTTTGTATTTAACTTGCACTTGGTTCACCGGGTATGCTTGCTATGTACTTTTTAAAGTTCTTTTTCATAAGCCCAGTTGCTCCTATGATGACTGGTATAATTGAAACGTCTTTTAATTTCCAATTTCGTTTCATATCATACATAAGTACTTGATATTTTGTTATCTTTTCCCTCTCAGCTCTGTTAAGCCCTGTATCATTGGGTACACTGACCTCTATTACGGTCGCTTTTTTGTTTGCTCTGTCCCAAATCACTATATCTGGTTTAACAGCTGCGTTTTCTAGATATGTAGCAGTAGGGATTATGTAGTCATAGTGAATAGCGTAGTTGTCATTTCCAACTGTTCATTCGGGTATATGTTCCCAGGATTTTTTACTACACTGAATGTTGATTTTTTACATATCTTCCAGTGAAGGTATTTGCAAACTCCGTTATGGCGATCTGTATAATAACCATCTCCAAGTAGGACTTGCAACCAGAAATAAGGTGGCCCACACTCTCAACCTCAGTGCTACAGAACCTGCATTTATTATTGTTGCTTAGACCACAAATCTTTTTGAAGGCGTTTGTCATGAGGTCTTGGTCAGCCAATATCAACCTCTCTTGGTCGTAATGGAGGGATCCTCTTTTGAGCCAGTCCAGGGAAACATCCCTATCGATATATTCGTGGGATAGTTCAGTCGGTAGGTATTTTGCCCGTTTATGGTTGGTTCATTCTTCTGTTTTAACACTATGGAACTGGCTAGTGTATTTTTTCCGACTTTTCTGGGCTATGTCATTGGCAGGCTTGTTTGGGTTCTCAGTATCATTTGTAATGCAATCCTTTCCAAAATGAGTGGCAAGTTGTGTTATAGATGTTGTACTACTTGCTCGATTCTGATAATGGTCTTTAATTTTCATAAGCTTGGGGTTACAGGAACTTATTATGTACTGACCTATGCTGACGATTGTGGCTCTGTGTTGATGATTGACTTCCGAGAGTCCCATACCTCCTTCTCGCCTGGGTAGGTACAAACGAGGCATGCACTGATTTCGATAAATAACTCGGTACAAGGTTAACATTTTCCTTGTCTTTGTGTCAAGCCAATTTATGTCTTTCTGAGGCCAGTCAATAATGCCAAAACTGGACTTTGGTATAGACTTCCAAGTGAAGTATTAAATCCACGAACAACGCAACAAGTAAAAGTAAATTCGAATAGGTACTGGTTTATTGTGTGTTTTTCTCTTTAAATTCCTGTTACCCTTTTCCTACATAACATTGAAGCACAATTGTGTTATTTTCAGCCAAATAAATTTACTTTAATTGAATTGAAAAAACAAAAAAACAAAAGACTCCAGGCTATCGGTATATATGTATATATATATATATATATATATATATATATATATATATATATATATATATATATATATATGAAATATTTTTAAAATAATATATATGCCGCTCCCCATTAAGGGGGTATCAAATCGTTCAAAGGGAAAATTATTCCCAACACGCATTTAGGTAAAAATGCGCTTTCGTATAAATAATTGAATTCATTCAAGAAAGTATCGCGAACAAAAACAAATAAAAACATCTATATATACATATGTATATATATATATATATATATATATATATAATATATATAGATATATATATAGCACTAGATTTTGTTGAAATTCAATTAGATTTTTCTCTTACATAACTCTTTTTCTATTTTGCCTTAGATCTGTTCATTACAGCAGAATGACAATTCTATGATTTTATGTTTTCATATAAATGTTCCTGAAGTCGTCAGATGCGATTTTTATCAGATGTTATCAACAAAACGTTTATTTTTACATGACAAACCTTGTGCCTTCGTTTGGGGAAAAGATATACCATTCACACATTGTTACAGGTCGGGTACTGTGCAAACCAAAATTCATGTTTGAAACTTTATTCTCGTATTATTATTATTATTAAAATTGTACGTGATTGGCTTGATTTCCAATTTTTTCTTACTATTTATTCGTTCCTATGTTTTTTTACTATATTGATGCGTATTTATTCTAATATTCATTTTGTTTGATTTGGAGTTGCTATTAATTAGTTAAGCTTATTGTTTCACGGGGAGGTCACTCGCATAAAAATGTCTATATTAGTAGAGTTACCTCCTTTACATCTTTTTCGTAAACTATATTATGCTGTTAATTTTTGTCCGTAGGTCTCTTATTTAATTAAGAATATTTAGCCAATTTCTGTTCCTTTTTATTGTTTTTATACTCTTACGTTCCATTACTTTGTTCTATTTATGTTAACATTATTCTTACATGGTCGTTTGATCTATGGTTTTCATTGCATTTCCTAGCTACATATGATCCGTTGCCTTAAAGTTTCCGTTTATATTGTTGTTTTTAGTCCGGTATGATATATATATATATATATATATATATATATATATATATATATATAGAGAGAGAGAGAGAGAGAGAGAGAGAGAGAGAGAGAGAAAATAGTTAATATGTTAAAACATTTTGAAAAAAAGTTAACAAAATATTTACTTTGAAAAGGCAACACTAAATAAGTAGATAGGCTTTAATCCGCGGAGTATCGAATAAATAATTTCCTTCTCATCAGAGGGAAGGATTTAGCAAAATGCGGGATCGGATTTTGCTTGCACAAGTATTTGATGAAACTACAAGTAAGTCAAAGATCTTACTTGAAAGCAAAAAGTGAAGCAGAGGGAATAGGGTGAAGAAAAAGGTGGTTTCACATAAATAGATAGTTATTTAGTTATATATATATATATATATATATATATATATATATATATAATTTGTTTTTTGTGTGTGTTGATATTCATATGAAACCCCCTTCTTTCTATTTATTTAAAAAGAAAATACAGCTTTCTTATAAACGGGTCATTTGCATTCATCTGCAGAAGATGCAGCTAATTTTCATATTCTTTTAAACATTCATTTTAATTAATTCCCTATTAGTTTTTTAAAGTTTTTTTTGGGGGGGGGGGATTTAAACCACACCAAACACCATAACCGTGATTCGTCGAATGCTTTGAGCTGTGCCCTCAAGCGTTGAACTGTCGGGATTTGCATTTTGAGTACACTGACAATAGTATTGCTTTCAGACCTTGGATCAGTAGAGAGCATGAGTTGTACAGCGGTGCATCTCCGATCTTGCTCGTTGAAATTGTTCGGAAGCACTTTTGTTAATTATCCCTGATTATGAATCTAGACAGATTTGAAAGTACTTAGGCTTACAATAAATAGATGACTACATCAATAAGTTTTTACCAGAAGCAAGGAACTTAATTCGGTGTGTGACAATACGGAGACCGTCACTCTGTAGGCAAAAAGAGCTCTCTCTCTCTCTCTCTCTCTCTCCTTCTCTCTCTCATAAATTAGAATTGTTTAAGGGGCTCTAAAAATGCCTACATATCGTCAATAGATTTAATTTTGTTTTTGCAATTGCATGCCGATATGATGTCACCTGCTGTTTCTCCTAGTAATATTAGCGATGGTGTTAAATTTCTTTTTTGTACAATTGTTTCCTCCTTATCCCCATTCGACATTATTTAAATATCATTTGCCGATGTTTTATTTTAAACGGTATTCACCAACGATTTATTTCTTAAAACTGAGTTGTACAGCGGTGCATCACCGATCCTGCTCGTTGAAGATTATGTCACTTTCAGACATGACAGAAGGCTCTTATCGCTATTGTCATATGTACAAAACGTGTACAAAACAGTAGATGGTCCGTAAAAAAAATCGGTCTTCAGCAAACGGAAGTGGAATCATGTCATCTTATCTAGGGAGAAAATTTTATCGTTTCACCTTGTATTGGGTGCCAAATAATAAGCAAGATAATTTTCTCTATATGAAATCTGTATAAATTAAAATATCATATTTAAGCGTATTTTGCGACTAGGAAACACTTGGGGACGTGCTAATATATATATATATATATATATATATATATATATATATATATATATATATATATTAAGTAATGTGATTGATAATTTAAAATTTAAAAATCAAATTATAATTAAATTAAAAATTAAAAATCCGTTTCATAAGAAGGAACAACAACAAAATCAATTATCTAAATTACAACGAGCACTTTCTCTTTCCTGTATTTTAATTAAACTAGTAATTTCACTGTTACATTAAAATACACTCAGCTCTTTAGACTATTGTTCTAATCTCCTTTAAATATATATATATATATATATATATATATATATATATATATATATATATATACACAGTTGTGCGCAAAAATATTCGACCCCTGTCTAAATTTTCTTGTTTCGTTGAATCTATACTTCAAAAATCTTCATAACGCCTTTTAACGGCTAATTATGAATAAATTGTATATTTTTTACAATAAATGAGGAAAAGTAATTCGAGATTAATAATATATATCAATTTATTTACAAAAAATATAAATATGGATGTTGCAAAAATATTCGACCCCTTTAATTTAAAGTTTAAATAAAAGCGTCATTAAGTTTATTATTTTAGTCTGACCTTGTATTTATTTCCTATAAATAATATTTATGACTCTACTGAATCTAAAATCAGTTCAAATTGAACTTCAATGCCATATTGAATGATTGAATAATTGTTTCAAGTAAAAAAAATATTTTTCAACGTCAACAAATCTGCAACTATGACAAAGAACAAAGAGTACTCTGAAGACATTAAAAAGAAAGTAATCGATGCCTACCAGTCTGGAGAAGGTTATAAAAAAATTTATAAACGTTTTTGTATACCACGGTCGACTACTATGTCCATTATCAAAAAATGGAAAGTAAAAGGGATTGTATCAAGTCTTCCAAGATCAAGTCGTCCAAGAAATATTACGACACGTGAGGGTAGGAAAATTGTTAGACAAGTTTCAATAGACTCTAAATCTAACCTAAATGACGTGCAGAACGATTTGAAGAATGCTGGCTCAGATGTACACTTGTCAACTATTCGTAGGGCATTAAATCGTACCGGATTGCATGGAGGTATTGCCAGAAGGAAGCCCTTACTTTCCAAAGCTCATCAAAAGGCTCGATTTAATTTTGCAAAAAAGTTCCTAGAAATGCCTATTGATTACTGGAATAATATAATTTGGTCAGACGAAACGAAAGTGGAACTATTTGGACGCAACCAGCAACGCTATGTTTGGCGAAAAGAAAATACTGCTTATAACGTGAAGAATACCGTTCCAACCGTTAAGCATGAAGGTGGATCATTTATAGTGTGGGGCTGTTTCAGTATAAATGGAACTGGAAGATTAACCATAATCGATGGAAGAATGGATTCAGTAAAATATCAGTCCATACTGAAAGAAAATCGTGTTCCATCTACGAACCAATTGGGGCATGGAAGGGGGTATACCTTTCAACAGGACAACGATCCTAAACACACTTCAAAGAGCACTAAGGCATGATTAAAGAATAATAAGGTGAAAGTTCTAGAATGGCCTTCCCAGTCTCCAGACCTAAATCCGATTGAGCACTTATGGCATGATTTAAAAATTGCGGTACATAAAAGAAAACCATCTAATTTGATTGAATTAAAACAGTACTGTCAAGAAGAGTGTCTTAAAATTCCAGTGGACAGATGTAGAAGTCTCGTAAGATGTTATAGGATACGTTTACTTGCAGTAATCAAGGTCAAAGGAGCTTCAACCAAGTATTAATGAAAAGGGGTCGAATACTTTTGTAACATCCATATTTTAATTTTTGTAAATAAATTTATTTATATTATCAAGCATTAATTACTTTTTATTATTTTTTGTTGAAAACTATACAGTTTATTCGAACTTAGTCGTTAAAGAAGGTTTTAAAGATTATTGAAGTATCCATTCAAAGAAATAAGACAATTTTGGTAGGGGTCGAATACTTTTGCGCACAACTGTATATATATATCTTGCACTTTTTATTTCAATTCTTTTCCCGAATTCGGCTTCATTCAAATATCATTTGCCGATGTTTTATTTTAAATATTATTCGCCGACGGTTTATTTCTTCAAAATGAGTAGGTCGAAAGGTACCTAGAATATTTTTATTTTATTAGAATAGTATATTTACTATTTCATAACGTTTTTATATTTTTTTTTCTTTCTTTCTTTGACCTATCTTTTCTAAGTAATTATTGTCCAGAGTGGATATGACTCTGTCTATTATTTTTAAAACGCTAATAAAACCTTGTACCAGAAAAATCTTTTGATATATATATATATATATATATATATATATATATATATATATATATATATATATAGTGTCATCCTACTACACTAATGATTGCATAAGCATGAAACACTAGTGTCTATATGTATAAAGAATAATTATTGTTTGATTATAATTATCAAATGCCTTTAAGAATACTTAAAGATGAGCACTGTCCGTGGAATAATAACTAAAAATCATCAAGTATTTATGCAATTTTCACAACCTCCGCTCATTCAAACACTCTAGATTGTGTAAGTATTCGCCATCTAATAGTCTTTAATTCCTTTCATTCCTGTGGCAATTATTTTTTGGCCCTGAGTTAGCAAACGTAACAAAAGTTGGTGTCGGGATTGGATTTGAATCTCATGACAAGCAGGAATTATCATCCGTACACGTATGATTGCGTAAGCATGAAACACAAGTGTATGCAGGTATAAAGAATAATAATTGTTTAACTATCTCTACTGTTATATGAAACGAATTTGTCTGTGTGTCTGTGAGTTCATTTCCTATGAACTCCAAAATAGCTGTGCCGATTTTTTTTTAATTTCACACGAAGGTACTTTGTGTGCCTAGCACTGTTCTTAGATAGGTTTTGTGTCGGAATGTCTTCAATAAGTATAATAATATATATGGATATAGGGATAATCGAAATGATCCGATGAAGGAAAGATATTGACCACAGTTAAAACCTTACATAGCCTAACATCACAAGTATATTTGAGAAGTTTTATTACTAAACAAATCGAAAGATCAGACATATAAAATCAGCACTAAGTTCTTTGATATACCAGGGGCGCGTTCGAAATAAATGTTTCTGTTTAGACCACAATTGAACCATAGTACTTGGCTTTTCCATTTCAAATTTAAATTCAAGCCATTATCACCGCAGACAATCAATCGATTTGATTAAAAAAATGGTCGATTTCGACGACAATAAAAATATAGGAACGTGAAACATTCGTTGATCATCATTCAATCCCGGATAACATCAGATCTTCCTAGTGGTAATATATATATATATATATATATATATATATATATACATATATATATATATATGTGTGTGTGTGTGTGTGTGTGTGTGTGTATGTGTGTGTGTGTGTCATTTTTTATATTAGGAAAGATATTTTATGTTTTGTCATTTTGTTACTACCTTTTAAAAAAATTCTGCTCCTCTCCTACTAGACTGAATAAAAAGCCAATGGAGAAAAATCAGTCTACTTCCTTAAAAGCTTCTGTCACCGCTGTTTCCGTCGTTGCCGACTCGCTCCTGCCAATCTTCTAAAAGAGGATCAGCGTTCTAGTTCTACAACCTTAGGCTGCATACATGCCGACTTGATCGTCCATTTAACTCTAATTCACTAATTTGCTCGAGTTCTTCCCTCGTATCTGTCTTGTTCAGCTGTGTCACGCTTTTGGCCAATGTAAACCATAAGTAACAATGTTGGCAGACATGTCAGCAAAGAGACATCTTTACGCGCCACTCCTCATCACCAATACAACCCCACCAGCCTGTTTTACGCCTGACACCACCATGCCAATTTGTGTCGTCTTCTGTCTTTGTAGCGTCTTTGATAAAGAATGACCATCTTTGTCTGGAGACCTTTTACGTGAAAACACAAAAAAAAGAAGACAGAAATATTTTATTATTTCTTTTATCTTCGAGACATGTTATTTGTAAAAGATGAGAAAAGTTTATTTATATTTTCGTTAAGCATATATTTACAAAATAGTGATTTATACCTTATTATTGTACACACTGTCTGTCTAAAAAATGGTACGTGATTGCCATAATGGATATGATTGCAGTGTTCTACTGTGAATATTGGTATTAGACTGCAGTAGTAACGAATCTTTAACTCTTTGCCATATCGGACATATTTCTTGGGGAAAAAAAGAAAGAGAAAAATATATATTTGCAGACACACACAACCACACAGATGTGTACATATCAATGTGATGAGAAAATTCTTGCAGTTGTTAACTTTTAAATTCAGATTAACATATCTCGGCTCAAATAAAAATGTATTTATCGAAATAAGCACTATCAGAATCAACGCACTTTTGCCAACGCAAACCAAGTGTATTTATGCTAGTCGCATTTTGGTAGCGATGAAGTTGCTGAATGCGTTTTTGATAGCGTTTAGTTTTTTAAGCATTTTGGACGCAGGAAGTTTTGGAGATGCTTTGAAAAGCTGTAGCCTGTAGGTGAGAGGTCTGTAGAGTATGGAGGATCAGGCAAAGTTTCATAGTCAATTCATTCTACTTCTGCAGAGTCAGTTTAGCAACGTGCGGTCGGGCATTGTCATGGAAGAGAATTGGGCCTTTTCTGTAGACTAATGTTGGGTGTTGTTCTCGAAGTTTCTTCTGCATTTCATCCATTTGTTGACAGTACTTCTTGGCCGTGATGATTTCCCCTGCATAAAAAAACTGAAAATTATGAGACCGGTCGTAAACAACCAAACAGTCAGCATGGCCTTCTTTGGGTGCAACTCTGGCTTCGGGACGTGTCGTGGAGCTTTATCAATGTCTAACCACTGAGCTGAACGTCGCCAATTGTCGTAAAGAACACACTTTTCATTGCAAGTACACAATACGGTAGAGAAACGGGTCGTTCTTGTTGCGTAAAAGAAGGGAAAATGGCGATTCAGAACGGCGTTTCTTCTAATTGTCGTTCAATTCATGAAGCACCACTTTATCAAGTTTTTTGTCTTTCCAATCTTTCTCAAGTTGTTGGAAATCGTCGTGTACATTACATTTAATACAGAAGCAAGTTCACGAACAGTTGTGAGTGGATTGGCTTCGACGAAGGCTCTTAATTGATCGTTGTCAACATCTGATAGCTGGCCACGATGCTCATCTTCAAAACTCTAGTCGCCACAACGAAATTACTTAAACGATCATTGTGCTGTGCGTTTAATAGTGGTTCCTAAGCCAAACTTTTTGTTGATGTCTCGAACTGCTTCAGCAGTTTTTCGGCCTAGCTTGAATTGAAATAAAACAATTGTGCGAATTTGCTTTTTTCTATCTTATATTCAACGTTCGTAAAAGAAGACATAATTGATTTAAAAAGATTGAACGGTTAGACAGAGCGAAAAGCACTTTTTAAAATGATGTATAAACTAAAGGTATTATATTGGCGCAAAAATAATGTCGTTTTAACGTATATATATGACAAAACGACATTATTTTTGCACCAACCTAATATTATAACGAAAACTTATTTGAAAATACATCTTTGGAAATAAAAATTAAACGTTCCACAAGAAATTTCTTATCAAACTAGACAGGTGTGGTTCATTGGATTTACATCTAGGAAACCAATCTATACAACAATTATGCATATATATATATATATATATATATATATATATATATATATATATATATATATATATATATATATATATATATATCCAGATCCACACTGTCGAGCACTCTTAAACTTATTAAACAAACATATAATAATGAACTTTGAAGCCTTTCTCTAGCACATTCCCACCCCCAAACCCTATGGATTACCGCCTAAAACTCATATTGAAAATGGACGATCAAATTAGATGCATGAACTGGAAAGCCTCTATTTCTGTAAAATAATGAGAATATCAGCATCAAGGGAAATTTTGAATTTAAAAACATGAAATCTCCACCTAGCACTCTTTGAAAAGGATCTTTATGGCCTAGCAAGAATAATTGAATTCCACATGAGCAAGAACTTCTTTCAGAGGAAAGTCGATAATATTGTTTAAAAAATCGGGAAATCAAATAACCTTGTTTTAAAAGCTAATAAAACTAGCAATTTCTATAACCCCATCTAACAAAAAATACAAAGACATAATGATAACAAACTTAACGAAAGCTCCAAAAGGGCTAACAAGACAAACCTAGTTGAAATTATTAAGGATGAGAGCAGAGAAATTACGGATGATCTGCAAATTAGCAGCAGAGTTAGTAAACTCAAGGAAAATTAGGTATACATCATACTCAAAGATCACAAACTCCCTGAAAAAGCAGCAACCAGATAAATTAACCTCATTAGACCAGAAATCGGGAAAATTAGCAGGAAAATTCTGGAAAAAATCAACTTCGAAATTAGAGCGAAATACAATATCAACCAATGGATTAACACCTTGGACTCGATCAGTTGGCTCACCAATATTGCTGATAACAATACAATTCGACATTATGGACTAACCCCCTACTGTCCATATTCACTAACTATACCCACCTTATATACACCACACCCAAATATTTTTTATATGTAAAACGAATGAATTTGGAGTCTAGTTTCAGTAGCGTTTCCTTCCTTGGTCTGACGAGGTGGGTGTCTTTGAACTGAGATTCCACTAAAACATGTATGGACATATGTAACCAATAATGTTTGTATAATAAGCAGACTATAAATATTTATATCTTGGGTTGAACATATTGGGAAGTGATATACAAACTGCCATTAGCGTATTAAGCGATTCTCTTTGTGTAAACAAATAAAGTTTTGACGTTGGACAATGTCAAAACATTGTTAATTCACTATTCGGCATAGCAGCAGCTGAATGTCGTTCGGACGGTCGAGTTTCGATCTTGGCTTGAAGTAGTTGCTTATCGAGCCACACTGATGAGCTGTGATACAGCAAAACAGTATTGTGTGTAGATGACTATATATATATATATATATATATATATATATATATATATATAACATTGTTTTATCGATTAGTTTCCTAGATGTAAATCCAATGAAATTCACATAATTATTAAAGAGTGCTCAATACAGGACAAGGCTTGACTGTAGGAATGACACACTTATCTTTGTACTCCTCATCTGATCGCCGCCACACACGCTTAAGGCCATCAGAACCAAACATAGGACATGGTTTCAGTAATCTATAGGCTTTGTTGACATGTTTTCAGCAAAGTGCTTGCGGGCTTTCTTGTGCATTGCCTTCAGAAGAGGCTTCCTCCTGGGGTGACAGCCATGCACACCAACTTAATGTGTGTGGCATATGGTCTGAATACTAACAGGCTGAGACCCAACCTCTTTAAGCACTCCTACAATATCTTTTAAAGAAAGCATTTGGATGTGACGCTCAGCACGTGCGCTCAGCTTCTTTAGACGAACTACACAAGGCCTGTTCTGAGTGAACCCTGATCTTTTAAAATGCTGGAGGATCTTAGTCACTGTATTGCAGCCTAGTTTCAAGGTGCTAGCAATCTTTATGTAGTGCAACAATACGTTTTTTAAGATCCTAAGAGAGTTCTTTGGCATGTGGTGCCATGTTGCAACTTTCACTAGCTGGTAAGAGAAAGTGTAAGAGCTTCACAACACATCTAAATACACCTGCTTCCTATAAACATATGGCATAGTTACACTTATGAGTCACATGACATTTTGGAGTGGAAAAAAGCAGAGCTCAATTTAGATATTAAGGGGTGTACTTTTTTAGGATTGTACTCACTTTTTAGGGGTGTAGTTTCTTAGGATGTACTCACTTTTGTTGCCAGGGATTTTGCTTTTAATGGCTATATTTGGAGTTATTTTGAGGGAAAAATAAATTAACTCTGTTATATATGCTGCATACAGACTACTTTTCGTTGTGTCAAAATATCATTTTCCAGTGTTATCCCATCAAGAGATATACTTAAATATTTGAACAAATGTGAGGGCTGTTCTCACTTTTGTGATACCCTGTACGTATTATTGCTCTCTCTCTCTCTTGAATATTGAGTTTTTCATCTGGTTGGTATTGTCATATGAAAATTAATACTAATATTTATATTTGCTTTAAGTTTATAGAATAATTTCATTTGTAAACTGAAATGAAGCTTCGCTTTTATTTGTATATATATATATATATATATATATATATATATATATATATATATATATAAATATATATATATATATGTGTGTGTGTGTGTGTGTTGTCGGGTGTGGTAAAGGAGTAAGTGCTAATGAAAAAAGAAGTTGCACACATTCAATGGGTGTTTTTTATCTTTAGCCCAAAATGCTAGTCAACTGACGATATCAAGTTCGATCTGCTATTATATAACAGTCTGTGACATCTCGCCTCCATCTTCAAACGCCTACTCTGGGAATTCTCCGTCAATGTAACCACGCCCCAGGGCGTTTAGTTTTGCGACAGGGTGTTTTCCCCAGCAGCGAATTTTTGCAGGTGGTTTCAATCAATCATTTTATTCCTGACAATCTGTCATATTTTTTTTTCTCGACCAAGTGAATTAATTTCAACGAACGATTATTTTATTTTAATCAATCAATCGTGTAATGTTGTCTTTTTGGGAGGGGGGGCTAAGCGTGTGTCCATGTCAAGTGTGCCAAACCCTGTCAAATGATCTTTTTGTTACATCCGCTTGGATATTTAACTCTGAGATTCACAATTAAACCACAAAACACCTAACATTAAATTGACAAAAATCAGATGGACTTGCATCTGCAAACCGGTAGAAAGGATCCCTTCAACCGTGCTCCATCAAAATCTTAGTGCTATTAGGAGCATGTATGCTTCATGCGCTCAACATCTGAGGTGGTTTGGTCATGTACAAACAGATTCTCGGGATAAAATATAATGGTTGAACTACTCACGAAGGGAACACACTAATTAACAGGTAGTATCGTCAATAATCTGTGTTAAGTTTTGAGACATTATGTTAAACACAGATGGCGGCGTAGTTCAGATCAGTAACCAAAATGGCGACCAAGAATAAAATGCGGTCCGTCGTGTAGGTAATCTCTTACGTTCTGAGATATTATGTTGAACAAAAATGGCGGCGTAGTTCAGATCAGTAACTAAGATGGCGGCGAAGAATTAAATGCGTGAATTAAGTCCGTGATGTAGCAAATGGCGAACTGATTTAATCCAAAATTCGACGATTTTTATAATAATTTTGCGACGTTTTGATTGGTTGTTTAGCACAGCCGTTGGTATAAAAATGATTGGCGAATCCATTCGTCTCATACCCTCCATCACAAGTCAAAAACATTTTACAATCTGCAAACGATGTCTAGGCTTGCACGGGCATATCCATATATTGACCCCCAGAGAGAATTGTAAAATAAATGCTCTAATCGACTGCTGATGGAAAAAGAGAGGAGGGAGATTAAAAACGAACTGGAATCAAACAATTAGGAGAGATTTAATTGCAATGAAAATGCTGTGGGTCTGACTTCAGATCAAAAACGATGGTATACTTGCATTGCAAGTCTAAGTCTAAAGGTGTTATATATTACATGATATCTCCGTTTGGTCTCAAGAGACAATGATTACCCCTATTGAAATTAAAACAAAGTTCAGTAAGGCTTCTAATGCCCTCTTCTGTTGCAGCATGTATCGATACACATAATCTCGCTGAGATAGTATCAGATCTTTCATATCGGAAATTTTCATGTCATATATCACATCGAATATAACTAACTAGTTAATCGCTTGTACTGAGATCTTCATACCCTTAAAAAATTCCAATAAAATTTTTAAAAAATCAACCGTGGTATACTGTGACCCAACTACCTGTGATGGCTCGAAATTACAACAGTAACAGTTAAATTAGAGATGAATTAGAGCTGTTTATTATATGATCAATCCTGTGCAACAACCGATGGTCTTGCTGATCAGATTTGTTTGGTTGGAGATGCCAAATAAAATTAGGAAAAAAATAATACATAGAATAATAATAAAACATTAATGATAATATTGTTTTGTGACTGATAATAATAGTAGTAATAATATTGTTTTGTGACATAGTGTCAAAGAGTATTGTTTTGTCTTGTATATGATCTTGGATTCAAGGTTTAAGGAGTTTGCAGTGTGGGAAAATTGTATGGAAAAATTAAATTGATCATGTTCGAAGATTACTCAATTAATATGCACATGTGATTTAGCTAATTTAGCCAATCTGGGCGAATCCCATTTCGACAAAATGAAGATGGATTGGCTGAATGAAAAATCCAGACTTCTCAAACCCACACTGTCATCTCTCTATAAGAAAGTGTGCGAAGTATTTTTTTGCTAGTCAGCGAGTCTTATCAGTCAAATCTGGTTAAAGTTGAAAAGCGAGCCTGTCCATCCCTCCACTCACGCCACACCCCGTTTACTGGCCGTCATATACAGAGAGGGGAGAGGAGACAATCGGTTGTTGGCAAAAGGTTCCGTTTTAGTCACTGTCTAGTAGGTTGTTTGTTGGAAAAAACGACATTGCATATATTTTTCCCCTTTTCATAACTGTAAAATACCATTTTTGTATACATAATTTATTTAATAATTCATCCTTATAAACTGAAACCCAAAGATTTACGTTTGGAGTCAATTATTTGTTGCGTACAGAATTCGTGACCAACTCACAAAGGAATTTGGTAGCGTCTGTTAAGGATTATCTGGAAATGTTTTCTAAACGCTCATCTGTCTTGATCAGAACAAGTCTTATATACAAATCTGTTACTAAGGTTGTTGGAAAATGGTCAGATCCTTCTATTACTGTAGAAGATGTCTCACTTATATGTAGCAATCATCCATCTATATAAGAGAAGGTGTTGCCAAGAGCACTCTCTCCTACTTTTATAGAGTATAAAATTGACTTTGAAACTCAATGAAATTGCCTCTTCTCTTCCATACAGACTCTTTCTCACAGAAGATATTTTGCTAGCCCTTTCCTATTCTGTCGGTATTTTCATGGAAGGTGTTCGACTGAACTCCAATTTTTGGTTCTCCTCCTATAAAACATGAACAGCAAACACTCGTCTTGCTATACTCAGACTAAAAACTTTCCTTTCTTTCTCTGTGTACTTTGAGCTAAATGGAACTTTCATGAGATAGTTTCTTTTCAATTATTGGCATTCTAAAACGCCACATTTCCCAACATTATCCTGAACCACACGACTGACACAGTTCCTGAGAGAATGCTGAGTCATACTCAAGAGGCTACCCAAGCCCAGCGACCTTTCACGAGCTTCAAGAAAACATTATATAAGGAATTAATCAGGGGAAGCCGCCGACGACCTGCTTGCCAAGCGTCTAGGGTTGTCGGAGGAGATCCGTTCCTGGTGGAGCTGGGCGTCAGGCATAGAAATTATGGATAACTCCGAATTCTCCCTGACCTTACGACTGTCCCGAAGCGCATTTCCCCTCAACGTAATACAATACAGCGGTAAACTAGTGAGTTCGCCCTAATGCCCCTGCTGTGGAACCTCAGCAAAAGAAACATCGGAACACGGTTTCTTTGATTGTAGTGAACTTCGTCGGTACTTGACGTATGCCAAGGAGGTGATGGCTCGCATCTATCCTGAGTATCCTCACCTGCTGAATATCTCCCTGGTTGTGCACAATGCCAGGCTGTCGTGGAACATGGAGAAGCAAATGGTGTTTCTCACGACCTTGGCTGCAGCCAGAATGGTTGTGTGAATGTCAAGACTGAATGAGAAGTATGGGATTGAATTTTTGGCAGATTGATTTTCAAACACCAATTGAAGGTCAAGATCAGGACTGATAAGAAGAGATTATTAAGATAGCGAGTTTGTGCATACGAAGAGGAACCAAGTTAGAGTATGTGTTCCCTGCTTAGGCATGATGTGCGCAGGTTTTACTCTTTCTGGACCCCAGGCCCAGTAAGATTCCCTTAGCTAGCCGAGTGAATGCCCCCCTTTCTTCTCCCAATAGAGAACTCCAAGTTGCCGCCTCACAATTTTTTTTTTTTTTTTTTTTGCCACTGGCTCTTTTCCCCAAAACTTGGAGTGCACCCAAACAACTTCCTCATCTTTTATTTTGTCCCAAACTTAGTTCTGCAAACCCCTTAGGGATTGACCTGCTTGTTATCGGCTTTCATCAAACAGTGAGCGGTCTGTCATCTAGCGAGGGTTGGGAGAGCCCTACTAACAACTTTTTCCTTTTTAGAATGCTTTTTTCTCATCCCCAACCAATGAAATCTTTTTTTGTTTCTGTTGAATTTGTTGGTTAATAAAAATCGATCAATCCTTTCTGTTATATATAAAAAAAATTGATTTAATTTAGGAACAGTAAGTAGGACAGTCCCTGAAATGATTGTTGCAAGTGAGAACATTAGCTAGCGATACCCCTTAGACAAGTAAAAAGGTACAGTGACAAGGATGCCTACAGACCTCCCACTTCCCCATTTATTTTTAAATTAGCCTTGTGCCTAATTGTTTATTTTTTGTTTTACATTTGCAATTTTATATTTGCAGAAAATAAATGATAAAAACCTCACAGTGCTGTATCTGTTCTGATAGTGCATTTCGTCTTTTCTGAATTGAGTCAGTGAATGAGGGATCCTTCGAAACTGAGACAATTTCTATTTTTGTTCCCATTCAGAGTGGCCCTTTTGGGTGAGCTGGATTTTTCCCACCTCAAAAACCGACCTTGTGTCTAACTCTACCCTCGTGGGGAGGCAAGTAAATAGGAAGCATTTTAACTCAAGCAGGTCAGAGAATTCTAGTCAAAACAATGAGAAACCTCAAGTGTGTGAGCGGAAGGGATGGAAGGGATGGAAGGGGTGGAAGGGATGGAAGGGTTGATGGATAACTGCATACATCCTATGATTTCCATAGATACATCACGTCATTTTTTTTCTGTTATTTATTTCTTTTCCGATGTGCTGACAAAGGAAGAAGATGATAGATAACAAACCGAAACGAGCATGGAGGTTGGGCAAGAAGAAATATTGAATCATTCGAAGTGGCAGTGAGGTGAGAATATAGGAGATGAAAATACGTAAGCAAATACGTAAACGATGAATAATTCATACACTATCGTTCTTTTTTTCCTTCTCGTATCCTCTTTTTGAATCTTTGAATTATTTCTCAAACTATTTTTTATCATTGATTATTATGGATAATATTTCTTCTTTATTTGAATATTGTTTGTCTAGAATAATCTTCGGTTTTTGTATAGATGAACAAATATTTCAGTAAATAAATACACATATATGTTTATATTATTCTTAGATTTAAGAGCCAGATGGCTTCCCTGATAATAAGGTCACGAGTAAAATGAAAAAGATGTTTGACAAATATTAAGAAAATTTTGCTCTTAATCCTATTATACTAAACCAGAATGATGCCTCTCATAGGATTGGTAGATCTTAGATTAAATCCCTAAACAGAACAGTTTGCATCACTTTTATGCCTGCTAATGAAAATGAAAATCAACCTAAACCTTTTGTCTCCAATTCTTATTACAATTTTGATCAAAATCCACTACATGATTTTGCTTCTAGAAAATGACTGAAATTTAAGGTTTAAGCTTAAGAGGTTTTTTTTTTTTAAAATGGTAAAATTCAAGGAATCTTGCTTAATTGTTGGCTAATTATTATGCATCAAATTCAATGCAAATCTGAAATATTTAAACTTTTCTATTATATCATTTCAATTCTAGCAAATGTATAAAATTGAAGGATAAACAATCACAAGAAGAAACTGGAATTCATGAAATACTGCTTATTTGGTGTCTCATGATCATGCAAATCTGAATTATCAGTTGGAGTAGGCAATAAAACGATTTCATTGAAAATTAGGCTATTTCATTGATTTCGATGACAATAAAAATATGGGAGCGTGAAATATTTGTTGATCATCAGTCAATCCCGGACAACGTCGGGTCACTCTGTTAGTACATTCATAAAGCTGAAGTAAATGAGTGTGATAACCCACCCAGTACTTATGTAAGAAACCAGAATTATAGAAATAAACTTACTTTAATAATCTTCAAGTGAACAAAACTATCAAGATAGTAAAAGCTGTACATGGTTAAGTGGAGCAATTCATACAAGAAATAAAAGATGGGAATTAAAAGTTAAATACCTAAAGAGGTTTTTTTTTCCTTTTTCCTTATGCATCTGATGATATAATAAAGTTTTATTTGATATAAATACTCACCTTTTATTTCTCATATATATATATATATATATATATATATATATATATATATATATATATATATATATATATTAGTATACTTGGGCAGTATTTTTTCTCTAATGTATGTTTCATTGAAGAACGGGGGCAATTCCTGTTTGTTTTTCTTGCAATCCATATTTCTTTTTGGTTGGCTAGTGTTCGAACATTCTGTTCGAGTGTGAAACAAAATTTGCCGTATTCTTGAACGTTTGCGACTGAGAGGCGAGTGATGAAATAAAATAAAAAAAATGCGTTAGTGATGTTAATGAAATGACGATTAAAATCGTTTAAAATACTTAAAATACTTAAAAGCACTTAAGCGTGCCTTCCCCTTCATATTGAACCTGGTTGATGGTTTTTTTTTTATTTAGATTAGTAGGGCTTCAATAATTGGGAGACGTAGATCACAGTGTGAGATTGCTAAAATGGCGGTATTTTTAATTAGTATATTCCTAAATTCGGTTTTGGGGGTGTCGTGTGAGGTGTTGGTAAATGGAGCTATTCGGGGGAGATAGGTGGCATGTTAATAGACGAGAGACACTGGTTCTAGTAATGTCGATGTACGTGTTATTTTTAGAGACACATTCTCTTACAGGGCATTTAAAAACATATACGGCATTTCTAGTTTTTAGTAAACTGTCGTCTGATGTAAAGTTATCGTTTATTAGTAATTATTTTGTATTAAATAATGAATCTAATTTTGTATTAAATAATGAATTCTAATCGGTGGTTGAAATGTGCTTGTGTATGATTATATACATATATATATATATATATATATATATTTGTAGTCATCGACATACAGTTCTGTTTTGTTATATCACAACTCATCAGTGCCGCTAGACTAGCATCTCTCCCAAGCCAAGGATTGAACCTAGAACCGTTGTGTTGACAGTCGGCAGTTCTCCCACTCGACAACAGAAGGAACGCCCGCAAATAACTCGTCGGAATGTCTATTTAAATAGACATCCGCCACCACTCTTACAGTGCTCAAACCGCCTGTTTGTAAACAATGTCTTATATATATATATATATATTTATATATATATACACATATATATATGTATATATATATATATATATATATATACATATATATATATATAAAAGAGTTATAATTCGTGGTGAGTCAAGAAGTCTACGACGAGATTTATTTGAAATAAAATAATTTGTTTAGCGTTGACAGGTGATCATATAGTAATGCATGTGAGAATGGTACTTTTAAAACACTGTCATTTATTACCTGTCTCTTAAATTCGTCAACCATTTTCTTTAGTTTACATTGCATTTCACCAACATACATCTGATGACAAATATTGCGGGAGACGGTATACATACCTGTATTTGATACGGTGATTTTCGACAAACCAAGACTCCTTCATATAATATGGCCAAGTGTGGGTTACTTATTAATATAGCCCTCATACTGTTAACACGTTTCTTTTATCAACATTGCCAGGGTTTATCCATTTGGCAAAGAACTTTTATTTTGTAGGAGAAAGAAGTTCTCAACCGTATGACATATTGTGATTCTGATTCCAGCAAGGTTTTCGTGTCATTAGATGAAACAAATTTTGTAATTTTTAAGATGACGGGTTTTTGCTACACAAGCATGACGTTCTCATCTTTTGTTTTCTGTCGTTGCCTTCTCCACATAATAACGATGTTAATTAAGAAACATTAACAAATGCAATTGGGTTTAATTTCTTTTGGCATAATGTTTTGTAAAATCATAAAGATTAGGACGATTATATTTATAGCCAGGGGTGATAAGGACAAAGTGTCCGGTACAAAAATTGCAGTATAAAAAATATTGAATCTCTTTGGATTTACAGGCATAGTTTTTTTGTATTGAGACAAGAAGCGAACCATGTCCAAATTACCCTAACTGGATTAATCTATCATTTTTTTTTACCTGGAATTCTTTACAATTCGAAGTTTCTCTAACTGGATTAATGCTGTTAATTGTTGCTTGGGACAACTGCATTTAATATTCGCAATTATATACTTTTCTTTTCTCTATGATAGTCATTTTTATTGTTATCCCTTTTTGGGGTCATTTTTCTATTACAAGAATACCTCCATCTTCAAGAATGCTTCTAGCATAGCATTCATGACAATAAAAAGACAAAATGACCCGAACCGTATGAGTTAAAATGGGGAGAAAAATGAAGTTCTAAGACTCAACATTTTGCTTAAGTGTTCTGTGTTCTTTTTCAAGAGAGTAAAGCTAAACATGGCAAAAGAAACGTTTTTACTTTTGAAAAAGTCCTTACCGTTGGGCGAAATTTCGAGTTTTAGGTTTTCTGTTTTCACATTTTAACTGATAGCATACATGCATACACATAAAATATTTAACCTGGAACTGTCTAAACTCACTGCTTTCTTTGTTGGTTCCGTAAAACTGGTGGATTTCTGTTCGTGTGACAGCCCTATCAGGAAATTTAGCCTTACTTACATTCTAATGAAAAGATTTCTGTTATTACCGATATATTATTATGATATTATCATAGAGATGAGTGGGGCGATAGACCCCGTCACGCATGATTTCATCAACAGTATTGTTCTGTTAATGAAGTGCCATACCAAAATTAACTTGTTCTTATAAGCGCCTTTCCATCATCATAAGGAATTGTCTTGTCAAACCAACAGGACATCCAATGAAAGTTTCTGATGCTTGCATATTACTTTTTTCAAAAGGACACTTTATTAATAATCATTATGTTTAGTTATTTGGAACTAATGTGCATTCTTCATAATTAAATGCAAAATATTGTTATTCAAAAAAACAAAAAAACAAATAAAAAGTAAATTCTACTCTACCTAATTTTTAATCTAACATGGAAATTTACAATAGTATAACTTGCCTCTTTATTTCTAACGGTTAAATTCAGTATTAAGTTATACTCTTCTAGATGTTGGATGATCGATGAAACAAAAGTATGCTATCCCTATAGATTAAATAAAGGGTTATGTACGAAATATTGTGCAGATTACCGAGTTCGCCAGAAAAGATTTCCAAGTTCGGAAATATACATCTGAAGAAGGTTGGAGGTATCGAGATAGTGTGAAAATAACACTGAAGTTGAGAACAGTGGTTCGAATAATACAAATCATACAAACGATTAATCCTTATCTCAAAAATAATGAACCCAACACTGATTCTGTTTAATGAAACGTTCAAGAAAGCGGTATTCATTGCAAGCAAGCACAAAGGCCTATTGCGATATTGTCCAGATTTATAGGAGTGCAGTCTAAATGGAAAAGGTAGCCAGGAACGGAATTCCAAAGGCCAATCGTTCAAGGGAAGAAGCTATAAGCATAGAAAATCTTCCCACATCTATGCGCATCTAGAGTGAAAGAGTTGGATATAACTGTTAGTTGGATGTCAGGGTATATATATATATATATATATATATATATATATATATATATATATATATATATATATATACATGAACAAATGATTAATAAAACATGTTAAAAGACATCTTGAAAAAGAGTTAAAAACATATTTAATTTTAAAAAAAGGAAGCACAAGATAAGTGGATAGTCCTTAATCCGCGGAGTTTCAAAGAAATACTCTCCTTCTCATCAGAGGGCAGGAATTAGCAAAATGCAGGATCGGATTTTGCATATAAAAGTATTTAATGAAACTACAAGTAAGTCAAAGATCTTACTTGGTTAAAAAAAGGGTGAAGTAAGGGGAACAGGAGGCAAAAGAAAAATAATAAAAAGATTTCACATGAATGGATAGTCCGGTGAAGGGTAAAAATCCAAAAATGGTAAAATCCAAAACGGTCGAATATTTTATATATATATATATATATATATATATATATATATATATATCAAGAAAACTGCGCCGAAATCCGACTGTGAAATGAACCTACTTCGTCTCAACAAGGGACGCGGTTATCCAACCAGCTAATAACCCCAAGCTGATGTCTCACAAGTAGGAGTTTTAACTCGAAAGGACGATGCCATCCAGCAATGCTAACCAAGCGAGCAACTTATGATAGGATTTTCAGAATTTGAGAGATTGTATATAATAAATTCCACAGCCAAACAACGTCGAAGCCCACAAGAGCCATGACAGTCAAAGAACCGGAAGTCGAAGACTCGAGTTTCGCCCTCATTTGGGCTAATCAGTTAGACACATCCGAACTCAGGATTCGAAATCCGAGCCTCTTGCATGTAAGGCAGGCACTCTACCAACTGAGCAAACGCCCTGCACACAAGAATTTCAATTAACCAACACAGATCAAGCAAACCGCGCCGAAATCCGACTGTGAAATGAACCTACTTCGTCTCAATAAGGGACGCGGTCATCCAACCAGCTAATAACCCCAAGCTGAGGTCTCACAAGTAGGAGTTTTAACTCGAAAGGACGATGCCATCCAGCAATGCTAACCAAGCAAGCAACTTATGATAGGATTTTCAGAATGTGAGAAATTGTATATAATAAATTCCACAGCCAAACAACGTCGCAGCCCACAAGAGCCATGACAGTCAAAGAACTTCTTTAAGTTAATTGAAATTCTTGTATGCAGGGCGTTTGCTCAGTTGGTAGAGTGCTTGCCTTGCATGCAAGAGGCTCGGGTTTCAAATCCTGAGTTCAGATGTGTCTAACTGATGAGCCCAAATGAGGACTAAACTCGAGTCTTCAACTTCCGGTTCTTTGACTGTCATAGCTCTTGTGGGCTGCGACGTTGTTTGGCTGTGGAATTTATCATATATATATATATATATATATATATATATATATATATATATATATATATATATATATATATATATATATACCCCGACATTAGTGATCCCCACTTCTTTTGTTTTTCTATTCAAAAAATGCTACATTGCCAAAAGTGTGCTTATTCATAAAGTCTGAAGAAATACTGGTTTTCGAAAATTTTCAAACGATATAATGGTTGAATTTGTCGAACTGGACATTGAAACAATTGTAACATAAAATGAAATACACTTTTCGTTGCTATCAACACCTTGTCTTGAAGTCTTGATTTTGCACACAAAGTATATATATATATATATATATATATATATATATATATATATATATATATAAATCTCACCTATCTGTTTAAATGTATATATGTATGTATGTATGTCTCACAAAACCTTTCGACAAAGGCGACGGATTTTCACAGGATCGGTATCATTTTGAAGATCGACCTTCGGATGACAAATATAAAAAAATTGGCCCAAAATATTAATTCTTTCACTCTCAACTGGGCACTTTTCTACAGGGAGGAGCCGTTTGTTCGCAGATATTTTCGAAAGTTATCGCCTCTTTCGATTGTCTAGATTTAATTTAAACCGACGCCACCTCTGGTTTTGCGATGGGTGCAACAGCTAACGCGTCACGTTTTTTTTTTGTTTTTTTTTTCATTTTTTTTTCCTCCTTCGCAGTACAGGTTCGAGCCTGCCTGCCTACTACCACTTTTCTTTCTTTTTTTTAGCGCTTTTTTTAGGATAACTTATGCAAATTGATATTTATAGAATTTATTGTCCAAAAGCAAGGACTACAATATACAGATGATTATTTCCTTATTCAAGAGAATTAAAAAAAAACAGGCATTTTTTCTTAAGAGGAAAATAACCAGCAAAAAAAAAAATAGACTTACTATAAAATCCCTGGTTTAAAAAGTTGAAAACGCTAATGTTCGAAAAAGCATATAGTCTAAAACATGTAAAAAAATATATTTCAAGTGATTCCATGAAAAATAAATTTGGTAAATGTTAATTTACATGATTTAATTCCCCAACATGCATATATATATATATATATATATATATTATTATTATTATTATTATTATTATTATTATATATTATATATATATATATATATTATTATTATTTTTATTTATATATTATTATTCATATTTTTAACCAAACATTTGAATATATAAAAATATATTAAAATTTGGTTACGTTCATATTCTAATAAATCATTTTCATGTTTATTGTTTTGATTATGTGAAAATATTATATATATATATATATATATATATATATATATATATATATATATATATATATATGAGATGATATTAAAATAATATATGCATATATATCTGATAGCTGTCGCTCAGTAGACGACTGTGGTCATCGTCCGTCAAATTACACACTTAAAGTCATTATGAGAGTGACAGTGGCTCCACAATAGACAGCGAATGTTGGTGAATTCTAGGCTTAAATATATACTTCAGCTTCCCAACGCTGCAATGACACGCATCAATAACACCAATTGGTCTAGAGACAATCAGATGCGAGATGTCAGGATTAGTATTGAAACTAAGTGTTATATCGGGTTTTCCCTCTCCTAGGAGAATGTCTTCAGTAAGGGTATAGCTACAGCTCACTGAGTAAGTTAAGCACAACTAATCCTCATATTTCTACATCTCCCTCCAGATTTATGCGCGCATACACACACACACACACACACACACACAAACACACACACACACAAACACATATATCTATACTATTAATTTATTTATTTATGTGTGTGTGTGTGTGTGTGTGTGTGTGTATACATACCAATTAAACTTTTGAACGAATGAACAGAATTGAAAAATTATTTTTTTCACTGAAAGGTGTGGGTCCCTATATTGTCTTTATCTAAATGTATGGTTCATAACGAACAACGCCGAGTCACACAAAAAAGCACGAAATAAGGGTTTGGGGGCCATTTCGTGCAATTGTCGAAAAAGCTACCTGCCCATGTCAACGGAATTTAGCACTGTCTGTATACAGTCGCAATAACATCTTCCACTCATCATCCTTACCCTTAGGGTATATTTTTTTTTTTTTAGTAATTCTGTTTTGTGTATATAGGAATTTCCCATACTTCGAGTTTACAGGGTAAGCATTGATGGTAAGACGATGCTGAGTGTACTTGATGTTGAATGTACTCGATTTTGTGTTTAACTCGGTGTTGTGTGTGCCGACGTGGTGCAGCCGCTAGTATATCTATAATATAAAGCTGTGTGTGTGTGTGTGTGTGTGCGTGGTCACGAATAGGGTCCTATATGGTTGACTATTTTAATAAACTGATTACATATAATGATAGAAAATGTATCGAGATACAGGAATGGGTATGTTTGATCCTGCAGAACAGTGGTTCATTAAAATTGTGGGGTCTGCATTCGCGCCTGGTCCACAAAGTATGGAAATAAAAAATTAAAAAAAAAAAAACGTTTACAAGTGTTTTTGATATAGATGTACATAAGACTACTTTGATAAGTATGTTTCAACTTCAATAGTGATGGTATAATAAAATTGTGGGGTCTGCATTCGCGTCTGGCCTCTGTAGAATGGAAATAGGCACAAACTTTAATAAAGACTTTTCATATCTATCTGCGTAAGTATACTTTGATAATTATGTTTCAGTTTAAAGAAATATGGTATAATAAAATTATGGGGGGTTCGTTCGCGCTTGACATCCATAGAATGGAAATATGTCACAAAGTTTAACAATTTTTTTTTTAATATAAATCCACAGAATATTGTGATTAGTGTTTCAGTGTGAGCAGGTATAGTATAATGAATTATGGGGTTTATCTATTTTATTTTTACTTTCATCATGTTTTGCTTTGGTTTTGATACCCTCGAATTCAAAGCTATCTCTTTACAACCCTTCCTTTTCATAACCTATCATACTTTAATAAATCAGAGTCCATTTTCTGTAGGCTGTTTTTGAACCCAGTCAACGACGGGTACTTTTGCTAGTATATATATATAATATTAATCCAATAAAGCTCCAGAGTTTTTGACACAGTGCTCCATAACAAAAAGAGCTGTATTATAGTATAAATTGTGGCTTCAAGAAACTCACCGGAGATGGATGCAGGACCCCTTTCCATGCACGATATGTCACTATAACCATCCCGATATTATACAACTTATGATGGAGCAGCCGCTCTAAATGCTACCAAAGAGCTATGGCTCCTGTATTATCACTGGGAAATAGCAGCCAGAAACTGTCAATCCAGGACCCTCAACCCACCAGACAAAAATAAACCCAATCCAATTGTATTGGCATAAATGATACTCAAGCACCCCCAAAGTGCCCAGTTTTAGGGGATGGGATGTGGCAGGAGTAGTGAACGGCGTTCATTGCCTTAGTCAGGAAACAAGGTCGACCATGGGTGTTTATATTGAATCCCTGTGGTTGCATCTCTGTGCCTGGCTAATAGAATAAGAAGGAGTATGAAAGCCGGGCGATAGACAGAGCCTATTTACCTCTTAAGCAGTTTAAGTTTGCGGACCAGTAATTTGTTCAAGTCACCAGCTATGTTTAATCTATTTTGAGGATTGTAATTTTTCAGTTTTCAGCAAATATATAACCTTTAATAACTAACCCATTAACTATTAATGGGTTAGTTATTAAACGTTATATATTTACTGAAAAATTACACTCCCAATTTTTTTTTAAATTGCATTTTCACCCCAAACAAGGCACATTGCCACTTTGATGTAGGAAGCTACTATCAGGGACATAAGCTACAGGGATACTATGTAGGGAGTTGGGCAGTAAGATGTCGTGTCATGTTACACTTGAACTTTTGCATGTCAGTACAGTTGGGGAAGCAGGGACCCGTAAAGGAATTCCAAAGTCTAGCAGTTCTGGGGAAGAAACTACTGGGGAAGAAGCTCTCTTACATCTAGGGATCTCTACTGTGAAGGGGTGGGATGTAGCTGCTTGTCAGGTTTTTAGGGGGTATTTACGTCGAGGGGTTACAAGTGCTTGCAGTTCGTCGGAGCATTCACTGTTAAAGTACTTGTAGAACAGGCAGAGATCAAGTTGGCAGCTCCCTTTTGAACTTTGTCTAGGAGTGAAAGACTAGTAGCAGATGCACCAGCACAAATATGACAAAAATACTCCATGCATGGGCGTATGGTGGCCTTATAAAGGTACAGAATTTTGTCGGGCGTTTGTAGCTTTCTAACACGGTAGAAAGAACCTACCTTCTTCGCAGTGGCCCTGGCAAAGCTCTCAATGTAATTGCTCCAACTCATGTTTCCTGTGAACGTTAGGTCGAGGAGTTTAAAATATGTACTTTCAGATAAAGAGTCTTTGGCCATTACTATTGGTGGTAGAGAAGGTGTCTTCTAATTATTGAAGAAACAAGTTTAGTCTTTGCAGCATTGAATGTGGTCATTTATTTTTGTCCCCATTTCACTACAGATTGGAGGTCATCCTCTAGTGTTTCTGTCATTTCTTTAGATATGTGTACATTTGTTTACCTGTCCTGTCTGTTATAGAGCATGGTGTCATCAACATATATACCTATCTCACAGACAATTTTGTCAGGGAGGTCATTTATGAATATTAAGAATAATAGACGTCCAAGGATAGTCCCTGGAGGCATTCCCACATTTATATCATATTGCTTAAATGTACAACCGTCGAAGACAACATGGATTTTTCTCTTCTCTTAGAAGGATTCAATTATGTTAAGTATTCTACCAGTGATACCGTATGATCTGATTTTCCTGAGAAAACCTTCATGCCATACTCTGTCAAAGGCCTTAGATATATCTAGAGCTATCGCTCTACCCTCCCCTGCTTTGTCGAGTGAATGGTATATACTTTCAGAGATTACAGTTAGGATATCTGCTGTGGAACGGGCTTGCCTAAATCTATATTGTTGGTCGGTCAGAAGTTTAGCATCTGTATGGTGATGGACTAGAGCTTGGTTAATTATGGACTCAAATATTTTGGCGAAAAGTGGGCGGAGGCTAATGGGGCAATAATTTACAGGGTCAATTCTTGAAAACTGATACCATAGAAGCAGTTTTCCAGCAGTCAGGAAAGCAAAATAATTAAAAAGGACATTACTATGCTTTCCGTCTCATTGTTACTGGAAGAGGGAATAAGTATAAATTCATGCAGTGAAAGCAACTAAATTTGCAACTGATTGCTTTCAGATGGAAGAGATTGTATTTGGTTAAATTATTGTTCATATGTTAGTTTAGGAATAGGATAACATGTTAAAGTATGAGTAACTGATATTAAGAATTAAAATAAACTTGATGCCCGAACTCTGGATATTAAAGAGGATAAGAGAGATAATAAAATGTATGTAATCAATATAGATTCAAAGTAGGGATATATGTATGATTTGAACTACAATTCAGTACAGGTATATCTGAAAGTAAAGTATTATGGTTAGTGCAAAAATAATGTCGTTTTTTGACGTTCAACTTCAAAAGATCATAATGCCTTTCATAATAAACTTTATTAATCAAAGTAAGAACCATTAGAATCGACACATTTTTGCCAATGAGAAACAAGTGTATTTATCCCATTAGCATAGAAATCCGGAGTTCTGGAAGTGTTGAAGTCAGTGAAGCCCAATTTGGCATCATCTCGGCTTTTGAAGCATTTTTTACGCAGAATGTTGTCGAGATGCTTGCAAAAGCGATAATCGATGGGGGAGAGGTCTGGTGAATATGGCGGATGAGACAGGGTCTCGCAACCCATTTCGTTCAGCTTTTGCAGGGTCAGTTCAGCAAGATGTGGGCGAGCATGACCATTGAGTAACATTTGTCCCTTCATATTAACCAATCTTAGGCGCATGTGTTGGAGCTTCTGGTGCATTTTGCCAATTTTTCGGCAATACTTCCCCGTGTTAATCGCTTCGCCCACATTCAAGAAGCTGTGATGGATGAGACTGGGTGCAGACCCCCCCCAAACAGTAACTATAACCTTTTTTGGTACAGTTTCGGCTTTGGGAAGTGTTGTGTAGCTCCTTTGGCATCCAAGCACTGTTTTGAATGTCACTTGAATGTCATAGAGGTCCCCTTCTCATCACACGTCATAATCCGCTTGAGAAATCAATCGTTTTTGTAGCACAGAAGGAGCATAGAAGACACATCAAGATGACGATTTTTTTTATTATCGTTTAATTCAGGCAACACTTATTTATTCAGCTTTTTTGACTTCCCTTTTTACTTTAAATGACAAACGACTATTGAGTGGTTGATCTCGAGTTCAATAGCAACTTTTTGTGTGGTTTTGCGCAGATCGGCTTCAATTCAGGCTTTCAAATATTCATTACCAACCGTAGTCAGCCAGCCCCGACCGTCTTCATCTTTAAAGTTCTTGTCACCATTGCAAAATTTCTTGTGCCACCGTTGTGCTACACGTTCATTAGTGGTTCCTTGGCAAAATGCATCATTGATATCAGGAGTTGTATTGGCAGCTTTTCAGCCTAGTTTGAACTTGAACAAGAAAATCGTGTGGATTTGAATTTTGTCCATGCTATTGAAAAGCCTACAAAAAAAAAAAACGAATGAAGAGATTGAGAACGGTAATGAATAAGACGATTCGATATAGCAAAAAACACGCTTTAAAATGATGGCGCTATATATATATATATATATATATATATATATATATATATATATATATATCTCAATCAATGAATTAATTAAAAAAGCATATATAAAAGTAACATATGTGAGAAAGCGATATTGTTTTTGCACCAACCTAATATAAGCTATGGCGCATTTAGTATGCATAATTAAGTATGAATATAAATATGGATATATTTTCAGTAGATACGAACATATAGAAATTGCAGATATTGAGTATATTTTTTTATAAAGTTCTTCTGACTTCTAACGAAGAAAGATAAGTTCGCTTTTTGTTTAAAATTTGAAATTGTATTTTGTGTAACAAAATGTATCGGCACAGTTTTTTGTGTTATTTTTTTGTATCACTTTCGCTCATCTAAGGAAAGGAGAGATATTTAATATAGATTACTAATAATACAAAAATATGGCTAATAAGTTTCCATTTTTAAGCTAAGCTATAGGATAAGGATATACGCTAATACATGTCTTAGCAATAGAAATCTATAGATGTTTAGTGTGTATCGATTTTTAAAAAGTCAGCCTGCACCAAAAGCGAAGCCCCTCTCCAAAGGTATGCGCAATGTATGTACTTTTATAGCAGCTTGGGAAGAGGAGCAATTGGTTAGTTTTCTGGAGAGATGATTATAATTTTATGTAACCAAACCACCTCACGGTGCTGCTCTCCATAAGGAGGAATAAATATTAATGTTTATGACTTCTACAGAAAAAATGTAAAACTGTTTCCTTTTCTTACTATTATCTATTCTATCATCACTCAATTCAGCAAGAATATAAATTCATAATGTGATATCAGAAGAAAAATCTTGAAAAAAGTAAAAACAAAAAAACACAAATTTGGCTTCTGCACCATGCAAAAAAAAAAAAAAGAAATGACAATGGTCATCATTTGCACCCACATTCAGCCCCAAAAGTCACCAAGGCTTCAACATATTTAAATTTGAGTTCAGCACCATGCAATACTGCTAAATAGACACACACAGAAAATTTTGGGCAAATATGGTAAAATAGTCCCCAAAAATGGAGTGTTTTTTTTAGCTTTAAAAGAGCGCCTAGGGCACACCCAAGAGTTATCGCGAAGTATAGACAAACAAAATTATATAAAATTCAGTTTGTTACAACTTTTCAGAAAATTTTATAAAATTCCAAGACAATTTTAGCCATTTTAAACCGAAAGGCACCCCAAGGGGGGGGGGCGGCAACCGGAGTTTTCTCGGAAAATTTGTTCTGTTACTTTTTTACTCATATCATATTTAATATCTGTGCAAAATTTTTAAAAATTCCAAGGCATAGTTATTGAGAAAAGTGCAGACAGATGAACGGACGAATGAACAAGGGCGAATTTACAGGCCCACCCTCCTTTTGTCGGGGGGACCAATAAAAAAAATGAAAATAATGATATGCCCGGGTGTTTAGAGGTGTGTGTGCTTGGGGGAGTGTTAATCAAAACATAAGACTAAACGAAGTAAATATTTTAAATATTAAATAGTAAATTATTAAATATTTTATATAAAATAAATAGTAAATTATTAAATATTTTATATAAAATGTTAAAAATGTTAAAACTTTAAAAATTCGTAAAAAACACAAAAAAACTAAGGTAAGTCAAACGAACGATGTTAAATGTAAAAATCGGAAAAACAAAAACAAAAAAGAAAACGCGTATGTGATGGAAAAAACCCCAAAAAACAAACGTTAAAACTACTTTAAAAAAAGCTGAAAAATAAAAACAAAAGAAACATAGAACATGAAAAATGGCTTAAATAACCCTGTTTCTATATTAAACCTTTAAAAATCGAAAAAAGAAAAGTTATCTCACACCACAATTCGAACCCAAAACCTTTAGATAATGAGGCCACGCTCTAATAAACTGAGATAAAACGACGTTGACAAAATTAGGTCGGTTTTTTATTATTTAAACTAAATCATGTTCCGACGTCATCTGCACATGCGTAGAAGCGAACTTGTCATGGGATGACGGTTTTTTCTGACCCCTCCCTGTAGAAAACTGATGATTTTAGGGTGAAGAAATTAATGTTTTTTGCCAATTTTTCGATATTTGTCGGGCGAAGGTTGGAACTTTAAAATGATACCGATCCCGTGAAAATCTGTGACCCATGTCGAAAGTTTTTGCGAGACATACAAACACACATACAAACATACAAACAAACATACATACATACATACATACACACATTTTCGCTTTTATATATATAGATTAATAGGGATTAGTATTTACATTCCACTTTTTCTCAGAAACTACTGCACCTAACTGACTGAAATTTGTATGGACCGTTTTAAGATACAGACAGCTAAATATTATGGTATCCGTCCGATGCACAGTTAGAGATTAATAAAAAATTGACAGGGATTAGAATTTAATGCAGAAATGAGCAAAAATGTAACCATATTCAACCATTGAATATATTATAAAGCGTTCATGCTTAGACAACGGGCTATAACTTTTCCTCGTTTTTCACAGGTTTAAAATGTCTACTATTGTATGTTAATGTTAGCACTTCTTATGCTGATAAAAAATTGGGTCACAGTTTTAGTTTCCATCTTTCTTGTTTTGGATACTATGATAATCGAAGTGAATATAAAGTCTTAAATGAAATGGAAACACCAGACTGAACGTAGATGATGAAAATAGTAATTCCTAATCTCTGGAATTTCTGACAACGACTAATTATTTTTGGAAGTTAATTTGTTGCAGAAAACTCCACCGTATCAAGAAAAGCATAGCTCAGATACGCCGATTTAAGGATTATTGATGCTATTTCCTTTGCATGATAACAAAGAAAACCGTGTTCAACCGTAATAATGCCAAATAGGTTTTTTCTTATCGTCTTTATTTATTTAATTTTTTTTTCATTTTCGGCACTGAAAGATAGAATAGAAAGGACAAAAAAAAACATTTATTCCCAAATTGATTTTTTTTTTCGTGATACAGAACTGAAGAGTTCATCATTTACCCTTGCTTCAAGTTTGATCAATTTCCGATTGATTTATTACTGCAATCCCAACTGACCAGTATAGTACAAATTCTTTTGGCCATCATCTATTCTATCATCAACCAATGCCAGCGAGAATATGAATACGTAATATCATCATAAGTCAGTGACAAATCTCAACAACAACAGTAAAAAAAAGAAGAAAGATTAAAAAATAAAAAGAACGAACGACGCCATGCCAAAACTTGTGTTGTTCAAAAATGATCTCGGTCAAATCTGGCCATTTCCCTAGGCTGGCATCATTATAAAAGTGACTCCACGTCTCCTTTGCGTTTTAATTATACTTTTCTTCCGACCGCTCTGCTTGTTGTTCTCCTTTTCTATACTTTCTGTGTCTTTAAGTCTTTGAAAAGGCGGTCTCTGCTGCTCTACAAAGATTTCTAAGGCTTTGTTGTGAACAAAAATCTCATTCAAAACCAACATTTAAAAAAAAATGAAAAATATTATTTGGCCGTTCTTGTATAACCTGTAATTGACAGAACTGTTTAACAGAAAAAGTGAAGTAAAGAAAGAAAGGGGGAGAGAGAGACAGACAGACAGAGAAAGAGAAAGAGAGAGAGAAAGGGGGGAGGGAGGGAGTGGAAGTTTGTTTTGTCAGTCAATTTCAATCATTATACGCCAGGAGACACTCAAGACCCTACAAAGAGTCATATGAGAGGGCAGGGGAACTATAAGAGGAAAATATTTTCTAAAAGTTCTATAGAATGTTTTCACCAATTCCAATCATCGTAGGTCAAGTGAAGTTTTTAGTGCTGGACTAAAGAGTCCATATTTACTTGCCTTTTCACCAGGACAAAGGTAGACACAAGGTCAATTTTTTAATGTGGAATAAAAAAAATTCACCTCACCAAAAAGGGGTACTCTGATTTTGAACAAAATATAAAATCGTGTCAGCCTAGAACGACTTCTTCACTGATAGAGAACAGAATAGACTGAATGTAACAATTGAACAGATGCTACACTTTGCTTCTAGCAGAGTTGAATATATAGAAATACCATTTTTCGAACAGCCCTTTCTGGCCAGAAGTAAAATATACCATTTTTGTGTTTAATTGTCATACTTGTTAAGTTATTTCCATTTGTATTGATATATAAGAGTTCAATTCGTTTGTGCTGAGTTTGTTTAGAGTGATCTCCTTTGCTTCTAGGTGTAGTTGTCGTTGGTTATTGGCCGGGAAACAAAGATGGCGGTTTAGAAAAATAGTCGTATGCCTAGGAATGGATGTATGTAACGAGTAAACTAACATCCCGTCTAACTGGCAATGAATTTGTACAAACATATATTATGAAGAATGAAAATTTAAACTTTCAAACACTTTGGAGATATTTTTAAATAGGATGGCCTCTAAGTAAATGTGATCACAACGATTCTGGCCACAAGTCGGATAGTTAAACTAAATTATATACTAGAGGATCTACCCATTAATATCTAACAACTAGACAGACGGACGGACATTGATAATACACATATTATATAGATTATTACTATATTGCATAACAAGAACAGCACAACGCAATGCAATCATTTCATTTGTTTGTTTTGCTAAGAGCAAAATGTAGTATATGTTTTGATACTAAATTTCATCTTGATTCCTCTCGATCAATGAAGGAGAAATCTTTTTAGATTGAGTGTCTCGTTTTTGCCTTAAATTAAAACTGTTTTCGTACTGAACTCTGCTCTCGTGGTGGGAGGGGGCAAGCAAATAGGAATAATATATACATTTTTTGACTCATGTTCACCTCTCACAAAGCATATCGCCACTTGGACGTAAAGAGCTACTATTTGGGGCCATGCCTCCGAAAGATTTATAAGATAATTGTTTATGTTACGTTTAAACTTCTGAATACCAGTACAGTCAGGGAAGCAGAGAGCAGGAAGGGAATTCCAAAGTCTAGCTGTTCGAGGGAATGAAACTATTAGAATAGATAGCTTTCTGGCATTTAGGAACTTCAACAGTGAAGGGATGAGATCTTATTGCTAAGCGGGTGTGTCGAGGATATGTACGTCGAGGGGGCACAAGTGCAATGAGTTCATCAGAACACATTCCATTAAAATATTTGTAAAATAGACACAGGGATGCAACATTGCGGCAAGTGGAGGAGGAGGAGGAGGAGAAGAAGAAGAAGAAGAAGAAGAAGAAGACAATGCAATTGCAAAGTAAGTTAATGCGTTAAACAACTATGATTATTATATATATTTTAATCGTGAATCACCAGGCAAACCCAGCACAAAGTAAAACAGCCATTTCCTTGGCTTTTTTTCTAAGAACAAAGTATTGCATCTATTCTGATAGTACGCTTAATTTTTTTGTCCTCGGTCATTGAAGGATAGTTCTTTTATACTTTTACTTTTTGTATCAATCTGAAGGTCCTGTTTTTTAAGGGATGCATTTTCTCCACTTTAAAAAACGATTTTATGTCTCACTCCTCCCTCGTGAGGAGAAAAATAAATCAGAATAGGGATTGGTTAATTGGTCGAATGGATAACGCCTGAAATGAAGAAGTTAAGTTGTTTATGATAATAACACAATCGATGATACCGAGTTTAGACGCGTGTATGCAAATACAGAGTCATGTACAAAATCATGTCACAGTAAGGAAAAAGAAAAAAAAAACTATAAAAAGGAGACGATCACGTTAGGTACGTCACAGCCGTAATGAGAAGTCAAGCATGGCAGAAAAATGAGGAAATAAATGTGGTTGTTACAAAAAGAAGGAGTCGAGTTATTACTTGTCCTATGTTCTTTGCAATGTACTCTGCTACAACGTGTTGGGTTTACGTGTGTAAACGTGTGTAAACGTGTGTAAACGATACGGTTGTATTTACCGTAAGCAGGAATCTGGATTTTACAAAAAGAGGAACTTTCGCCGATTCAGAAGCATAGGCGACTCTAAGTGCGACCGTATCGGTGTCAGGTGTCTATCCTCGATGTGAAAACGTTCTGATCACAAAATCGGACTTTTTTATTTTAGTTTAAAATAAATCTGTAAAATATATTTTAAATAAAAAGAAATAAAAACGTGTTCAAAAGTTTCACATATTTTCTTTTATATCAATTTGTTCATTTTAAACTAAAACAGGAAGTCCGGTTTGGTAATTGGAACATTTTCACATCGAGGCTAGGTTTTCACCTGACATCGGTATGATCGCACTTAGAGTCTCCTATGCTTCTGAATCACCGAAGTTTCTAGGGAATATCAAATTCTCATGTGGCTCCCAGGCATATGTGACTTTGATAGTCAAGAGTATTCTTTATTGAGATTTATTGCGACTTTCAGAAAACCTTTGACTCTGTCCCTCACTAACATCCATCCATGCGAGTCATGAGCTATGGTATTGAAGGTGTTGCACTAGATCGGACTAAATCCATCCTACTCAATAGACAGCATCGAGTTGTACTGAATGAATCGAAGTCTTATTGAGTGGATGTGACCAGTGAGATTTCTCAGGCCTCAGTCTTGGGGCCACTTCTTTTTGTGATTTTCATAAACAATATTACAGAAGTTGTTAACTTTTCAATAAAAATCTATGTAGATGAAACTAAAAAAAATTAAAGTTGAAATGAAATCTTATTTAAAATATTTGTATTTTCCAAAATCAAAACGTAGTTGCTGTTTTTCATTACACAAACATGAAAAGGTAAAGAAACAGATATTTGCATTATTCGGGTGACTGTAATCATCTTGTTTTTCTTATTTTTGTTTTTACAACGTGTACAGCAGATATGAACTCCAACTTTCTTCACGTGTATCTTTTTATATGCCCGTATATTGCGATCAGGTAAGATGACATGCAGCCTCTAATATTTCCAAATGTTACACTTCTGGTACTCACCAGGCTTACCTTGTGTAGTAGTCACCTGGGAGACATCCGGTCTCCACTGAAATATGAAGTTTTTAGAAAATATAGAAATGGAAAGTTTGTGCAAGATTTTAATCAAAATTAAAAGCTTTTTAAAAATATGTTAAAAGATATACAAATGTTCATGAATGATGGATTTTTGCTCAGCTTGTGTAATGGGAGTTATTACCAATTAAAGTTCTGGTGCTACCAGATCAGGCTATTTGAAGATATTGGCTTCCTGACTTAAATGCACCAAACATTAATGTTATTGTTTTTTTTTATTTCTCTTTGCAAAACTCAATCATGTTCTGCAAAGCTCAAAACAAAAACGACGATTTTCCTTTACAAAATAGGCAAACCAAAATACCATGAATAAATATTGTTATTTATTTGCTTCACCATGAGAAAAAAATCTAACACAAGGTCGTCTTATATGTGGGGAAAAAACCAACTCCCCAAAAATCGTCACTCAAGTAGGCAAAAGTAAAAATCGCCTTAGTATAGAAGGGTTTCCCCTACATTGACTAAGGACAAATTAACTTAAGTGTAGTATCAGAACAGATACTACACTTGGATCTTAGCTCGAAGCGCAGTACCATGAATAAATATTTAAAAACATAAAGAACTTAAGGCATAATTTTTTTACTTGAATGACTGGATTTGATATTAAATAATATGAAAAAGGTTGATATGTCATAAAACAAAACAACCAAACCAAACACCGTGAATAAATAGTTTAAGGTAAAGAATTGGAAGCATAAAATGTTTTACTAAAATGACCGGATTTGGCTTTAAATAACGTAAAATATGTTGATATGCCTTAAAATAAAACAACTAATAACGAATCAATTAATGTTTTGATTTCATTGTCATCTGTAGGTTTGGGGGGGGGACTGTCTGAAGGTTTCTCATGGCTAAGACTCAGATCTCCAACTCTAAACTTAAAAAAAATTCCATACAGTTCTGTAAGCTAATGCATCTTTATCATACACTGCACATTAAAAAAAAAAAAATTCAGATGCATTTTTGAAAATTTAAAAAATAGCGATATCTAACCTATAAATATATATTTGCGCATGCATGGCAGAGCACTTTAAGTGGACTTACGCTTATCAAATTCCATTTTTTTTTCAATTTTGACGCAGTAACAGCTATTTTTACCGGCTAAAATCTAAATAGAATTTGTTCCACAGGTCCAAATTTTTTATAAATCAAGTTTCAAGTCTGTAGATCAAAAATTGACAGAAGAGTTTGGTAGAGACTGTTTCCTAGACAGACAGGTCATATATATATAATTCTCAAACAGAATATTGTTTCTGAATTTTTAGATGAGGATTCATAATTTAATTTGTTTTGATCATTCAAACTATTGTTCTCACTTTGAGTGTTATTCACAGAACTTTTCAACCGATGAAACCGTCAACCTATCTCAAATGATTCTGCTTTTGCAGTAGCCACTCTGTTTGTTGCCACCATTATCACTATTCAGGGTCTCGGGAAGAGCCCATTAATAATAACTAGCATGGGTGCACGGCGTTGTCCAGGTGTTTGGAGGTGTGTGTGGAGCACAAAAAAAATACATCGGTTGTAATTAGAAACGTTTTTGTTGTAATGATTTTACAGAGGAAACGAGGAAACTAAAGATTGGAGCTCAGTCGAGCAACTATCATAAAATAAAAATAGAGCAGAGAAAGACTAGCAAATTTTGATCAAGTATAGCTATAGAAAAGCGGAATTATTTATAATTTAAATATGAATGAAAATATTATATCTTCAGTGATCTTTTTTAAAGTGTATCCAATGCTAGTCAATGATTAAACAGATAAGTTTTTTTTTTATGTTTTAACTTTTTAATTACTTGAAATATGACAAGAGTTTGCGTTTACAGAAAGTACAGACGTAATGTGTTGTCAGAGACTGCTTCTGGATTGCTCATAGTGACTCTGTCTGTTACCACCATCATCAATATTCATAGATTCAAGAAGAGTCCACATGGTGACACTATAGTGTAGATCATTGTAAAAATATTGCCAGGAAATAAAGAAATATTTTTTATTGTTCTAATTATACAATGGCCTCTTCCAGCTGTTGAGGACGTACATAAAACATAATAGGACATCGAGAGAAATATATTAAAATAGACAGAAATATATAAATGTATAGATTTGTAATAATCATAGATCTTGATAGATATATAGAATAATCCAGTATGATTGTGCATATATTTTCTGTATTAAAATTCCAATTATATAAAAGGCATCTGCATAGATATAAGTAAAGTATATACACAAATGCAAGACAAATGCATAAGTTAAAAAAAACAAATCAGTCGAATGCATTTGTATGTTGGCAAACTTTGGAAATGAAATTGAATTTGATATTCCAGTTTGGAAAATACAGTCATTCGTTAATTAGGTCAGTGTCGAAATAGATTAAGCACTCGGTTTAAAGAGAATTTTAGATTTAACGACATTAGAAAGAAATAGAAAATATGAACACTTTATTCAAATTGCTCCATATTTGAGCATGGGAAGAGCATCTAGAACGACAATGGTCGATTACAAAATAATTTACACTTAATAAACTAATAAGCAAATAAAAAAACGAATTATGATATCAGGAATGTCAATCTCACACAAAAGTACATATTCAATTTGTATTTTTTTTAGATTTTTTTTACAAAGGATAACCGTTTATCAATGCCAAGAGGCCACTCGAGGATAAGGGTCAATGAGTATATATTAGTCAATGTGATTGTAGTGTAATAAACATAAGTAGTGGGAATTTTGTAAATTGGATTATTAGGGAGGGGGGTTAATCAAGAACTTGTTTACATTGGACTTGAAGACAATCAGATTGTAGTCAGCTGGAAAACAGGGAAATGGAAGAGAGTTCCACAGGTGTGCAGTTCTAAGAAAGAAGCTTTGTTCATGGAATCTACATTTAGGTTTAGGCCCAGATAAAGAGTGTGGGAAATTATTGATAGTGATTTTGGCTAGACAAGTGTTTTTCATGAGAGTTTGGCGAG
This sequence comes from Euprymna scolopes, assembly GCF_053919585.1. Classification (NCBI taxonomy): domain Eukaryota; kingdom Metazoa; phylum Mollusca; class Cephalopoda; order Sepiida; family Sepiolidae; genus Euprymna; species Euprymna scolopes. Next base: position 50,536,218 of record NC_136503.1, on the reverse strand, counting down.
GGGGGACCATAGATTAAAGCTCAGCTGAGCACTTGCCATGAAAATAATGATAAAGCAGAGACAGGCTCGCAACGTCTGTTCTGTGGGGAAGAGGTTGCAGGGAAGAGAAAAGGGCATTCCCCACTTAGCTAGGAAGTCTATTTTGAACTCTGTCAAGGCAGGATAAATTGCTTCTAGCAGCTCCTACCCAGATGTGGCCACAGTACTCCATCGTTGGCCGTACCTGGCTTTCATATAGGTAGAGAATTTCATCAGGAGTGAGATATCTACTGGAGCGGTAGAAGGATCCCACCATTTTTCCAGCGACCTTGCCAATGGATTTGATATATGTGTTCCATTTCAGGTCAATAGTAAAGGTCAAGCCCAGAAGCCTCTAAAACATGAAGCCTCCCCCAAGACGAGAGGCATTCATTTCAACCAGTGCCAGATTGGCATCTGAACGTATATGGTGTAGAGCTAGAAGCTTGGTTTTAGATGCGTTAAATATAACGAGCCACCTCTTTCCTTATTGTACCACATGCTCAGGATGAGAGGAGAGAGAATCAGAGAGAACTTGGTCGTTTACGGTCTTTGATGTGCTACCATAGATTGTAGTGCCGCCAGCATAAATGTCTATGAATGATGTAAGGATGTGATTTGGAAGATCATTAATGTAGATCAGGATGAGAGTGTGGCCCAAGATGGACGCCTGTGGGACTTCAGCAGTAATACTGAGAGCTTCTGATTTCTGCCCATCAACCACTGCTTTATGAACCTATCAAAGAGAAATGATTTAATAACTGAGAAAACATTTCCAGCTATACCATAGCTGGAGATCTTGTGAAGTAGACTTTGATGCCATAGCTTATCAAAGGCCTTTGATATGTCAAGAGCAATTGCTCTAGAAAGAAAGCCTCCGTCGAGAGATTTGCTAATCCTATGAGATATAATTGTAAGCACGTCTGCTGTAGATCTAACAGAAAGGAAACCATATTGCACGTCATTAAGAAGGTTGTTTTTGCTGAGATGTTTGACTACTTCTCTATTTAATACAGATTCCAGCAACTTACTCATGATGCACAGGAGACTTATTGGCCTGTACTGAGAGGGATATGAACGATCACCTGAATTCTTAAATACAGGGCATGCTGATGAGATTTTCCAAGATGTTAGGAAGCATTTCTCCTTAAGACAACGCTTAAATAACTCTAAGTATGGGCGCTAGTTCTGGTTATAGATTTTTGAGCACTATAAGTGGAATGCCATCAGGGCCAGTTGCTTTACTGGAATTAAGGTTTTTGATTAGCTTGGCAACATCATATACAGATATTTGTATGTTGCATAGCATGTTTTCAGATACACAAGGAAATACTGGAGGTTGGCAGCCTTTGTCATAAAGGGTAGAATTAGCTGCAAAGATCTTGGTAAAGAGTTTGGTTTTGTCTGATGCTGACGAGATTACCTCAGGTTCATTGATGATAGTTGGGATAGAGCACTCACTTCTGTTCAGGATTCTGTTTGCTATTTGCCAAAACTGATGGGACCCTAGCTGCTGCTCAGCTACTTTGGACTTGACGGACTGAGCATACAACTCTCTTGCAAGATTAATTATTTGTATGGTTTGAATTCTTCATACTGCTTTCATCTTGAGTATTATTTTCACAACGTTTCGGTCGATGTAACCTCCTACCTTCTTCAGGTGCATCTTGTTGGACTCGGAAATCTTTTTATCAAACAAGAGAATCTACTGGGAATTTCGAGCAGATCCCATTTATTTAATCCAAGAGAGTAGCATACTCTCGTTTTGCAAGGATCCATGGCATAGCAAATAGAGTGCTTGGTGAAGTTCAGTTGTAAAGTTATACTCTTCTTGATGTTGACTCAATGCAGGCGAGACTCCTGGCTGAGGAACGAGAGCATGCTACTCCTGTGGGTTAAATAAAGGATTCCATTTTAAATCCCCTGCAGATTTCCAACAGAAAGATTCCCGAGTTCCAGCGAATTTTAGTCTAACAAGATTGGAAAGAAGAGAAAATATAAACACTTTTATTCAAATGGCTCATATTTGAGCATAGGAAGAACATTTGAAAAAAGAATACAATAGTCGATTAAAAAAAAATATGACACTTAATAAAGTAATAAGCTAAAATTTCTAGATTTAGCAGAGAGAGAACCTGTTTATGATATCAGGAATTTCAATCTTATAAAAAAGTACTTAATTTTCATCAATGTTAAATATTTTTTGTCTTATCCAATAGCGAATTTCTGTTCATTCTTGTTTCTCTCATTCTAGTTCTCTTGAACTTTGAAAAATACTCCCTCCTTGTTTGATAGCATCGTTACGTAAATCAATGTATTGATTACAAATACAAGTTAAAACTAAAGCTGAGGATGGAAATAAAAGTCAGATAAACTAGTTTAACTTTACAGAAATTTAATATTGAAAAAAATAACAACCCCCACCCCCACCCCAGAAATTTCGATTGTAATTATAATCTGAATATATGTGATTTTAATGAAGAATTAAATAGATGCATCGACTCTATAGTAATCATGAAATTCTTCTTCTTCTTTTTCTTCTTCTTCTTCTTCTTCTTCTTCTTATTATTATAATTATTATTATTATTATTATTACTATTACTATTAAAATATAGATATATTAGTAAAAATACAGTAATACATTACATTGTAAAAAATAGAAAAGCTATAGGAGGGACTTTCAATAATTAATGCCTCTGACTCATGTCTCATAGCAAAAGAGCAACGAAACTTGGCAGACTTATTAGTTTTTCTCTACAGAGGAATAACACATTTCTTCAATTGTTTAATAAAGCTCAGGAATCTGTTTAGTGTGACTTCAGATATCAAAGCTGCATCACCTGTGAAATGCTTTCCTTTCAAAAACACTTGATGGCTTTAAAGAGGTGAAAAGTCATGAGAGAAAAAGTGAGATTGAGCCATGCGCCTGATCTTGCGATATGCGTGTAGTTGATCAAAGCATTATCTTGCAAAAGGAAGATATCTTTGTTTATCTTACCCCACCTTTTAATTTTGGTAGTTTCTCATAATTTTCTCAAAAATGAAGCATAAGATGCTCCTGTAATTGTGGTACTCTTTGCCAGGAAATCTGTCATCACTACTCTGTGCTCGTCTCAGAAACTGTGATCATGACCTTACCAGTGTAGGGTTGATTTCTTTGAAGTTGATGAGTCCAACTGCTTCCATTTGCATTACTTGGGATTTGGTCTATGGATAATGATGATAAATCCAGGTTTCGTCCAGTGTAATCAGTCTTTCAAAAATTATTGATTCATCTTCTTGGCACATCGTCAAATTCATTCTTAAGGACTTGGCATGTTCTGGCTTCTGGAAAAATATCAGCAACCTGAGAATTCATCTTCTGGATAACACCTTATGGTTATGAAAATGGTCATGAATAATATTTTCTACAAACCCTGTACTAATCCTGACCTCTTTGGCTATTTAACGAATAGATACGCATAGATCTTCCAAAACGGCAGCCTTAATTTGACTGTCAGATACCTAATCAATGGTATATGAGGGGGGACAAGCAGGTCTGAAAGCTGTTTCTGCATATTTCCAGCCATGTTTGAATTCACGATGCTAGCGTTTTCCAATGTCATATGATGAGGCATCATTATTATATGTTTTTTTTTTCATTTTAACAAAATTTTCCTGTAGCAGGCATCCTTTCAAATATAAAAAACTGGATCACTGCATGACACTCAACAGGTTCCATTTCACACCTGATTCAGTTCAAAAACTTGTAAATACAAAACTCTATTTAGTTCAGAGTTTGCCACATAACCCATAGGAATATAAATCATTGCACATGCAAAATTTCAACCATATTAGACAACTGGAAGTGTGCCAGGGTCATTACTTATTAAACACCTCTCGCATCTTCTTTCGAATATATTAGAATTATGCAAAGTGTGGAAAAACTATCACTATGCTTTCAGCAAACAGAATAAATATAAGAGGTTTATTTAATTTGCTTGAAGCATTGTCTAGTTTGTACATAAATGTCGTTTAAAGAAGGCAATACAATGCAGAGATGCAAATGATAAACAAAAGCTGAAGCAAATTAAGACATATAACGACAGAAGACTGTGCAGATTCATCTTTTATTAATACAATATTTGTGTGTGTGTGTGTGTGTGTGTGCATGTGCGTGTGCGTGCGTGTGTGTGTGTTTTATACTTTTATAACATTGCATTGTATCCTTAACTGCATTTGTTTTTCTGATGGAAATTCCATATCATATTATATTTCGGGAGAATTTCCTTCTTCAGATATGTGTTCGACTATAGTTCAAACGTTCATATAGAAGCTACTAAAGACGGGAACAAGTTCACATAAATTGAAATAGATTTGTTTTAATTTGCTTCAAACCTTTATTCCTTCAACTTAATAATGTAGAATCAGTATTAATATGCTTTATCCTAAATGTATAATATTGCCAATAAATGACAGAGTGAAAGAAAAAAATGGAATTGTTGAAAAATATTAAATGCAAACCGTTATTCAAATATTTAAAATCAAAAAAATTAAAAATCACAGCAAAATGTTAATACTATAAACATGATTAAACAAATATATTAACAGTTAACAGAGTTGGTGTACTAGTGTAACGTTGATTGGGAACAAACACACGTTGTGGCCTCAGTCGAAAAGTGGGCAAATAATAAAAAAGAATTTCTAACTTGGTTGTTTTGTTGTACAACGATATTTATTTCCTCATTCTTTTGTTATCGCTGTGACGTTCCTCACGTGATCGTGTTCTCGAACGTCATCCACGCCTTTCACATGATCTCGATCATTATGCACATCCTTTTTCTCATTTTTTTAGTCTTTTTTTTACATAGGAATAACCACTTATCAAAGCCACTCGAGGATAATGGTTAATGGGTGTACAGTAGTCAATGGGATTATAGCGTAGTAATCGTAAGTAGTGGAAATTTTGTAAATTGGATTATTAGGGGGACGGTAACATTTGACTTGAAGACAATCAAATTCAATGATATTCAATTTGTAAATTTTTTTAGATTTTTTTACACAAGTCACCACTTATCAATGCCAAGAGGCCACTCGAGGATGAGGATCAATGGGTATATATTAGTCAATGTGATTGTAGCATAATAAATATAAGTAGTGGGAATTTTGTAAATTGGATTTCTTAGGGGGGAGGTTCATCACGAACTTGTTTACATTGGACTTGAAGACAATCAGATTGTAGTCAGCTGGAAAACAGGCAAATGGAAGCGATTTCCACAGGTGTGCAGTTCAAAGAAAGAAGCTTTGTTCATGGAATCTACATTTAAGTTTAGGCCCAGATAAAGAGTGTGGGAAATTATTGATAGTTGTTTTCGATAGACGAGTGTTTCTCATGAAATTTTGGTTAGGAGGGACCATAGATTGCAGCTCAGACTAGCACTTGCCATGAAAATAACGATAAAGCAGAGCCAGGCTCGCAACGTCTTTTCTGTGGGAAAAAGTTTGCAGGGAAGAGAAAAGGGCATCCCCCACTAAGCTACAAAGTAGTGTGCCAATGAGACAACTAGATGGTGTAAAGCAGGTATTGAAATATGTGTTCACACAGGGAAGTACTATAGCAAGCCCCTCTCTCTCCAATGGTTCACTTCAACTTGTTCAGCAGCCATTGCACAAAGACAGTGCATTAGCATTCGGCCGATTCGTTGATTTGTCATACAAAGAAAAAAATTTTGTTGAATCTAGAAATAATTGTAAGAGCGAAATAGCCACCGCCAAGGGAAAGCATACCCAAGTGACCAGGAAACATATCGAATTGTGGAAAATAAGAACTCGTGATCACTGGAAAATGTATAACAGTCTTATGAATAATGGACAATCAACAACTCCTCTACTATCTAACAACCGTGAGGTCTCTTGCATGGCAACCAAGAAAGATGATTTGCTTGCCCGGCGGTTCACTTCTAACTCAACCTTAGACCTCTCAAATCACTCCCTCCCACATTTTCCTAAGTTGACAGAAACCACATTAGCAGATCTGAAAATCAGCCCTTTTCATGTCCATGATATAAAAGAACTTTCAAGGTGTTTTCAAGGTGTGTGGGTATGACCTCATCCATGCCATACTAATTACAAAATGTTCCACTCAGCTAGCTACTCTCCTTTCCAAACTTTTCAACAAATGCTTACCTGATTCTTGCTTTCCTGATAGCTGGAAAATGTCCTCTATTTACCAGTATTTAAAAATTATTGCCCCATCTGTCTCCTACTCCTCTTCAGTGAAATCTTTTAGTCTTCAATCAATCAAGCACTCGTTCTTCATCTTGTAAATGCTAAGCTTCTTTTTCATCAAGCTTGTTCTATTGCAAATATTGAAACCGTCATCTCCGAAACCATATACTATGCATTGGGTAAGACAGGGGAAGCTAGAGATATAGCCCTGGATATATCCGCTATGAAGGGCTTCTCATGAAAAGTAAATCCTTTAGTATTTCTGGACGAATGGTCAATATTTTCAGATTCTTCCAAGACAAAGAAAAAATTTAGGTGGTCCTCGATGGTCGCGTGTTTAAACAATATGATATTAATGCAGTTGTGCCCCAGGGATCGATCCGTGAACCTTTAATATTCCTGATATTCATAAATGACCTCCGTAATAAAATTGTATCTGATATGAGTATATTGGCTGATGACACCATGCCCTATAATAGCCGCGAAGAAAAAAACGAATGTACACATATCAAAGACAATGGCAGAGAAAATGACCTTCAATCTGTAGTGGGATGAGCTGTAAATTATTGGTAACATTTAATATTACTAAGACTAAACTTCTTTTCTTTAACAAATACAAAAACCTTCTCAACCAACGATAGCCATGATAAATAACATCCTATCTGAGAGACCATCCTCCAAACTCCTCGGCCTAACATTCACAGACAACATGAATCAGAACAAATACATTGACAATATTGTCAAATCTGCTGCAAAGATGGTCGGTTCCTTCTACCGTGTGAGAAAAGTACTCACACCAAAAATGATCCTATAACTTTACAAAGCCACAATTTGCCCGTGCATGGAGTATTGTAACATCTACTATTAGTCTCTCACTCTTAGACATGATTCAAAAGAGAGTCTCAAATCTAATAGGTTCTGCACTGTCGGCCAAGCTCTACCCACTGTCTCATCACTAAAATGCCACATCCCTGTGCTTCTTTTACAAGTACTTTAATGGAATGTGCTTTAATGAACTCACAGCATATGTGCCTCCTCGATGTATATACTCCTGACTAACCTGAAAAATAGCAAAATCCCACCCCTTTCACCGTTGAGATCTTCAGGTACCGGAAAGCCTTTTACACTAATAGTTTCTTCTCTCAAATTGTTAGACTTTGGAATTCATTCCCTGTTTCCTGCTTTCCATGACTGCACTAATCTACAGAAGTTTAAATGTAATGTGAACAGACATCTCGCTGCTTATCTCTTCACAGAGATACGATCTTCACATTAATATGATCTCTTCTGCTATACATTATAACAAATCGTAGCCCACTTACCTTTCAATGTGATAATATGCCTTGTTTGTGGTAAAAAAGAGTCAAAAGAGTAAACTCTCCGTACATAACTTCAGCCAGATCAGCCTAGTTGTTTCCGAGAAAAAGTAGAAATTAAATACTAATCCCTATTAACCCCTAACTCTGCATCAGAGGAACACCATAATACTTAGTTCACTGCATTGTATCATAACGAAGGTTCAATACACAATTTCACCCAGATCAGCCCAGTGGTTTCTGAGAAAACTTCTACAATAAATGTGATATTGTGGTGACTAATCCCTAATAATCCATATTAATCCATAACTGTGCATCCAACAAATACGATGATACTTTGTTTGCTGCAGCTTATCACAGCTATAGTCCATACAAAATTTCAGTCAGATCGGTCCAGTAGTCTGCTAGAGAATTGGAATGGATAGGTAGACAAACAAACAGATCAAGATCTGATTGATTGCCAGCTCTAGTGAAGGTCCCACCACAGTGAACCGGGAGGAAGCTTCACATGCCTTTCTGTGGTGATTTAGTCCACGATACATTGTAGTCTATGTTTCACTGTGCAGAACCTACGCTTAATTTGATAAAATAATTTTATATAATTGCTTGAATTAAAGTTTAAAATGCAAAAGTTAAATATCATGGTAAAATTGTGCTCTAAACAGAAATATTAATATCTACTGTCTTATCAAAAAACCTCCTGCTGATTTTATACACCGAGGCATTTTGCTTGTACGATGATAACACTTTTAAAATGCACTTGTAATGTTAGGCTGTATCAGTGTGTTAACTTTGGTCAAAATCGGATTGTTTCTTCTTTAATTGGAATTTTTCGATTATCGATTTTTGATACTTATCAAAGGCATTCTGATACAAAGCCTATCTATGAACACTCACAGACACATAAAGTACATTTGTGTAAAATTTTGTAAACATCGGCCCAGCCGTTTCCGAGTCCATACGAAAGGGACTCTTTTCCACACGCACACACACACAGACGCACACACACAGTGCCTTTTAAAGATAGATTGATAGATAGATAGATTTTAATCTTCGTGAAGGGACATAAAATGGTTCTAATCTGTTCTGTTGAAGGATTACTTTTACCCGCCCTGCGACAGGTATTTATCTAGTTCGAAGTAATAAAATATCATTTTTGCAGATGATCCGTAGAAGTGCAGGTGACTCTGATCACATCTGCCACTTTGTTAATCCGGCATTAATTATACAAATGCTTTTGTCTTCAGAAGAATTCCATTTTATCTGAATGATTTTCTTGTAGGATCTAATATGATTTAATTCTTAATTCTTCACAAATTTCCATGTTTTTCATTCTGTGCGTAAAAAAAAACATCTTGCAGACAAACAACATAAGTACTTGAATTCTTGAGTTTAATTAGTTTGTAAACATTAATGAAATTGCACAAGTATGCACATATCTTTTTTGTCTGTTTTGCTATCGCGTTCAAAATATCAATCCGAATGCGCAACTTTCATTTGCAATAAATCAAGAACTAATTATATTGATCAATTAATGCACGTTGTTGTTTGTTGATTACAATCTATTTGAATCATTCAATACATTTGGAAAATAACAGAAATTCTCATATCTTGATTTTTTTTTTTTTTTTTTTGCTGAGAGAATAAGAAAACAATAACGTAAGTCAGTCATAAGACTTCATACTTTCACTTAACAACGTAACGATGTGCCAAAGTATTATCTGGGCCTTACATCTCCATATTCTATATAGTATTTCCGAATTTATACATTAGAAACACTGATAACTAAAACTATTTGAAATGTTGCATGCTGGTTACTCTTATAAAAAGCATCCGATCTATACGTTAAATCTGGAAAAAAAAGTCAGAGTTAATATTCTGTGTAAATTGTGACTGTAATAAAACATTTTCAAGATTAATGAGCAATATCAAGTTGATGTACAATGTAGAATTTCATTGGCTACAATATGGATCATGTTAAAATTCTTTACAATGAACAGAACCGAAATTATAGTCAAATTAGTAACGCTTTCCGTGACGTAGACACTTTCCAAAGTTACATCAGTTCTAAATTAAACACAACCTTTTCCTGATCAATTTTGATGATTTCAGGTTATTTCATGCCAATTCTGGTAAATTTGAGAAAGGTTTTATGTTTCGTCTTCTTTTATATCTTCCAATGTTTATTCATGGTGTTTAGTTTGATTGTTTTGTTTTACGGCATATCAACCCTTTTAAGGTTCAATCATTTATGCAAACGTTTTTATGCTTCAAGTTCTTTATATCTTTAAATATTTATTCATGGTTTTGTGTTTGGTTGTTTCGTAGGGAAAATTTTTTTTGTATGTGGTTATGCAGAAGATGATTGAGCTTTGCAAAAGGAAAGGAAAAAAAACATCAACGTTTACTGCATTTCAGAGCAGAAAGTCAGTGTCTTCAGAAAGGCTGATCTGGTAGCACAAGTTTAAGTGATATGTATGCTAAGTTGTACACAACCAAAGGAATGACAAACTGAAAACAATTATTCTTGCATCGCCCTCACTTTTGTCACATGTGTGTTTGACTCGAATGTCGGTGTCACCATGTTCTCATGGTTCATCGGAGAAATTGTTAACATAAAAAAACTCTACAGTGATAGTACAAGGCTTTGGTTTCTAATGACAAAGACATGTGTGATGCAAGTCGAATCTAAACATTTACCATTTCTAGGGGTGCTCCTTACAAAGGCTTTAGATACATGCCATGATTACTCGACTGCCTACTGTCAAATAGAGTGGCCGTTTTCAGCTAAATCTCACTCTGATGTCAATTGTCTTCTCTTCTCTCTCTCTCTCTCTCTCTATCTCTCTCTCTCTCTCTGTCTCAACAGCTATTATATAAAAAAAAATCCATTATATGAAAGGCAAAATGTGTGTTAGTATGTGTGTGTGTGTATCTTTGTGTGTTTGTATGTCTGCCAAAAACTTTCGACATACGCAACATACACTGACAAAATTGGTATTGTTAGAAAGATGCATCTATCGGATGACAATCATCTAAAAATTGTTCAAAAACATTAATTCCTTGACTGTAATCAGGGCCGTTTTATGCAAGGAGGGGTCAGTTTTTGTGTCGACATTTTTGCAAGTCATTCACGCCTAGCGATCTAAACATACGTTTAAAAGACGTTATTTCGAACGCATGTGACGACATAAGTGCGCTGTGGGCGAGAGCTAATACGTTTTTTTTTTCATCTCTTCCTGTTTCGCATCACAGGTTCGTGCCTGGCTACTGCGGCTATTTTTTTTTTTTTTTTTTTGCGCTCGCATGCGTACTCGCTTTTATTTTGATTTTGATGGAAACAAAAGTTGATTTTTTTTTTAGGTCTGGGGGTCAGTTGCTCAATAGCCTTAATATACCACCTCTCGACACCCGGGCAACGCCGGATACCCTCGTTAGTAATACTATAAAACCTCTGTCAAAAACTATTGAAAAATCAAATTATGCTTCGCTTCATGCGAAATCATGAAATTATTGCAGCATATATATATGCTGAATCTCGTTGACACACCGTTTCTCATCAGATCACCGAAGTTAAGCAACGTTGAGCCTTGCCAGTACCAGATAGGCGACCATGTGAGAAGGCAAAGAGCTGTATGTACCACGCCGAGTCAAGAGAAATTTCCAGGTTGGTATCTGGGGGTGCATTAATTCACTGGGAAAGATGCAGGGTGGTTGGTTCTACACAAAGCCTTCACCACTATAGACAAATCATCTGTGTGGATTTCCGAGCAACTTAGTTGTAGCGGAAGCTCATATGTCGAAGTTTTATTCATCTCATTTTTTTTATTTCTTTCAACATGTCAAAAAGTCTCTATATATTTTTACAGCAGCTGTTTTGTTACATAGAACCAATCAGTTATTAGTATGTCAATACTGGACATATTCGTCGTAGACTCTTCAGGAAACAGGAATTTATTTACCTTAGAAAAAAACAGACATGTCATTCATCAGGCCGAATAAATTATGTAGAAAAACATTGCATGTTTTGATATTGCCGCTATTTTGAATTTTAAGAACAATTACCTTAATTAATTTTATATATTTATTAAATGAAACTACTGATAGTTCAAAGAATCAATTGAAGCACACGTTCCCCCACGGAAGTACTTTATGAAACCACACTCTCCAGAATGGTTTACCACTAATTGTTTAACTGCTATCACTCAAAGGGAACATACATTCCACAGACTTATCCAACATAAATCTAATACAAATAGGCAAAAGTTTGTAGAAGCTAGAAGTAAATCTAAGAGGAAAATAACCGCGGCCAAGAGAAGGCATTCTGAAGTCATCAGAAAACACATCGAGTCGCAGAAATTAGGAACGTGACTTCTGGAAAATTTATAACAGTGTAGTAAATAATAGGCAATCGATAATTCCCCCACTATCCAGCAACCTTGAGATTGTTTACACAGCAACTGAAAAGGTAAATCTGCTTGCCCGACGTTTTACCTTCAACTCCACCTTAGACACAGCATGCCACCTCCTCTCAAATTTCTCTTTGCAAAAGTAGCCACAGTCGATGATCTGAAAATCACTCCTTTCCTTGTTTGTGATGCCATAATAAAGCTAGACACTTTGAAGGCATGTGGGCCGATCTTAACCTTGCTACTAAAAAATGCTCCACTGATGTTAGTCCAGTTTTCTCCAAACTTTACAATAAATGCCTTAATGAATCTTGTTTTCCTGACTGCTTGAAAATTGCTTCTGTTGTATTATTTTACAAGAATTCTGACGAAAGAACTAACCTACTCAAGTATCGCTCCATTAACCTCCTCCCTCTCTTTGCCAAAATCTCTGAGTCTTTAATCAATCAAGCACTAGTCCGCCACCTCACAGAAAATAAACTTTTATTTGACTAACAGTATGGATTTAGAAAAGCCCATTCTACTGCATATATCCTATCTGTAATCTCTGAACGTATATACCAAGTACTGGATAATGCAGGTGAAGCTAGGTCAGTAGCCCTGGACATATTTAAGGCATTTGACAGGGTTTGGCACGATAGTATTGCTGGGCGTATACTTAACATAATCGAATCCTACTTAGATAAGATAAAAATCCAGGTTGTCCTTGATAGCCGTACATCAAAACAATATGGTATAAATGCGACGTTGCCATATCTGGGCTAGTGCATCTGCCACTGGTCTCTGGCTACTAGACCGGGTTCAAAAAAGAATCGGCAATCTAATAGATGTTGAACTATCAATTAAACTCCAACCTCTGCCACCGAAACGTGGAATCCTTGTGCCTGTTTTACATGGCAAGTGCTCTGATTAACTCTAGTATCCTTAATAAACCCGACAAGCAGCAAAATCCCACCCTACACTGTAGATATCTCTAGATGCTGTAAAGTCTTCTACTTAAATAGCTTTTTCCCTTGGACTGCTGCACATTGGAATTCCATTCCTGGCTCCTGCATCTCTGACTGTACTGACATGCAGAAATCCATGTAAAATGTAAACAGACATCACGCTGCCCAACTCCCTAAATAGTATCCCTGCAAATCTGGTCCCAAATGGTAGCCCCTCACGACTAATTGGCTTTGATTTTTATTTATATTAAATAGTTATAATCTAATAATTTATACTTAAAACAACTAGTACAATATATGTATGTATATTATTATTAGTTCACAAAGAGCTTTCACACAGGTCATAAAGGATCTCTCCTTGAGAACAACCTGATTCGAACTTCATACTTACCATCTCAGCTCCCGCGTAAATTAAGTGTTTTAGGTCTGTGATTGTATCTGTTGTGATTTGTGGGAGGACCTTAAACTTTTCTGTTTCTGTTTTTAATTTTTTCTGTTCTTGATTACTTAAAGATGGAAGCTTTGTTTTTCCCATCGTTCATGAACTGTATTATTTTTTCTATTTCATCTGCTTTATCCTATGTTAGCTCTGTTTCATTGTTCTCGATTTCCACGTTTGTAGATTCCAGTCTTCGCAGGTTCTCTGTCTGTGGTGTTTCTACTTGTGGGGTTTCTACACGTGCGGTTCCAGTGGGGGATGCTTCATGCTCAGTTTCCTCATTTACTTTTCGTTGCATTTCTGTTAGTTCCAGTTTTGAGTGCCAGACTCTGTTTAGTATCAGTCTTGTTTGATTTGTAAGTCTTTGTTCTGTTGTATGGTAGTCACTGGACATGTCTCATAGCTCTTTCATTCGTTTCTGATACCTTCCATATTTATATTTAGAATTGCTTCTATAATAGCATTCCATTAAAAGTCTGTTATCTTTTGTTGTAAATTTCTTTCTTAGGGTTTTTCTTTTTTGATGGTTATCTTGGCTGTGCTGTGTTTGGTTGGTATCATTTTAATCCCTGAAATTAGAACTTATACTTCCACGATCAGCGTCCGTATTATTTGTGTTTCAGAAATTAGAAATTGAGCCAACATTCGCAGGTTGACATCCGGGTCCCCCATGCTGGCTACCAATTTAAATCATTCGTTGACATCTATGCTGATGACACGACCATCTACGGCAACACATCAAAGGCTGTAAATGACAAAGTTCTTTCTGATTCTCTCTCCCCTGATCTCGAGCGCGTGGTTCAGTGGGGGAAGACATGGCTAGTTACCTTTAATGCATCTAAAACCAAACTCTTATCCTTACATCATCAACGCTCTGATCCCCATCTGGCATCAATTGGGATGGATGGCTTTCGTCTGGGAGAGGCCCCGTGTTTTGACAAGCTTCTGGGTTTGACCTTTACTCCTGATCTGAAATGGAACATGTACATCAAGTCTGTTGCCAAGGTCGCTGGAAAGATGGTGGGATCCTTCTACCGCTCCAGAAGATATCTCACTACTGATGCAATTCTCTATCTATATAAAAGCCAAGTACGTCCAAGGATGGAATACTGCTGCCATATCTGGGCAGGAGCTGCTAAAAACAGCCTATCCTGCCTTGATAGAGTACAAAATAGACTTCGTGGCTTAGTGGGGGATGCCCTTTTCTCTACCCTGCAACCTCTCTCCCACAGAAGAGACGTTGCGAGCCTATCCTTGTTTTATCGTTATTCCATGGCAGGTGCTCGTCTGAACTCCAATCTCTGGTCCCCCCTCGCCAATCTTTCACGAAAAACACCCGTCTAGCTGAATCCACTGTGAAAAATTTCCCCCACTCTTTATCTGTGCCTAAATCAAAACATGGATTCCATGAACAAAGCTTCTTTCTTAGAACTGCACGCCTGTTGAACTCTGTTTCGTCTGCCTGCTTCCCACCTGACTACAACTTGGATGTCTTCAAGTCCAACGTTAACAAATTCCTAATGAACCGTCCCCTTAAGTAAACAGTTCATCAAATCTCCACACTAACGTACTGTACTTGCAATAACCCTTATCCCTGAGTGCCTTCCGGGCCTTGATAAGTGGTGCCCACCGTGTAAAAAAAATATAGCACCTGTTGATCATGACACCCAGATGTTTCTTCTGGGTCTCACCATTTGTATTGCTTGTATTGGGCATTTTTCATATTGTGGTGTTTGTGGCAACATTGTGCCCAGAATTGTTTTACTTGTGGTTCTGATTCAGGGATAGTGTATATCTCTCATAGATATGGAAGGTATAGTGCACTACTACACATACATAAAAGACATGAACAGACAGAGAAAAGGTAAGAGGGACTTATCAATATTTACTTAGTATAAGTCTGCAGCTCTATTCCAAACTTAAGAGGATATTTGAAGATAGTTTCCCCTCCTATATTTACTCGTGAATTTGTATTGTGGGATCAATTGGCACAGTTGGTTACTTTTTCATAGTCTTTAAGGAAATTCTGAATACTTTAAATTTTTGATAATAACGGCAAAAGAAAAAATAAAATAAACAAAAAATAAAATGGAATGAGATACATAAATAAGACATTTTTTCCGGTTCTTATTTGCTAAACACAACAAAAAATCCACTGTGCGATTTGAAAATGTTTGCTTTCGTTAAAATATTTTTGTCCACTAAAAATGATGCTCTTTTCCATCAATCAGATGTTTTAAGTGTGTGAGTTGAGGGGTCACATAGCGATATTTAATCTATGCTGTTGGTTGTGATTTCTACTGAGCATAGTTGTGGATATATTTATTTTGCCATATTTACTGCGGAGGAGGCGAACTAATCCTATTTCGAATATTTATGCTGTTCAATAAGTAAATTTTTATTTTAAATTAGTAACGTAGAATAGACTATTATAGTAAACTTTAGGTACGGGAAAATGAATGCCGATGCTCAAAATGTATAAACATTTTAACCCCTCCCTTTACTTAAAAATTCACCAAAAATCAGGCAAGTAACTAATTTTAATGAAAATTTCAGTATTTATCAAATAATGATTACGGAATATAATGAAACAATTATTTTTATTTAAATCTTAGTGTAAATGCATTATTTTGTTTAAACAAAAAATACCTTTACTAAAATTATGAGTTTCAGTAGTAAATAAAAAACGCAAAGAATTTTTTTTTTATATGAATAAAGCATCGTAATTTGTAACATTAAAAATATTTACAGGAACATTACAAAAAAAGCCCCTAAAATCCGTATTAATGAATTCGATATAACTCAAAGAAAAATGAATTTCTCGAACTACCGATATTACCATTGAATTAAACATTTTTTATTTAATATTTTCACACAAAAAAATTATAATAGCAAAAATATTTCTTTTTTTTTTTAATTACAGATTTCGTATAATTTTTATATGCAAGATTTTAATAATTTCCTTGCTCACAAGAATGTGAAACTTTCGGTGTAGCAGAATTGTTATATAATATTGGTCAATAATAAAAAAAAATAAATTTAAAAAAAGGAACATAGAAAATTTTATACAAAAGTTTACAATAGAAATGTACTGATGCACGTCTGGGGAAAAAAGAAACCCAGCACCTCTCCTTCCTTTTAATTACATGACGTAATTCTCAGACAGATTTTCGACTGTCTCAGATTTTGAGCCTCCGTATATTCCGTATTTCCAAAAGTACGGTTTGTTGTGCTTTTTGAGAACGGAAAGAACACTCGGTTTGGGGGCTAATTAAGCTGTTTTTGTGCAAACAATGTGTTTTTCTTTATTTAATTCAATATCTTAGGATTTTAATTTACTAATTATCTTTGAAATAGACCCAGAAAACTTATATTTATCTCTCAAATGATTTTTTTATAATGAATTTATTTGACTTCAAAATTTAGCTGAATTAGTTAGCTTACCGTGAAAACATTTTTATAACGTTTTTTTGTTTCACGTGTACAAATATTTATTTTCTTTTGGAAATTAAGTTTAGTCCTTAATCTTTCAAATGCAATCAAAAAGTAGTCGGAAACCTACAAAAAAAAATTATGATAAATCGGATTTCAAAACTAGGTCCCCCTATCCTTATTCGTTTATTTTTGCCCGTACCTAGTAAACTTATTTGCAAGCAAGTTAATGTGGGGACTTTTCAAAAAGAGTAAAAATAACCATTACTTGGTGAATCTCAAACAGTAAATTAGTGCTTACGTTACATAAGATAAAGATATAAGCAAATAAATAAATACAAATAAAAAATAAATCGAAAAATTAAAATGGAATGAAATACATAAATAAAATATATATCTGGGGCACAACAAAAAGTCCACTGTGCTTTTTTAAAAGGGCTGTTTTCGTTAAAATATTCTTTGTCCTGTAAATTTGGCCTTCTTATCCATACCTCACATGTTCAAAGTGTGTGAGTTGAGGGGGTCACTTAGCGATATTTAATCTATGTTGTTGGGTGTGACTTCTACTGATCGTAGTCGTGGGTCGATTTTTTTGCCATATTTACTATGTAGGGAGGGGGGATGATATTATTATCGTCTCACATGGAGCTTTCACACAAGTCAGCAAACGATCTGATTGGAGACCTGTGGTGTTCTCTGGAAGCTGAGTGACAACAAGTCTCCCCAGACGTTCAGCTTTCTCCTCCTCCTTCGATAGCATTTGCAAATAAATTTGCATCATCGCAACAGCCTCTTACCATTGATTTCTCGCTAGCAGTGGCCATTGGTTTATACTGGAATTTGAGTGGCACTAAGCCTCCCCAAAATCCCAGTTCTCTTCGCACTTGTCCAGCGGAGGTCTGGCCAGTGCTCCCTCCTCGGTCTTTCCATCCTCCTTGACCCTTCTCGGCTCTTTGGTATCACTTTTTTTTTGGGGGGGGGGCGGTGGGGAAATAATGGATTTTCACTTCTGATGATCTAAACAAATAAAAGAATCTACATCATAATCATATCGTATGAATCTGAAGATTCTATTGTTTGCATTGGTTTCCCTGATATTTTTGTAGTCAGAATTTATTCGAGAAAAACTTCGGATACTTACAGGAGGGGGCATGTGAAAGTTATAAACATCCTAAGTGAAAATGATTTTTGTGGAATGAACTGGATTAGAACACCCAGGTCGACGTGAATTCTTTTATTCAGAATGAAGGATATATTTTCAAATTCTATGTAAGACGATTGGAGTTATCTAAATTGCTATTTGCTTTCCAATAAAAGTATATTTATTTAAAAAAAGTTCAATGGAATAAGTCGGGACTAGACTATCGCATACTTAAAAACACACACACACACACCAACCGTTGGCGATTATTTAAATTTCGTTTCTTTAATTCTTCTCTTTGGATTATGTCATCTAGGAGGCGGCTAGACACCAAAAAATCACGCGAAATGTCTTGACACTAAAAAAGTAAGCGAAAGTTAATAAAAAAACATTTCAAACAGAAAATTAAAACAAAATAATCAAAGACAGAATAGCATATAAATCGTGATAGAATCTAGAAAAGAAAAAAAGAAAAGAAATACGTCTCATTTATTTATTACTTTATTTGTTGGACAGATTTTTATGTATTATGTAGCGGTATATATATATATATATATATATATATATATATATATATATATATATATATATATATATCGTGAGAAACAAGCTCGCATAATTGGAAAGAGCCTGGCACATCAGAAAAGACCATAAAACAGTTATATGGGTTCCTTTCGAAGATATCAAGTCAGTGGTTGCCAAATTAGTGGGACTAAAATGACGGCTTAGCCTGGCAGCATACATTTTCCAAATTGTTGATTGAACTTGGGAAATGAGTTCACTATTTAACAAATGGAAATTCAAATAATTCAAGATGAAAGTTCCTCTGGCTGTGTTGTTTTTATACAACAAAAAACAAGAATAGCAAATATATTGTTAGGTGTAAAACCCGCCATAAAGAATTTAAGACAACATGGACGAATTGTAGTCGTGTCTGTGTCCGGACATTTACTCTTGAAACACGAAAATGGCGTGCTGCATTGTTGACTGTTCAATATTTCCTACCCAACTGTCTCTAATACAAAATCTGTGGTTAAATCTTCTGCCTTAATTACGCCTTCAAGAATGGTTGTAAGGGAGGTTAGAATTGTGAAGCAGAAGGAGGGAGTCGAAGGAGGAGAAGGAGATAAGGTGAAGGAGAGTGCAAGTCGCACTTCACAGTATAATTTCTGACAATATATTTACGAATTAATGCACATTACTTTTTATTATACTGGACGATAATTTGACGTCTAATTTGTTTTTTATTTCTCTTCTTTTCAATGAAACACTCTTATGCTTATTGCTTAAAATCTTAAGAATATAAATGACTTAGGGCTCACAAGATCACAGATGAAATTGTCAGGTGTATTTAACAAAATGTAGCTGAAGTGTATCTCCACCATGTATATTAGATTATAATCTTTTTATATTTACAATTACCATTTTGTATTATTAACAAGTATGTTTACGTGGCGTTTTTTTCGGAAGCATAGGCAGTAATGTGGGAATTGAAATTCCCAAGCTAACTTGATTATCGCTCTTTAACTCTGGTAACCAGAGAGCGACACAGCTACGTCACTTCCTATTTTATAGACTTCTTTCTCTTTTCGCTAGACCCTCAACCAGACAACATGTGATGTAACGCGCTCTGGTTGGCATGATCAGCCAACCAGCTCTGCTACCCGTCAGCCTATCATCAAATACTAACCGCAAGTAACGTTACTCTCTTCCCAACGAACTCTTACTATCTATATCTTTATTCTTTCTCTTGTATGTTTATGTAAATAAATCTGTTATATATAGGAGTCTTATTAAGAGAGAGTCTTAGAGTCTTAGAGAGAGTTTTATTAAAAGGGATGTTGTTGCGTTTTGTGTTCAGTTCATATTTATAAAATGTTCGTACTTAGAAGTATAATAGAAGCTCTTAGAGTGAGGAAACAGTGTTGAGACAGTCTTAGTGTTCATATTGTGTATGTAAGATGTGTATGTAAAGACATTTTAAACCACATGATATACAAGACATATAATAACACTTTTCACTTTACCTTTTGGTATAATTACAACACAAAGACGACGTTTATAAAAACACATGATGGGTTTATTTCTTCTCATGACCGGTCGTTGTTTTCTGAGGAATTTAACCTATATTCCCAGTAACCTATTTTTCCAATATGTTAAAAACATGTTTATTATATTATCTTGTAGTTGCATTCTTTCAATTGAATTTTCATAACAGAATTGACAACGCACATTCTTTTCTTGAAACTATTTTATCTCTAAGCTAAACAATGGTTTGTTTTAAATTCCATTTTCTAATTCTCTCTCGTAATCTATTTCTAAACCTAATTTACGAGGTTCGAATTCCGTCTATTCTATTTCATTTTCATTTTAACTAAATCTCTCTATTTTTATACTTACATGAAAAGGGGACAGCCCTTATTATGTAACATCCCTGCCTTCCATATTTCACAAAACAAATGTATGCATTTTTAAATTTAGTACATTTTTTTCTACATTTACACAACCACACAGCTAGGAAAGATCAGGCTAAAAAATCTCTTTCAGTCAGCTCTCCTCGGCCGACTTCATAATTATTATATTTTCATAAGATCAGAACCTTTCTGATCTTCTTGGCATTTACTTTTTGAGTGTAGGGTATTTACCTATGATTCACATCAGCTACTTTCCAGCCACCCATATGCCGCAGACTAGAGGTTTCCACCTCCCTCGAAATGGACGACTCCCTTCGTCTCAAAAGTGTCCTGATCGTCTCTTTCCGCATGGTTAGTCTTATCAAGTATGGCTTTATTTTTTATTCTATAACTATCTTATACTGGACATACCAAAGCTCATAACCAATCTTCTTGGTTGGCTTTAACTATCAAGATATACCTTTTTTCTCTCATACGGATTCACTCGGATTTCCTTGCTTGGATTCTTGAAACTTCGACGAGGATTTAGAAATATAACTAACACCTTTTGCGCTACAACACCTTCATTGCGCACTAAATTATATCTAATTGCCCGATTTTTTGTGATTTTTCTTTTCTCTCACCAGAGCTTCCCAGATCCAGCAGATATATCCCACATTCATGCGTCTCTAAAAAAATACAAGGTTATATCTTTCTTACGTAATCTACGGCATATTTTTGCCTGCCTCTTACTTCATTAAGCTATATGTGATTGCCTCGGGACTACCTATCATCGGTTTACTGGTCCCCTTAAGAATTTTCGTATTCTTTCCAATGCCTGTTTATTAATTAAGCCAAGTCTTACCACTTGCTTGGAGTCGTTACGTGCAACCAGCTTATTTTAAGCACTTAATTAACCAGGTTCCCAAATTTTTCGAATAGGGGCACATCTTGTGGTTATCAATCCCTACCAAGTCATTTTTCTTGGAAAAAATTATAGGATCTCTAAAAAAAACAAAACAAAAACTAAATGCTAAAAAAACACCTTTCTTACGGCTTATCACATCTAAAAACTCTCTAAATACCCCTTTACGTAATTTTAATTCTTGTCCCCCTTCTAAAATTCTAACTGAATCTGTAAGCCAACCATACGTCTATACTCGTTTTATTTTCTCCTAGACTGTTTAAATCTAATGTATATTTACTGATGACTTTGAATTCTTGCTGTGAAAACAATGACATTTACATTACAATATGGTTCAACATCAACATATTTTCAAAAGAAAATACCTTAATACATTTAAACATTTTGCAACAAAACAAAAAAAATAAAAATTCGTTACATTATACATTTCAAAAGTCCGTTAACACAAAACAAAAAATTGTCCCTTTTTCAAAGACCAGAACAATTAAAACACACTAAATAGCCGAAAATTATTCACAATTTGATTTTCATTTCTGCATCCTTCTTTTTTGCTATTGTGTATTTTATTTTATTTATTTATTTATTCATTCATTCTTCCTTTTAATACTCGAGAATTTTAAATGTACTTTCGACTTTTGACACTAAATTGTTATTTATTATGATTGACAGTTTCTCTAAACAAATCAGACATTAACACACATTTTTATGAATGACACATTGTCCTATTTTCTATTTGTGTGCGGCCGTGTTTTTATTTTATTTATGAATGAAATATTCGTGGGTAGCTTTTTTTAACTGACTGTATCTCTTTTATCATTCATTACGGCATATCGGCCTTTTTTTCTTTTTTAATATTTTCTTGCAAACTTTAGATTTCTGTGTGCGTGTGTGTTCAAATTTTTTTTCTTTTTGTACCCATTTCTGTGATCGTGTATTTTTTCCCCGTGGTATTATTTATTTATTTATTTAATTATCTTGGACCCTTTTAAAACGTTGTGTTTCTTTTTTTTCCGTGGTTCCGAAGTTTTTTCTTTTTTTTTTAAACTCACCCTTGCTGGGTGGTCTGGTCGCTACGGCTCCAAATTGTATTTATTGTATTTACCCCAGGTTCGGTTTTGCATCGTTGATACAAATTGGTCAACGGGCACCAAATCGTGTTTGTTATATATTTATTGTTATTATTGTTATTGTTATATCGTTCGTTGTTAGGACTTTTTAATAGTGAGAGCCTTTGAGTCTTATTAAGAGTTTGTTGTTGTGTCTTAGAGAGAGAGAGAGAGATGTTGTAAGAGAGATTGTTCGTGTTATTGAAAGGTTCATATATATAATGTTCAGTAGAAGTGTAATAGAAGTTCTTAGAGTGAGGAAACAGTGTTGAGACAGTCTTAGTGTTCATATTGTGTATGTAAGATGTGTATGTAAAGACATTTTAAACCACATGATATACAAGACATATAGTAAAAATTTTCACTTTACCTTTTGGTAGAATTACAACACAAAGGCGACGTTTATAAAAACACATGATGGGTTTATTTCTTCTCCCGACCGGCCTTGGTTTTCTGAGTCAAGAATTCAAAGCTTCACATTCTAAGTTTCAAAAGTGACTGTCTCGCTGCTAGACGTTCGAATCCCAACTGCAGACTATCGTCTGTCGTCCTCAAACTCCCTCTTAGTTTCTCCCCAGTTTCTCTAAAGTTTCTAACTATCCGAGAACTTCCCATTTTCCATGACGTCATACACATGTTAAAACATGTGTCTTCTTTCACGTGTTCTGGACATGCGTGTCCAAAACTTTTTCCTTTGTTTACAAAAGGAATTTTAACCTATATTCCCAGTAACCTATTTTTCCAATATGTTAAAAACATGTTTATTATATTATCTTGTAGTTGCATTCCTCAATTGGATTTTTCATGACAAAATTGACAACGCACATTCTTTTCTTGAAACTATTTTATCTCTAAGCTAAACAATGGTTTGTTTTACATTCCATTTTCTAATTCTCTCTCGTAATCTATTTCTAAACCTAATTTACGAGGTTCGAATTTCGTCTATTCTATTTCATTTTCATTTTAACTAAATCTCTCTATTTTTATACTTACATGAAAAGGGGACAGCCCTTATCATGTAACAAATCTACATTCATTCATTATTATTTATCGGTATGTTTCGTCTCTTCCTTATGCGACCCATGCTTTTCAATCTCTTACCATTTATTTAACAACCAAATAGGATGGAGTCTCAATTACATAAACAGACCAACCTGTTCTTCACGGTACAAGAGAATAGTTAAAAACTGTGTGAAACAACGTTTTCTAATTCTATCACCTCGTCCTTTCTCCCATCTCCCTCACTTTCTATCACCCTCTGTCTTGTTTTCTATGGAAATTGAAAAAAAATATTTACGAAATCCTACATAACAACATTACACAGTTATTCTAAATATCGACCTTCATGAGTAATTATGTTCCTTTTCATCAGCTAAAAAGAAATAATTTAAAAAGTGTATTTTGTCCGAGACGAACGTGAAATCCCATTGTAGAGGTTCTTGCATGCTAGATAGGTTCTTTACACGAACTGATTCTGTATGTTAGTATACTTATTTGTACTAACATGCACAAATTTAAATGTATTGCAAACAAATATTTCGCTGCTCAAGTCTTTACATAGTGTCTCTGAAGAAATGATCCCAAATAGTAACTTTCATCCAAATGGCAATATGACTTGTTTGAGATGAATTAGAGGATATATATATATATATATATATATATATATATATATATATATATATATATATATATTTATGCAATTGTAGAATTATCATCTAAAGGAATAAATACGAAAGTGGAACATATACTCAATTCGAAGGTAAACAATAAATAAATAAATAAATAAATACAGCAACAAAAAACAAGGTGAGTCAACTGTTTCATCCTTTATAATAGGAATTATGATGATGTTCATATATATATATATATATATATATATATATATATGACAAATATATTTTGATGTCTGAACATTAGCAATTTTGGAATATATTTAAATGATATGTTTAAAGTTGTCCAAATGGTTATGAACAATAAAAAATACACAATATGATGTTCTATTTTTATATTTTTTCTTTTGACTTTGACAAAAAATATTATATGCATTAAAACCGATAATCCTGAAGCTTAATTAACTGAGTCAATTTATATTATTTGTATATGAACGTTACCGAAATTTTAATGTATAAAAATTTTAGTTAAAAATATATGTATCGATCGATGCCTCTGTTCATTCTCAAAATACAAACGATACCCATGTAGGGGCAGTTGCGCCTGTAATTTGAGGCAAGGGTCCAGCAATTCCTAACCAACCACACCTCTCCTGAATCGACACTGTTTGGGTCCAGTGGCAAAGAGAAGACCAATACGACTGGAAAAAATGCCGAGACAAGCAGAGAGCACATACAGCATCTGGAAGTCCCAAATGGTCACCCATTTCGTAATGACCAGTCTCAACGCTGCTTAACTTTGGTGATCCAGCGGGAATATATATATATATATATATATATATATATATATATATATATATATATATATATATATATATATGCTAGCAGAGAAACCCAAAATTGTTTGGGATTGAGTGAGGATCAACTAATGTTCTGCCTTCCCATATTTTTATTGTCAGCAAAATTTCTCATTTTTTAATCAAATCCAATGCTTGCCTGCTTTTGTAAGAAACCCCACCGGCAGTGTACCGGAAGGAAGGTTCAGATGCCTCCCCACAGTGACTTAGTCCACAAACATTGTATTCTTCATTGCACTGTAGAGAATCTACTGTTGATTTTATAATATTATCTGTAAATAATAGCTTCACTTAAGATCAAAATGCAAAAGCCAAGTTTCATAGTTTAATTGTGCTCTAAACAGAAACATAGAAATATTTATTTCGAATGCGTCCCCCTGCCTTATCAAAAAATCAACAGTTGATTTTATGAAATGATTTTTACATAATCACTTGAATTAAAATTAAACATACAAAAGTCAAGTATTATGGTTAAATTGTGCTCTAAAACGAAATATTCATTTCCAACGGGCCCTGTCTTATAAAAGAACCTACATTTGAATTTATAAGCTAGAACTTTCTGATTGTGCGGTGATAAAATCTTTCAAATGCACTTGTAATGTTAGGTTGCATAAAAGTGTGAACTTTTATAAAAATCAGACTTCTTTCTTTAATTGGATTTTTTCGATTTTCAATACTTTCGATACTTATCTGATGCATTCCGATATAAAATCTATATACCAACATTCTCAGACACATAAAAAAAAATCCGCCCAACCGTTTTCAAGCCCATAGGGGACGAACATATATATATATATATATATATATATATATATATATATATATATATATATATATATATATATATATATAAGCTTTGTGGGTTCTGTGTAGTTTTTTACTTTTAGCTGGACACACGCACAGAGGCAATTTTCCTTTATGTAATAGAAAACAATAGATTACTGTGATACCCATTCTAAAACCACTTCTCTCCTTTCATATCCATAGATATTGATGGAATCTATCGTTACTGGTCTGATAGAGAAACAGGGTGGGAGAGTAAACGTTTGGGTAAGGAAATCAATAAGGAAAAAGAAACAAACAGAATATGACCCTACCAGGAAGTTGCTACAAAAAAAAAAAATTACCCCCAAAGCCAAACTTGACTGGGTTCCAATTAATTAAATGATACTGAATTATCTAAGTAACTTAATGTAATTGATATTTCTCCTTCGATTCAACTCTTCAGACCAGTTAGTGGGTACTATATACACACACGCAAACAGTTTATTTTTCTACTTTGCCCGTGCGCGTGTGCGCACACACACACACACTTTCTTTTCTCATTTTTTACACAAACACACTAACCTACACATTCTTCTCTCAATCTTTCTGTTTCTCAATCTAAACATAGCAGCTTCCTTCAGTCTTGACAGACTATGGATACCCACTGCAAATACTGCCTGCCCGTGGAATTTTTGTGGCTAGTGTTGCGCAATCACAACCACACCTTTCCTGAGTTGACATTGTAAAATACCAATGGCAAATTCAGGTTCAAGACAATGCCAAGATAAGCGGCGGGCACCTACAGCGCCTAGAATTCCCAAATTTTCATCCAGCTGGTACTAGCCAGGTTCAACGTTGCTTAACTTCGATGATCTGACGCGAACGGGTGTGTCAACGTAATTATACACACATGCGTGCATGCACTGTCTCCCTATCTGTCTACAAAGCCACACACTTAGTTGTTCCCTTTCATAAACACCAACAAACATAGAAACTCATGTAAAGTACATGTAGCCAGCTTTTCTCTTTCACATATATACTAACTCACACACACTCAAAATTTCGCTCTCACATACGTTCTCTCATTCTTATTTCTATGTACGCCCTCTTTCTCTTTCCTCTCTTCTATTCTATCGCTGATTTTTTTTCATATACTATATCTCTCTCTCTTTCTCTTTTCATATTCATTTCCTCTCTCTTTTTTAATTATTGAGTTCTTTCGTTTCTTATTCTTACTTTCTCTATATTTCTCTCACTCCGTTTCTCTTCTTTTCCAGATTTATTATCTCTTTGGATTTTTTTTCTTTTTATATTTCCTTCTCTATTCTTTTGATTCTTTCGCTTTCTCCCCATCCCCATTCTCCCATCTTTTTTTCTCTGTATTTTATCTCTCTTTCCCTTAAGAGGTTTACCCTCTGATTTTCTCATGCATATACATCCACTCTCTTTTGTTTCAGTCACACACACACACACACACACACACACACACACACACACACACACACACACACACACACATATTCCTTTTTTTTTCTTTTTCTGTTACGTTGGTTGTCCGGAACCAATCTATTGTAATCTCAGTCGCAAAGGAGACAAACAACAGAAAAGAATTTCAACTTGCTTGTTTATTTCTGTACAACAACATTTATTCCCTCATTCTTTTGTTACTGGTTACTGGGTCCCTCACGTGATCGTCTTCTCGAACGTGATCTCGAACTTTATTTTCCCTCTCTAATGCTTTTAAGAGTCTTAATACTTCCCTACCTGTGACGCCATTTTGTATGCTTTTGCATACGCGCCTCTGCGCTATGTTACATCTCTCTCTCTTTCTCTCTCTCTTTCTCTCTCTCTCTCTCTCTCATATAGACACCAACAAGCATTTTCTATTCCAGAAACCCTTTATTTTACACACATTATTTTAATATCTTCCCCTTTTTCTCTCATACATAAGTATATGCTTTAAAAATTAGCACGCATTTACTCGCAAGTATAACCTCTCTTTCCTCTCATCTCTCTCATAACCTACTTTTTGCATACACAAACACAGTCCCTATATTTCACACCTGCACCCACACACATAAGCAAACCAGGATGGCTTTTATTAGCCCAGTGGATATTGTTACGTTCTATGGTATTTATTGTGGTCATCTAAGCACAAATATCATGGGAAAGATATTAACCCAGCAATTTTTTTTTTTACACAGTGGTCACCACTTATCAAGGCCCGGAAGCCACTCAGGGATAAGGTTTATTGCAAGTACATTACGTTAGTGTGGAGATTTGATGAGTTGTTTACTTAAGGGGGCGGTTCATTAAGGATTTGTTAACGTTGGACTTGAAGACATCCAAGTTGTAGTCAGGTGGGAAGCAGGCAGACGGAACAGAGTTTCACAGGCGTGCAGTTCTAAGAAAGAAGCTTTGTTCATGGAATCCACGTTTTGATTTAGGCACAGATAAAGAGTGGGGGAAATTTTTCACAGTGGATTCAGCTAGACGGGTGTTTTTCATCAGAGGAGAGAGAATCAGAGAGAACTTTGTCATTTACAGCATTTGATGTGTTGCCATAGATAGTCGTGTCATCAGCATAGATGTCAACGAATGATTTAAGTATGTGTTTAGGGAGGTCATTGATGTAGATGAGGAAGAGAAAGAGAGTTGGGCCCAGGATTGACCCCTGAGGGACACCAGCATTAATACTGCAGACCTCCAATTTTTGTCCATCGACCACTACTCTTATGAGCCTATCGGAGAGAAATGATTTCCCCACAATTATTGCCTAAATAACAATTTGGTCCCATCAATAATAGTAGCTTGCCTGGGAGTATACACTACACTGATCGTCTTCAAAGGAGGCGGTAATACCTGGGAGAATAGTATCATGACAAACAAATATATCCTAATCTATATCTCTACAAAGCCACTATTTGCCTATGTATGGAGCAATGTTGCCACATCTGGCCTGGTGCATCCACCACTAGTCTTTCCCTCTAAGACAGATTATTTTAATGGAATGTACTCTAACAAACATGTACCACTTGTGCTCCCTCAAGGTAAATACGCTCAACTAACCGAAAAAGCAGTAAAATTCCATCCCTTCACTGTAGAGATTCCTAGATGCTGGAAATCTTTCTGCTCTAATAGTTTCTTTCCTCGGATTGCTACACTTTGGAATTCCCTACTCAGACTATACTAACATGAAGAAGTTTAAGTGTATTTGAATAGACATCTCGCTGCTCAACTCCCTACATAGTGTCCTCGTAGATATGGCACCAAATAGTAACTCCTTTCGTCCAAGCAGCACTATGCATTGTTTAAGGTTAATATGAGCAAAAAAACAATGTACCATACTATAAGCATAACTGGAATGAAATCTACGAGCCTACCACAAAAGAACCCTCTACAGCACGTTTCTTTTCTATTAGTGTTAAATTTTAACAGTAAAGAAACAGCAAACATATGCGTCATGTCAATGAAATTAATGCACAGAAAAACGCTCTGATACGATGACGCTATGCAGAAAACTTATGAAAGAAAATGTGAGAACATTGAAGATGTCGAGTTGCCACAAAGAAGCTTCAAGTCTCTAAATCCTACTTACACTCCCTTCCAAGAAAGGCAGAGATAACCACAATGTCGGTTTTAAACGTGGAGGAAATCGACCTCGTCTAAAACAAGGTGGATACCCATTAGTCACGTGCTCTCGTGTAATGAATGAATGCGTGAGTGTAAGATTGACATGAAATTCTTAAAGATAAACTAAAATGACCGAAAAATGGGCTTAAATGACTTAAATAAATAAAAAGTAAATGAGTTAGAATGACTTTAATGAACTTAAGGATGAATTGAATGACCTTAAGAATGACTTGAATGCTTAAAAAATAACTGGAATCCTTAAAAAATAACTTGAATGATCCGGAGAATGATTTAATGGCTTTGAGACTGATTGGTTGTAAAGTGGGTGATCATTTTACATTAAAACAATACAGAAAGTGATCCCCCACTTTATATCACAAAGTTACAAACATAAGTACAGCATGTAGTAAGAACAGATACTACACTTTGATCTTGGGCAAAAGGCCAAGAAAAGGGTATTTATTTGCTCCCCCACCGAGCAAATTAGGCACAAGGCTGATTTTTAATGTGAGGAGTGAAGGGAAATTGGGACCAACTCCCCGGGGAGTAGGGGAGCTGGATAGTTACAATTGGTATGAAGGGTTGCCCCTACATTGACCAAGGTCTTATATGTGGGATCGCCCCCACATATGGTCTTTGCTTGCAGTATCTGCCGGAACAGATGGTATTTATTTGCTCCCCCACCGAGCAAATTAGGCACAAGGCCGATTTTTAATGTGAGGAGTGAAGGGAGGGGGAAGGGAAAAAGGGGACCAGCTCCCGAGAGGTGGGAAATGGGAGCTGGTTAAAGGTCAGGCATGTGGGGTTGCCCCCACATCTGGTCTTTGCTAGTCATAGCTAGTCATAGCTAGTCATAGCTTGCAGTATCTGCCGGAACAGATACTACACTTTGATCTTGGCCCAATAGGCCAAGAAAAGCTTAACAAGCTAAGAACAACATCTGTTAACAACAGACCTTTGATCTTAATCAAAAAGTCCAAGCACAAAAGTGTTACGGACAGACTGATAGACTGACAGACCGACAGACCGACCGACGGACCGACGGAGTGACTTATAGAGTCGCTTGCATGCGACTAAAAAGATGCTCTGAATTCTGACAAAAATAAAAATTGCCTCTGTTTAGAATGATTTTTTTTCCTTCACTGACCTAGATGGGAGGTTATACTAGTTCAGTTGTTAATGACGCAGACTGGCGATCACGGTGTCCCAAGTTGGAATCCACTTTGGTCTACAAAGACTCCCTTTCACCCGGGGTGTTGGCAGCCTTCATATGATCTTTCCTATAAGTATCTGATGTCTTTCTAAGAGAATATCAGTGAAACTAATGTCAACAATAGAATCTTCAGATTCATACAATATAAGGATGATGAGCAGAAGTGATGACGTGTAGTAAAGCTATTTACTTATTCTTGCCATGAAGTATCTGCTAAGCAAAATTGCAAAGACTGCTGCAAAGAAGGTTGGTGCCCTTTATCGAGCTAGAAGACTGCTCACGCCTGAGAGTATCCTGTACCTTTACAAGGCCACTATTCACCCATGCATGGAGTATTGTTGCCACATCTGGGCTGGTGCATCTACCACTAGTCTCTTCCTTTTAGATATAGTCCAAAAAAGAGTTGTCAATCTAATCGGTCCAACTTTATCAA
This sequence comes from Euprymna scolopes, assembly GCF_053919585.1. Classification (NCBI taxonomy): domain Eukaryota; kingdom Metazoa; phylum Mollusca; class Cephalopoda; order Sepiida; family Sepiolidae; genus Euprymna; species Euprymna scolopes. The sequence continues at coordinate 50,505,374 of NC_136503.1, read as the reverse complement.
CTAAGCTCCAGCCTCTGTCCCATCGCCACAATGTTGCATAATTGTGCTTGTTTTAGAAAAATTTTAATGGGCTGTGTTCTAATGAACCTGTTTCAATTGTACCCCCTCGAAGTACATATCCTCGACAAACCTGCTTAGCAATAAGATCTCACCCCTTCACTGTTGATGTCCCTAAATACTAAAAAGCTTTTCATTCTAATAGTTTCCTCCCTCGAACAGCTAGACTTTGGAATTCCCATCCTGTTACCTGGCAGTACTAATATGCAGAAGTTTTACAACATGGGAAGGTAGACGAAAAGAAAAAAAGAAAAAAAAACAAAACACTGAAGATGGAGTATACCTCTGAAATATATTTGTTATAAATTTCAAACAAGTAAAATATTTGTTTATTTTCCTAATATTACGTCGTGATTTGGCTTTCAAGTGCTTTTTATGCATATTTTATTTTATTTAAATTAAAACAACGTTTCTATATGAACTCTCATCCTTGATGATAAACAAACATCTTGTTAATCTTTCCTAGACATGGCCCCAAATAGTAGCCCCTACGTCCAAGTGGCGATGTGCTTTGTAAGGGGTGAACATAAGTAAAAATAAAATGTATGAAATATGTTCAAATCTGGAATTTCTTCAATTTATTTCTGGCCATCGATTATTATAAAGTATAATCAAGCAAAGCAAAAGTATGCATATTTGCACTTGCTTCATTTTCATTCGAAACAGTATTTGATGTTGCCACATCAATGTTGTATGCAAGTTTTTCTCTAACAAATGTAAAGACTTTAGGACTGATCGGATAAAAATTTACACAGAATAGCGAAAAGCAAAAATATTTGAGAAAAGCATTCTTTAACAGCTGAAACAGAGAGAGAGAGAACTAGAGATGTTTTATTTTTATATTTATAGCACATAACCGGCGTTGCCGAGTAGAAAAACACATTGACGGGCAGAGGGTTTAGTCAGATACTATTTAAGATACACCAAATATCCCAAGTTGTTACGATTTTCATGAAAGTTGACCATGTTTTGGATTTTTGGAAGCATAAAACATAGTCATCTTCATCTATGAAACTCAAACAGTGTACTTTTTGTATCTATTAGCCAAATTGTGGACAAAAAACAGACAGGAATACAACTTTATTATAATAGATAAGGAATTAGAAGAATTAATTAAAAAAAAAAGGTTTTGCACCAATTTTATGTTCCCCACTTATGAAGACTAAAATCAAAATATAACGCTACTAATCCTTGTTCTAATTTTCATCAAAATCCATTACATGATTTTAATTCTCCATAATGTCTTAAAGTGACCCTAAAAAGAAACTGAAATTTAGGGAAACTTACTTAATTCATAATTAATGACTATAGACCAAATTTTATGCAAATCTAAAATATTTGAAATTACAAATAAAATAGTTTTTCCCCATATTATACTGCCTTAAATCTCTTCTAAAACACTTCAAAGAAACGGTAATCTGACGAGTATATCTTAATTGATGTTTAATAATTATTGTTTAGATTAAACGAACATTAGAGTTATCTAAACTTTTAGGAAAGGTTTCCAAGCCCTTATTAATCCTTTGCATGAAACTTAATTAAAATAAATACTGCCAACACTATTTACTCTCACACGTAGCATCTGTGTTTAAAAATAGATTATGATCAGTAAATTAGTTTATTAGTGGATCATATAATTATAGAAATATATAAACATGTACAACATATCTAACCTAATTTAAATGGAGATTAATGTAATTTCTCAAGATAGTTCGTAAGAAGTTAAAGGAGAGAATATGGTTATTTTCATCCAATTTAAAAAAAGTATCAAGCACAAGCTTCAGTTTACAGAATTATCTGGTTCAATTTTAATAATTTATATGAGTAACAGGTTCAAGTTTGACAATATATACGAGTATCAGGTTCAACAATTTACATGAGTATAAGGTTCAAGTTAAACAATTTATATAAATATAAAGTTCAAGTTTAACATTTTATATGAGTATTGTACGAGTTAAACAATTTAATGCGTATCAAGTTCAAGTTTAACAATTTAGATGAGTATCAGGTTCCAATGCAACAATGTATGAGTATCAGGTTCAATTTAACAATTTATATAACTATTAAGTTCAAGTTTAACAATTTATATTAATATCAGGTTAAAGTTTAATAATTTATACGAGTATTAAGTTTAAGTTTTACAATTTATATAAGAAAATTATATCAGTTCAAGTTAAACAATTTATATGCCTATCAGATTCAAGTTTTACAATTTATATGAGTTTCAGGTTCAAGATTAACAATTTATATAAGTATAAGGTTCAAGTCTAACAATTTATTAGCATTAAGTTCAAGTTTAACAATTTATATGAATATTAAATTCAAGTTTTACAATTTATATTAGAATCCGGTTTAAGTTCAACAATTTATACAAGTATCAGGTTTAAGTTAAACAAACAGTATAAGTAATTTTGTAAGTTCAAGTTTAACAATTTATATAAGTATTAGGTCCAAGTTTAATAATTTATATGAGCATCAAGTTCAAGTTACCTCTGGTAAATTGTCGTTATACAACTTTTTTGAGTGTCTATGCACCCACTATGAATGCAACAGAAGATGAAAAGGTTGCTTTCTACCTTGCTTTGTGCAGTGTAGTTAGATGAGCATGTATATGCTATGTGTATGTAAGATGAGCACTGACACCTAGATAAATCACGGGCCGCTAAAATAGACATAAAAGATCTGCAGACAACAGTCCGTTATAGACGACAAACACGACGTACATAGATAAAGACATATGGTACATTATGATAACAATACAACAGACATTTATTAGTTCCACATACACATTTAACAAATCAGGATTCAAACAGGATACACATATATAGATCCTTTTTGCAAAAAAAGACGTCACAGACGTACGTATATATACAACCTATATTGATTTTGAACGTATATACACGGTCATATAGACACACCTCATGCACCCTCTATAAAAGTATATATATGAGTATAAAGTAATTTTTTTTTTAAATTCACATGAGTATAAGGTTCCAGTTTAACAATTTATATAAGTATTAGGTCCAAGTTTAACCATTTATATGGGTATCAAGTTTAAATTTAAACAATTATAGGAGTATTAGGTTCCAGTTTGAAAATGTATATGGTTATTAAGGTTAAGTTAAACATTTTTTAGGAGTATCAGATTCAAATTTAACAATTTATCAGCGTATCAGGTTTAAGAGTATCAATTTATATGAGTATCAGGTTCATGTTTAACAATTTATATGAGTATCAAGTTCAAGTTTTATAATTTATATGAATATCAGGTTCAAATTTAACAATTTATGTGAGAATTAGGTTCAAGTTTAATAATTTAAATGAGTATTAAGTTCAAGTTTAACAATTTATATAAGTATTAGGTTCAAATTTAATTATTTATATGACTCTGATACCAGTATAATATTTTATATGAATATCTGAAACAAGTTTAACAATGTATAAGCGTATCTGCTTTGTACGAGTATATGGTTCAGTTTAACAATTTACAGAAGTCCAAGGTTCAGGTTTAATTACTTACGAGCGCATCAGATTCAAGTTCAATTTACAGTAGTATCAAGTTCAAGTTTGATCGATTATTCGATTTTCTTTAGAATTGATTTTCTTTATAATGCAGATATTTTAAAAAAAAACTTTTTTTTTTCCACATTTGTTTTGAGAAAGTATTTCAATCATGATCCTTAAAAATTTCTTTGAACAAAAATGGCGAATAGCAAATAAAAAAAAAAATTAACATGGTGTGCCAAAATGCCAAACCTTCTTCAATTTGTAAATTAAAGTGTTTATTTACTATTTAGCTTATCTTAATCTTTATGCAATCAGCTATAACGAACAACGTAGTCTTTCAAACTGCACCAAAGATCAAGAGACCTGGAATAACCTTACTAGATTTTAGTGAGAAGAGGAGAGAAGAAAAAAAAACAAAGGTTTTAGGATTAAAAATAGAAAACAAAAACAGAATGGGAACTGGTGGAATGTTAAATATATTGATTTAAAGAGTTTATGAGAAAAGGTTCTTAAGAACTTTAGAATCAAATGAGATTAAATTCCATGTCACCTGTTTCAATTAATAAATAAATAACAGCAAATAAGAAAGATATACTTTATTATCTCTATATTAAGTTAGATATATATATATATATATATATATATCTATATATATATATATATATATATATATATTTATATATCTGTATCGACAGGATTCACTCCCAAACGAATTAACAGATCGTTTTGAATTTTGGAAGACAGCTGTTAGGAGCAAGGGTGAATAATCTGGGTTATATTTAATTAAATAACTATAATGGTTTTATCTAGAAATTGACTCTGGAGATGTGTACTTTCATGTGGTAACTTGGATTGGAAATATGTGCATGTTTTCTTTTGCTCTGAGATTGACATTTAATCAGAGTATGACAACACTCTCATCTATTATGTCATTTATTTATATTGCGATTTTCGAAATATTTATTTAAAGCTTTCAATATTTGATATCGAGTTTCATTATACTAAGGAAACTGGTTCTAATAAAAATTCATCTGAATTATATAAAAGAATTGTTTTTCTATTCTCACATGCACACAGACACAAACACGCATGCATATGCATATATATATATATATATATATATATATATATATATGTATATATATATATATATATATATATATATATATATACACTCGTGAGCAAAAATAAATGGGCCAAGAGTGAAAGAAGGAAGAAATCGATTTTTCCATATTTTTCCATGATTTTTTTTTAATTTTAACTGAATATTTCTATTTTGCAGATCATTATTATTATAACATATAATGATAAGTGAAAAAATTGATCCTAAAAATGGTAAGACCGCATCTTGGTGAGGATATAAAAAACCGCATTGCAGGATTAAGGCAGTCCAAAATGACTTACAAGCAGATTTTTGATATTTAAAAAAAAGAAAAAGTGAAAATATCTCTTTCTGTAGTGAAGCGAATTTGTCAAACGTTCGAAGTCGAATGCTTGGTAAAAGGGAAATCTGGATCTGGTCGCCCTAGAGCATTCACTTTGAAGGACGACCACACGCTTAAATTAACTTAAATTGAAGGATTGAAAGAAAACTTTTGTTAACCATAGCAAAGAATTCAAAGCAGGGGCTAGGAATTCTCTTTCTAGATATACAATATCTAGACGAATGAAAGAAATGGGATTTTCTTCTAAAAGGCGCACAAAGAAGCCATTTTTATCCAAGAAGAACATCAATGATAGAAAGCGATTTTTCTCATATTATGGCCAGAAAGATAGGAACTGATTCAGGAATGTTTTCTGGTCAGATGAATCAAGATTTTGTCTTATTATTGACGCTCCTGATGCTCCCGAATGTTGCAATCAAAGGACTGGAGAAAGATTTTCACCAAATTGCATAAAAACAACAGTTAAACACGGCAATGGAAGGATAATGGTATGGGGAACTTTTACTGTAGCAGGAGTTGGGGAACTTATTAGATGCAAGTAGTCAATCAATGCAAAGGAATATATTCGAATATTAAAAACAGAACTGTTACCAAGTATCCAGAGGCTGAGAATATATCAGAACATTATTTTTCAACATTGTAATGCCCCTACACGCACTGCTAACGTTACAAAAATGGTTTTCTGATAATTCAATTAATGTGATATTTTGGCCAGGTCAAAGCCCCGATTTAAACCTAATCGAGAATATTTGGTCCATAATATCTCATGCATTGGATGGAAGAACTTTTTCGAACAATGACAAACTGTGTGGAGCTGTGCAAAGCGAATGGAATAGCATATTCTCTTCACAGTGTTCCACTTTGGGTGAGAGCATGTCTAAAAAGATTGATCTTTTAAAGAAATCAAAAGGGAATGCGATTCCATCCTAAGCATTTATTAAAGTAAATGTCTTGTTCTGTGTTATTAGTCTCGTTCAAGTTTCTTTGTTCAATTGTTCCTTGTTCAATATAGCATTTAGTGTGATAAAATGCATAAAATTAGGTTGGCCCATTTTGTTTTGGCTCACGAGGGTATATATATATATATATATATAAATATATATATAAATATATATATATATATATATATATATATATATATATATATATATATATATATATATAGGAAAACAATAAGAATCGAAAATGAAGTCACAAAAACTATACATTGGTAAATATAGAATGGTTCATTTATTCAATAAGAGTATACAAACATTTAGTTGAGGGATAGAGGGGACTCTTTATACAAAGGCATTTCGAAGCCTAATTCTTCTCATCAGAAGAGTAGAGAAGATCCTAGGTAACATACTGGAATGCGCCGTCTAACGTGGGATTCATCAGGAACGAAATAAATCAATAAAATTATAAATGATGTTGGGCAATTATATCGAATTCTAAGATAAAGGAGGAGCGTATTATATAAAATGTAATGCGAAAAGGTGTATAGGGTTTTAGACAATGGTAGAGACCCTATACACCTTTTTGCATTACATTACACGGCAGGTATTGAGGCTGGAGGCGACTACATTGTATAGATGCCAGTTCTACTATATCATAAAGTTATCTAAATTGAATTTTTAAATAAAAGTTTTAAAATAAAACTATAATGTTGCTTTCTTTAGAGCGACACTTGGCCAACGCACGTTTCGATATTTCAAAATATAATCGCTGAGAGACAACGCACGGATCTTTACTAACTGACTTTTCTTTCTGTAACTTTACATCATGACAAGAAAGAAGAAGAGAAAAAAAGAAAACAAGATGTACAAAATAATAAGGATGGAGTTAATTCCGAAATATATTTAAATTATAAATTTCAAACAAGTAAAATATTTGTTTATTTTCGTAATATTGCGTTGTAATTTGGCTTTCAAGCGCACCTGATGCGGATTTTATTTTATTCAAATTAAATCAACGCATCCATAACGGAACTCACACCATTCACACACACACACACACACACACACACACACACACACACACACACACATATATATATATATATATATATATATATATATATATATATATATATATATATAAATGTATATAGTAATAAAATTAAGGTTAAAATTAATTTTTTTATTGTAAAACAAATCTATCTAGATAAAGATCTCTACCCGGTTAATAGGATCAAACAATAGGATTAGTTAAAAATATTAAGTGTAAATTTACATGGGAACTTCATTACATTATCAATTCAATAACAGTTACAGTGAATAGAAATTAGGGAGAAAATTCTTTAGGGCATGCCATTTTGAAGCTAAACACAGAAGAAAAGAAAAACTCACATTATACAAACAGACAACACCGACTTTGAAAACATTCAGATGAAAACATTTTGCAAAATTTTTCAGATAAAAACATTCAGCTAAAAACATTTTACAACATTTTTCAGATAAGAGTTGGAAAATTTTATATAGGGGGTAGTTTTATGGGGATAAAAGAGAGAGAAAAGAATGAAGGCTAAAATATACATAAAACAATATATAAGTAAACAAAACAATATATAAGTAAACGAAACAATATATAAATAAACAACACAATATATAAGTAAACAAAACAATATATAAGTAAATAAAACAATATATAAGTAAACAAAACAATATATAAATAAACAAAACAATATATAAGTAAACAAAACAATATATAAGTAAACAAAAAATATATAAGTAAACAACACAATATATAAGTAAACAAAACAATATATAAGTAAACAAAACAATATATAAGTAAGCAACACAATATATAAGTAAACAAAACAATATATAAGTAAACGAAACAATATATAAGTAAACAAAACAATATATAAGTAAACAAAACAATATATAAGTAAACAAAACAATATATAAGTAAACACAACTATAAATAAACAAAACCATATATAAGTAAACAAAACAATATATAAGTAAACGAAACAATATATAAGTAAACAACACAATATATAAGTAAACAAAACAATATATAAATAAACAAAACAATATATAAGTAAACAACACAATATATAAGTAAACAAAACAATATATAAGTAAACAAAACAATATATAAGTAAACAACACAATATATAAGTAAACAAAACAATATATAAGTAAACAAAACAATATATAAATAAACAAAACAATATATAAGTAAACAAAACAATATATAAGTAAACAAAACAATATATAAGTAAACGAAACAATATATAAGTAAACAACACAATATATAAGTAAACAAAACAATATATAAGTAAACGAAACAATATATAAGTAAACGAAACAATATATAAGTAAAAACACAATATATAAGTAAACAAAACAATATATAAATAAACAAAACAATATATAAGTAAACAAAACAATATATAAGTAAACAAAACAATATATAAGTAAACAAAACAATATATAAATAAACAAAACAATATATAAGTAAACAAAACAATATATAAGTAAACGAAACAATATATAAGTAAACAAAACAATATATAAGTAAACAAAACAATATATAAATAAACAAAACAATATATAAGTAAACAAAACAATATATAAGTAAACAACACAATATATAAGTAAACAAAACAATATATAAATAAACAAAACAATATATAAGTAAACAAAACAATATATAAGTAAACAAAACAATATATAAATAAACAAAACAATATATAAGTAAACAAAACAATATATAAGTAAACAAAACAATATATAAATAAACAAAACAATATATAAGTAAACAAAACAATATATAAGTAAACAACACAATATATAAGTAAACAAAACAATATATAAATAAACAAAACAATATATAAGTAAACAAAACAATATATAAGTAAACGAAACAATATATAAGTAAACAAAACAATATATAAGTAAACAAAACAATATATAAATAAACAAAACAATATATAAGTAAACAAAACAATATATAAGTAAACGAAACAATATATAAGTAAACAAAACAATATATAATAAACAAAACAATATATAAGTAAATAAAACAATATATAAGTAAACAACACAATATATAAGTAAACAAAACAATATATAAGTAAACAAAACAATATATAAGTAAACAAAACTATAAATAAACAAAACCATATATAAGTAAACAAAACAATATATAAGTAAACGAAACAATATATAAGTAAACAACACAATATATAAGTAAACAAAACAATATATAAATAAACAAAACAATATATAAATAAACAACACAATATATAAGTAAACAAAACAATATATAAGTAAACAAAACAATATATAAGTAAACAACACAATATATAAGTAAACAAAACAATATATAAGTAAACAAAACAATATATAAGTAAACAAAACAATATATAAGTAAACAAAACAATATATAAGTAAACGAAACAATATATAAGTAAACAACACTTATATATAAGTAAACAAAACAATATATAAATAAACAAAACAATATATAAGTAAACAAAACAATATATAAGTAAACGAAACAATATATAAGTAAACAACACAATATATAAGTAAACGAAACAATATATAAGTAAACAACACAATATATAAGTAAACAAAACAATATATAAGTAAACAAAACAATATATAAGTAAACAACACAATATATAAGTAAACAACACAATATATAAGTAAACAAAACAATAAGAACATTGTTTAAGTCATGATCTTTTTTTTAATTTTCCAAAACTTAAAATGTTTTTTCAAAACGTCAAAAATTTACAATAAATGTCTGATGCAAAATGTAAATTATAAAACAAATATGAATAAAGCAGGCCAAATTATGTGAGAAGAGTGAGACGACCTAATGGATAGAGAGTGAAACTGTTTGCTTAGCTCTTTATGTGACTGTGTACTTAAGATAAGCAGTTGGTTTGGAATAAATGTTATAACTTTTCAATGGGGACTAAAGGCATGCATAGTTTCATAAAACACGTTTTAGGAAGGGCTATGAAACATTTGTTGGAGCAGTGTTCGACTATATTCCTATTGAAACTGTAGATGCAGGGGAAATTAGGTTTTCTTTTGTTAATATAATATATTAGTTAAACAAGTTATTAAAAATATAATACGTTCTACTTCTTTACGAATTCTTTTCTCTACTACACTATGATTTATATATATATATATATATATATATATATATATATATATATATATATATATATCGTCATCCACATACAGCAGTGTTTCGCTGTATCTCAGCCATAAATACGGCTAGACAGGCAACTACCTCAAGCCAGAATCGAAACCTGGCCGCCCAAACTTTTTTGTCAAAGCTTCTTACCATTACGCTATTCTGCTGCTGCTGTGTGGGTACTGAATTAACGATGTTTTGACATCGTCCACATGCCTAAGCACGATTTTTTTTACACAAAGAGCATCGCTTAATATGCTAATGGCAGTTTGTATAATACTTTCCAATATGCTCAACCCAAGCGAGGGAGCATTATAATCATCCACATACAATACTGTGTCGCTGTATCTCAGCTCATCTGTGTGGCTAGACAAGCAACTACCTCAAGCCAGGATCGAAATCCGACCGTCCAAATGTTTGCATTGCTACGTCGAAACCATACATATATCACGTCATCTGCTATGACGTCATATATGACTTGTATTGTGAACAAATAAACAAACAGGAATACGGCTTTATTATATATATACTTTTTTATTTTATATAAGCATTTATATGCCGCTACATATTCATGAGTATGTTCCGACTAACCAGTTACAAATAATTAGAGATCTCTTTATGCGATATTGCTTTTACAAAAGTAGAATCCATAATGAAAATTGGAAAAGAATTCCAGCAGATATTTATCAATAGGGCCGTCATGTGATGTTCAAAAATAAAATAAATTAACGGCATTAAAATAAGTGAAAAAGAAAGAAAGAAGATGAAAAAGAAGAAGACGAAGAATATCAAAGAAAAGAGGGCAATAAAATAAAGATGTTTAAAAAGAAAAGAAAAAGAAAAAAGAAATAATAATAAATTTTTTTAAAAAAATTATTGTACACCAATGAACAAAAATACAAAAAAAAAAAAAAAAAAAAAAACGGATAAAAACGCAAAAATAAAATCGAATGAATGCTTATGTAAACAAATAAAAAGTATATCTTGCACTACCTTGGTATTGAGCACTCTTGTATGAACATCGTTAAAAATTCACTGGTTATTTAACCTCTGGAAAATATTAACATGGAATTATATATATATATATATATATATATATATATATATATATATATATATATACTCATCCACATACAGTACTGTTTCGCTGTTTCACAGCTCATCAGTGCGGCTAGACAGGCAACTACCTCAAGCCAGGATTGAAACCCGACCGTTTGTACGGCAGTCAAGGCTCCTAACCATTACGCTATTGGCGGCTGCTTGAACGAGCAGTGAGTTTAACGATGTTTTGATATCGTCTGAAATACCTCCGCTCGATTTGTTTACACAAAGAGCGTCGCTTATATGCTAATGGTAATTCGTGTTTCACTTCTCAATATGCTCAACTCAAGGTGAAGAGCACTATAGTCATCCACATACAGTACTGTTTCGCTGTTTCACAGCTCATCAGTGCGGCTAGACAGGCAACTACCTGTATATATATATATATATATATATATATACATATATATATATATATGTATATATATATATATATATATATATATATATATATATATATTATGATAGTTTAAGAAAAAATGGTAAATTATAGAATTCTTTACATTCCAAAAATTAAAATCAAATTTTTCTCAAGTGCAAAATGCTGAAAAGCAAAAAACAAAACAAACAAAACAAAAAACAAATTGTCTACTCTCATATGGCCACAACCACACAAATCCAATCAATTAAAGATGTTTCGTTTTTGTCTTCTACTTATCTTTCTCTTTCTGCTCTCTTCAGCATTCTTAGACTAGCAACCATTTTCTTTTTTTCTTTTTGACAAATATTTGCGAGAGACCAAAACATCCGCTGATTAGCAATCACAAATCTTGCCAAAACAACTTCGTCAACCATTAAATGGATTTAACCATTTATCTCTGAGTCAGAGGGTAACGAAGTTTTATGTTTTACAAGAAACTAATATGGTATACCAGATGTCATAGCAAGCATTATATTATATATACTATATGGACCCGTGACCTGTTGGGTCAGAACCATTACCATCATTTATTCTATTTTGATGTGAGTCGTCATTTCATACAGTGTTACATATCTTTTAAGATATTCTTCTAAAAATATGTCCTTTTATGTCTGTATCATCATCATCATCATCATCATCATCATCATCATCATCATCATTATTATTATTATTATTATTATTATTATTATTGGATCACAAGAAGCTTTAACAGAAGTCATCAAAGAACTCTCCTTGACTACAACCTGTGGTGTTCCCTGGAATCTAAGTGACAACAAGTCCCCCAAATTTCCAGTACTCTCCACATCTTTCCATAACATTTGCAAAGAAAATTTGCGTTATCGAAACAGCCGCTTACCGTTGATTTCTCGCTCACAGCCGCCATTGGCCCTCAATGAAATTTGAGTGGCAATAAGCCTCCTCAAAGTCCCAGTTATTTTGGCACTTGTCCAGCGAAGGTTTGGTCACCATTCTCTCCTCGATCTTTCCATCCTCCTTGACCCTTCCCGACTATTTGGCAACACTCTTTTTTTTGGGGGGGCGGTGGTATGCAGCTTCAATGTTCTTGGTCCCATGTAACGCTTCTTCATGTGTTTTTTCTGCAGCAGTTTGTCTAGCCCGTACATGTGGCTCATGTATATTAGTCTCCACATTCAAGGATTTTCCTTAATATTTCAGCTGTTTTCATTATCGTTATTCGTTGTATCTTTGCAACCATTTCTCTTATTATTATTATTATTATTATTATTATTATTATTATTATTATTAGTAGTAGTAGTAGTAGTAGTAGTAATTAATCTTAGGAAATTCACTTTTCCAGGCCTTGCATTGATTCTTTAAGAGTTAATTTATTGCTGTCTAAGGCGCCCGGACCAGTGATTACCGACAAGATTACCCAGACAACTTCTAAAGAGACCAGAGTGCCCTTTCTTTAGCATTGCTGGCTTAATTTCCTCACTTTCTGACCTTGTGTCACATCATACTAATATACAAGTAGCAGAAGCTACATTAGTGTCAGTGTATATAACTATGATATAAAGCTTCTTCTTTTCAACATGAGTGTTTGTCTTATTTATTTATTTATTAGGTTCCTTTGACAATATAACATTATTTTTATTAGTTGTACTCACTAGAAGTTCTCACACAGACTATCACTCACTGACAACAGTTGGTATTGTTGCCTGGGGTCTAATTGATAAAAACGTCTCACCAGATTTCCAGTACTCTCTACCTCTTCTGATTATCTTTAAGAATAACTTTGCGTTATAACAACAGTTGCTTGCTACGAGGTTATTGCTGAAAATGACCGATGATCCTTATTCGAATTTGGATGGCAATAAGCCTTCTGAAGGTTCGAGTCCTCTTTGCACTCGTTCAGTGTAGGTCTCGTTAGCGATTTCGCTTTTTGGTTTTCCCATCTTCCTTCAAACTTTACCGCTATTTGATGTGGTGCCAGCCGATACTGACACCACCATTGTTTTCTGGGAGGAGGCGCCGTTAACAGACAATTTTGCAGTTTTAGTTGTTTTGGTTCTGTGTGGTGTTCCTCTATCATTTTGTTTTACATCTGTTGCAATTTTCATATTGCTGATAAGCATTTGTAGTTCATGAGGGTAAGGTTTTGTACTCAAGGATCTTCCTTTAGATTTCGACTGCTTTCAGCGATGTCGTTTGCTGTATAGTTTCAATCTTCCACCTGACTACGATTCCTCCTAGTTTATTTTTTAAAGTTCTTCCGAAATATTTCTAGTGCTCCTGAAATTATTGTAATTATATTGCTTTTATTTATGTTCTATACTTTTTTTCCTACTTTTCTTCTACTCTTCTCGTAGTCATTATTATTATTTTATAGAAGTATTAATATCTTTATCTCTCTCTCTCTCTCTCTATATATATATATATATATATATATATATATATATACATATATATATATATATATATATGCAAGTGGCCTTGTCTGTTTGTTTGCAGAACGGTCTATGCGAAACTACACTGTCAATTTTTAGTCTACAGACTTGAAACTTGATATATAGGGGATTTGGACCTATGAAACAAATTCGATTTGGTATTTAGACGGTAAAAAATATCTACTAAGTGGTCAAAATTGAAAAAAAAATTGGAACTTGGTAGGCGTAAGTCAACTGAATGTGTTACTTCTGCACATGTGTAAATATACATTTTTACCTTTAACGACATTATTTTTTAGGTTTTTCTATGCATATGGTCTTAGTTCGGATGGCAATGAATAGTGCTGAAGTGCTAAATGTTTGGTTTCAATTCTACCTGATGGCACTCAAGTCATTTTTTTTTTAAACGCTTAAAACAACTACTATATATTGGGAACAATATAATAATCAATAGAGTATTGGTTCTATAATAATATTAAATACGAAATCTGCATAAATAAATTATCTAATTTAAGCGTATTTTACGATAGGCGAACGCTGAGCAGACTGCTAGTATAGGAATAAAGATACATTTTTGAATTTTTTTTTTATTCAATATTCACCCCAAACAAGGCACGGTGCCACTTTTAAGTAGGGGGCTACTATCGGGAACATAAGTTGCAGGAATATTATGAAGGGAGATGAGTAGCAAGATGTCTGTTCATGTTACACTTGAACTTCTGCATGTCATTACAGTTGGAAAAGCAGAATCCCGGAAGGGAGTTCTAAAGTCTAGCAGTTCTGGGAAGAAACATTTGAGTAAAAGACTTTCTTACAACTAGAGATCTCTACTGTGAAGGGGTGGGATTTGACAGCTTGTCGGGTTTGTCGGGGGTATTCACGTCGAGGGCGTGCAAGTGCTTGTAGTTCGTCACAGCATTCCCCATTAAAGTAGTTGTAGAACAGGCAGAAGGATGTAACATTTCGTTGATGGGACAGAGGCTGAAGCCTAGATGACAGTTCAGGACCTATCAGGTTGGCGACTCTCTTTTGAACCCTGTCCAGGAGTGAGAGACAGGTAGTAGACGCACCAGCCCATATGTGACAACAGTACTCGATACATGGGCGAATGGTGGCCTCATAGAGGTACAAGATACTTTCAGGCGTAAGTAGTTTTCTAGCACGGTAGAGAGAGCCCACCTTCCTAGCAGCAGCCTTGGCAATGTTCCATCTAATTTACATATGTGTCTGCAATGTATACAAATATATACATGCAAATTAGATGACGACGATGTTCACTGTTTCTTTATATTCTCGCAGAAATCTATATATAAATACGATAGCGTGTGTGTAATTTTGTGTAATTTTATGTTACGCTTACAACTTTTTTCTTCCGAATGACTGTTGTTTAATAGTTATGACTTTCCATCTATTGTTATAAGTAATTTTACCAAGAACTCTTCATAAGTTTTGATTTCGATTTCGATTATAGCTGAAGGGACTCAAATTATATATATATATATATATATATATATATATATATATATATATATATATGATAAGTTATAAAATATATATGGCGATTAAGCTACGCTGAATATTACGGGTTTTATCCACTCAAGGACTCTTCAGGCTTATGCGACCTAGAGTCCTAGAGTGGATGAAACGCGAAATATTCATTGTAGCTTAATCGCCATATATATTTTATAACTTACTAACTAGCTCTACTTACGTATTGAGCACTTTTGAAGTAAATACTTAAAGTTTACGCATAAATTTATACTTTCGTATATTAATTTTATGTGAGTAAATGAAGTAGCTATATATATATATATATATATATATATATATATATATATATATATATATATATGTATATATATTCTTCATGAGTTTTGGTTTTGGTTTTGGTTTAGAGTTAGGCTGATGAACCCAAGTCATATGTATATATTTTTGAAATCACAACTGTGTAATATATAAGAATTGATAGAAGATTGACTCTATAATAAGAATAAATGATAATGAAGAAGGCAAGAGGAATAATTGACCGAAACGTCGTGAAACAACAACTATGAAGATGAGGATAACAGTCCACAAATAAATGAAGAAATATAGAATATGAAGCATTAAATTTTATTCAGAAAATTCAGCATTTAATAACCGAAAAAAATGAATATGCCATAATACAACTAAATCAAACAGCATGAATACATATTTGAAGATATAAAGAATTTGAAGCTTAATTTTTTTTTTTTCAAAAATTACTGGATTGGACATTTAGTAACCCGAAAAGGGTTGATATTTCATAAAACAAAACAATCAAACTAAACACCGTGGATAAATACTTGAAACATTCAAACGTTTTCGAAAATTACTCGATTCGGTAGTAAATAACGTGAAAAGGGTGGATGCGCCGTAAAACAAAACAACGAAATCAAACATCCTGGTAAATATTTAAAGATATAAATAATGCGCGGAATCTAACTTTTTCCTCAATTTATTAATTTCGGCATTAAATAACCCGTAAAGAGTTTATATACTGTAAAACAAAAAAATCAACTTCCTTCATATTCTTTGTTCTCCCTATTCTTTCTCTCTCTCTCTCTCTCTCTCTCTCTTCTTCTCTCATTGGAAATTCATTATCTCTCTTCTCTGATTCTTTTCCTCACTTTCTCTCTCTCCCTCTCATTTATTCTTGTTCTCTATGTCTTTTTTATCCTCTTCTTTTTTCTGATTGTTTCCTTCTCTATATTCTTTCCATTTGTTTCTATATTCTTTTTCTGTCTGTCCTCTTCTCTCACTCTCTCTTACTCTCTCTTAAGATTCATTAGCTCTCTTCTCTAATTCTTTCTGCCTCTATAATCTGATTCCCTCTCGTGTTTATTCTAATCTTTATTGCTGACTAAAAAGCAATAAACATCTTCAGTCATTTATATCAATTGTGACAGATTTTTAAAAACTTACTCAAATTATCCTTACGTTTTTGCATTCGAAGAGGAGTTTGTTTGTTTTATATCTAAAACTCTTATGCTAAAATATGTTTCTGTCTTCTTTTTTTGACACCTGATATCCTCCATTTATTGCTTTATTTATTTTAAAACAAGAAACTTAACACCTGTGCATTAGTTTTTATCTTTAAGTGTTAAACATTAAAAAAGTATCTGATGCACTTTTCGGGGTTCTAATATTTACCAACATTAACTTGTCAACTTTAACTTTACGCATACATTCCGACAGTTGCATACACGCATGCGTACTCTCTTGTACACAGCTTTTATTTTCTTTTTCTCAACTTTCTTCCACAAAATAAGAAAATACAAACAAACAGTTAAATTAAGACATTCATAAATCTTGTAAATGTGTATGACAACGTGGATAAAAATCTTGTATGTGTTTCTTTTTTCTTTTCGTTATTTTTGTTCAATGTTTAAATGTGTCCCACAAAATGGTGGGCTTTTCTACGTACAAAAGGCTTGCCAAAAATATTTATCTTTGGCTTAGAACAAATATACTACACATTTTTTTTTCAATGTTTGAATGTGTCCCACAAAATGGTGGACTTTTCGACGTACAAAAGGCTTGCCAAAAATATTTATCTTTGGCTTAGAACAAATATACTACACATTTTTTTTCAAGGGAGTAACCACTTATCAAGGCTCGAAGTGTAACGATGTCCGAGACCCAACACGTCCTTAGTCGCAAAGGAGAGAAAAGAATAGAAAAGAACTTCAACTCACATTCTTGTTCTACAACGACATTTATTTCCTCATTCTCTCGTTACCGCTGTGACATCACTCACGTGATCGTCTTCTCGAACGTAATCTATGTCTATAACCAGATCTCGAACTTTATACACGCCTGCAACATGATCTTGAACGTCATTTTCGTCTCTAACGTGATCTCCTTTTTAAAGTTTTTATTTATTCCTACTAGTGACGTCATTTCACATGCATTTGCATATGCGCATATGCGCATCTGCGCTATGTTACAGAAGTCCACTCGGGGATAAGGATTAATGAATGTAAGGTGGTAGTGTTGTAACAGTTAATAGTGTAAGTTAGATAAAGTCTGATTATTTAAGGGGATGGTTCAACAACAACTTGTTTACATTGAACTTGAAGGGTAGCGTATTGTAATCAGCTTGGAAGAAGGCCAGCAGAACAGTGTTCCACAGGTAGGCAGTTCTAGAAAAAAAGCTTTGGTTGGTTGGTTGGTTGTTTTTGTTTTACGGCATATCAACCCTTTTCGGGTTATTTAATGCCGAATCAAAAGATTTTGAAGAAAAACATTTTAATAGAATATATTTGTTGTTTTCAAGTCGGTTTCTATTTAACCCATAGTTGGAACCCTAACAGGTACTACCACTCCGGGTCAGAGTGGACCTGGGAGCAATGGTAATTAAAGGGTGGCTCCACACTCCCCAAAGCCCGCACGCTGGGGCCTCACCACTGGATATAGTTTAAGGTCATATCCAGGACCCCCATTGAGGCACTTTTACCTTCTGCAGGGGGGGCAGTCGGTGTATTCTAATGCCCCACCGACAAGGCCAAAAAAAAAAGCTTTGTTCATAGGATCCGCGTTTAGATTTAGGCACAAAATGGTGAAAATTGTCGATAATGGTTGGAGCTAGTCGAGTGTTTTTGTGAAAGTTTGGCAAGAGGAGACCATAGAATGCAGCTCAGACGGGAAAGAGGTGGCGAGAAAGATAAAAGGGTATCACCTACCAAGTGTCAAAGCCGTTTTTGAACTCTATCAAGGCAGAATAAGTTATAACCCGGGTGCTTTATACCAAACTTCTTGGGTAAATGTGTTATTATGGTGACTAATCCCTATTAATCCCTAACTATGCATCGAACAGTCACCATAATACTTAGTAGTTCGCTTCACTATATACTAACAAAACTGCATGCAAAATTTCAGCCAGATCGATTCAGTAGTTTTAGAGAAAGGTAAAACGAACTGATAGACAAAAAGGCGGACTAAAAGTTTTAACACCGATTTTGAAATAGGTTTCCTATTGCAGCTTCATGACTGAAAATGTGATTTGAGTAGAATGGCGATGTAAGCTTCCATGCCAATCAATAGGTTCTTACAAATATGGTGCATATTTTAAGAATACATCTTCTGGATATAGTATCTCATATTAATGGTAAATATATAATTCTGTAACATTTTATGACACTGATTTTCACAAACAACAGTCCGCACATAATCTTATCACACAAACACGTAATCACTGCACTTGTAGGGTTTTTGCCAATGAGTTAGCCATGAACAAATCAATTAATGAAAGACTTTACTACATACGTGTACGATTGTCATTTTTCCACGTGGGCCGTTCCCTGTATGGTTGTGTCATTTAGTGTCTGTTGATCGGCTGTTTAACTTAGGCGAGTAAAACTCATACATGAAAAAATGGAGACTTGTAGCCATTTCAAAGGTTCTATTGGGAAGATAAGTTCAGTCACAAGACGAGAGACGAAAAAGAGGCTAAAACTAATTCATTCTACAAAAAAGGCTCAAGTAATTCCTTCTAAATATGGTCAACGAACGAGCAGAGTTTCAAGGAAATATTTACTTAGATTTCTATATTGTTTTGCATGTCTTATTTGTCTGCTTCCCAACTCGAACTGGACTAGAAACTCCGCCACATCCCACGCACACGTAATGTGATTTGTCTATAGCATTATTCAACACCTGACTTGTAGATTATTTTGTCAAAGGAGCTAAGCCATGACCTCCCTCTTAATAATCACACTAGAAAGAGCAACTGCCATAATAAAACCAAATGCGAGATGAATACAGAAGAAATAATAAAGTCAAACAGGAAAAAATATGTTGCATTAAGAGATTCAAAATATGTTGAGTTACAATGTTGCTCTGAAAAAAATTAGTAGTTTGGAAACTAAAATTTGACGTAATACGTAATGATGTCCATCATTCGGCTAATTTCTTTTAAACTTCGCCCCAAATAAGGCAATTTTCCACTGACACGCAAGGAACTACTGTGAAATGAGGTCCAGATTTATAGGAGCGTACGAAATGAGTTGTAGATCAGGATGCTCGTTAACATATTTAAATATATAGATATGTCGTGCATTTAGGGAAACAGGAAACTGTAAGATAATTCCAGAGACAAGCAGTTCGAGGAAAGAAGCATATTAGTGTAGAAAACCTTCCGGAATTTACGGGTTTATATAGTAAAGGGATGGGATTATGTTGATTGTCGTGCTCCTCAGGGATATTTACGATAGGAGACACACGTACAGCAAGTTCCTCGGGCCATATTCCATTAAAGTAATTGTAAAACAAGCAAAGAACTGCAACATTGTAACGATGGGACAGGGGATAGAACTTGGTGGACAGGGAGGAACCTATTAGACTAGAAACTCTTCTTCGAACCCTTTGTGAGAGGAAGAAGCTAATGTTTGGTGCAATTATTTATTTTCAAGACTGAAGTGCATTTTATGATAAACATTTAACTATAACAGGAGAAATGGATAAAACGAGAATTAAAGGAATAATTTCAAAAGATAAGAAACCTGTAGATGATACTAAAGATGACATGTGTTAAGATGCAAAAACTTGTATGTAAGGTCAACTGGTGAAATAGTAATGGAAAGTTGTATTATCAACATCACTTGTAAAGTAGAATGTTGATACAGGTGTTACCATTTCTTCTTTCTGTGGACTGTTATCCTTGTCTTTATATATGGCCTTCTCTATATGATTAACAGTGACTGGATAAGAATGTTGCGTCTTGTAACTTCTCCTCTAGTAATTATTGCGTTTCATAGTTGTTAGATAATTGTTAGTTTGATAGATGCATTGAGTTTTTACGGCTCCAGGTGAGCATTGCCTGAAGATAGCGGTTTCAATCCTACCGAAGCAGGCCAGAGGATTAGTTGGCAAAAACGTGGCGAGACAATAATCATGGAAGGCAGCAATTACTGGTGATAATTCTTATCCCATCATGGTTAATTACATGAAGAAGATAAGTTGGCCGAAACGTGGTGAAAACAACAACAATTAGGATGAGGATAACAGTCCGAAAAAAGAATGAATACACAAATCATGAAGCCCTATCTTAAAGGAGTCATAAATAAATAAATAAAATAAATAATAAAAATAAAGGTGCTACCAATTGGAAAGCAAGATAGACGACGATGTATGGAGATAATGGAAACTAGCTTGTGAGAATAGCAACTAAGCATTCAGCAAGACAGCTCTGATTCTCTGATTCGCCTTCTTCGTAATATCACCTTCCACCTTCCTCCCAGCGCTTCATTTATTTTTTGTTCTCACCCCCTTAAACCTACACCCGTCTCCAAAATATTTCGGTTTGGGAAATGCCTCGGTTCTTGGATCAGATCCAAAGTAAGCCTGTCGGACAAATTAACATCTCCTTTCTGCAAGATCAGTTTCAGCACTTCGATTCGTCCATGATATATGTGCACTTCTATAGCATTTGCACCATTGCAATGTAGATGGTAGTCGTTCTTCCATCATATAGACTTTTAGTTTTCTTTTTCATTTTTCTTTTGCTCAGCGTTGATGTATATCCAACGTTATTAAATATATTGAATATTAGTATGTATGAAATGTATTTTTATTGATTTATGGATCTTCACTGCTAAGCTTATTCAAACGTTGACTTCTAGTAAAGACTTTCATGTGTTGCTTCGCATATCTATATATATATATATATATTAGTTTATATCAAATTAATCAAAGTAAGTTGATAGAGCAAATCAAAACTGTATAAGAAATTGAATATAAAATATATAGCGTAGATAGCTAGCACACATAGTTAATGCATATATTGGGTAGCAAAAGTATTTGGTACATTGTTTTTTTTTTTTCGTGTTTGTCAAAAAATGTCAAGTTAATTTCAATTAAATTTATACTTAATTTTGGGACAGATATTATCTATCTAAAAAGAAAAAGGAAATGAAGTTAGACTTAGTTGACAAATATTTATAAACAAAAATCAAATTAACCATATGCAAAAGTATGTTATACATTTACTAATATTTTGTTGTATACCTTCTGTTCGGCCTAACAGCCCCCAAACGCTATCCATAACTGCCTATTATTTTCTTACAAGCATTTACTAATAGTTTCCGTCATTCTACTTCGCAAATTTCTTCAATTCTCTGATATTTTGGGGATCTCTTGCATGCATCCTAATTTCAAGTTTTTAACAGTTCCGATGGGATTTAGGTCGGCTGACTGGTTAAACCAATGTAGAATACTAATATCTTTATCTTGAAACGATTTCATAGTTATTTTACTCTTGTGCTTGGGATCATTGTCTCGCTGGAAGATAAAATCACGGCCGAATCCTAAATCTCCGGCACTCTTGAACAGATGTGTAGACAGAATCTTTGGGTATTTTGCTGCATTCATTTTCCCTTCTATGTCCTACTCCATTAGTCCAACTCCATTAGTCCAACTCCAGTTGCATGAAAGCAAATCCAAAACATCACACTTCAACCTCCAAATTATACAGTGGGAATGATATTAAATGGTTTAAATTCTGTGCCCTTTTCCCTTTATGTATGGGTGCACGTGTTTCCTCCAAAAAAACTCAATTTTTGTTTCATCTGACCAAATAACTCTGTTCCTGAAATCATCCGATTAATGTTGATATTTATAAACAAATTTCAGACGCTCTCACATATGTAGGACTCAGCAAGTGAGTCTTTCGCGGCGATCTAGAATACAGGCCTGTAGGATTCAATGATCTCTTGATTGTGTCCTTGCTTACTCCAATATCTACTTCCTGCAAATCCTTCTGAATTTATAAACGAGACAGAAATAGCTCCTTTTTCACGTTATGAGAAATGTAACGAACAGTAACACCTTTAATTTCGTAATTGATTTACATTTTCTCAGGACAGCCAAAACTGGATTCGCCACCAAATATAGTTCTGAAGCTAGTTTACTGTACCATTTTCCATCTTTACGTCTTGCCATGATTTCCTGGAACATATCCTTAGTCAATTCCTTTGTTGTAATAATTTTAAAACAGTAATAGATGAGGCAACCTGCACAGTATCCAAGAGCTGTTATCAACTGACTTGAAAGAAGTCGGAAACCTGGGGTGCCTTCTGATTAGTTGAAATATTGTAGCAAGATTAAATGACTGTGTAAGAATGAAATTTCTGATTGGTTGAAATATTGTAGCAAGATTAAATGACTGCTTAAAAATGAAATTTCTGATTGGTTGTAGCAAGATTAAATGACTGCTTAAGAATGAAATTTCTGATTGTAGCGAGATGAAATGACTGCTTAAGAATGAAATTTCTGATGGGTTGAAATATTGTAGCAAGATTAAATGACTGCTTAAGAATGAAATTTCGGATTGGTTGAAATATTGTAGCAAGATTAAATGACTGTTTAAGAATGAAATTTCTGATTGGTTGAAATATTGTAGCAAGATTAAATGACTGCTTAAGAATGAAATTTCTGATTGGTTGAAATATTGTAGCAAGATTAAATGACTGCTTAAGAAAGTAATTTCTGATTGGTTGAAATATTCTAGCAAGAGTAAATGCTTAAAATTGAAATTTGGCAATATGTTAAATACTTTGCATATAGGTAATTTGATTTTGCATCAATAAATATATGTCAATTAAGTATATCTTTATTTCCATATTATTTTTAGATAGATAATATCTGTTCAAAGATTGAGTGCAAATTTCATTCAAATTAACTAGATATTTTTTTTTACGAATACGAAAAAAACAATGTACCAAATATTTTTGCTACCCACTGTATATATATATATATATATATATATATATATATATATATATATATATATATATATATATATATACTAGCAATCGGTGCCCGGCGTTGCCCAGGTGTTTTGAGGTTAATGCTGAGAAAAAAAAACGGTCAATTTTTTAAAACTTTGACCCCTATTATGACCTTTTAACATTTATTGTTTAGGGATCAAGTAAAGTTAATAAGTTAGATCCATGTCCAAGGAATCTATATCTAAAATATCACGTGTTTACTGTTTAGACCCAAAATTGTAGGAGGAGTTTGGTAGAGTTCTCAAAGGTCAAATCGTTGAATATATTAAATATTATTTTTTAAAGCAGTTTGGCCTTCAAAATTTCTGTTTGGCCTTTTTCTTCACCGATGAAATCTGGAGACGCAACGGGAATTTTCGGCAAAAAAATTTTGTTACTATGCACATCTATGTAATGAAATACAATTTGTGGCAAAATTTCAGGAAAAACTAATGGATGGTTATCTCGCAATAGTCCGGACAATTCGCTAAATTATCTCGTCAAAACCTTAAATCTCGAATTTTTGTGCATTTTTTTTTTTTGGAGGGGGGGCTAATTTGGCATAATAGTGTCCATTTAATAGTATTATCTTGAAAAAATAAAAAAATAAGGAAAATTACCAAAAAAACAAACAAGAACAACAAAAGTGTGCCGTATTTTTAAAAGTTTTATTGCGTTGTTTTTATTTGCTTTTTTTATTTCATCGGTGAAGAAAATGGCCAAACAGAAATTTTGAAGGCCAAACTGCTTTAAAAAATGGCCAAATTCGCGAAATTTGGCCTCGCTATAAAAAAAAAACTTTATCCCATGACGAGTACGTACAATATATTTTTTTTTTAAATATTTCCATTTTTTAATGTCAATGGAAAACTGCACACGTACCCAAACCCGAAATGTAAAAACCACGAGTGAACGCGGGTTTTTTTTTTTTTTTAGTTTAGTTTCATAATGACGGCCGTGATGTCGGAGGTTCGATTGTTAGATTGTAAGTTAGTTTCGTATCTTTGTAATTTGTAAATCGCAAGTTAGGAAAAAATTAAACCCTTCCAAGATGGACAATAAATAAAGCCATAATATTTTATGGTATCGTTAAAAGCCTACGAACCATAGTTTTTTAGGAGATGTGATTATTGGATTAACCAATCAGAAATCGTCTGTGGCACACACATCTCTGTTTTTATAGATATATAGATAGAAGATAGATAGAAGATAGATATATATATATATATATATATATATATATATATATATATATATATATATATATATATATACATTGCGGGGTCGAATGTCGGTGACAGTCGACCCTTCAATTGACCCTTTAAAAGACGACACAGACAAGAAAAAGACGAAAAACGACGATGGCAAAAAAGAGATGACACAGTGAGTACTATTGTGAACGAATATAAATCCGTTCAGGTTTATTTTCGTAAGGAAACTGAATGGTGGTAGGAGGTACCAGGCCGAGGGTTGGAATCCAGCTGATGTTTGAACTGGCAGGCTACAAGGTCGTCGCTATTGGCTGTGGGAAACACGTGTTAGTTTGAGAAGCTGGACTGCTGGAATCGGGTGCGTCGACGGCGAATAGTCGCTGCTACTGTTACTCGATTCGTCCGTTGTTGGGGAGGTAGTCAAAGACAATTCTGCGTGGACATGATTGCTGCTGAGTTGGGTCGGGCCGTTGACGGCCTGACCTCGCTGTGCTGCAATCTAATCGCCACTGACTACTTGTTGAAAATACTGCGGACGTAGTTGTAGACATCGAGGTTTTGCAGCGCTGGTCATCGTTTTTCGTTCATGATTTGTGTTTGCTTTTGTGTCTGTAAAGTGTTGTGGAGAGTCATCTGCTTGAGGTTCATGTGTCATATCAAATTGAAGCTGGAAAAGTTGTGAATATTATTCTAGCGGGAATTGTGCAGTGTTCCAAGGGATAATTATTCACGTTGAAGTACTTGCCGAAAGGGCTGTGGTTTTTACGTTTTGAGTAGGGGACCCTTTTTAATGAGTGGTTTCTTTTGGTGGAAACCGCGACATAGATGCATACTTAAAGTGGTAATACAAATGCTAATGTCAAAATTAATATTTATAGATTTGATCCTATCCTGAAAAACATCACACAATGTTCGAGATTGAGTATCAACATATGAGCGGAATTTTGTTTGTTACTGATCTATCTGTATAATATTCACATTAATATTATGTATATATTTTACCGAATCCCCAACAAATTTCAATGGATTTTATTATTTAATTTTTACTATTTTACTATATCTTGATTAATGAGCATCATTTTCAATATACTTTTTCGAATATTACAACTTTCAAGGTTTTTAATTTTTATGCTAACTGGCAATTCTATAACAAATCTATGTTTTTATTTTACTAGTTATGAAGAAGAAGTCAAATTTTTGAAACTTCATGGAATATGGAAATTTTTTTATTCTCTATTTCTTGTATTTGAACACTAAATTGTATAAACTCTAGTTTGAATAATTTAATACATTCCCCTAATATCTATCTCCCTCTTGTATATATATATATATATATATATATATATATATATATATATATATATATGAATGGAGGATTACTTTTTTTTACGAAGGAGTTTCCACTTATCAAGGCCCGGAGGCCACTCGATGAAGGGGTTAATGAGTGTACAGTGCTCAATAGGAACATGTCAGTCATCATTAGTAGTGGAAATTTGGTAAATTGGATTACTTAAGGAGATGGCTCATCAAGAATTTGTTCACGTTAGACTTGAAGACAACCATATTGTAGTCAGTTGGAAAGCAGGAAAACGGAACAAACTTACACAGGTGTGCAGTTCTAAGAAGAAAAGCTTTGTTCATGGAATCTACGTTTAGGTTTAGGCACAGATAAAGAGTGGGGATACTATTGATAGTAGTTTTGGCTAGACGAGTGTTTTTCGTGAAAGTTTGGCGAGGGGGGACCATAGATTGAAGCTCAGACAAGCACTTGCCATGAAAATAGCGATAAATCAGAGACATGCTCGCACCGTCTCTTTAGTGGGAAAGAGGTTCCAGGGAAGAGAAAAGGGCATCCCTCACTAGGCTACAAAGTCTATTTTGAACTCTGTCAAGGTAGGATAAGCTGCTCCTAGCAGCTCCTACCCAAATGTAACAACAGTACTCCATTCCTGGAAACACTTGCCTCTTATATATGTAGAGAATTGCAGTGAGATATCTACTGGAACGGTAGAACGATTCCACCATTTTACAAGCAGCCCTGGCAACGTATTAAATGTACGTGTTCCATCTCAGATCAGGAGTAAAAGTCAAGCTCAGAAGTTTATTAAAACATGGAGCCTTCTAAAGATGTGATCCATTCATTTCAATTGATGCCAACAGGGATTAGAGCGTTTATGATGAAAAGATAGAAGTTGAAATTAACCAGTCACCTCTTTCCCCATTGCACCACGTGCTCAAGATCAGAGGAGAGAGAATCAGAGAGAACTTGGTTATTTACGGCCTTTGATGTGTTGCCATAGATGGTAGTGTAATCAGCATAAATGTCTACAAATGATCTTAGAATGTGATTTGGGAGATCATTGATATAGATGAGAAAAAGAGTTGGGCCCAGTATGGATCTCTGAAAGACTTCAAAATTCTTTAAGAGAAGACATCGGGATAATATAATCTCAACAAATTGCATTGAGCCTATATGGAGATCAATAAAGAAAGAAAATAACGATATAAACTATATAGTAATATATATAGATTTATTCATTTATTGAATAAGGATATACATCACTTAGGGTGTAGTGTAAGTAAAAGCTCTTTATACCATGTTATTTCGAAGCCTAATGCTTCTCATCAGAAGAGAGGAGAAGATGCTAGGTAACAAAATATGTATGCGATATCTAGTGATAGTTATATTAGGA
Organism: Euprymna scolopes; assembly: GCF_053919585.1. Classification (NCBI taxonomy): domain Eukaryota; kingdom Metazoa; phylum Mollusca; class Cephalopoda; order Sepiida; family Sepiolidae; genus Euprymna; species Euprymna scolopes. The sequence goes on along the minus strand of NC_136503.1, from coordinate 50,477,598 downwards.
GCGAAATAAAATATTGGAGTTATTTGGGGCAACTAAATTGATCTTTGTGATATAGAACGAATATAGTTTTATTATATAATGTAGGTAGGTATATGACATATCTCTCATAGTGGGTTTACTATATATGGACAAAACGTGTGATTAGACTCTCTGGAAGAATATGGGGTACGTTAATTCATGGAAGATGCTTGTTTAATCATATGTATTAGCGGGTTACAGCTATAGAAAGAATTGACATACAATCTGGGGTTTATGCTATGTTGGTATATTTTAGAGGGTGTATCTGAAATTATAACAGTGCTTAAGGAAATATAAATCATTCAAAATAATATTAAGATAATAAATGTGAGGGATAAATTATAAAGGATACAGTATATGAAGAGTTTAGTCGAACAGGATAGAGAATAAACAAATGGTAGAATAAAGGGGGTAAAGATACAAAGGTGTATGAGATTAAAGGATATAAAAATATGAGGAGTATATATTGATAATAGATAATAAAAGTTATAAGAGATACAGGGTTATTAAATATAGGAGAATAAAAATAGGGGGGTAAAATGAATATACAAAATGGATATAAAAAATGGATATAAAAATAAATGCAGAAATATAACGATCTAATTAGCCAAGTGACATCAATAAAAAAAAGGATGAAAATACGACAACTGAGAAAATATACAGCAGAAGAAAGTTCTAAGAGGCAAGAGTAGAGATGTTTTACAAAGATTTTTGGGAGGGGTCCTTGTTGAGTGCAAAGCAATATCGAAATATTTTGTAAAAAAAAGAAATAAATAAACAGAAGTGTCCCCGTGAGAAATACAATCTCAGTCCAAATTTAGATATTGATTCAAGGAAACATGTTGTTAGTTGTGAAGAAATTACATTTTTTAGGATATTTGTTCCTATCATTCATCTACTGAGTTTCTATAGGTCTGTGTGTTTTAGCATGGATCCCGCCACCAGATTTCAAATGGAACTGTGTCACATTTTATTTTAACAATTTTGTTGGCATTGGCTTCTATATAACCAAGAGCTACTCCCGGAAGTTATTAATACATTACTGAGATATTTTTGAGTCTCGCAATATTAAATTAAGATTACCTACATCATCAACCGAGGACCAACATATTTTCACTCTGGACATGAGAATCCTGGAACAAAAAAATGACATCTTGAAATTAATTACTGTTCCAAACTATCTTCTCCCCAAAATGTGAGATAAAGTCCATTTATTATGATATGCATATTAACTAATTAGAAATTAAAAATTAAACATAAACTAAAATGAATGTACAAAATATATAATGATTTTTTTCAATTTGGACCAATTTTTGATCGCTTTAAAACAATTTTCATCGGATAAAGACCCATACAAAGAACGATGCATAAAAAATCAAAAAATTTGAGACCCCTAGCGCCGGTCTGTGACTTTTAGTTTCAGAAAAGATAAATTTTGAAAATATGGACACAGACAGACTTTTATACAGAAGACTAGCAGGCTTTGCTTGTGCGTAAAATACACTTAAATATGATATTTTAATTTGTCCAGATTTCACGTATATCTTTATAGAATCGTGATTTCAAATGTAAAATCATAATATTTGGTCGCCATGAGCTAGAATTGAAACTGAAAGCAAAACTAGCATTCAAAGTTTTATGAAATGATTAAAAATTAAAAATTAAGGTGAATGTAAGCGATGTTTTCAATTTTGACCCAGTTTTGACCCCTTAAAATAATTTTAATCGGCTAAAGACACATAAAAGGACAGTTCGTAAAAATCAAATCATTAGAGGTCTGTAGCGCCGCTCAGCGACTTTTAGTTTGGGGTGAGATAGAGTCTGAAAATATGGAGACAAACACAGACAGACAGGCATATTGCCTTTTATATATTAGATTATGATAAAGTAACTTTTTATTTTTGACTTTTTTATTATGGAATGAAGTATTTCTTTATGAATTCATTTCAGGCGGGAAGATAATTCTGATGTGGTTGTTTGACTTGTAATTTACTTTCCCGCTTCTCACAACTTGGCATGGTTTTGTTGGACTAGGACCCACGTCTAACACGTTAATTTATGGTTCATCGTCAGATGGCGACAAATAATTCACTACTTCGTCTATTAGTTTAAACTTCTTTTGTTCTATTTTGGACGACCCACCATTTTTCGCATCTTTAAATCTAAGATCTCTTTATCTAAATCCTGTTCCCTTATTAAATCCTTACCCGATAACGTAAAACGCTCGTGTCTTGCCGATGAGTCTTCGGCATCCTTATACGATACAAACAATTTCGGCTCGATGAGATTCGAATTTATTGCACTCACTGCGCAATTCTTACAGTCTATTTTTACCAGGGGATCATCTTTGTCCGAACTCGAATCCACAACGCCTGACAAGAGATCCGCACAAACATTGTCTGTCACTTTCAGGTACTGTATGATGCAATTATATCCAGCTATAATCAAGGCCCAGTCTGTATTTTTGTATTTTGTATAGGTGAGTTTAATAAGTATTTTCTAGGTCTATTGCTTTAGATTTAAATACACATTCGTCTTTATTATAGAATAAATTATAAGAAAAAAGAGAGAGAAGTGGCAAGGTGTAGTGGTTACGGGTGAGGGCTGTTTTAAGTTTCTTCATCATCATATTCACAACTGCCCCTGGGAAAGGTATGAATCCATATAGTATCCCTCCAACTAAATAATAGGGTAGGCTATACCTTCAGGCTTTGGTTAACTAGTCTCGGAAAAAAAACTCTGAAATAACATAGCTAACTTCATCAAATTCGTTAATAACTTGGAAAAAGTATGGATCTTATACTTCAATCAGTTATCGATGAATTAATATTGTTGACAAGTCTCTGAAACCTTAATGGTGCAACTAGTCTCGGAGAAGGAAAACTATATAACTGCAGGTTATCTCTACGTACCTCGGCACATATGTTCCAACTGGACTAAAGCAATTCTGCTTTAAAGATGCGCGTTTGGAGATTGAAAACACTTGCTTCATTATGGACTCTCTGCAGGAAGTATCCATTGTTTCCGAAGACTAAAATGAAGTACTTATAAATTAGGAATATATATTCTAGTAAACATACTGAGTAACATGGGTACATTATCTTTTGCAAATAGTAACATTTAGGAGATTCATATATTTTTATGAATCGATCATTATTAATTCAGAATATATATATTGTTATAAGAAAAGACTATACATCCCTTCTTTTTATGTCAAGCAGACACCCCATTCCCCAACCCACACTCGTCGAGCAGCGACGATTGAAAACCAAGTCGAAACAGACAACCCACCCCAACCTCTTTTCATTCCATCGACGCAAAGGAATTCGCCGAGACAAGATCCCCCGCCCGATCCCATCGCCTTGCGAGATGGCGAATGTAAACGGATGTGAGCCAGACAGAAACCCCAACCCACACCCATATCAGAAGGAAACACGTGGACAGAAGATTTGAGCGGGAAATTCAGTTGGGCTGCTACAAGCAACGAGGACACTTCGTGAAATCATCGCTTCTGAGAAAAATGGAGTTGAACACCAGCGTAGAAAGTCGCAGTGGTGAATAAAATACAGCCCACTCAAACCGGATCGCCAAAGGACCGAAAAGGGAAATCCACTCAAAGCTTGGATTTACCTTGGCCGAATATTATTCTCGGAGATGAATATCCCTTTAATGGAAGACTATGTACCGAAAATCACGCGCCGGGGATAATGTTGAAAAAAAAAAAGCGGTGACGAAGAAAAGAAAAGAACATTTACGTTAACAACGCACGCTCGGCGGGAATGGATAATCATTAACAGAGATAAGTATCCTCCAATTTTCATTCTCCCCAATTCGCTCAACCCAATCCCATGTCCTTATGCTCAAATGTTATTCTTGCTATACATAAATTGACTTTTTGCCATGCGTAAAGAAAGAAGAAAACATATTACGAACAATAACTGTGACTCGATTTTCGTTAAAAAAAAAAAGACAACACGTCTCCATGAATAAACCTTATTACCGCTGGCCCCCCTCTCCATCTCAACATAATGTTGTCTGCACCCCTATTTGCATTATTGTTGTTTTATCTTTGTTTTCCGCATTCACCTGTATTACACTCATGTAAATAAATTAATGTATTTCTAGTACGTTAATACCTGATAGTTTTATTGTCATTCTTATTGCCTTATTCTTATTATTAACCGAGAATGTCATTAAGGCGTTTCATGACGATAATGCTGGTTCGAACCTTGGCAAATGCTATTTGGTTGTGATATCATTACAACCATCACACTCTGCATACGTTCTTTTATCATATAATGTGCGTTTTGAAGGAGAATTTCCCCTTGAAATACTTAACCCCGGGCTACCGGCACATGGGATTTCCATCCGGGATCCCAATATACGCCAAACCTCTGGGCTAGTCCTAAAAACCGTTACTATATATATATATATATATATATATATATATATATATATATATATATATATATATATATATATATATATATATAATGGAAATAGTATTCCGACAAAATAGAGAAATAAAAAGGAACAAACCGAGTTATGTATTCATCAATGTTTCGTCTTTATTTCGAGGCTTCCTCTGAGGGGGGCTCAAATCCGATGAGTGCGGAATCCAATACTTCCTCTTCCTCCCAACTATCTGTTTCGCAGGTGAATATCAAGATATGCTCTTACGTCATGGTGATAGTGGGGAAGTGTTCCGTCTGCTGGAAATGCCATTCTTTATTCCTAAACATCTTTTGGGAACGTGACATAGCGTGTTCATGTAGCAAGTTGAAATAATTTATAGAGTGTATATATTTTATTAGGATACCCTATATATATATATATATATATATATATATATATATATATATATATATATATATATATATATATGTGTGTGTGTGTGTGTGTGTGTGTATTTATTTATTTATTTATTTTATTGCATCTCTTCTTTTTCTTCTTATTTCTTTTTTACCTGTATTAAGTGTCAGTAGCTTATTTTATTTTTACACATCACGTGACGTGACCTCCTGATTAACTCTGTGCTGGAAACTTCGGACTGCAGTAGGGGGTAATAAATCACATAGCCCTCGTAGTACTTGCCGTATGACCTGCCACACACACTTGCACACATATGTTAAATATGGCCACTATAAGATATTTATCTATTGAAAACAAAAACAAAACAAACAAACAAAAAAACGCACCTTGTGTTTGGTTCCGTCAATCAAACTCCAAACCATATGTTTGGTAATTTTCGCAATTAATTCTGTCCTACTGTTCTGAATGTATATTTTAACCCGAAGTCAAAGACTTGACGAATCTGATGACACCTGCTTTTCATTCCAGGCGGGGGTAATACGCTGTTAGAAATTGAAAGGAGAAAAATATGATAGGCAAAAGTCATGCCTATTGATTTATCTTGTTTTCCTAACTTTTGGAGGCGATTTATTTATGCTAAAATCCATTGCAAAAATAACCAAAAAGGCAAATGCGATGTAAAGATCTATAAACCATTTTAAATTACTTAACTCAACCCCAGAATATGCAATATTGTACAGTATGAAAAAGAAATAATATATTCCGACGATTACATATTCTTTAATTTTTAATTATATCACCTGGTTTTCGTTAGATCACCGAAGTAAAGCAACGTTGAGCCTGGTCAGTACTAAAATAGCTGACCATTTGGGAATGTCAGTTTTTGATCTACAAACATGAAACCTATAGTGTATATATATATATGTATATATATATATATATATATATACCCTATATATTAAGTTTCATGTCTGTATATACATATGTAGTCAGGCATATATATATATATATATATATATATATATATATATATATATGCTTATATTAAGAAGTATATGTGGTAAAAAAAAACATGGTAAAGGGTGCTCAATACATTATTACAGGCGAAGAATTTTTTTTATTATAATAATATCAAATGTATTAACTTTATTCATTACAGATTATTTCAATAGATAGAATAAGCATTATCCGTCCATATTCTCAGATGATTAAAGTTAAAATGAAAATGAAAGGAGAGATATGTTTTTTGTGATTACATATGGATATCAGAAACTCGATGAATGGAAGTAAGAGTAAAAAAGGGGAGAAGGAAAAGGGGGAAACAGAAAAAATGGGGAAGCAATAAAAATATGAATTAAATTAAAAAATTGTTAAATTAAAAAAATAATAAAAGCAACAGATGAGGGGAGAAGAAAAAAAGAAAAGAAAAGAAAGAAAGGAAATAGATAATTGAGCGTGTCAAAAAAGTCTGTTGGGTTCTGGATGATGATCTGCATGTGTATCAAATCTGTAATAGGGTTAAAAAGTCAGCAATGGTGGGGGTGAACAGAAAGAGCTAAGATGCATCCAGTTGAAATGGGTAAGCAGTTGCGTCCAATATAGCTTATATAAAATCTCTTTGAGTAGGAAATCTGTTATATATTCTGTTGGGTAGATTTTAGAATCGGAGTAAGTTTAAGGAAAAAAGGGAAATAAAGAAAAATAAATAAAATTAGAATAAATGAGTTGCTCAGCAAAATATAATAAAGTAAGTGCTATAAATCGGTGTTCATCTTGTTAGGAACTATGGGGTTGTAAAAATGGTTGGGGATAGGAGTGTTAGATTACAGAGCAGTGTTAAGAAAAGATTAGAATTTTGAAGGGTGTGGGATTTCTAGGAAAATGGAATATTGTAGTAGTTTCAGACATTAAAAGTTTTAAATACATAGGTTTAATAATTTTATTTTTAAAAGTTTAGAATTATTAGTGGAGATTATTACGCATTGATATAGTAGAAGAAGAATTTCTCAGTTAATAAAATGTGTGGTTATTGAAAATGTAAGGAGGAGGAGATAGTCATAAAGGAGTAAAATAGATGATAAAAAATTAAAAAAATTAATAATTAAGGTAATCTATAATAGTTGTGAGTTTCGAATGGGTAGCGTAATAGTGTTAGGAGTGTGCAGTTATGTAGATTGGGAGTTGTTAGTGTGTTAAGTTGCTAAGAAGGTGGAATTTGTAATTTCTACAAACAACAGACACGTTACATCTAATGTTTAAACCATTTATTTCTATCTTTAAAGTATGCAATACATTTTTTTGCATGTAAACAAAGAAAGCAGGACGAATATAAAGATTTACAGGTATTAGATTTTTGGAAAATCTCCCATTTAATGGTGGGTATGAGATAATTTTGAATCAGGTTTAAGTAGTGAGTAGTTAATGAGGTTTTGTTGGTGTGGATGTGGTTATTGGAGGAACATTTGTGGACTCTACAACGATCTTATAAAGAGGTTTCAGCAAATCCTATGTAGTATTTTTTATCATTTATGTTGTCTATTGGAGCGATAGTGGCTTTGTATACAACTTCAGTCTGTAGCCATTGTTGTTTGAGTGGCCAATCTGATTTATTTATGCAGTTGCAGTTTCTTGTGTTACTGATATTTTTTGTAATTATTGTTGTTATTATATATTCTATTATGTTTTTTTAATTATTTCTTCTAGTTTATGACTGCAACTGTAGCAGAGTTTTATAATGTTTTTATTTACGATTTTATGTAATATAATGATTCATTTAATATAGGTTTATGTAATATAATGGTTTATTTAATATAATTGATTAAAGATAAACTGGGGAAAAATTCTTTTAGTTAGTAAAATCCACTTTCCTCCAAAAAACCATACTGACGTTCACATGATACAACCTAAATAGCTGCACACTCTTATACTACCACACTACCCATTGACACTCACAACTATTACATTAAATACTATTCTACTTTATTACTTTTTAAAAAGATTAACTTAATTCTTAAGTTTTAATTTTTAACTTAACTCATTTGAGATTATCTCAATCTTCCCGAGACCTTCATTTAACACATTTTTTATTAACTGAAAGATTCTCTTATATCTATGCGTAATATTCTTTACTAGAATTCTATAACTGATTTCCTACCCAAAGAGATTTTATATAAGCTGTAATAAACGCATCTGTTTATCTATTTGAACCTGTCGCATCTAGCTCTTTCTACCACTACTACCACCATATCGTCTTAGACGACTGCTGACTTTTTTAAAAGATTTAAGACACGTACAGGTCATCATCCAGAAACCAACAAACTTTTTGACACACTCAATTATCTTTTTCCCTTATTTCTTTTCTTTTCTTCTTCTACCCCCTCTTATCTTGTCTTATCTTTATAATTTTACAATTTTTTAATTTAATTCATATTTTCATTGCTTTCTCCCTTTCTTCTTTTCCATCTTTTCCCTTCTCTATTTTCTGTCTCTTTCTTCCATTCTTTGGGTGTTCGATATCCACATGTAATCACATAAAACATATCTTCCGTTTTAGTTTCATTTTAACTGGAATGATCTGAAGATATGGACGAGTAATTTTTATCCTGCCTATTAAAACAATTTGTACTGAATTAAGTTTATACACTTGAGGCTGTAAAAAATAACACACACACACACACACACACACACACACACATATATATATATATATATATATATATATATATAAGTGAACGTGTCTGTGCATCTGTGTATCCGTGTGTATGTGTGTCTGTATACATTTCCCTAACTTAATAACTTGATTTGAGCACAAAAAATACATTTTTAGTGGTAATAATAGGGGTCAAAGTTAAAAAAAAAATGACCTCTGCGGTCTCTTCCAAATTACTCAGATAATTTCTGGTCTAAATATTTGAAATTTTACATAAACGGTATTCAGAGATAGGGCAAGCTTTTTAATCAGTTTGGTCGAAAATTTTCAGTTCCAAATATATAAATGTATTTTTTTTCTGCTCAACATACACATCCAAATACCCGGGCAACGCCGGGCTTAAATGCTTATATATATACATATATATATATATATATATATATATATATATATATATATATATATATATATATATACATATATATATACATTATATTTAATATATCCAAATAGACGTGACATTTATAAAGAGTTATAATATTTAATGTTTCGGTTCTCAGTATTGACTTCAATATTTCTCAATACGTAAATAGAGTTTGGTAGTTATGTTTTTATGAACTTACTATGTATATGTATATATATAGTTATATATGCATATATAAATATATATATATAGATATATATATATACAGATAGATAGATATATAGACAAAGATAGTAAGTTATGAAAAACATTTTTCATAATTTAATATATAATTTATATATATATATAATTATATATATATATATATATAATTATATATATATATATCAATGAGAATAATAAATAAACAATGCGTTTTTCATTTGTTACTTGCAGTGATTATTATGTTTTACTCGGATGTCAGATATATAGGAATTAACTATCGTATTATTTACGTAGGTTTAATTAATAAATTATTCTTTTCATACGATGGTCTTGGTGAAGAAAGATTTAAGAAAAATGAGGCCTGCCTTATTCAGAAAGGGTAAAGCTTTTACTGAACATAAATCAATTAAAATAATTGTACAGAAATGAAATACTAGCATCTAAACTTAATTTAATTAGCTTTTATTAATGTTAGAGAATGGATTGAGAGAGAGAGAGGGGGAGAGGGAGAGAGATAGGGAGAGAGAGACGTGTAACTTATATTGAGACACGTAGACCGGAAGGCATGATCAGCTGATCAGATTGCGTGTGAGTTACGTGATCAGGTTAGCTGAATCGTTGAGATTTGGTTTGGACTTGGAAGGCGACGGACGGCTTCACAGACGTTTCCTCCCCTTTACTGGGGGACGTTGACGTGTGTAGAAATGAGACCAAGAGAAACCACACAAGCCATAGATTCACTTTCCATCCTTCTGCGAGACATCTGGAAAGTTAAATAAACTATAAAGCCAATTCCTTGTCTTGGAGTGAAATGAATTTTCGTCCAAAACAGGTACCAGTCTCCCTCCAAGACACTAGATGATTCCAGATGTACCACATCTACGACGCAGAATGTATGCCCAAACATACATGTACCACACACACATTCACACACAACGGCATATGAACATATCATTTAATGGAAAGAACAGCTAGACGATCACAAAACGTCTTGAAAATACTTCGGTTATAGGTAGGAGAAAAATAATCAGCAAGAAGAGAGTTCCACAAACTTGCAGATTATTCTGGAATAAGAAGCTATATTGCAATCAGGTACCAGAACGAATTAATCCATACCAATACGAACCAGTTAAATGGGCTTAAACTAAAGAAGCAGGAAATATATCAGGCAATTCTGAAGAACACCTGCGATAATAATATTTATAGAAGACTGGGACTAGCAATATTACGTCTGTGAGAAAGAGGGTTCAGTGCAGAATTAAAGGGTTGGGATTAATCAAATTACAGATACGTTTCTGCACATTATCTTTATTTAAATAATGAAGAAACACTGTTCTTGTCTGATATTATTTAATTGTTTCAGCTAATCTTGATAAATTCTGCACTAACATTCTTACTTTAATGTGTATTAGTTGTATATCAATAAGAAAATCTATTTAAAAAATATGTTGTTTTTTCAATCTCGAACATATTCCAATTACTTTTAATTCCTTGCTATTTACTCTGTTTCTTATTTCACACTGTTGTATTATTAATAGGCGTGACGATCCTGGACCTGAATGGAGTATTTAAAATAGTTTTTGGCTCTTCTTATCCTCATCATAAAAGACTCGTCTGTTCCTAGTATAGAGAAATTGGATATTAGAACGGACAAGGAAGAAGTGCACACCGACAACAGGGAATTTCTGTGTATCTACCACGTGCGACCGGCGTGTTTTACTATATACAAATATTAGTTTAATAGCAATTGTCATTTACGTTTTAGTACTCGAATGGCAAAGAACATTGAGCGATAGAGATCAGTATTAAAAATAGCGTTATTGTAAAAGAGTATACTATATAACGAAGTTCCGGTAGCAAGCAGATTGTTCCCGAGTTTAGTATTGAAAACGCTATTGTTTGAGAACACTCTAACATTTGATAAACGTCGAGTGACAAAGAGGTTGTTACATTGATTACGGTGACACTTGGGAAAATTATACGACATATCAAACTTCCAATAATGAGCATGTTATGTCCATCAATAGACACCATCTTTTCCACTTGTTTTATTTTTTAATTTTTATTTCTTTTTGTCCGTCTTTCGTGAGTGATGTTCTTGGCAATGCTCTTTTCGGTGAAGAGAGAGGCGACTGTAATGATTTGAAGTGTAATGATATTTTATTTTCTTAACGAATATTTAGCTGGAAGTTCTTTGTGGCTATATTCAGACGTTTCAGCACCCCTGTCCAGCAGAACCGTACCTTATATGTATTTCCATTATAGTGCCAGCTGCAATTGAAACCCGAATTCAATTCCTTTCTATGTCAATTTGTGTGTAAATTAATCAGTTATTTATTCTCATATCTTATCTAATAAATGTTGTGTTAGGCTAAACTTATCTGAACTTAATTTTAAAAGTATACGAGAAGAAAACGTAACCCATAAGTTTATCCATAGAGACTGAGTTGAAAAAATCAGTTAAAAAAAAAAGAAAATTAAAAATTAGACTCAATCTCTCACTCTTCTTATCTTCTGTTTTTTTTCCTTTTCAACTAAAGCTTAAAAAGTATTACTGCTCATTGTGATATTGCCTTTACTTATAATGAACGATTCCAACCATTCTATTAATTCTTCCTTTATTATCTTCTACTGTTAGATAAAGTACGGCAATGCCGAAGGTATTGCTAGTCGACCATTGTTATCATCCTTGTAATATTTGTAAACATAGAATGTTATAATAGCAAAATAAATGATGTGAGGATGTTTTAAAATCAAACAATGTTAGAAAGAAAAGTTTAAAAATAGGTTGACCTTTAAAGTCTGTCGTAATCTTACGTAGAAGTCATTTTAAAGTGACGTGGACTTTACGTAGAGTTTTAGGAAAAGATACGATGATTTGATCAGTCAAGAATATGGAGTGAGAAAAAGTGGATCTAGTCGGTCGGTGATTGCTTCCAGTAGTCGGGGGGGGATTAGAATGCGTTAGTCTAGGACCAGCGGCAGCTTTCCAATGGGGGAAACATCGGTAATAAAAGTTGCTGAAAGGACGATTCGAGATTTGTTGATTCATTAGAATGAATCTTCTTTGCAGCTGTTCTTGAGGCTCTGTCAAACACGATCAGGGGCGGACCAGGTAGGTTCTTCCGATTAGTCCGATATTAAAAGCCCAGACACGTTTATTGGTCCCTTTTGTTACGTGTCAGTTGTTAAAATGCGTCTGTTGCCGTAACTTTAATGCCACTAGATGCACAAGTTTAGACACACATACAAAATATATACACACCTCCATGTTATACAGAGTGAATATTACGTATTCGTTCTTAGAAGGGGCGGTGGAAGCGAGTGTTATAAACGACGTACAAAATATTAGCGAGAGTTAGACATCATACAGTCATAGAGTTCGAAAGTGATAGAAGCTTAGTTAGAGATAGTTGATTTGACGAGTTATTTAGAAATCTGGTTAATTATGACAATTAAAATGCGTTCCTTTTAATGCAAACATAAGTTAATACAAGAACAGTATATATATATATATATATATATATATATATATAAATGCTTTCGAGAAACAAGCGTTGATTTACCTAACTTTAGTGTTATAAAAATATATTATAATATATTACTAAACAAGTAATTTGCACAGACTCATTTAGTATAATCGTTATAGTGGTCTAGTAGACTTGTTCAATTCTTGGTAGAGTCATAACAGACTAAAGAAAATGTACTTGATGGCCCCTTGCTAAACGCTCAACATTATAAGCACCTTCCTTTACATCATGGTAAAGTAACCAAGAAAAAAATTGTAACGTAACCGTTATGGTCGAACCGTGTTCGTTATAATTCAAACCTCTTTCGGACCCCCACACCATCTGGCACCGTCGGAAAGGAACAAACAAACAAACAAACAAAATGAATCCGACTCGGCTTTTCTTTCGTTTTTAACACAAGTCATTTATTACCGTTTTCTTTCTTTACATCTCAACACCAGCCTCCCTCTTCTACTGCAGGGCCATATGTCCATCCCATTCGGCGCCAACTTCGTTTCCCCAACCACGTTGTGTACTATTTTTCTTTTTCTCCAGACGCAAGCCCGAGCAGACTTGCCAATTTGCATACGCGTTCAAATTTTGCTCCTGCTGCTAATAGAATCACTTGCTATTCAGCTTTCAGATGCTGCTGATATTTTCAAACATACTCATATGAGTTCTGTTACAAAGTAAGCATTCGAATCACTTTAGACTATGGTCGAACATTTTACTTTTTTATCGATTGTTTTGAGCCCGTGCCATTAGCCATCTTCACCTTTCTGAAAAGAGTAGCACCTTCATTTACATCTCGGTGTGGAGGCCAATGGAAAAGGAGCCTTCGGGTCGCTTTAGACTATGGACGAATATTTTACGTTTTTTATAGCCTGTTCTTAGCCCGTGCTATTATCCACATCTCGGTGTAGTAACCAAAGAAAAAAGAGCCTTTAGGTCAGCCTTGATTACAGTCGACCACGTTAATATTTTTTTTGTTCAAGTCATACTGAACAACATGTTATATTTTAGAATTTCCATAGTGTTTATCCGATGTTACTAGCACATATTTTTATTGAAAACATGGCAGAAATCTTTCCGCATAAGAGCATGACACTTCAAAGACAAGCAGAGAAAATCTGTTTATGCATGCATGAACTCGAGTTAGCAAGACACAGACAAATACATCTCCGTCCGTGTCAGTTATATTTCAGGCAATCCAATAATCCAAGAAGGATTTTGTTTCGGAAGTCTTTCTTATCAGGAATCAAGAATATCAGTAAAAGATGACAGGAAAGAAGGAAAAATCTTCAAAGATTATTTCTCTCCAACGTCTTGAACACAGCGTTTGCAATTGTGCAAATTTTGCAAGATAATATAGGCTTCTATATTTCAAAATAAAGAATCACATAAAAACATTAACCGATATATCTGTTTCAAATTTTTTCAATTTTGTTTCGGATTTAAAAAAAAAAAGTAAGGGAAAATATGTATTACGGAGGCTTTTGAACAGGGATATCTTTCAGTGAAAGGTAAAGTGATTTTTAGCACACAATAAAAGCAAAATATATCTTGAAACAGGATTTAATTTAATCAGATGTTCACATTACGTATGTAAGTCTCCTTTGCCTTTAATGTTGAGCATCAAAATATATGACCTCCCTGTGCAAAGTAACAAAAGTACATATTCAATAAGATTGTATTAAATCAATTTAGTTAAGGAATGCTTACTATTTAATTCCTAAACCTAAACCCTAACCTTAACCCTAACTATTTGTATCCATCCCACTGCGGGAAGGTGTGACTCAAAGGCCAAAACGTGGTACGTGAAACCGGCGTCCCAGAGCAAGAGCACTCTGGTGAGGGAGGGTCTTTAAAATAAAATTACTACTTAAATGGCATTTGTAATATGAAATCAGGTAGCTTCACGTTTTGTTTGAAGTTATTTACACGAACAAAGGGAGAAAATCCATAATGATTTATTGTTACTAAAACCACGAGTACTTAAAAAAATAACTTTTTAATATGAGATCAAGTAATAAAAAAAATTAAATAAATTACGTTGCTTAAAAATTGGTTCATTCTTGAAAGACAACTCTCTTTTGTAGAATCAACGACATTGTTTTTAGCAGAAAAGCAGTCATTATTTTCAGAACATGGTTAAGGTCAGAGGAACAAACAGTGGAATTGTTAGCTCTTAGATAGTATAGATGCACCCGGAGGGTCAAGATTGGAAGATATCAAGGAGATGGAGGGTTGGAAACGCATGTGATATTTTTGGTACTTTAATATGCTCATACACAACCCGAAAGGAAATAATAGCTTTATTATAAAATTTAGCATATCTCATTTTACGTGAACAGATTTTCATGAAGCTTAAAGGGAAATCTTGATATTATGGCAACACTGTTGGGTTTGTTTGCATTTTGCTGTCTCTCTTACTTGCCTTTTTTTTTTAAATTCTATCTTACAGGTGAACGACAATAATAGTTTCTTGTATATTCTACTACAATAGGACGTGGAAAAGCTCTAACTAGCCAGGAGAAAGAAATTATCACCAAAGGATCTGCTAAAGGAACGTCTCCTGATGTTATTGTCGAGAAAATAAGAAGTCATATTGATACGGTGTGAAGATTCTTGAAGAACGCGTCATCGCAAAAAATACCATCAGAAGCTGAGCGTTAAACGAGTCTTACTGCTAGAGATATGAGAAATGTGGTCCGTTAGTTCGTAAAAATCAAGGCAAACAATTAAATCAATTTTTACCGCCGCTGAGCTTCCTGAAGTGGCTAAAACCACAAGAAATGGCATCATTCGCCCCATTGCTTCTGTTGAGTGGCCTCTGAAATTGCCTCTTCTGGACCTAATTTGGAGGATGGAATGGGAAGAGAAGATCAACATCAATAACGTTCTCATCACCGACGAAACCCAGACAACTCTTGATGGACCTGACGGTTGGAGTAAGGGCTGGGTTCTTTCTAGAACTAAGTATCATCAACGTTTAAGGCATCAACAACAGGGAAGAGGTATTATGATATGGGCTGATATCATAGGGGATAGACTTGTAGGTTCTGTCAGAATACCTGATGGTATGGAAATTACATTTGCATCATACTGTGACAGGTTAAATGACGTCTTGGATCCATGGCTGGACGACATACCTCTTTCCTTGCTAAAAAAAACTTTAGTTTCACGCATGACGTACTACCACAGCATTTTTGGCCTCTTTGTGGTTCGATGTAGAGAAACTGACGGTCTGGCCATCATTCTCTCAACACCCCTAAATAAATAAAATCAAAGAAGAAAACAAAACTTTCGGGCAGGTAGTACACTTAAAAAGCTACCTTTTGGGATGCTGTTGCTGCTGGAACAAGGGCAGTTACACCTTCTACAATAAAGAAACTAACTAGTTCGATGGATTCTGGGATTATTGAAGTTATTAAATGTCATGGGAATCATGTTGACAAATAAGACACTTTTTTCATTAATTGTAAACTTTTTATAAACGCTTTCTTGCTCAATATATATTTTTCTCATTTTCCCCGTTTCTGTTGTTTAATTTAATTCTTAATTCAATTGTAATGTAATTAAATCCTTCTTAAGTAAGAGAAAAATCCAAGTTGTCCTCGACGGTCATTCATCTAAACGATATGATATAAATGCGAGAGTACCTCAGGGGTCTATCCTTGGACCTTTATTATTCTTGATATTCATAAATGACCTCCCTGATAAAATTATTTCTGAGATGGGTAGATTAGCTGATGACACCACTCTCTATAGGAGGCACGAGGGGAAAACAAATGAACACATATCTAAGGAAATGGCAGAAACACTAGAGGATGACCTCCAATCTGTAGTGGAATGGGAACAAAAATGGAGGGTCACATTCAATGCTGCAAAGACTAAGCTTCCTTCAATAATTACAAAAAACTGTCTCTACCACAAGTAGCAACGATCAAGAACACATTACCCGAAAGTACTTCCTTTAAACTCCTCGGCCTAACGTTTATAGGGATCATGGACTGGAATAGATACATTGAGCATTGCCAAGGCTGCTGCGAAGAAACTACTTATGCCTGAATATATCCTGTACTTCTATAAGGCCACCATTCGCCCATGTATGGAGTACTGTTGTCACATTATGGGCGGGTGCATCTGCTACTTGTCTCTCACTTCTTGACAGGGTTCAAAAGAGAGTCGCCAACCTGATAGGTCCTGAACTGTCATCTAGGCTTCAGCCTCTGTCCCATCAGTGAAATGTTACATCCCTCTGCGTGTTCTACAAGTATTTTAATGGTGAATACTCTGATGAAATACAAGTACCCGCTCGACGTGAACACCCCCGACAAACTCGACAAGCAGCTAAATCCCACCCCTTCACAGTAGAGATCCCTAGGGGGTAAGAAAGCCTTCTACTCCAAAAGTTTTTTTTCTCCAGAACTGCTAAACTTTGGAACTCGCTTCCATGATTCTGCTTTCCCAACTGTACTGATATGCAGAAGTTGAAGTGTAATGTGAACAGTCATCTTGCCACTCATCTACCTTCATAACATCCGCGCAACTTATGTCCCCAATAGCAGTCCCCTTCTTCAAAGTGGCAATGTGCATTGTTTGGGGTGAAAATTGAATTAAAAAAACAAAAAAAAACTCTTAAGTAATATAAAACTGTAATTTTTTTTCAATTAAAAAGCTATTACTGCGGTTCAGTCAAAATACATAAAATTCACATGCTTTTAATTTCTCAAAAACTAAAATGAGTATTCGTTTTATATTTCATAAACATTATTAGCATCGTAAGCTAACTTTTTGAACTTTTCATTGAAATCCGTAGCTAAATAGTCGAGATATGGTCAATAATTTTTTGATAAAGCTATTATTTCCGTTGGAGTGTAAACATATCTTAAAATATAATAGTTCACTAAACTGAATAAAATATTAAAATATTAAAGAAAGTTTTAATGATTATGCAAACTTTTGTGCTATGCAAGTAAGTATGAAAATTACTCTAATGCATAAAGATGAAAATTCAGTGCTCAGTTACTCAAATATAAACTTGTTATAAAATACACACCGGACCGAGAGTCACAAATAAAAAAATGATCTTATATCTATTTTTACTGTTGTTCACCCTGGACAAACCATATTACCATTGAAGGATAATGGCTACCGCGATCGAGCTCATATGCATAAGGAGGAAACCTGGGTAGAGAAATGGACAGAATGCACATCTTTAAGGACACTATGGAGTCTAAAATTTGTGACTTAAGATGAATGCTGAATCTACTGCTCTGACCCAGTGACTATAAGACAGAGTTTCTAGTGGAAGCATGTTGGCTCTCACAGACCGAAAAAAGGCCAAAAGGCCAGCCAGAGCAATCCACCCAAAAACTTATGATGATCCCTTTTTTGACAGCACGGGAATGATATACATGCACTGGGTTCCCACTAAACAGTCAACAAGAAATACTATTTTGAGGTTTTAAGGGCGTTCAAGAGAGATTCTGTCAGAAAAGGCCAGCACTCTTCAAATCGGGTTAGTGGCATTTCCACCAGGACAATGCACCAGTCTACAACTCTATCCTTGTCACAGACTATTTGGCCAAGATAGGCATCAAGACAGATCCTCATCCTCCTAGATCTTGCTCTCTTTGACTTTTGGCTATTCCTTAAGCCCAAGGAAAACTTTAGAGGCTGTTGGTATGAGACAATTGAGGAGATGAAAGAGGCTGTAACAAGATCTATTGACATGCTCACACAAGAGTACTTCCAGAAGTTATAGAAATGATACAATAATTGCATTGCAGCCGGAGGAGATCATTTCGAAGGGGGACTAGAGTTTCATGCGTGTATTATCAATAAAAGTGCCCGTACAAAAAAGTCTGGAAACTTACGGAAGACAACAACTCGTACAAGTCGAATAAAGGAGAATAAAAAGATATAAATATGACCACTTTTGTGCATTTCACAGAGAATAAAAAACATTTCAACTCCAAATAATGGTTTAACATACATTTGGGGGAAAAGTCAAGTTTAAAGAAAAATCTAAAGCAGAGAAATCATGTTTCTTTCTTAATAGATATTACCACGTGACGCTTTCTTTTAATTATGGAGGATCTAATGTAGTTTAAAATTGTAATTATCATGGCGGTCACGAAATTCATCTACAAAACATTTTAAGTCAATTATAACGTCAGCGCGTGAATTTGCAATCGACAACAGTGCAATATAATCAGTCTGTATAATTGGTCAGCAATTTTTATTTTCAGAAAAGTTTTCACAATTTACATTTTTGAGTAGCTTCAGTCACATAGTGTATTCTGAATCAATAGTTACACAGCCATCAACAACAAGTTATAGCAAGTAATTAAATGCCTATCTATAAGAATACTAGAAAGAATACTAGTATCAAGAGGTGTAAACATAATTTTCTGAACAGAATAGATTTGCACCATTTTAATGCTACCTTACAAAGATTAAAATCAAGATATAATGATACTAAACCTTGTGTGCAGAATCGTAATTCGAACTTTGAGCAAAATTACTAGGTTATTTACATTCCATAAAATGTCAAAAATGTAAGACTCAAGCTTAAGTGGTCTTAAGAACAAATAAAAATTGAATGAATCTTGCTTAAAAAATATAAAATCAGGCATGTGATATGTTTATAGGATGCTATTATCAGATCCACTTATCAGAAATTCATAATGGGCAGTTAATTATTAACTGACCATTATGGATTTTGGACACAACTTGTAGGTGGATTGGTGAGTTACGTGGACTATATTTAATTTCATTCACATGAGTCATACAGGGTATAAAGCGCTTAGTAAAAATTCAAATACCTACAATTACTGTAAACAATTTTGATCATAGGTATTAGACATCAATTAATAAATATTCCCCAATTTTCAGTTTCTTTTGGAGTATTTTAAAAGAATTTTAGGTGAAATAATTTGAATATAATCTCGACTAAGAAAATTAAAATAGATCAGATTTACATTATATTCGGTCTACAGTCATAAGACACCAGCCACAAGTTTTCTTGGAATTTCGATTTCTGCTTAAAACTTTTAAAGCGTAAATCTTAGACATTATCTCGAATCAAATAGAATGCAACGAGTCGCGGTCAAAATTAGGATAACGATTTTAGACCAAAGCTTTCGTGTTACATATTAGAGCCTTGCAGATGAGAGCGAGCATGTTTGACAGTGTTTTAGACCTACATGCTAGATTTCCTGTATTTCAATGATACTACAGGCATCGATAGACGATCGAAATATACAATTTAATTGAAATATAAAATATTTCATGAGCAAACAGGAATGCTAATATAAGAGTTTTTACAACAAACAAAGTATTTGGGAATGCATGTTGAACAAGATCTAACATAATAAACAGTATTGGCCGAATTAAACTTGAGCAAAACAAGGTAATGTTAACAATAACAAAGAACTTTGGAATTTAGTTTAAAGCCAGTTAGAGTAAATATTTACATTTAAGAGTAAACAATATGATTGCACTTTTTATAAAAGTACTTACCTCGGATGAACAATGTTTTTTTATATCTAGATTGTTTTTTCAAATCAGGAGAGAAATCAGTTTACTGGGGATCGACAGTTAATTTTCATTTTTACGTTCATGGAGGCGTATCAAACCCATTAAAAAAGATGTAGATTCAAGGAAGACGTTGCAAACCTCTGAGAGAAGTCATAAAGCCACTAATCTAATATCTAAATAGCTATATATCTGTATGTTTGTCGGTAAATCTGTCGGTTTGTCAGTATGTCTGTTTTTTTACAGACAATCCTTTCATGGGTTTTTAGCCGGTTAAAATTGTTTTAAGGGGTCAAAAATGGCCAAAATTTTAAAAATCGTAAAAAATGTTGTATATTCATTTTTTCAATTTTTAATTAGTTTTTATGCGTGCCACGTTGGTACAGTGGTAGCATTGCCAGCTTTTAATGCTACAGTTTCGATCCTTGCTGATGGCAGCTAAATATGTTTTTTTTACTTTTGAAATCTGGATAAATTAAAATATCATATTAAAGCGAATTTTGCGCCCGGGAAAAGCCTCTCTACCTGCCTCTGCTAGTCTAATATATATATATATATATATATATATATATATATATATGTATATATCTGTCTGTCAGTCTTCATATTTTCAAATGCTATCTTTTCTTCCGAAACTAAAATCGCAAAGCACTAGGGTCCTCTAGCTAGTAAAAATAGTTTTTAAGGGGTCAAAAATGGGTAAAAATCGAAAAAATCGTTATACAATCTGTACATTTCTCTTAGTTTATTTTTAATTTCTAATCAGTTCATATGCGTGTTATGTATGTACAGTGGTAACATCACCAACTGTAATTGTTTTGATTTCGATTCTAGCTGATGGCACCTAAATATTTTTTTTTTATTTTTTACTGACCAAATAAATATATAAGGAAGGAACGACACCCTGGAACTCAAAAACCGTTCAATATTTAAATTGGATGAAGATTTTATCTCCCCACAAAAAGACTTGTACTTATTTTAAATGCTTTACACCACCTCCCCACTCCATTGCCTTAAAGAAATCCCCTAAATGTTATCCTATCTATCGAACTTTCATTTGTTTTATATCTTTTTTATACATTGTTTATATCCACTTTTCCCCATACTTAATTTTTATCATCCTTATTTTACTTTTACTCTCCTATATTTAATCAGTATGAATATCTAAAAACAACTATTATTATATAATATAATCTATTATTACTCTATAATTCTTAGGTCTACACCCATCTATCCCATACTTCTTTGGCATTGTTAGCCCCTACTCAACCGTCTATTTATTATTTAGCTTACCTTCTTAAACCCCTCGTACTATACACCTTCTAAAAACACTCCTTCTAAAAATATACAAACATAGCCTAGAATCACCCTATTTAATGTAAACCCTCTCTACACTTACAACACATATACACATTGAACAACTTCTTTCAACCAACCTACCCCATGTTTCCCTGAAATTTAAACGTTCACAATGTCCACATATAGACATATGACAAATATGCTATATACATACACCCATTACATACACTCCTTCTATATCACAGGAATCACTTTTACCTCCCTCAAACAAACTTTACAATCTATTTCGCTCCTAATGAAACTATTGTTTGACGTCGCATCGCTATCATGTTAACTAGCACTTTCTCCACTTTTCTGATGAGAAGCATTAGGCTTCGGAATGCCAGACATAAAGAGTCCCCACTGATTTAACACCCCTAAATAAATGTGTCCCATTGTCGAATAAATCGTTAAATTTCTATATATTATTATATAATGTTTATACCTTCATTTTCCATTCTTGTTTACTTCTCTCTCTCTATATATATATATATACTAGCTGTACCCGACCGGCCGCACGTTGCCGTTCCTGAGGCTGGTTGGGGCAAGTATTAGAGACACACGCACACACACGGGTATGCACACACACGCGTGCACAAATACATACACACGCGCACACACACACACACACACACACGCACACACACACACAGGGAAGCACAAACCCAATAAATACACACACACATGGAAAAAACACACGCACACACAAAAAACACACACGCATACAAAAACACACACATTCACAAACACAAACACAAACGCAAACACACACGGAAGCACACACCACAAACACAAACACACACGCACAAAAACACACACACGCCCAAACACACACGCACACACGTAAACAACAACACTCACAGAAACATGCACACACACACACACACGCAACAATACACACAGTCACACACAAACACAAATACGCATGCAGACACGCGCGCAAAACATACGGACACATACACGCACACGCACAAATAAACTCACGCAGATTTGGAAAAAGCACACATACGCACACACAAAATAAACACAAACATGCACCCAGACACACGCACACACGAAGAAACACACGGAGACACACACACGCACACACACGCATACTTGCAAAAACATACGGACGTACAGACGCACAGCCAATCTCACACACACGCACACATACGTGCATACACGTACCCACACACGCATACATTTCGAAAATAGTAAGAAGTAAACAGTTCAAAGACATTAAAATCCCACATAAGGAGATTTTTAAGCACATGAAATGTCAATTTACAGTTATGACTAAATGTTAGAATCAAGCATTATAGTTAACTGTGTAAAGAAAAAATAAAGAAAGTAGCATTGTTGAGTGTCTGATAAGGAGAATCGAAGTAGGAAAAGAAACAGTGCTAACTGCAAATGTGTTTTTCTTTTTCAGGGATTGTATTTTTTGGGTAGATACTGGACAGAATTCAAAGTAAAAAAAAAAAAAATTAAACTAGAAAAGTTAATGTCCGTTACAAAACAACATAAAAAAAAGAAATAGCCTCATTAACTGTTTGGTACGGAGAATCGAAGAAAAAAAAACAAATACTAACCATAACTGTTAATTATGTTTGTATTAGGGATGATTTTTAAGGATATTAGTTTCGTGGTAACAATGACTGTGTAGGAAACGGTAACGGTATTATTATATAAAATTACGATGATGTGCAGTTAAGATTTTTTTGTAGTTGGTTTAATATTTATAAAATTATTGCTTCGTGTAGAAAGAGAGACGCCATGTTTGTGGAGGAATTAGACCTTTTCTCTTGACTAATGCTGGGTGTTTTTTTCGGACGTTTCTGATGTATGTTATCCATTTGTTAACATTACTTATCCGTCGTAATAGTTTCGACAGCATTAAAAAAACTGTAATGGATAAAACTGGTCGCAGACCATCAAACAGTCAGCATGACCTTCTTTTGGCGCAACTCTTGCTTTGGGATGTGTCGTTGTGCTTCATTGGCGTCAACCATTTGGCTGAACATCGCCAGTGTTCTTTTTTCTTAATATTTTATAGGTTCACCCGATATACTCACTCCAATACGCTAGTTTAATTTTGGTGTCCTCCCTCCCCCACTTTTGTACTGATAAAGAGACAGTATCCAAAATATTTTGTTTGTCAATATCATATAAATAAATGGATATCGTTACTGAAACGATCGTACACTTACTCTGATTTTGTTTTGTTTCTCCTTTTGAAGCTGGTTTATAATTGAACAATTATTGACCTTTATCCTCTGTATTAATATAGCTCTAGGTAAATACATCCATCCAGTTCATCCTATATCTGCTGTACTTCGAGCACAGCACCTTTAAAGTATTCATACATAAATAGAAACTTTGCTTTGCTCTTTTAGACCTTTTGTCTATTATCCTTTATATATATATATATATATATATATATATATATATATATATATATATATATATATATATATATATAATAGGTGTATAGCAACACAGAATAATTAATCCTGTAGTATCGAGACTTGCAGAATATTTTTTTTAGAAATAGTATTATATAAGACAATCCCAGCGAAAAAGAGATTAGCTCAATATACTTGATAGAGCAAATGGAATTTATTGTTTTTCTGTTTAAATTTAATTTAGAAAAAACATCATTTTTCAGAACAGTAATTTATTGTTTGAATAAAGAATACAGTTCGGATTTTTTCCTTAATGTGTGGATTTTCGATGTCGGCTCATAAAGTCATTAAGAAATATTACATCTAATTCAGCATTATAGAAAATATATTAAAAAATGAATTATATCTTTTTAGGAGACATAGATAAAGAAAATAGATGAAATAAGTGTAGATACAATGAAAGGATATGAATTTATGATATCAAGGTGTCGTGATAATCCTTCTTTAAAGGTATACTGTGTTCAGTAATCGGGTTTGTTGTATAAATCCACATTGTAGATAGATTCCAATTTATTGTAAGGTATTTTTGTCTTTAGTGATAATCCTTTGATTAGAATATTTTATTTTAGTTGGTATAGTCCCAGTAAAGTAATTTTTAGTTGGTACAGTCCCTGTATGAAGTATCCGCTGGAAACTATTTTTCTTTTGTAGATTAAAATTATATATTAAAAAACCTCCGTAATATTTTTGATAATAACTCAGCAAAGCTGGAGATTCAGGATAGCTTGAGATTTTACAAATAATATGGATTTATTTAACAAACTCAGGCTCTGGCCACAGTATACTACTCAATACAAGGATTACCACAACACCCTGATACCATAAATTCATATTCTCTCATTGCATCTACTCCTCTTTCATTTATTTGCTTTATCTATACCCCCTAAAAAGATGTAATTGATTTTTAAAGATGTTTTCTTTGTAGGTGCTAATTAGCAATATTATTTCGGACTAGCGGTGGGTACCCGGCGTTGCCCGAGTTTTTAGATGCGTTGGGGGCGGGGGGGGGGTAAAATGAAAACAAAAACAAAGCGAAGTAATAACCCTGTTTAAATATTATAAAAACAAACAATGTTAAAACTATCAAGAAAAAATCGTGAAAATTTTTTTTTAAATGAACGGTCCGGCGGTGCCCGGGTGTTTGTAAAATCCAAAAACAGTTCGATGTGGGGAGGGGGTGGCTCGAACTCGAATCATTGAGGCGGGATCGTAAAAAAACAAAACAAAAAAAGTGATGAATTAATCAGAAAGTGAATTAGGTCAAATATCAATTCTGCAGTGAACGAATTCCGCAATGAATGTTTTTGTTTTTTCGAATTCTAAATGAATTTATTTGTTTTAATTTTAATTTAAGTTTAATGCAAGTGAATTCACGATATCGTTGCGTTGTAATAATAAACAGTAACGATTTAATTCTTTGTGTAAAAATAAATGTTTAGCTGCAAGCAAACATGAATAAAGGTATAGTCATATTTCAAGGTTAGAGTCGTTAAAACCGGAAGTAAAAACTGGTTAGTCCCGCAGGTTGCGTTTTACACTAACAGGAAAAAAGCAAAAAGAAAACAACAACAACAACAACAACAACAATAATAATAATAATAATAATAATAATAATAATAATAATAATAATAATCGCGTTTTCTTTTTATATGTTTTTATTTTTTATTTTATTTAGGATAAAAACAGAAAGCATAAATCAGGGAAAGAAGAATACAAAAAAACAGCACAAATAACTTTGTACGATTCTAAACCGGTGTTTCCTCGTACTGTTCTTTCTGAACGCATCCGATACAGTGTAAATGGGGAGCGGGGAAAGGAGGAATCTAATAGAGAGAAAAGATGTTGCAACTTCCATTGAATCTAACCGATTTTGGCAGTGAACTCATCGGGAAAAATATAGGAATGTACGGTTACCGAGGAAGTGTAAGGGTAATAGGCCTATAGCACAACTTAGATCCTGTGCTGCAGTTTGTGCACATAATATTTGCATGTAATGTCTTGATTTTTTAATCCTATTAAGATCAAACTCACACGGGAAAAATAAGTTCATTTTATTTATTTAGAGAAGAGAGGAGATTATATCTAATATTTGATAATAGATTTTTCTCTGAGAAGATGAGGGAAATTCATGGTTTCAGGAAAAAAATCTGAACTGTATTCTTTATTCACACAATACATTTCTGTTCTGAATAAAATTTAAACAATATCTATAATATAAAGCTGAATGTGTGTGTGCCTGGTCACGAATAGGCTCCTATATGGTTGACTATTTTAAAAAACTGATTACATCTAATGATAGAATATGTATCGAGACACATGAATGGGTATGTTTGATCTGGCAGAACAGTGGTTCATTTAAATTGTGGGGTCTGCGTTCGCACCTGGTCCACAAAGTATGGAAATAAAAAATTTTTAAATTAAAAAAAAAACGTTTACAAGTGTTTTTTATATAGATGTACACAAAATACTTTGATAAGTATGTTTTAACTTAAATGAGGATGGTATAATAAAATTGTGGGGTCCGCGTTCGCGCCTGGCCTCCATAGAAAACCTTAATAAAGACTTTTCATATCTATCTGCGTAAGTATACTTTGATAATTATGTTTCAGTTTGAAGAAATATGGTATAATAAAATTATGGAGTGTTCGTTCGCCCCTGAACGCCATAGAATGGAAATATGTCACAAAGTTTAACAATGTTTTTTTTTAATATAGATCCACAGAATATTGTGATAAGTGTTTCAGTGTGAACAGGTATGGTATAATAAATTATGGGGTTTATCTATTTTATTTTTACTTTCATCATACTTTGCTTTGGTTTTGATACCCCCAAATTCGAAGCTATCTCTTTACAACCCTTCCTATTCATAACCTATCATACTTTCATAAATCAGAGTCAATTTTCTGTAGGCTGTTTTTAAACCAAGTCAACGACGGGTACTTTTGCTAGTATATATATATATATATATATATATATATATATATATATATATATATATATATATATATATATATGACCCATATCAGTAATTTGTTGGATCATTATCACTAATCAGTATACTTTGATTGTATTCTTAAATTGTATTTTGGCGAGAGAATTTTATTAAAGTGTTTATAATTTAGACATGTTGCTGGTATATTAAGAAAAATTTAGTTGATAAAATCCAGCTGTTGAAATCCGAGGCATAATTATCTAGTACATTGATAAAAGAACTTCTGTTATTGAAGTAATTACTTTAAATGTCAAAATGGAAACACTAATTTTAATTAACGATTCTTTTAATAACTTACTATAAAGATACCCTTTTGTCTTGATATGTTTTCACCTTATATTGGCCATTTCTTTCCATAGCACAGACATTGGATGCCGCAGGAAAATATTTCCGAAAGAATTATATATTTGCAATGATGGTTCTAATTTTGCGAGATTTTTTATATGACAATGTTTATAATCATTGAAATTGTAAGATGTTTTGTCAGCAGAGATTACATAATCGATTAATTTTTTTTTGTTAATATTGGCTTTTTGGCCGTTTAATTAGGAATTACATGATAGAAGTTAATTATGCTTTTTGTCATTTAAAACTTTGGACATTTTATGTTACATTAAAATAATTAATTACAACATTTAAACATGTTACTAATGCTCATAATTCCGGGTGAACATTTCCACTGAGGACAATAATTGAATGGAGTTTTGTTTGTTTATTCACAAAAAAAAAAATCATTCTTTTGCTTAGCAGAAAGAATTTAGTTTTCCTTTAGAATTTTGTTTCGCATTCATGTATTTTGCAAGACGTCAGAAATGGTTTCTGTAGAAAAACATATTTTGTTTGTTGCTGTTAGGGAAGCATCATTTCCTTTACACTGTTTAACAGATATTATTGTTAGTTTTTTTTCCTTTTATCTCTGCAGTTTCTTTTATAAAAAGCAGTGTTGCATTAACTTTAAAAGAGATCATATATTTTTCTCTTTCTCTCTCTCTCTCTCTCTCTCTCTCTCTCTTATAACACACAAACATACACATATATACATACACACACACGCACACACACACACGCGCATATATATATATATATATATATATATATATATATATATATATATATATATATATATATATACCAGGCTACACCAGATTGCCTGGTGTTGCCCGAGAGGTCTTTTTGGCCCTCTATCTCATGCATGACGTCATCTGCGATGCCATTATGCTAAATGGCGTAATCTGCAATTACGTCATGTATGACGTCATAGAATATATAATATATGCTATGACGTCATTGTAAATAAACAGGAATCTGGATTGATTGAACATTCTTTATCTACTTTTACCTTGTTGTAATACAGTTTCCTATTCCAGTAGCTTTTTTTCCAAAAGCTGCAAGCACGTGGATCTCTCTTTCTGGAGACTGTTTTTCTCCTACCTATAGCCTTGGTCTTTTCGAGACTAAGGCGAGTATTTCATCTTTCCTTCTTGCTATCTCCTTACTTCTTATTGTCTTGCGGCATTCAATGTCCGTACTTCTTACTTTATGCCTTGTTTGTGGCGATTTCCACAAGAGAAAGTGAATTAAACTAAATATAGCCCAAATTAAAACCCTGTCAGTTTTGTTTCAAAACTCATAATGATCATTTAATTATTTTAGAATGAACATGTACATAGAAATGTCTAAATATACACGCATACCTAACTGTATATAAATAGTAAATATACATACACACACACACACACACACATTTATATATAAATTAATTAATCAAGTTTAAAGGCGCTGATAGAATAAAGTTTAATATCTTTTCAAAAGTACTTAATACAAAATAGATCTGTATAAACCAGGCTTATATAAACATAAAATCAGCCGAAACTAATTGATTTTAATTTATCTTACTAGAGGTATACTATTCAGGATTGACTGTTACGACAATAGCTAAAATGTCAAAAAAATATCAAATATAGAAATGAAGACACACAAAGTAAACATTACTTTACTAAGCTTATTACAACTGAGATAGCGGTAGGTTTGTATACTTTATGAGAATTAAATATCATAATTTAAGTCGTCCTCTAAATAAGTACTTTTGACGTGCTTAAGAGCCTTTCACTCCGACCCTTCCTCAGTAGTTATAATATTGGAAGGAATATTATTATCTTAATTTCTATATCTGAAATGTCTTTTATGCAATTTAATTATTGTCAAAGTAGCCAGTGCTAAATGATGTACATCTAGTCATTATCGTCTCCGTTTTATCTCGAGAGATAGTGAGGCTGGCTGCGCAATTAATTGTTTAGCAAGAGTTGCGCAATCACCAATCATGCCTCTCCTGAGTCAGCATTGCTTGATTCCGATGACGAGGAGAAATCCAGTTCGATTAGAAGCGGAGATAAACAGAGAGCACATACATCACTTGGTATTTACAAATAATCATCCATTTTAGTATTGACCAAGTTCAACCTCACTTCCCTTATCTAACGGGAACCGATGTGTTAAATGTGATTATGCAGTATTTACGCCGAATGCAGAAACATAAAATAATTAGTATTGGTTTGATGTTTATATGATTTTTAATTTTCTCCTTTACATCCAGACACCAAAATATCACAAACATATCCAATATGATCAAATTTCGTGTTCACAACAATACAGTTTTCCGAAAATATATACAGACTTTAATTCCGTCTCACAACTCCCTACATTTATCCCGTCCAAACTGACTCTCACAAAACAATTATGCTTTGAATGTGTGGGCGTAACTTTCACACCCTCAAAAATATGTACTGTCACTCTGCCATAAAACACTGGGATCTCCCCTTTAGTGGCTACAGTTTTCAGACTCAGATCGCCATTTTACTATTTCTTAATTACATGCTATTACGTAGCAGCAAAAATGAATTTCTACTGTAAAAACGCGTCGTTTTCTCAATCTAATCAGCTTATTTTTATCCGGCGTTATGATTAACAGACTTTATTACTATCTGATGATTTTTATAAGGCAATTTTCGAACACTAATCAAACATGGCGACTAATTTTCTCCAATTCTTTATAAACAACAACTTTTAAATATTAAATGATTTTCTTTACATATAAATTACTAATTGCTCACATACCACATACCAACAATGTTCAGTCTTAAATATACAAATCCAAACATAACCTTCAATAAGTTATTTTCTTACTCGTTTGTTACGCATGTAAATACGAAATGAAAGAATTAATACGATGCGGTGGCCAATCCATAATCTTGCTCTCTAAGGTAACTCATTACCACGTTTGCCTTGTGACATGGGACATTATCTTGCATAAAGGTAGCCCTATCAAAACCTGGATTCTGTATGATTGGCACAACATGATCTTGAATAATGTTTTTATAGATCTGCGCGTTTACACGAGTTTGTAACCGGGTTATACCTTGGCTAGAAAACATTCCAAATACCATGACGCTTCCGCCCCAAAACTTGACAGTTTTCTTAGTACACTTTGCACTTAATCTTTCCCCAATACGCCTCTTTACATTATTTGCTCCATCATTTCCAAATAAATTAAACTTGCTTTCATCACTGAAAAATACTTTTGCCCAATTTTCATATGTCAAATTACATATCTGTTTGCAAACTCTAATTTTCTTCTTATTATTCCTCGGACTAACAAGTGTTTTCTTCCCTGGGGTTCGATTAAACAGCCCTATTTCTTATAGTCGTCTAGAAACAGTCTAGTCTGTTTTGACACATTAACACACGAGGTACTATTCATAACTCTTTTAATTTTTGTGCAAGACTTAAAACGGTCCTTTAATGACATACGCTGCTTTATTCGATCTTCTCTTGCCGAAGTTTTGCGGGATCTGCTGGTTTTAAAAGCACTAACTATTTTGCCAGTATCATTGTATGATTTAACAACCCTGCCTACAACACCCTTGGAACATTTCACTTTCCCTGAAATCTTTTTAATGGTGTGCTTTTCTTTATGCAGCTTCACAATAGCTTGTCTCACAGATTTATCAAGTTTTTCGCGTTTCGCCATGGCGTCGGCTAATGCAGCGTTTGCAAATAACTAAGTAAGACTTATTCTTTAGGGAAAATAAAAAAATTTGAATATACCATACTGTTTACATTGTCTTTCTCAATTTCGTCCCTTACATTTGGACGTTCCTATTTTGAAAATGAATAAATAATTGTTATAATTCTTTTTCTATCCTTTGCAAATGATTCAAGTTTAAGTATGTTATTATGGATGATAACGACTAATAGTTGTCAAAATTTCAGCTTTTCACAATTGTTATTTCTAACAAATATTACGTTTTAAAATTCTGCCCCTTAGTTTTAGATGCTACTATATATATATATATATATATATATATATATATATATATATATATAATTATTTTTTTACTATAATAATTAAATACCTACAGACACTAGTGTTTCATCCTTTCGGGATTCTTCAGTGCAGGGTGTCACGATTACTACCAGTCGAACGATTCGAACCCAGCGACACGAGACATCTCTGGCTCGATTAGCGGAGGCCGTATCCATTCGGCTACCATTAACCGTGTGAAATAGCGTTGAATTTTAAACATTTTAATTTAAATGTTCATTACGTCAGACAGACAGTGATCAAATCGTTATACGATGATCTACGCATAAGAGCTAAATTGACCGACTTTTTATTCAACTGAAAGTGCTCAACGATAAGAAACGAATTTCTTAAAGGGGCTGTCATAATTATTTTTTTACTATAATAATTAAATACCTACAGACACTAGTGTTTCATCCTTTCGGGATTATTCAGTGCAGGGTGTCACGATTACTACCAGTCGAACGATTCGAACCCCGCGACACGAGACATCTCTGGCTCGATTAGCGGAGGCCGTATCCATTCGGCTACCATTAACCGTGTGAAATAGCGTTGAATTTTAAACATTTTAATTTAAATGTTCATTACGTCAGACAGACAGTGATCAAATCGTTATACGATTATCTACGCATGTGTGTGTGTGTGTGCGTGCGTGTATATATATATATATATATATATATATATATATATATATATTTCTCTTTTATGTTGGTTATGAAAACTAACAATTGTTTTCATTTGTAGCATAAATATATTTTATCTTACAAGTACCTTTCGCCTTGACACATTCCTAATAACATTCTAATTTTACAACAGGAATAACGATCATCATAATAATGATCGTCCAACTTACCTGGCGTTACCCAGACTAATTACGTAACAAGAAGCTAATAATTCCTGTATAAATATATTTAACCTAAACAATTAAATATATTGATGAAACTAAATATAATATATATATTATATAATATATATATAAGCAATTAAATATATTGATGAAGCTAAATATAGCATACATATTATATAATATATATAAGCAATTAAATATGTTGATGAAACTAAATATTTTAATTCAAGACAGAGTTTTATAAACATACTTCATATAAATTTAATTTATCTGGACATAAAATATACTTTAACTTAACATACTAAACATACATATAAATATTAAAATTGTTTACGCAAATCAATCTGTGTTTTTTGTGCTGAATTGCACCGTCGGGCACTCGACATATTGAACTTGAGCACCAAAATATGAATTGATTTGTGTAAACCCTTTTGAATATGGAAAGAAAAAAACGAAAACATGTATTAATTCTCCTTTCCATCACAATAATACTCGGTACATCAAGAAGTTTGTATAGAAAATAATAATGTTAAAACATCATCACATGACTTTTCAAGAGAGGTTTATCCAATTTCACAAGTTAAAGAAAAGGACAACTCCCATGCTACCAAAAATAATTAGTATTACTAGTGGAACCACGTGGATATTTCACTATGCTCCTCACGTCAATCTTTATAAATTGTTGTTAATAAGAATATTGATTTCGAATTAATGAATTTACCTCAGGGTCAATAATATTAAGAAATATATGAGCTATGCTTTCTTTCGTAAAAATTAATCGTCATATAAACAATTTAATTAATCACAAATAAATAAATATTCTATATTCTAATGATAAAAATTATTGCCAGCTACATAATCTTTAAATATAAAACAAATGCCGCTTTTTTAAATTTAAATTTGTACTGTTTTAGTTGAACGAATTCATTATAAATTGATAATATTGGAAATATTTTACCTTAGCGACATCAGATTATTCATCCACTATTATCCCGCTAATTGGACTGGACGATCTTATTATTTTTAATGAGTCTAAAATGTAGGTAACGTATGCACGAATGTTGAATGTCTTAGCCTATTATTATATAGGTATTCTCTAGCGTAAAATATCCTCTCTAGGAGAAATCTTTGTATACGGAATCTTTCACACCTGCTCGTTATCAGCACAGACAATCTATTTTGTAATCAAGAATGCTAATGATTAGCAAATCGGACGCGTTGCTTTGCTGACATTATTTTGGAATAAAAAAAAGAAAACGAAAAGCTTCTTGATTTTATTCACCTCTTTCCCAATACCGAAACCTATGGCACAAGGTTTGAATGTGAGTAGACTAGACCACCGTACAGCAGCAGGCCCTTTAAAATTTCCTAAAGGAACAGCAACAGCACTTCCAGGTGAGGACTTTCAGACAGCTATAAATAACTCTTTCTCAAAGCAAGAACATAAAGCCTGGGAGGCTGAACCAACTAGAGCTGGAGAAAACAGATACCATAGCCCGACAATAAAAACATGGTCACCACAATACCCTAGTCTCTAACGGATTGATTGTTGAGAATAAATTCCCGACTGGTATGATCGGCGAAAGAAAGGCGATGGCTTTCTTAGGCAATGAAGAGTTTATAAACGCATTGTTATTTTATAATAGTCAGCATTCCCCCACGATGCAGTTCTTTACAATATCGTATGCCAAATACTTTTTTTTATATATATGTCCTGTTTTGAGAATTACTGTCCACGCGTCTGGCGTTTGACTTTGACTCTGACGTGACGTTACTAGTTTTGTATGTATCTCTTCTTAAATAAAGAAGGCTTTCAAAAACAAAAACAGAAAAACCAAAAAGGAAACGGGCGCATGGGTGGGTATAGAAATGATAAGTAAAAGGAAAACCAATCTACGTTGAACAAAGACTGCAAAAGTGGAGAATTGATTTCGCTGCCAGTGCAAACGTGAGGACAGAAGACTACCACGTGCGGCGAGAAATAATGACTGGGTGCATCAAAGGCAACAGGCGGAAATTATGTTTGGTTAAAACTTCACAAGAAATAAAGGCGTGTCTATATACTTGTTTATTTATCTTACAAAAAAAAAAAAGAATAATAAAAACACATATCACACACATATGTGCGCACAAACATTCTGCATTCAAGTCAATTAAGCCTGGCGAGAGGCGTTGCCAGTTCCCTGAGGCCCAAATGATGGAGTAGGATAAGGAGGAGGAAAAACTAAATCGTATAACCTTGGTAACAAATTAAAATAGTCTGATAACGTACATGTATAATGCGCTTTAGTTTAAATACGGATATATTCCGAGAGACGAGTTGCAATAAATTGTCTGCGATTGATGGACAAAGAGAAGAATTAAACTGAAAATTGGAAACTGTTCATGAAAGACAGTACATTTACAAAGTCTCAACGCGTTAATTTTTTATTTGCGTATGGTACTGGTATCTCATAGTTAAAATATATATATATGATAAGAATAAACGGGTGTTATTTGGACTTAACATCTACAAGTATTAAGTTCTTGCGTATTCAGCTCTTACACATTGTATACTTGGCTCAAGTGTTGCAGCATGTATTTTTTTTATTTGAATGTTAGATTTAAACTTAGGGTTAAGTGTTACAGACCGCGTATGTTCGTGTGTGAAAATAGCAGCAACAGCCGAAGGATAACTGGCTAGCGAAAATATTAGCAGCAGCAGCTGTTAAAGCACGTATGCAAATTAGAAAGTGTGCGTGAGCTTGGGCCACAAGAAAAGGAGAGAAAAATAAAACACGTGGTCGAAAGAGAAGCGAAGTGAACGGGTAAGGTGGATGTGTGAAAAAGAACGCATGAAAGCACTGGCCAGGTAGGCGTGAGATGACAAGAAGACTTTTAAAAAGCACATGTGTGTGCGAAAAGACTTTAGAAATATAATGAAATACATCGTTTTGAAAGAACCACGAATAAAGTTATTTCATTTATACTAAAAAAGATGCCGAGTCAGATTTTTACTTCTTTCCTATTTTTTTGTTCGTTTATTCTTGCGACGCTACCAACGTTACATGAGGTTAAGATTAGAATAAGTGTTTGTATCTCTCTAACGCACATTCTTTTGAAATCAAGTAAAAGAAGTATTCCCCTTGACATCTACAGTATTGATTAAAATATGTGGGATATATCGTTTAATGATGTAGATTCCTGTAACGTAGTTTGCCATGTAGGTAGAGATATCATACCCATGTATGTTCATGTTAAGTTAATATTAAGCCGAAAAGAGTATAATACGAGAACTAAAAAAAACAGCATTTAAATTCAAACACTTTATGTTTTACATACATATAGGAAAGTGTGGGGAAACTAGAGAAGGCTTACCGCAAAAACGTGCCCGTGTCTATCTGTCCTGTGGGCTGAGAAGGAAAAAAGACCACGGTCGCCATCTTAGATCTTTTAAGATCTAAGATGGCGACCGTGATCTTTTAATGCCAACGGTCTCGTACAGTTCTTGAAAAATCACGTTTCACACGTGATTTTTTGGTGCGCCCGGGCACCATAAAAGCCGGTTGCTGGAGGGAGTGGGCAGAAGCTTGTAGAGTGAACATTGTCAGACTTTTCCGAACTTGTCTACATTGGACTTGAAGGCAACTTGAAGGCAACGATATTGTAGTGGGTCAAGAAGCAAGCCAGCAGAACAATGTTCCAGAGACGGGCAGTTCTAAGAAAGAAGCGTTCAGACTTGTGTAGAGTGAACATCGTTAGACTTTTCCGATCCAGAAAAGAAAGAGAGAAAGAGAGAAAGAGAAAAAAAAAAGTTTTGTTGCAAATAATTGGTATTTGCGGGAATTATATTCTGATGTAAATGTTTTATGTACATAACAATTTTTAAGTTTTTTAATGTTTCGTGATAATATATTAGGTGACAATAATAAGGGTAAATAATGTTGTTTGTATGATTTTTATTCGATCCTGCGTGTGTTACTTTTAGAAGCTGTTTTTTTCATGTTTGTAGAATGACTGATTGGAATGAGTCAATGTATGGATGTGTGCACGTAACTCTGATAATTTCTTTAGTCAATATGTATGTCGTGTGTGACAGCATATATCATTCAAACACAGTAGTGTTTAAATATATGGTTAACTGGCAGTTTTAATCATTTAGAACTGCTTTAAAATTCACCGCTCACTAGATTTCACTAGAATATCTTGTTCTTTTCTTTTCCAGTTTAAACAACTAGTCCTTTACTTTTCCATGTTTAAGCTTAATCGTATTACCTTCCATGCTCGCATTTCACCATTGTAATCAATATATAGCAGTTCCCACCCACCATAAGTTACTGGTTGAACGAAACATCTTCTGAAACGGCTTGATTGATTGATAGCCTGCACCGATTCAATACTGATAAGCATGTGGGTTCGGAGAGCTTGTTGACTTTTAGCTGGAAAGTAAGTATTAATCTGCGGACGTAGTTGTAAACATACTACTTAATCTGTTATTTTCTAATTCCGCCGTTTTTTTTATTCGGATTGTCGGTTTGTACAAAATAAGATCATTTTTTAATATGTAATATTTTTAGGTGTGTCTCACTAGTTTCCCAGCTCTTTATTGGTTTATGATATAGGATTTAAATATATATTAATTGCCTATATGATCTGTTCTTGAATAAGGAAGAGCAAACAAATATAACAATGTCAACTTATCTCATGAACGGCTAAATCGGGATATCAACATTACAAATATGGAAATATAAAACAAAAACAAACGGATAATTATTTTCATTCACGGAAAATGAGAACAGAGTAAATTTAATTTTAAATATATATATATATATATATATATATATATATATATATATATATATATACACCAAGTTATATATACATATATATATAGAGGGTGACCCCCCCAAAACGGTTCCCAACTCTAATTAGGCCCCGTTTCTTAGTGTTTTGTTTAAATGAAATGAAACATTGGTCATAACTAGTTTATTATATTCAAAACATCACATCAAAACACTAGGGTCTTTTTGCCTTTTTTCTCCATTCTATAGAATATGTTCTAGATGGCCTCCATTTAGCTCCGTGCATTTCTTGAGGCGCAGCACGAAGTTGTCCATGACGTTCTTACACAGCGAATTGGTAATGGCTCTCCTCTCCTCCCTGATCGCTTCCTTGAGTTACGTGATGTTCTGGGTTTCCCTACGTAGACTCTTTCCTTAAGATAGCGCCACAGAAAAAAAATCTGGGGGGCTTAGGTCCGGGCTATGAGGTGCCCACTGAAAATCAGTCTTGGGACTGACCACTCGGCCTCCGAAGTTCTCTTCAGCCAATCTCGTGACAGGTTTGAGGTGTGAGAACTTGCTCCGTCCTGCTGGAACCAGAACTTGCTCATGGGCGACGGGTAGATGGTCTGGAGCTCACTCTTGAAGGTTTTGAGGACCTACACATACCGCTCCTTGGTGACTGTCACTGCTGCGCCAGATTCTTCGATGAAGATTGGTCCGATGATGCTTCTGGCCGAGATTGCAGCCCACACCGTGCACTTAGGAGAGTGCAGGAGCTTGGTGGCTACTTCATTGGGTTTGGAAGACCCCCAAAAGACATTAGTCTTGGAGTTCACCTTTCCACATCAAGAGCATATTGACTGTCGTAGCCCTCCACTCCTTCTTGTCTGAGGCTGTAAGGGTCTGCAGCGTCTGTATTCTGTATGGGTACGCCATGATATCGTTCACCAGCACTCTCCTGCAAGTCTCAGGGGACATACCGAGGGACTGACTTCGCTTATGCACAGAGCGTGTCGGACTCTGCTGGAGAGACTCTCTCACTCTTTCGACAAGTTCGGCTTTTCGCTTCTTGGGACATCCCAAGTGGCTTGGACGGTTCTCTCTGGCAGCGTTGAGGTTCTCCACGGCCCCATACTTCTCGAAGTGGTCCACCCAGTTCTGAATTCTACTTTCGGATGGAGCCTTTTCACATTCGAACTGACGCATGAAACTGTCCTGGCTTTTCTTAAACGAGCCTGTCTTGTAGTAAAATTTAACACAGTGTATTCTTTGCCCCAGCTCCCACTGGGGTCTTGGTGTACTCGCGGTTGTTGATTCTGCCATGTCCTGCAAAATAAGAGCAATCGGTGAATAAATAATGGAGATATAACATAAAGCGTACACGGAGCCCGTTTACCAAGTAAAAGGTATTCGAGAGGGAAACTCATGAATTAAAACGAGGTTATTAAGAGTGCTCAATAAAAAAAGGAAAATATGATATATTGACATCTATTACATAGTCGCTACACTGCAGATGCTAATGTCTCGGGCAATTGGTTGTTAAGAACCAAAAGTCCTCATCAGGTGACGTAATAGAGCTAATGTGTCTGAGGTATCTGGTTATCAACTATGTCCGAAACATTAAATGTTCAGTGTAATATTTGTCTATATAAATAAAAATATCATATATATATATATATATATATATATATATATATATATATATATATATATATATATATATATATATATATATATATATGTATGTACAGGGTGACCCCCAAAAAACAAAGGACATTCAATTGTTTTTCTGATCATTTTACAGTCAACGGAGAAAAAAAAAGGCCAAAGACCCTAGTGTTTTGATGTGATGTTTTGAATATAATAAACTAGTTATGACCACAGTCTCATTTCATTCAGACAAAACACTAAGAAACGGGGCATAATTAGAGTTGGGCCCGTTTTTTGGGGTCACCCTCTCTCTCTCTCTCTCTCTCTCTCTCTCTCTATATATATATATATATATATATATATATATATATATATATATATATATATATATATACTTACTGTACCCGGCCACGAGTTTCTATGCCTCAGTTTGATTAAATGGAAACAAAAAAGAAAATGTATTCTTCTTTGATGTTTATGTTTTCCATATTTGTGGCTACACAATATTCTGTGGTGTGCATTTTACTGTGCAGATATAAAGAGTGTTTTTTTGCCGACTGTTGAACATACAACATATACTAGTTCATGTGAGAAGCAATCGGTGTATAGACGTAAGTCACACAAATGTAAAAATTGCCCCTGTGCTTTGTTGATAATCATTGCAAACGCCAAGCGAATTGTGAAGTGCAATATGTAAAACTAATATTGTAGATCCATTGAAATCATTTTATGCACGTTCGCTGATGCCCGTTCTTCCTGAGGGTGAGAGGGGGGAAATATGAGGGCTTCATTTTACTATGGACATATGCGAGCATCGACTGGAAAATGTTAAATTTAATATTTTTCTTTTTTGCATGAAAGTATTATCAATAATAAATCGATGGAAAAAATAAAAAGAAAAATTTTAAAGAATACACTAACAAAGTGGGAGACGCATTATAATTCAAAATGAAGGAAAGAAAGGAGAAAAGAATGTAAACATATTGTATGATAAGTTTTTAAAAAAGGAAAATTGTTTATTGAACTGCTGTGTTATTTTATTTAAATAAATACGCTTATTTTCGTACATTGTCTTTGAGAAGAAATATTGCTTTCAGATTTAACACATGCAACTGAGAATATTTATAAACTGTTTTGGTGCTTTTTCGTTATTGTAGCGAAATTCAAAAATTGCAATATTTATTATTTTTAAGTGAAATTAATGATATTTACTGAATTGTCATGTCGCAGTAATGAAAATATCAAAAAATTACGGAAAAAGATTAGGTAGAAAATTAATCAATAAAGAAAATAGTTTTCCAAGAAATTAGAAATTTTAGTTATTTACCATGTGTTTAAGTCACATGTCGCAAACAAAATTAACATGGCCGAAATCATTTTTTCGTTGGATCATGGTAGTCAATGTTTTATGTAATATTCCAGAGATACTTAACTAATGACATGTCAATAAGGTTGATAACATTACTTATTGTTGAAATTAACAAAAAAATGTAAGGCGTAATCATTGTTTTT
This sequence comes from Euprymna scolopes, assembly GCF_053919585.1. Classification (NCBI taxonomy): domain Eukaryota; kingdom Metazoa; phylum Mollusca; class Cephalopoda; order Sepiida; family Sepiolidae; genus Euprymna; species Euprymna scolopes. The sequence goes on along the minus strand of NC_136503.1, from coordinate 50,437,528 downwards.
TAAATAAAAAAATCAACTTTTAAGCTGTCGGATTTCGCTACAATAAACGAAGAAGTACCCTTTTTTATTGGCTGACTTGTACAGTAAATACCTCTTATATATATATATATATATATATATATATATATATATATATATATATATATATATATATATATATATATATATATATTTAATTTCTAACTTCTTTTCAATTTTTTGAGCGGGCTATTAGCGATTGGAAATCAATCTTCTAGAGTTTCCAAAACAAAATATAAAACATTCAATATGTAAAGATTTTTTTAGAGATGCTCAATTTCTAATATAAAGTTCTAGTAAATCCATCCCCCATATAAGAAACGCTCAACGGAAACTCGAAACCGAATTATTTCACATATAGTTGAGAGGTTTTCATCGTTTTTTTTTCAATATTTTCAGTTGATCATTATTGATTAAACACTCATTTACCATATTCCGCAAAAATAAAAGAATAAAAATTCAATGTTTAAAGATTTTTAGGGGTCGTTCAGTTTCTAATATAACGTAAGTAGAAGAAAAAGAAGTTTGTGGTTGTTTCACGATGAAACTAGTCATGACTTGGAATCGTAAGGTTATTTCTTAAGTTCAAGCACGTAGTTTAGGTGTGAATTCTAAGACTAATTTCACTCAATGTAATTTAGGTTACTAAAATAGGAAATTAACCACAATTAGTAAAATTGTCCTCAAACAATGACAAAAAATTCAACAGACTCTTCAATAAATCAGTTTCTTGTATCCGTCCAGTAGTTTCAATATGGATGATAGATTTACCAGAAGATTTTATTAGAAACTGGGTCCCCTCTAAACGTCATTAAATGTTGTTGTTTTTTTTTGCTTTTTTTTTTTTGCATTTTCTTTCGGTAGATTAAAAAATTGAAAGAAAACGAAAGCAAATATAATGGGGGTGCACATTGTACAGGTATAATCTTTGTCACATGACCGGTGAATTACCGACGGTGATAGTTCTCCATATAATAAATGGCAACAACTTACACAGAAAGCCATCTAATTTAATAAATAAAAATTAAGTAGAACGTAGTAATTAAAAAGAGATATGTGCAAACACGCAATAAAAATGCTGTACCAAAATGTCGAAGCAATTGGTGTAGTAGTTTTCTGGATTATAGTTAGATAACAACCATACATTTCTTTTTTTTATTTATATAGATATACTATGAATATTACGTAATAAAGGAAAAAATGAAAAAGAAATTGCAATATCTTTCCCAATGTCGGATTTTGTCATCACGCCCATATGCATTTGTTTTCTCTTGATGAATTTATAGCTGCTTTTTCTTCTGGGGTAAGTTAAGGCCTAAATATATTTATTGATTGATATAATAATTGAATAAATGAATAAATGATCTAGCGCTACGAAAGAAGTGCTGCCAAAAATTGTAAATGTCAACATACTTAAAGAAATAAATTGTAAGATAGACAACATCTTGAAATTTGAAATAATGTTTTTATCATTTATTTGCTATATCTACTAAAATATATTAGCGCCAACAAGTTAGAAGCTCGGTTTCAGAAGCATTAACAGTAACAAACCACATTTTTTCCTATTGGACAACCTCCTCTAGGTCGGAGGAGAAAGGGGCAGCCAGCAAGATAACACAAACGCACACACAAAAGAACACAAGAACACAAAAACCCATATATATATATATATATATATATACACATACATATATATATGTATATAAATATATATATATATATATACAGAGAGAGAGAGTGAGAGAGAGAATAAAACATGTATAAATACATTTGAAGCCAAAACTGCAACGCGAATTTTTTTTATAAAATAAACGGGTGTTTATTTTTAAAGAAATATATTTCGGAGTAAGACTCCTTTGTCAATCTTTTTTCTTTTTTTCCTTTTTTTCCTCGACATAATGTAGTGGAAGATAGTTCGGTGAAGAGTCCACGTGATGTTGTTAACTGCGGGGTTTTTATGAAGCCGGATAGGTGACGCATGGTCGCGCATTTTAAAAATCAGGGTAGCTTTTTTTGTTTATATCCGTTAGAAGCGCTGAGTGAATATGAAGAACTACATTATGTCGAGGAAGAAGAGGAAAAAAAGAAAAAATATTGACAAAGGAGTCTTACTCCGAAATATATTTCTTAAAAATAAACACCCGTTTATTTTATAAAAAATTTTGTGTTGCAGTTTTGGCTTCAAATGTATTTATACATGTTTTATTCTTCAAATTTCACTCAGCGCTTCTAAAGGATATAAACAAAAAAACTACCTATATATATATATATATATATATATATATATATATATATATATATATATATATTGCAACCACTTCATTCGTTCATATTTATCATCGATAGATTTTTCATACAAAGTAGATCATTACATCTAGATATATTTTATGTTTTTTTCCAAAAAAAACAAAAAAAACGTAAAAACTTAATTCTAATCGATCTTTACCGATTTCCACATTACACCAAATATGCATATAATTTTGGAGGTATGATGTTAGCCCGCATAGGTTCCTAAGAGTAGTAGTTGATGGGCAAAAATCAGAAGCTCACAGTATAAATGCTGGAGTCACTCAGGGGTCGATCCTGGGCCCAACTCTTTTCCTGATCTACATTAATGATCTTCCGAATCACATCCTTACATCATTCGTAGACATTTTTGCTGATGCCACTACCATCTATGGTAGCACATCTAAGACAGTAAACGACCAAGTTCTCTCCGATTCTCTCTCCTCTGATCTTGATCACGTTGTGCAATGGGGAAAGGAGTGGCTGGTTACTTTTAATGCATCTAAAACCAAGCTTCTATCTTTACATCATCAACGTTGTGATCCCCATCGTGCATCAACTAAAATGAATGGCTCTCGTCTTGGGGAGGCCTTAAGTTTTGACAGGCTACTGGGCTTGACCTTTACTCCTGATCTTAAATGGAATATGTACATCAAATCTGTTGCCAAGGCCGCTGGAAAAATGGTGGGATCCTTCTATCGATCCAGTAGATATCTCACTGCTGATGCAATTCTCTATCTATATAAGAGCCAGATACATCCAAGGATGGAATACTGTTGTCACATATGGGCAGGAGCTGCTAGAAAAGACTTGTCATGCCTTGATAGGGTTCAAAATAGACTTCGTGGCCTGGTGGGAGATGTCATTTTCTCTTCACTGCAACCTGTATCTCACAGAAGAGATGTTGCGAGTTTGTCTCTGCTTTATCGTTATTTTCATGGAAAGTGTTCAACTGAGCTTCAATGTATGGTCCCCCCTCGCCAAACTTTCTAACACTAGACTAGCTGAAAACATTATCAATAATTTTCCCCACTCTTTATCTGTACATAAACCTAAACATAGATTCCATGATCAAAGCTTCTTTCTTAGAACTGCACGCCTGTGGAATTGTCTTCCGTTTTCCTGCTTTCCAGCTGTCTATAATATGGTTGTCTTAAAGTTCAACGTGAACAAGTTTCTGATGAGCCGTTCCACTTCAGTTAACAAATTTACCGAACTTCCATTACTATCGATTACTATATTTTCCTTTTGACTACTGTACACTCTTTAACCCTTATCCTTGAGTGGCCTATCGGCCTTGATAAGTGGTGACACCTATGTTTAAAAAAGTGGTTGAAAAAGTATATTTTGTTTTAAATAAATTTAAGAGAACGTTATTAATACACAGATCGTAATAAAAACTGCCCAGAAACAAGTGACTACTAATTTTGTGTATCACGAAGCTGGTGAAAAAACTGTATTACACCAATAGCAAATAACCTTTTCAAACAGCATCGCCTTACGATGTACATACCCAGCATTTCCAGGTTAAGACATATTGACGGGCGGAAGGTCTTGCCACATACCACTAAAGATGCATTGATTATCTTATGATTTTCCTGAAAGTGAACCACGTTTGCATTTATGTAAGCATAAACGCATGAATTTTCGTCTATGAAAATTAAAGGGAAATAACTCTCATAGTTTAAAGGCAAAATAACTATCACAATCTAAATAAATAAACTTACTTCGGTTTTTAAAGAGAACTGGTGACCGCTAATAATCGAAAACATATAAAATTCAATACAAATTAAATTAAAAGTAAACTAGATACATCAACTTTCAAAATATTTCTGAACAGAACAATCAAAACAATTCTGTGCAACAAACAATTGATAACATATAAATAATTATAAAAATATATTTTCTTAAATGTAATATGCAAATAAGTTTACTTTTTGAATGCAGATTTAATTTGATTAAATAGTATATATAAAAACCATGATGCAATGAAAGTGTGCCAAAGTCTGTTTTCAGTACAAAAATTAAATTGTGAAATAGAGTACATCTTAATCAAATTGTGACTGGACAAGCAAACAGACAGGAATACTATTATTTTATAGATATACGCGCGCGCGTGTGTGTATGTATGGGTGTAGATATATGTGTCTGTGATTATGTGTGTTATCTGTGTGTAGGGTGTACGTGTTAATATTGGCAATGATTTAATAATACACAAGCTTTGAAAGGCGGCCGAGTTGTAAGAAAGAAATGACACATTCATTTTCACTTGAGTAGAATTATTAACCAATTTTTAAAAAAAAAACATAAATCAACAAAATGGGTGACGAATAGAAATAAAAATACGAAATAGTTACGAAAAAAAAAAACTACATTGGAACGTTTAACATTCATCGACTTTCCTTCTCTCTATATATGATTAACCCTACTAAGGAAGGTTGTCAGGTTGTCAGATAGATTTTACTTCAGAAAGCATAATTATTGAAAACCCGTTGTGCTGCTGTTGTTTTATATACTCATGTGTATGTTACGCAAACCGCATTTCCACTGCGACACAAGGAGCTAATGTGAATTAGGAATCATACCTACAAGCACATACTTATAAGAAAGTTGAATAGCGATATGTCTTTTCACAATACATTTAAAATTTTGCAAGTTAATACAGCCAGGGAAGCAGGAAACAGGAAATCTAACTTCTAGCAGTTAGATGGAAGAAACTTTCGAAGTAGAAGATTTTCTGATATGTAGTGACATCTGGAGCGAAGGGATGGGACTTTGCTGCTTGTCGGGTTGGTTGGATATATGTAGGTCAAAGAGACAGCAGTACTGCGAGTTCAATGGAACCCATTCCATTAAAATAATTTTCAGGGATGCGGCCATTTGTTTTTCTTTCTGGTTTCCAGTTCTATTATTTTTGTATCCGTTGCACGAATTTATTTTCCTTGTTTCCTTCTGACTCCAACAAAATAGGAAATATGTTGTTGAAATGTAATCGCATTTGAGCAAGCAGGCTATATATATATATATATATATATATATATATATATATATATATATATATATATATATATATACTGATTGAGCCTGCGTTACGAAACAGGTCGTGTAAAAAATGGAAAATCTGACATGTTTAAATAAATAAATGGAAAGAGGAACAAAATCTTGGTATTTAGACTATAGTTGTTTTGTTATCCATTTGTACATGCTCCGTTGTTAAATTCAATAACACTATATATATATATATATACATATATATACATATATATATACATATGTATATATACATATATATATATACATATGTATATATATATATACACTTGCGCCCGATATTATTCATACCCCCCCCTTGAAAATTGAGTTTATTAGGTGTAACTTTGTAAGAATCTATTGTTTACGTCCATATTGATATATATTCTTAATAAACCTCTTCTGATCATTTTCGTCATTTTAAAATCTCGGGAAAAAGAAATATACAGCTATTTATAAAATCTGCAATGTTCAAAAATAATCATACCCCCTTATTTTTTCAGTATTAATCGAGTTTCTGACTGTTTGTTTCCTGTTTGGTTCTTATTTTGAATGCTTTTATACAACGTTTGATTAATTTCATTTCGTTTTTTGCATTTTTCAGAAATTAAAATGATATCAACTGAAAACCAATAAAAGAATAAAAATTATTAGAATGGGGAAGAAAAAAGAGCTTAGTAATGATCTTAGGACTAAAATTGTGAATTCACACAGGGATGGTTTAGGTTACAAGTCGATTTCCAAGAAATTTGAGGTCCCTACAGCAACAGTACAGAGCACCATCAAAAAATTCCAGAGCCACCACACAACAAACAACTTGATTGGTAGAGGAAGGAAAAGGAAACTGTCTGCTAGAGCCACCAGGAATATTGTAAGAAGTGTTAATGCAAATCCAACCACCACTACTAATCACATTTTAGAAAATCTGGAGTCTTCTGGCATAAAAATATCAAGGCAAACATTGCAAAGGACTCTGCATGAAAATGGTCTGAAAGGAAGAAGCCGAAGACGGACTCCATTGCACACCGGAAAACACCTTGCAGCACGTCTAAAGTTTGCTAGGACCCATGTGAATTCTCCAGAGTCCGTTTTCTCAAGTATTTTGTGGACTGACGAAACAAAAATTGAATTGTTTGGCCATATGGATGCTTCTTACGTTTGGAGGAAGAAAGGAGAAGCTTACAACCCAAAGAAAACCATACCCACGGTGAAACATGGGGTGGTAGCCTAATGTTTTGGGGCTCCTTTTCGGCTAGTGGTCCAGGTAGTTTAGTCAAGATAGATGGAACCATGAAGAAGGAGCAATATTTGGAGATACTCCAGAAAAACATTAGACAGGATGCGGAGAAGCTCCATTTAGGACCAAACTGGGTCCTTCAACAGGATAATGATCCAAAACATACTGCCAAAATAGTCAAAAAATGGTTTGAGGATAATCAAATTAATGTTTTGGAATGGCCTAGCCAGAGTCCCGACCTGAACCCTATCGAAAACCTCTAGCACATATTGAAAACTGAGGTTAAAAAGCGGAAACCTAGAAATTTGAGGGATTTGAAGAACTACTGCATTGAAGAATGGTCAAAAATCAGTGTTGATGCTTGTAAAAACCTTGTTGATAAATATCCAAAACGGTTACAGGCAGTTATTAAGAATAAAGGGCATGCTATTGACTATTAGTAAGAGAGGTATGAATAATTTTGAACTAGTGCCATTATTGTTTTTCTTTGTATAATGTTTCAAACTTGCATAATTTATTTATTTGTTGAGTTTAAATTAAATGCTTATGCTTGATTTATTGTTTTAAATCCCTTTAATATTGTCTACCTTCTGGTTTGAGCAATATTCTTATAGAAATCTCAAAGATCCGAGGGGTATGAATAATATCGGGCACAAGTGGATATATATATATATATATATATATATATATATATATATATATATATATATATATATATATATATATATAGTTAATCGTTGAATATCAACAGAAAAAAAAAGACGAATTAAATTGTTACGCATAAGCAAATACTTGGAGATATACAAAAAAGGGAGGAAAGAAAAGGCGAATGGAAAATCATGTGAAATATCGATACAATAATCCAAAATATATGTACCATTGAGATGGAGGGGCTATGAGAACAATAAAGACATATCTCCAAGCAAGTCTAATGATTTAACGAATTCTTTTGGTCGGCAAAGCAACAGCTTGCATGAAAGAATTTAGACTGACTCCAAAATCTTTAAGTGACGACTTTGAGAGTCAAACCGGTGCAATATTCTGAAATAATCAATTTTTTGGTCATTGGCACAAGCTGAATTTTCAATTAGATTTTGGCCAATGGCAGATTCTAAAGAAGAAGGGCCAAAACGACATGGCTTGCACAGTCTAAATACTGCCGGTATATGTTGGTTGATGTGTGTATGCAAGGTCAAGGAGGTTCGACTCGCATAGCCAGCAGCGCAATGGTTGGAATGCAGATCTTATATGGAAAGCCAACCGTAATACGACATACAGGAAACAATTTGTTACAGACGTCGTTTTTATTCAATAACTCGATAGCTTAATACGAGATCTATTATATTTTAATATGTTATTATGTACTCACAGCAAATATACAGGATACAAAAATTTAACGAATTCATATAAGAATCAGATTTATAGCAAAATACATTTGTTTCGGCATACTATTAAAACATCTGAAAAGTTCAAAATGTATAAGACATCTAATTTATTGATGAGGCACGGTTAGTGCTCGGACAAAAAAGAAAAAATAGCTCTTCAGGAACTAAAAAAAGTGTTATTTTTTACATTTTTTCATTATATAAAGTACCCTTTTTCATAATAGGGTTGTTTATTCACGCCCATAGTCTCGAAGGTGTTAGCACGTAGTAATAAAGGACCACTACTATTTTTTTTTTACTTGAGCTAAAAACACCAAGATAAGGAGCACAATTTCTCGTCTGAGCCAGTGTGTAGCTGTATCAAGATAATCTAATTTGAATTTCGAATACTATGGCATTTTGAATAAATACTCGAGGACAGTGTTTAGTAGATAATACAAACTCTCATATATATATATATATATATATATATATATATATATATATATATATATACTAGCAAAAGTACCCGTCGTTGACTGGGTTCAACAACAGCCTAACAGCCTACAGAAAATGGACTTTGATTTATGAAAGTATGATAGGTTATGAAAAGGAAGGGCTGTAAAGAGATAGATTCGAATTTGGGGGTATCAAAACCAAAACAAAATATAATGAAAGTAAAAATAAAATAGATAACCCCCATAATTTATTATAGCATACCTGTTCACACTGAAACACTTTTCACAATATTCTGTGGATCTATATTAAAAAACCTGGTTAAACTTTGTGACATATTTCCATTCTATGGAGGTCAGGCGCGAACGAACACCCCATGATTTTATTATACCATATGTCTTCAAACTGAAACATAATTATCAAAGTATACTTACGCAGATAGATATAAAAAGTCTTTATTAAAGTGTGTGCCTATTTCCATTTTATGGAGGTCAGGCGCGAACGCAGACCCCACAATTTTATTATACCATCCCTATTTAAGTTAAAACATACTTATCAAAGTATTCTTATGTACATCTATATCAAAAACACTTGTAAACATTTTTTTTTAATTTTTAAATTTTTTATTTCTATACTTTGTGGACCCCACAATTTTAATGAACCACCATTCTGCTAGATCAAACATGCCCATAGCTGTGTCTCGATACATCTATCATTATATGCAATCAGTTTTTTAAAATAGTCAACCATATAGGAGTCTATTCGTGACCACACACACACACACACACACATATTCAGCTTTATATATATATATATATATACTTTTATAAAAAATGCATTGAATAAGTCTCCAGTCTTTGCGTATGGGCACTTTGATTGATAATACCCGCATGAAACTCAAGTTCCTTTGAAGTAATCTCATCCGACTGCAATGCACTTGTGCCGTCCCAAACCCCTCTAGAAGGACACAGGAAATTCATATGGGGTGACTGTGTCACTTACCTTCATAACAATAATCTCTAAGCTTTTCCGTGAGCTTCAGGAATAACCAAAAATCGCAGGCACTATAGGAAGGATTATGAACTGTCTTAGTCATGACAATGTCTTCATTTGTGATCTCTTCTGAGAACTCTTGGAACAAACTTCACGCAAATCTTCTTCATCTTAAGTTCCTTGTGAATAATTGTCGCACAGTTCCCACACTGTCATCAAATTGTGCACTTATCGTCTCTATAGACAAACAATGGTCCTTATTCATGACATTCTTTATTTGGCCAATTAACTGAGGTTTTCTCACTTCCTTACTCCTCCCACGCCGCTTATCAGCGATCACAGACTCCTTGCATTCCTTGAATCACTTATGCCACTCAGAAACTTATGCTTGATTCATGCAAGATGGTCCAATAGCAGTCCGAAGCATTGTATAAGTTTTTGTGACATTTTTCCAAGTTTAAATTGATTTTTATTGCATATCGTTCTTCTAAAGTGAGTGTCTTTACGTTCCGATTGCATTTTTGAAATTCACTAACTGTGACAGTGAATATTTACTAGGATGTATTCCAGTTCTTGCTGTAGCTGTTTATTTGAACCTTAAATCATAAAAATTAGTCCGTCATCTCATACGATGTATGGCAATTACATACTAAATTATCAAGACCTTATGACAATTTGAAATGCCTGTACAAAAAAGTCTGAAAAATTATCAATTATTGAAGGCACTTCTTATATATATATATATATATACTAGCATGGACGCCCGGCGTTGCCCGGGTGTTTGGATGTGTATGTTGAGCAAAAAAATAAAAAAGTGGTAGTAGGAAGGCAGGCTCGAACCCGGACCGCAAATAAGGAAAAAAACTGGGTAAAACCTAACGTTTATGCTGGAACAACTACTGCTACTACTACTACTACTACTACTACTACTACTACTACTACTTATGCTGGAACAACTACTGCTACTACTACTACTAATACTACTAATCTTGCGTAATATTGACTGCTTACGATTAAAATTTCTGTGTTTACAAAATAAAAACGAAATATGTTAAGCCTTTCAACTGTCGATTAAAACGTCATTGCTTTAAAATTCTTAGCAAATTCACTTTTAATTAAAAGGTGCACGCAACTGAAAATTAAATGATTTTTTTTAAAATAATTAGATATATTATAAATTTATATAAACGGTCCTTTGTAAAAAAGTATTTTAAATAAAGTGGTGCTTATGCACGTATGTTACCGTGCTATTTTAATAGTGTTTTTAAGTTAAATTTCAGTTTCACAATATTTTTTGTTTATTAAATTGTTAGGTAAGTGCACAGAAAATTTCGATTAAAAAAGTCATGGCTTCGAAATTCCTAGGAAATTCACTTTTAATTAGAAGGTTGAAAGTTTGGGGAACTTTTTATCCCTTCGCCTTCGGACCAAGTTTATTACTTATTTGTTGTGTTATTTGACATAAATGCACGCAATGAAAATAAAATGATTTTTTTAAATAATTATATATTGAAATCATTGCGAATTTACTCAAACGACCTTTGGAAAATAAATATTTAAAGTTAAATGGTGCTTATGCACTTATGTTACCGTGCTATTTTTTAATAATACGAGGGGCGTGCAATAAGTAATGCCGCTGGCCCACTTCCCATATCAGTAGAGAAACGAAACTTGGCACAATTATTAGTCTGTCTCTACATAGGAACCACCCAGAGTTACGTATTTCTCCCATCGTTTGATGCAGCTCTGGAGACCGTTTTTGTAGAACACCCCAGGTTGGTCCTCCAACTACCACATGACTTCAGAAATGAAGGTTGCATCATCTGGGAAACGTTTTCCTTTCAAAACCGACTTTCATGGCTGGGAAGTGGTGAAAGTCAGAGGGTGCAAGGCCAGGAGAGTAGGGATGATCAGTAAGGATTTCATAATCACATGCCCGTGATTCTGATCTGGCGACATGCGAGTTGTGGACCGGAGCATTGTCCTGCAGGAGAAGGGTACCTTTGATGATCTTGCCCCGCCTCTTGATTTTGATAGCTTCCCTTAATTTCCTCAAAAGTGAACCATAATAGGCCCCTGTAATCCTGGTACCCTTTGCCAGGAAATCTGTAATCACTACCCCGTCCTGGTCCCAAAAGACTGTGAGCATGACCTTGCCAGCGGAGGGCTGCACCTTAGCCTTCTTTAGAGGTCGTGAGTCCAAGTGCTTCCACTGCATGGACTGGGATTTGGTCTCTGGATCATATTGATAGACCCACGTTTCATCCTGTGTTATCAGATTTTTTAAAAACTTTGACTCATCTTCTTGGCACATCTCTAAATTCATCCTCGAGCACTCGACGCGTTCTCGCTTCTGGAATGGTGTGATCAACCTGGGAATCCATCTGCCAGACACCTTATGCATATGTAAATGGTCCTGAATAATACTTTCCACTAATCCTGTACTAATCTTGACATCTTGGGCTATTTGGCGAACAGTGATGCGCCGATCTTCCAAAATGGCAGCCTCAACTTAACGGCCAGATGCCTCATCAATGGCAGAGGGGGGGCGACTAGGTCTGGGAGCTGTTTCGCCAGACTTACGGCCATGTTTGAATTCACGATGCTTTTGTTTTAAAAGGTCATATGATGGGGCATTATCACCATAAGTTTCTTTCATTTCATCAAAAGTCTGCTGTGGTGTGTGTCCTTTCAAATACAAAAACCGGATCACTGCTCGACAATTCAACAGGCTCCATTTCACACCTGACTCAGTTCAAGCACCTCTAAAACGGAAACCACGATTAGTTCAGAGCTGTAATTCGTCACATAATCCGTAGAGATATAAACCATTGCACATGCAAATTTTCAGCTATACCAGACAACTGAAAGTGGGTCAGGGGCATTACTTATTGCACGCCCCTCGTATTTTCAAGTTAAATTCAGATTTTTTGTTTATGAAACTGTTAGGTAAAAGTACAGATTGGTTACAAATCACCCTCCAGGGTGATAACATAAGTGCATGTTCTAAATTTTTATGTTTGATTAAACAAAAGAAAAAAAAAACAATTCATAAACATATTATTGGAAACAAAACACCCCTTAAAAATTTACATGTTGATTTAAAAGACAATTTCAGATAATCTGTTAGATAACTTACATTTCGATATTAATCCACTGAAAAAAATGTAAAGAAAAAAAAGGCAAACATAAAAAACATTACATTGGGAGGTACCGCTTCTATTTGTGCGCAAAAAAAGTAAATTACCAACACCTCACAGTTATAATTTTAAAAATAGAAACATTGAATTAAACTTCTATTTTTTGCATTAAAAAATGGTTCTTCTGCAGTTTAAAGCCCGTTTTTCTTTGAATCTTGCTCGGAACATCCCGACGAACGATGGAAACCGCCAGCTTATACCGAGTGAGCAGACGATAAAAATTAGAAGAAAAAAAAAGGGAAAGTCTGGCTAAAGGAAACAAGGGCAGATTATCATTGTACCAGCGTAGTATAAACACCCACAACCTCTCTAACTAAGTTGCTATTTGTTGTGTCTGTGTGTGCGATATCCAGCTGTTTACAGAAAATAACTTATACGTAAGTGTACAAATTGCCTCTATTTCAAAATATTTTTTTTTAATTCCAAATTACTCCGGAAAACTTTTATGCTTGTTCTTTCTCCTTTTTAAAAAGAGGAAGTCCCTTATCGCTGGGGTTAGTTTCCGAATTTTTTTATTTTTTTCCTTAAAGCAAAAGTTTCATTTAATAGTAAAAACAACTAGAACTGTTTTAGAAAACCTTTTCAGGGAGGTGGGGTCTTTTGAGGGGGTTTTTTATGAACTTTTCAATAAATAATAAAACCAACCGAAAGAAAAATTTTAGAAACCTAATGTATTCCCCAAAAGATGTCTGCTCGCGAATCTGTTTCCTACATATCGAATAAAACATGAATCTACCGTAAGTGTATTGAATAAGTAAGAGGGGGATGGGAGCAAGGTCTTTCTAAACGATCTCTAGAACTTTGAAGAATACTCTTGGCTGACGTCATTCACCATAATACCTCACTAACACCGTGGGATCAAACCTACTTAATAAATTCCCCAAGTATTTTTATAAAAATTATGTACATGCGTGCGTGCATGCACGCGCGTGTTTGTATTTTTTTTTTTTTTTTTTTTTTTTTTAATATACAAAAACAGAAACAAGTTCATTGGAAGAAGACTTTGGGGGTTCTTTTGAGTTTTATTTTTACTATAAAAAAGCAAGTGGAAGGAAAATTGTAGAAAACATTTTTGGGGGGGAGGATTGATTCTTTCGTTTGTTTGTTGTGTCTTTTTTAAAGAAAATTTCCTATAAATAATAAAAACCAATCAAAAGAAAAGTTTTAGAAAACCTATTTATTCTCAAAAAGACGTCTGCTACAATCCTCATTGGTTAATTATATATATATATATATATATATATATATATATATATATATATATATATATATATATATATATATATATATATATGGCGTTCTCTTATTGTCTCTTTGCAGTGAATTCGATCTTTTGCTCACTAATAATGTTTCAGCTGCCTAATTGCAAGAAAGCCAGTTGGAAACATCCCCGATCTAATCATTATCATCTCATTGATTATGTCATTGTACGTCATTCTGATAGACAAAATGTAAATCTTACACGCTCTCACAGCATCGGGGAATGTTGGTCAGACCATAAATTAATCTGCTCCACAGTCAGGATGAAAATCAAGCGCCCTGTTCGAAACCAACGTAATTCTTTCATCAAGAGAATTGATGTAGGCAAGTTGAAGGTTAAGGAGATAATGCACTCATTTCAAAAGGCTACTGATGAAAAGCTGTCCTCCGTTGTATGTCGGAATGACATTGAGGCATCTTGGAGAGAGTTTAAAATTGCAGTGTGTGACTCTGCCAAAGAGTCATTTGGATATGTTCGAAGGAAAAACCAAGATTTGTTTGATAAAAATGATCCAACTATCGTCCCGCTGCTCAATAACTTGCATCAAACCCATCAAGGATGGATTACTGACAAAAATTCTTCAGTGAAGCACACGGCTTTCAGAATGGCCAAAAGGTTGGCACAATCCCGGCTCCGGAAAATGAAACAAAACTAGTGGGAACAGAAAGCTGAGGCCTTACAAGATGCGGCGGATAGGTGTGATTTTAAATCATTCTACCAAAACCTCAAGGGGGTCTTTGGTCCCATTTTAAGGGGGACATCTCCAATATTTTCTTCTCACTGATAAGAAAGAAATTACTACGCGCTGGGCTGAACACTTTACAAATGTTTTAAACAGAGAATCGACAGTGGATCGAGGAATGATTGAAGATATTCCTCAGAGGCCAACCATCGAGGCGCTTGCTGATACTCCATCCATGTCGGAGATTGAATGGGCTGTAAAGCAACTTTCAAATGGTAAGGCTCCAAGTGATGACGGCATACTAACAGAAGTGTACAAATGTGGAAGCCAACTGTTAATCAGGAAACTAAGTGGCCTGTTCTCATTAATATGGGAACTTGGTACCGTGCCACAACAGTTCAAAGACGCGTCAATTATTCACCTGTTTAATCACAAAGCAAATAAGTGTGAGTGTGATAACCATAGAGGAATTTCTCTTTTGTATGTTGCTTGTAAGATTCTAGCTCGTGTAATCCTAAACAGACTCAATGGTTCAATCTGTTAAACTGTGCTCCGAGAAACCCAGTGTGGTTTTAGGGCAGGAAAAGGTACTGTGGACATGATCTTCAGCCTTCGGCAACGACAAGGAGAAAGCGAGGGAGCAGAATAAGGACTTGTTTGTCACATTCGTTGACCTCACAAAGGCATTTGATACCGTATGTAGGGATGCCCTGTGGACTGTTTTGAGGAGGCTTGGTATACCGGACAAGATGTTGAATGTGATTGTTTCCTTTCACTATGGAATGGTAGCGACAGTACGATCTGGCTGTGAACAAAGTGAACCATTTGAAGTGTCAAATGGAACTAAGCAAGGATGTGTCCTTGCTCTATCCTATTTGCTCTTTTCTTTTCGGTGATGCTTGAGACAGCTTTCAGGAACACCCCAGGAGGCATAGGTGTTGAGTATCGATCAAGTGGAGGATTATTTAACCAGCAACGATTCAAGGCCAAAACCAAGACTTCTGTGCAGGCTGTGCTTGACCTACTTTATGCTGATGACTGTGCTCTTGTCGCCCATAGTCTTGATGACATGCAGAACATCCTCAATAGCTTTTCTGATGCAATTAGCATAAAAATACTGAAATTATTCACCAGCCAAAACCAAACGCTACGTCCGCTTCACAACCAGTGGTATATGTTAATGGTGAAGCTTTGAAAACAGTATCTTCTTTTACATACCTCGGATCTGTTGTCTGCTGATGCTAAATTTGAAAAGGAAATCCAATTTAGAATTAATAAAGCTAGTGAGGCATGTGATAGGTTGCGACACAGACTCTGGAACAGCCACGATGTTTCTCTTAAAGTAAAGGTGGCAGTCTACAAATCTGTTGTTCTGCCTACCTTTCTGTATGGTGCCGAAACGTGAACCTTGTACCGCAAGCATATAAATCAGCTTGACTCTTTCCATATGAGATGTCTGCGTTTTATTTGCAATCTTGGATGGCAGGATCGTGTTCCGAATAGTGAATTACTGGAGAGATGTGAAATCACTGATATTGAATCATTTTTGATCAGGATACAAATGCGGTGGTCGGGTCATCTTCTGAGAATTGATAACAAGAGTTCCTAAGCAAATTTTTTATGGGCAACTTGCAAATTCTTGCCCTCAAATAGGGCGTCCCCTGCTTCGTTACAAAGATAAACTAAAAGACAACCTGAAACGTTGTGGAATTTCTCTGAATTCCTGGGAGAGTGCAACAGGGGCTCGCAGAGAATGGAGGAAGATGTGTTTCCTGGGGATCAAAGAATTTGAACATAACCGCCTTTGTCATAGGTACGCCCTTCGTTCAAATATGAAGGCAAAATACAAGAAAAATCCACTAAAGCAGGGTTATCTGTTTACTCGAGAAGGCATCTTTGACCGACAAGCCTATGAAAGTTCACCATCTGCGGAGGAGTGTGCCGGACGTCTACAGGATTGCAATTATGTATGTGGTGCCACAAAGCTTAGGAGCTGCTGAAGATTGCATACTGAACCCTCATCCATCGTCTTGGATGAGAGAATCCACCATATATATATATATATATATATATATATATATATATATATATATTCGAGCAAGTCTTAGAGGATATATTTATTGCAAGACAGTGAGTCGAGTACGATAACGATTACGACACCTTACTAAGATGTTTAAAAACTGTTTGCAAACCGTCTTTCACATTGTAACGTTTATTTTTTTGTGATAGTCAATGCCTTATTTTGAGACACATGAGCAATTTTGATTGTATTTTTAAGTAGTTTATTAGTTTTTAAATAAAAAGTCTTTATATATTTACAAGTTTAATTCGAATTAAATTTGAGTTAGATAAAATAGGGTTTCGTTTAATTTGGGGGGAGTAAATTATTTTTTTTTTAAACGGTTTAGAGGATAAAGCCATTTTTGTAACTTTCTTAGATGATAGACAGAGTTAGATTAAAATGAGGTGTATAAATTTTTAGGGGGTTATTTTATTCTGGGGATCATTTCTTTTATTTATTTATATTTCATCTCCTTTCACACATGTATATATGTGTTGTTTCTGCATCATCTCTACTCGCTTCATCGCCACCTACTTTACTGGTGCACCTTCTTCTCACCCTTACTATACCTTCATCCCCCTAACTTTCCACTCTCACTTTATCACTGTCTACCTATTCCCCTATCCCATCCTCACACCTCCTCTATTTTTTCACTCCCTCATGTTCCAACCCATTTCACTACTCCTATTTTCCATCTTCCTCACCCACTCCTCTTCTTCTTCTCACTTCTTTCTACATATTGTTAAACTTTAATTAGTCTATTTTTCCACCTGCATTTTTTACTATATTTCTCAATTCAGGTCCACCGAGACATGTGACCACAGAGTGATAATTAGAGAGCCAGATTGTTAATTAGAGAGAGAGAGCAGGAATGACGCAGGAAGGAATGTAGAAGATTGCACTGGAAAAGAAGGAAGGATCGGATCAAAGTAAAAGAAAGGCTGATTGATTGATTGTACAGGAACAAACAACAGAGAGAGAAGATACGCGCAAAGCGAAAGCAAGTAAAAGAGAGGAAGAAGATCGTCAAGAATCGACTCTTTGAGAGGAAGAGGAGTGAGGACAGATTTAGGACAGTGGGCTCGCGAGAGAGTACCAGGAAAAGGGAACTCAAGCTAGCAAAGAGACTGCGCAAGGCTTACCTCTCCCATTACTTTTTTGACCATTTTTATGAATTTTCTCGTTTCTCGTTCAATTTGCACATAATTGGCATATTCTTGCCAACTATATTGCATTGCAAAGTTATCAAATCTTTATTTATGTTCATAATTTTAATAGTGCAATATGTGATTATATTTTTTACTATTTATTTCCACTGTGAACAATATATAATTTAATTAAAATATGTCTTTTATGCAATACAAAACACATCTCACTATTAAAAATTGGATAATCGATTTCAAATTTAACCCTCCTTATCAAAATAAATGCTACATTATGCATAAAAACAGATCTATTATTCAAATGCTTCTGATTATTGGTGGAGTCGAAATGAACTCAGGACCCATTGATAAGCAAAATGAAATGGAGTTGGCGAATGCAAATAATGGCAATAAAAAATTTATTATAAAAATGCCGAAAACGCTAGAAAAGCGAATTATTCTAGAAAAAAAAAAGATAAGAAAACAAAGAGTTCAAAACTATAAACATAATGCCAAAGAGTTAAATAATTATATATAAAAAAGCAAAACGAGTCAAATAATGATACATAAAAAAAGCAAAAAGAGACAAATAAAATATATTATGATAAAAATAGAGAAAAACATAATACGAAAATGGATCAACATTATAAAAACAAGATAAAGAAAAAATTTGTGCAAATATAAGAATAAACATAGAAAAAAGCAGCTAAATTTACTTGCAAATTTGAAATGTCGAGCAAAGATGTTGTTTAAAAATGGGACAAATTAAAAAAAATACGAAGATTTTATGATGAATTAATTAAATAAAATTATTATAATGTGAAAATTGATTCTGTCATAAAATAACATTTGTCAGAGAGAATATAACAAACCAACAACAACATAGATTGGCCAATAAAAGTGGATTCAGCACTGTCAACAAGAAATATATTGAAGGAGTTGGCATGAAAAACTTCATGATCAATCAATTGAAGAAGTACTTCAGATGCATCCACTCCTATGTAGAAATAGCCAACAGTTACGGTCTGCAGACTTATTGGGGCGATACATTTTCCACTGCTTCACCAATGAATATTTTCTTTGCGACAAAAGCATATATGATAATGTGCCATTGGCTTAGTTGTCAAGATTCAATTTCAAAGACTGTGATTGCAGTGAATTGGCCACATTTGAAGTCCCCATAAATGAAAACAATGAAAATGAAATTAATGATAATGACTACGTTTGTGTAGAATTGAAGATGGATGTCCAGACTGAACTCAGAAATTGAAATATGCTAAAAAATTGCATGACAATTTGTCTGATTTGAGTCGACATTTGACAATTGCTCAAATAAGGAAAATTTGGATAGTTTCCAAATTTGCAAAGGCGTGCATTCTGACAGAATTTATCGTTGTGGCCAAAGTGATTGCACTGACAAGATGGTCCTGCTGAAACTTTTGTCACCACACTCGCAATACCCGAGAACAGTGATCAGCAAAGTCTGTAGATTACTGTGAATTGGAACATGGCTCAACAAATATGACATTACTATACTTGAAGGTGACTGGCCAATGTATGAGCAATTAATTTACCAAGTTAGCAAGAATGCTACTATTTCCCAACTTTACACTGAATTGTGTTCCAATGAAAATGAATTGCATACTGAGGTTTATGTCACAACAGAATATGCCAATTTGTTTTAAAAATTTCAAAAGGCAATTTATGATTTCAAAATAAATCAGTATGACATTTGCAAAATGCGCAAAGAAGATTCAGAATTGCATGAATGAGACAACTGGGATAAAATAAAATCTCAAACAGTAGTTGAAATCATTAAAGAAAATTACAAATTGCTATGTATTGTATGCAGAAAATGTGAATTGGATCTGATAACTAGGGCTAGAACAACAGCATATTCTTTTTATTGTTTTGACTCTCGAGCGTGTATCCGTTGATGTACATATAGAGTGATGTTGTTCTCGGTTGATTAGCTTTTTGTCTAACTATGCCGGATATAAACTCGAGAGTCAAAAAAATGATAAGAATATTCGTTTGTCATAGTCCTAATGATAACATAAAAAAGGGTTCTAAATTTGGCATCGATTAATTGTTTCAACTTGATGACATCCCACCTTAAATCGCCATTTTAAATATGTATAAAAGGCGTCTTATTCAAAGAGCCATATGCTTCATGATATATAATTAAATTGGACCCATAAAAGTTTAAAGGACTGCAAAGCACATTGATCCCTGCTATCAGAGGAATAGTTAATCATTTGACAATGCCGATGGAAACAACTATTAACCATCCCCTAGATACAATGATCATAAGTTGTTTGAAATTATAGTAAATACATTGCCAAACAAAAAACAATTATTTGGCGCTCATTTGTTAATATGGACAAAGTCGTAAAAGCTTTGGATTGGCTGAAAAACTACAATAACTTGTACAATGACATTAAAATTGATCGAAATGTCAACTTGGATGAAATTGCCACAAACATTGGACAAAATGATATGAATGGATCATTTTCTGATCCAAACTATAGCTCAGATTCCATATCAGTATCACACATAGATAGAAATGCAACTAATGTTGCCACCTGAAAAGGATTTGAGGATTTCAGGCAAAAAAGAGTTAAAGGAATATTGCTCACTGAATGTGATCAATTATTGGAATTGTTCTGTTTCCCTGATTTGATGGAATCTTCTCAAATGAACAGTATGGCAAAGTAAAGCTGTACATGTAGATTAGAAATCGATTGGATCATTATGAACTCAGAGTTAGAAAAAAAACATTCAGCATTTGATGTTTTCTGCCGAAAAAGAATATAAACAAGTCATTGATGCTGGTATTTATGCTATTAACACCCCCCAAATAGTTGCTGAACGGAAAAAAGAATTGGCAAATAATGATAAGCAACTGGAAGGCAATTTATCAATGATGATCGCAAATATGTGAGGATCTAAGGAATTTTGGGCTCAAGCTTTTGATGAGTGTTATGGAGTATCTTCTTTCTTTTTGACACGGTCTCGCAAACAATACATCCTCAAAGACCCGCACGAATTTCTTTAAAAGTTGAATAATAAAACAAAAAAATTTGGACAAAGAAATGATGATGACATTGTGGCTGTCAGTGAACACTTTTATCATAGATTCACATCATTTTTGAAGATTGCCATACTTGACAAAAACGGCCCACTGACTGAAGTTTCCCACTACTTTTGTCGATTAAGGTATCAAAACAGAGATGTTATCATTTTTGATGAGACTGACAACGATTCACACAAAACAGTTCAAAATTTCATTGAATCTAGTATTACATGTCAACTCCCAACCAATTCAAATCGCAAAAATTGGTGAATAAAGTGCAGAGATACACTTGGGGTGGATCACGTTACTGCAAAAAATTTGTCAAAAATAAATTTTACACAATTACTCTCCATGGATTTAAAAAATCTGCTGGAAATTTCAAATTTAAGAAAATTGGTTGCATAGATGTGGCGAAAAATGTAAACATTGTTTAATTTGAGTAGAAGCCCACAAAAGCAGCATATAAATGCTAACATCCCAGGTATTTTGATAATGTGGGTCTAATATTCACTTGCAGTACATTTGTGACAATTCAACGATTCTGAACCATAACATCACCAGCTTACAGACTAAATATAAAAAATCTGAGACTGAAGGTGTTTGGTCATTAGACCAATCAAAATCATTTTATGATAAATGCAAAAGTGCTGGTCTTTATATATCGTCCAAAAGAGATTCAGGAGCTTATGAAGTTGCTAATATGCTGTTGGGACATCACTTGTTTGCAGCTTCTGCAGCTGTCATGTGGGTTGGTGCTGATATACCTGAATATAGAACCTGCAGATTTTTGCCACAAGAAGAATTGGACCAAATGCAGCCTGATTCTACAAATTTGTATTATGGCAATATGGTTGAAACATGGTGCCCGAATAGACCTGATTCTATGGAAAATAAAAGTTTGTACTATTTTGCAAGAAACTATAAAAGCGCAATGAATGCTTCCACAAATGATGATGGGAAAATTTTATTGAAACTTCGAAATAAGAATGGATTTCTGAAAAAAGTGAAAGAAAAAGCAATAAAGACACCAAATTCTGAAATCAAAGAACGATATTATCACAATTTGTTGATGCTGTTCAAACCTTGGCGCCAAGAAGAAATTGATTTACTGGATAGTTGAAAATCATAGGAGCAATCATTTCATCAAAATGCTCCATCTTTGTCTGAAATGACAAATTATGAAAGTATTAAGTCAAAAATTAAAGATGCTATTAAAAAAAGGAAATAAAATAGAGCAAAAATCTAAAAATTATGAAGATGAAAATAATGCTGATGGTTATCAAATTGGTTGTGATTCTAATATGGCAAAAGAGGCAGATAAAGCTGAAGCTGATTTAAATATGCCTCAAATCAGACATATCACTGAAGGTCAAGTTTTAGAAAATTAACAAAAATTGAATTTCATTCAAAAATATATCTATAATAAATTATTTCCAAACTCGAGCAGTTAAATTTTCATTGGAATGAGGACAACCCTATTCGCAGATGCAATTGTGACGATTATCCAGAAATTCTTAAATTTATTAGTGGTTTGGCGGGGGGAAGTTTCTGATCAATGCACTGGTAGATAAAATTGCTCTCATCAGTGTAATTATTTGTGCTCCTCCTGGTGTCAGTGCATACATTTTGAAAGGATCTACATGCCATAGAGTCTTTCAACTAAATCAGCAGCATGGCTCTACACCTAAATACGAACCATTGTCAAAGGATAAAATAAAAAAAATAGAAAACCATGCTGGAATATGTAAGATTATTCATTATTGATGAAACAAGCATCTTAGGTTTTATTCACCAACGTTTACAAGATGTTTTAGTGATATTTGAAAGTAAGTGTATCCTTTTGCAAACATGTCAATGGTTGCATTTGGTGACTTATTCCAGCTCCCACCTACTAATGAAAAGCCTGTATTTTCGAAAATATCTATTCAGGATGCTAGAAAATCAAATTTGGAAATTGCTGATATACATTTGTGGTCATATTTCGATTATGATGAATTGACCATAAATATGCAGCAAAAAGATGACAACGAAATCTTTGTTGATATTCTAAACAGAATGAGACTTGAACCACCAACTGATCAGGATATTGAAATCTTGAAAAGGCATTGAATCGATCCTCAACAAAAAGCAAATATTGATCAAGTTATAGATCTTTTGCAAAAAGAAATGCATATTATTTGCATTGTACCAACAAATGAATCTGCTGAGGAAGTGAATGATAAAATGTTGCAAAAAAATTAATATTCATGTAATTGAAATTTCAGCTACTGATTCCAACTTTAGACAAAAAAACAGTAACCAAAACAAAGTAAAAAAATAACAAAAACTTTTAAACTTAAAAAGATTTCTGATACAGTTGGACTTGAAACTGCAGACAATGCTGAATTTATTCAATCTGACTATGAGCTTTCTCTTTGGGACTAGATCTAAAATACCTTAGTCACGCAGATATGCTTTGACTGTCCACATAATCCAATGCATTTCAGTCGATGGTATCATTGTTGACTTGGGATCTGATATCTATTCAGATGGAATGGCCTATGTAGCTTTGTCACGTGTTAGAAAGGTGTGCAATGACTATTTGATTGACTTTGACCCTCATAAACTCACCATATGTGACAAAAGTGCATGGACTGAATATAATAGAGACAGGGTTAACTTGCCACCACTTCCTCCTTGCTCTGTTAAGCCTCGCAGTTTGTCATTGTACAAACAGAGTTATAAACGACAAACTAATCTTTATAGATCATGATTTGAGGCAAAAAATAATAGTCCACATAGAAAATGGCCAAAAACTGACAATTCGAATTCTCAAAATAATTTTGACCTGAAATTGATGAATGAAAAAATGCTTATTTTGCTAACAGTTTTGTTCAGACAATTTACCATCTTCCTTTGTTGCCAAACATCATTAAAAACATATCAAACATTGATTTACCAATTCAGCAATTAGAAAGATTGCTTGTTCCTGGCACTCACAGTGTTGCTGACCTTAGAAAATCAATTGGAGGTGTTTTTAATAGTGTCCAACAAGAAGATGCTATTGCATTTAAGGAATCTTCGATAAACAATTGCCCTGACAGTGCAAAACAATTATTCACGTTTGAAGTAAGTAAAACATTGAAATGTCTTAGAATACACGGGCAGAACTGCCAAAACTACAAGATAATGAATGCAATTGCACCTTTAAAGTTGGCTGTGGATTCCAAACCATGCTAATTGATGAAATTCCACTGAAAATGGTTATTCATCTTAATCCTACTGATGGTCGCCAGCAATTTAAAAGTTTGCTCCAAACTGATTCTTCGGTGCTCAAACATTGTAGCGAATGTCAGCAAAATACTGAGCACTTGGAAAAAGTGACTAGGACTTTTTCTACTGAAATGAAATATTTATGTGTTCAAATAAATAGATTTTTATTTGAAAATTACAATCCTCGACGAATTTATGCTGAAATTATGAATTTCACTATAAAACAAAACAAAATATTTTTGGCGTTAGTGGTTGCTTTCTCCCTTAAAATTCAATCATCACCTCGGCATGGTATGGGATTGTAACTGCATCCCTGCAGGCGAACAATGGCACTGTTATGAGTAATTATAATTTAATTGATAAAAAGATTTCTAATTAAAAGCAGCTATTCTGCACTGTTCGAATGGAGTCGATTTTTGGCATTATACTTGCATTGTTAGAAATAATAATAACACGTGGAATATTGAGTGACACTAACATTTCCAATAATATCAATTTTCCTTCCAAAATGTCCAACATTGTTGGCCTTTTTTTTTTTTTGAAAAAATATAAAGGAAACAAAAATTGGACGAAAATACGACTATATATACAATCTTCAATGAAAAAGAAATTAGTGGTTGCTTTCTCCCTTAAAATTCAATCATCACCTCGCCATGGTATGGGGTTGTAACTGAATCCCTGCAGGCGAACAATGGCACTGTTATGAGCAATTATAATTTAATTGATAAAAAGATTTCTGCGGCAACAGATAAATATGCAATAAAATGTTTTACTGGAAAATAATTTTACTGAAAACTATTGATCAATATTTCACTTTAAAAGGAAGATACTATAGTTTAGAAAACTATTTTATTTACACACAAACAATTCATAAGTATGCTTAAAAACTGACTCTTCAATGCTCAAACCTTGTATCAATGTCAGCAAAATACTGAGCACTTTGAAAAAGTCACTAGAACTTTTCCTACTGCAATGATATATTTGTGTGTTCAAATAAATAGATTTATATTTGAAAATTCCAATCATCGGTGAATTAATTCCGAAATTATGAATTTTAGTACAAAAAAATTTTCTTTGCACAAATTTAAATAAAAAACAGCTATTGTTCACACTTTTATAAGAGTCGATTTTGGACATGATACTTACATTGTAAGAAATAATAATAACAAGTGGAATATTATCATAATATCATAATATTTCCCATAATTTCAATTTTCATTCCAAAAATGTCCAATAATATTGGCAGTTCTTTTGTAAAATATAAAAAAAAACAAATAATTGACAAAAAGCAGGAACATTAATGTTAGCCTTCTCACTTAAAATCCAACCACCACCTCAGCATGGTATGGGTTATAACTGCATCCCTGCAGGTGGACGATGACACTCTTATGAATCATTTAAACTCGGATATCTTTTATTTTTGGGTCTAAATATTGCATTATGCAATACTTTTGATGTGATCCTTAGTATACTTTATTAATTAATGAATATAATGTTATTATTTTTTTGTTGTTGTTAATGTTGTTGATAAATATAATTTTAAACAGTTATTTTCTTGGAAAAAGATTTATGCCTCAACAGAAAAATGTTCACCAGCTTGTTAACCGGAAAATTATTTTACCGAGAACTATTTATTGATATCAAACTATAAAAAGGAATATACTAGAATTTAAACAAAAACATATTTTATTTACACGAAATCAGATGCCTATTTATGCACTAATAAAAATGTAATTGGCATTTTGTTGCACCTTTAAAAATTTTAAATATTTATAAATTTTTCTCATTATAAAAATTATTATTGACAGGAACAATGAAATGAATTGCATAGTAAACATTAGGAATATGCATAATTATCGATTTATATTAATAAATCTTGGCAAATTTTGTAAATAAATTTTGTAAAAAAATGATTATTTAGTAAATTGATTTGATTTTTTTTTAATTTTAAAAGAAAGAAAACATTGAAATATTTAAAATCAGTAAATTGTCAATACATTTTTTGTTATAAAAAGGATTATTGGATTCGTTTTAATTTGTTAAATAAAAGACGACAACGAAAAAATCCAAAATCAGCAAACTATTTCTTTTCCAAATTAAAATTAAGCTAATAAATGTATTATGAGGAAATTAATTGATAATTTACTGATTTTAGATTTTTCTTACGATTTAACGTCAGAGGAAAAAGTAAATTGTAAGCTAAACGTTTTAGTTTCGATTCTCCTAGGTGAAACACGAGTCATTTTATTAACTTTTTAAATCATTACTATATATTGGGTCCAATATAACATAATAATAAATACAAAATCTGCATAAGTCAGAATATCATATTTAAGCGTATTTTGCGTATATATATATATATATATATATATATATATATATATATATATATATATATATATATATATATGTATATATATATATATATATATATATATATATATATATATATATATATAGTTTTCCAGTTCCGGTTTGGTGGCTTTCATGGCTCTTGTTGGCTGCAATGTTGTCTGACAGTGGAAATAATTATATATTCCCTCACACATTCTGAAAATACTTATTGCTCGTTAGGATAGGCTTGTCGTGATGACATCCCTAGCAAGTATAAATTCTTACTAGTGAAACATCGACTTGGGTTAAGGCTGATTGCGATGATCACATCCCTTGTTCGAGACGAAGGTATGTACATTCTACTGTCGGATTTCCTTACGGTTTGCTTGATCTATGATAGTTAATAAGACTTTCTTGTCTGAGGCGCGTTATATCAGTTGATATATATGTATGTATGTAAATATATATATATATATATATAGAGAGAGAGAGAGAGATAGAGAGAGAGGGAGAGTTATGCACACACTGTACTGTTTCGCTGCATCAAAGCTCATCAGTGTGGCTACAATAGCAACCACCTCAAGCCAGGATTAGAAACTAAAACGGTTTCCTACCATTACCTTATTTGGCTGCTACTAACATGGGCTGTTGTGTGTATATATTAGGTTGTTGCATAATTCCCGTTGTTATTTTAAAGAAAATCAAAGAATTTTAACAGTAAAAGTTCGTGTGGAACCCAAGCTCCAAGTTTTTGTGTGAATTCCATCGACGGAAGGTGGCGTGAAATTGTCGTATAAAAACACCTCTATTTTTTCACTCAATTCTCTACGTGTCTGATGGCCATCTTCTTCAAAAGACCTCTGAGTTGGTCTGCGTCAATCTTGATTAGCCTTCCGGAATGAAGAGTGTCATGGAGGTAAAAATTACCGTGTTCGAATCTAGTAAACCAATCTCGAATATTTCTCTCAGCTATAACGTTTTCTCCGTATACGACACAAATATCCTTGGCCACTTCACTCCCTTTTTGACCTCGATTAAAGGCGAAAAGAATGGAGTGTCGAAAAATGTTAGTTTTAATCTACTTGACAATCCATTTGACGGTTTTGAAAAACGAGAAAAATTATATCAGCAAAAAAACGATGATCATTATCTTGTAGAACAGAATACGTGTTTTCTAATGATATCTAACACTTTACCAAATATCAAAACATATTTTAGAACAAAAACTTTTATGAGACGGCGGGAACTTATGCAACAACCTGATGTATACGTGTATTATATGTGATACTTGATTTCTATATAAGATATATAGATATTCGAGTGTTTAATCACGATTATGCTATACTTCTCAAATGAGGAGTTAGTAAAGAAGCGAAGAACAGTAATTTTCTTCTCCCCAAATGACCACCTGTATAAGAGCCAAGTACGTGTTAGGATTATGTTATTGTATATCCTTATTTTGGTTTCTTAGGATTACTGGATTCCAGGCTGTTAACACTACTCGGAAAAAGTAAACTATTACTTGTATTAGCTCGTGTATAACCATGTCGAGGGAATATTGGTTTGGTTTCCAATACTGTGTTATTTTGAATATTTGGTTGTGTTTATTTGCAGCGTGAAATATCCTCATGTCAGGTTGCCCTCAGAAACCTATGCACGGAGAGACCGAAGGCACTTAAAGATGGTGTTTAATATGTAATTCAGATTAACCATATATATCTATACACGCACACACATATACCCACACATATATGTATGTGCCTGTAGATAGATAAGTTTTCAAAGAAGGTGATTAATATTCCTTGTTACGCATGAACTAATTACTTATCACCAAATTGTCAATATAAAGCCTTTAGAATAAATTAAGGCTTCGAAAATATTTCGCCAATACGTGTTTCGAATTGTTAATTATTTTCGTTTCATAAAAAATTAGCGATTAAACATTCCGTTTTCGTAAACGCTGTTATACTCGCAGGCAAAATATTCATCTGTTATTTAAATGTTGATCTTTAATGTAGTCGAACGTCCTTGAACGGACGGAATTTAATTTCAAAATGGAGCGGTGTCGATTTCGTGTCCATTGATCGCAAATCTCCTTCAAGATATATTGTTGCTTTTCATCTTTGACTGAAATAATTTAAACTTGTTCATTTCAAATGAAGTTGTAGGCAAGTTTATTTTCAGATATCGCTATTTGTTTGCACTTTTTTTTATTTTGTCCATTTCATGCAATTAATGAGCTTCGTGAAAAAATATGGGTATTACGTTTGGGGCCAGATTAATGACTTTTAAATGTTTCTTAAATTTTGAGATGTCGATTTCATTATTCAGTAGTTTTTTTTTGGATTCATCGGACTACTGTCCTCATCTTAAGTGTCATTTGCACAAAGTTTCAGTCGATGTAACCTCCGACCTTCTTCGTGTGTATCTTGTTGAACTCGGGAACAGTTGCTGTTGAGGAGTTAAAATTGATTAAAAAAAACAGTTGATCTTTGCAGGGGTGATCACTAAATCTGTTTACATACACAAATCTATATTCGTAGATTAAATAACGCTATTTTTTCATTATAAACGACCCTATGGGTGTGACTCAGAGGCTAAAGAATGAGGGTGGAGAGTTGTATTATTTGGTTTCGATTCTAGCTGATGGCACCCATGTCATGTTTTTTACTCTTAATATTATTACTATATATTAGATATAAAACATTAGTCGGTAGATATATTAGGTATAAAATAATAATCGATAGAGAATTGGCTCTGTAATAATAAAAACGTAATCTGCATGAATTAAAATAACATATTTAAACTATTTTACGATCTGACAACGCCAGGCGGCCTGCTAGTATATATATATATATATATATATATATATATATATATATATATATATATATATATATATATATATATATATAGTAATGTAATTGATAATTTAAAATTAAAATTAAAAATTAAAAATCTGTTTCATAAGAAGGAACACAACAAAGTCAATAATTTGTACGAGTGAACCTCCAATATATAAATGCACGAAATTATATATATATATATATATATATATATAATTTGAGGTTGCTATTTTTCAAAGGTAACGTAACCAGTGAACTATAACGAGGTGTATACAAGAGTGCTTAATACGGAAGTAGAGAAAGTTACATTTTCAATTTGTCTTCACGTAAGCAGTAATTTGTTGCTACACAGTCATGAGCATGTTTCGGTCTTCTAGTGTTTAGTAGCTAGAGACCTCATCAGGCAACAACTCTTATTTTCAAAAGCGGAATTCTTAAGTTAGTTACTAAATACTAGAAGACCGAAACATGCTCATGACTGTGTAGCAACAAATTACTGCTTATGTTGAGACAAATTGAAATATATATATGTATATATATATATATATATATTATAATATATATATATATATATATACATATATATATATATTATAATATATATTATATTATATTATATTATATTATATTATATTATATGTTACTTTGCGATACAGGCATCTTATATAATAGTGAACTTCTATCTTGATTAAACAAGAACTTTTCCATCAAAGGTTTATGAATATTTCACTCAACTTATGTATTACAATACTCAGACGAACGTATGAAATAATCAATTCCGACGGTTGCTTCTCCTCACATTTGGCGCATTCTGTGTAATGCTTGTACAAAATCTAGTGCTTCAAATAAGAGATGAATAATTAATATCCCAGGATGCACCTGTGACTACGGAGTAGATTATATTCAGTTTTCTATTTTTCATCTACCCTTCATTTCCTACTGAAAGTTATGATGTTTTTGGAGGTTGTCTGATCGTACTCAAATAGAAACGCGATTAGTTGACAAAAGAGAGGAAGAAATGCAGTACTCATTAATAAGACTTTTCGATATCGGTGTTCGATATTATGTTTCTGATTTTCTTAGATGAGGCTTGATAATTGGGATTTTTTGGATTCTTCGGACTACTGTTCTTATCTTGGGTGTTGTTTTCCAAGGTTTTGAGCGATGTAATGTTTGACCTTCTTCAGGTTTATGTTGTCCAATATCTTTCTGTCGAACTTCTTCAGGTTTATGTTGTCCAGAATCTTTCTGTCGAACTCGAGAATATGCACGGAATTTCGATGGACTATATATTTTTATTTTCATACTATTCATTTTTTAAATGGCTATAATCGGAAATTATTTACCTGAAAAACACCAATTTGCTTTCCTCCTCCTCCTCCTCCTCCTCCTCATCATCATCATCATCATCATCATCATCATCATCATCATCATCATGCAGTCCGTCAGCCGTGACGGTGGCTAGTCGGGACCTCAGTACTTTATCCTTCGGTACAGTACTTTCTACCTTGACTCCTAACTTGCTTGACCAGTTTAGGTGTAGTATCTGTTGCGCATCAGATAAACACCCAGTGAACCTCCAATGCTCATTTGCTTTGATAACGCATAGACGAACAGGAAATAATTCAGCAGAATATTTAAGCGATTAAAATACAACTTAAAACTTAAATCTATCGATGACATTAAAGATGAAAATTACAATATTCTTTCCCATATTTTATTTAAAAAGAAAGACACAAAAGTTCTAATGATAGAAATTTTATCTTTGCACAATTAATCTATATCATAACAGAGTGTTTTTGTATACTAACATGTTACCATTTACCAAGGCCAAGAAGCCACTCGATAGTGAGGGCTAATGAGTTTGTGAGGCAAAATCTTAACGATTAGTAAAGTTGATTGAAATTGGAAATAATGTTATTATTTAAAAGGATGATTTAAAAATAATTTTAAACATTAGACTTGAAAACAACCATATTATAGTCTTCTGGTAAGCAGCCTCGTAGTATCGTGTTCCGCAGATGAGTAGTTCTTGGATAGGCATTTTGCACCTCGTAGCTCTGCTTAGTTTTAGATACACAGAGGAAGAAATTAAAATTATTTACAATTGTTTTAGCTAGAAGAATCTTTGTAAATGTTTTACAGGGAGGTAAAAAGATAAGAATTTAGTCAAGCACCTAACATAAAAATAACCATAGAGAAGAGAAGGACAAGCAACGGCTTTTTCTGTGAGAAAGACACCGTAGGAAGAGAAGAGGACACGCCTCACAAGATTTTATACGTTTCAACGCAGGAAGTGTGCTATGAGAGGTATGTACCTAGATGTGGCAACAGTATTCTATCTTAAGAGACATTTGACTCTTATAAAAGTAGAGGATTGCGTCAGAAAGACTTGAGCCGTAGAATGATGCAACCACTTTTCCGGTAACCTTAGCGACAGAATCGGTGTAAGTCTTCCATTAACAGCATCTGTTAATCTTCGAATTTAGCATGAAGCATTCTTGACACACCGGATGTGCAACAAGGACATAAACTTGTTAAGACCACCACCACAACCACCACCACCACCACCACCAGCACTACTACTACTACTACTACTACTACTACTACTACTATTGATAATACTAATACTGATAATACCGATAATAATAAGAATAAACTGGCGCCACACAAGGAGGGTCAAGGAGGATGGAAAGACTGACGAGAGAATGCACTAGCCAAACCTCCGCTGGATGAGTGCAAAAAGGACTGGGGTCTTGGGGATTGCTTATTACCACTCAAATTCCAGTGAAGACTAGTGGTTTCTGCCAACGAGAAATCAATAGTAAGCGGCTGTTGCGATGGCTTAAATTCTTTTGCAAAGGTTATCAAAGAAGGTGAAGAGTACTGGAAATCTGGGGAGACTTGTTGTCACTCAGACTTCAGAGAACATCACAAGTTGTTCTCAATGAGAACTCTTTGATGATAGCTTGTGTGATTACTCCTAGTGAGTAAGTAATAATTATATTAAATCCAATACAAAATGTATAGACTCCAAAATTATTTGTCAAAATTGCACTAAATTCGACATCAATCATCACTAGTATACGTGATGTGGCATAAAAGAGGAATACATTGTTATTTTCCTACATGGTGACCCCAGAAAAACGGGTCCCAACTCTAATCAGGCACCGTTTCTTAGTGTTTTGTTCGAATGAAATGAAACTTTGGTCATAACTAGTTTATTATATCCAAAACATCACATCAAACACTAGGGTCTTTGGCCTTTTTTTCTCCGTTCTACAGCATATGTTCTAGATATACTTTCTATGTTTTTTTTTGGGGGGGGGTCACCCTGTATTACTACTACAACTACTACCACTTCTATTGTGTAACATCCTTTGTATGTATAAAAATTCTGAACGTTCTAATATAAAAAAAGAATACTACAATCTGACCAGACAAAAGTCCTAAAGACACCACATTTGCTTGAAACCACAGCGAATGGCTAAAAAAGTCTAAGAGGATAGAAAGATTGAAGATGAAAAATAGCAATGTAGATACAAACAAAGGGAGCGTGCAAAAAAAAAAAAAATTTTTTAATCCGGAGGAGGTTTTTTGATTGTCACCTTACTTCAGAAGCTATCGGCTATTATCGATGAGAAGTAATTGAGGAAAGGTAAACGGCTGGTACGAGAATCGTAATAGTAATTAGAGAAATCTGGGGAGGCTTGTTGTATTTCAAATTCCAGATAGCAACACCTGTTTTTATCACTGAGCTATTATGCATAAATATACCTGTGAGAATTCGTAGTGAGAAATAACAAACACTTAATAACTAGCGGGCAAAAATTTTCAGTAAAATTAACATGAAGCACTCAAAACATAGCGTTATATGTGGGTCAAAAGTATTCTACCACGCAATATTATTACTACAATTAGTAGTAATTATTATAGTAATAATTATAGTAGTAATAGTAGTAGTAAGCAAAAAAGTAATTTGGTCGACTACAGTCAGAAGTAACATAAAAGACAACCTTTTGCATTTATTACTATACATAAATGAAGGGAAAGGCGCCACTCCTTTTCCAGGATTACACCACTTACCCTTTGACCCGAAACTTGATAATCCTGTGTATTAAGCAAGGAGGCACCAAATACAATTTTTAAAAACATTAGTGTGACTCAAAAGGATTGAACTCTGATCTACTGATCCATTAATTAAAAATTGTACCTATTATGCCAAACTGGCGAGTCCGTTTGAACCAAAATCACAGGATGCTCTTAGCATCGCCCGCAACATCATTCTAATGCTTTACTGCAACCTATGGATGAAACAAATACTTGTAAAAATTTTTAGGTCTGAACTTGCAATTATATATTTCTTTAATCTGTTTATTTACAGTTACATTATTTACGTACTGTCATTAAAATTTCTTGATGAATAAATGATAATTTTAAAGAAACACAAGGTCCCGTAGCGTAGTGGGTAAAGTATTTGGTAAATTTAGCTGTAAATTACATTCTTCTGAAGGTTCGATCCTAAGTGCAGGTGACACTCAAAAATACAGTTGTGAATTACTTGGGACTTCTCCAACTCATGGTTGACAGAATGAAAGCATGCTATCCATATTAATTAAATAAAAGATTCAATTTCCCGAGTTTGACAGAAAGATTCCTGAGTTCAACAAATATACCTGAAGAAGAAGGTCGAAGTTTACAACAGCCGAAACGTAGTGAAGATAACACTTGAGATGAGTACAGTAGTCAGAAAAAAATCCAAATAATGCAAACTATGAAAACTGTTTTGCAATATTAGTATTTTAATCTTTTATTGTATGTTAATTCACATCAATTCACTTGTTTTATTCGTTGGGCTGCGGTATGGTACTGTTCAGTCCTAGGTTGTCCACCCTCCTTGGCTTTATCTTCTCTCTTTGAGAAGATATTAGTTTATTGTTAATCGCCTGGGTCACTTCTACCGTGAAATGCCGACTGAGTTGCTCTAGCATTTTACTTTTTAGCCGAGACTGTACTTAGTGCGATGGGTTTTGAAAACCTCGCCTGAAACTGTTTCTATTTACCTTCCAGTGAGAAGTTTAGACGTTTGTAAATTACATCCTGAAATAAGAGGTGGAGGAGACGATCACACCTTTTTCTAACTAATAAGAAAGTAATTTCTAATTTGAGACATTTGACTCAACTAGTCATCTGTCATGAATCGTTAGGAAAATAAATGTGACAAGTAAGATTTTTTTTTATTAAAAGCTCTTATCTATTTGATGCTTCCAATTTATTGCTAATCGCCGGTAGCATACTTTCTTGACGAATACAGATGGGTCTGTTCGCACATTTTTGTAGGGTAGAATGCACTACTTCTAATGCGCTAGTTTTTCAATCCTAACTAACCCCGTAATCTTGTGTCTCATCTCAGACAGATGAGAAAAATAAAACTGATTAAATATTAGATTCTAAAATAGTCACACAAAAATGAAACTGTTAAAATATTAAACAAAATAAACCGCATGTTATGAAATATTTTTAAATGGAACAAGCTAGGAATTAATTACATGTAGCTATCGCTGGTTGAAAAATAACTCAATAATTTTCTTAACGAAGACATGGGATATTTTTGCCTAGGAGAACAAAACCAAACAAAAATATCGCAGATGATTGAAAGAAACTAATGTTCATAAAATCATCTTAAATTTAATGACTATTTTATTTTTGCCATGACTTTAATCGCACCATTTAAACCAAAAAGTAATATTCTAACGTAAAAAGCCGACATTTTCTTTTGCAAGTTTTATGAAGCCAAACTATTCGTTGTACTTAGTCCGTCATTATTTTAAGCTTTTCCCTTGCATTTGCAGAAAACAAATTAAAATGATGCTTTCTCACGTAGTGTGCTCATTGCGTTTGTTACAGATCAGTTTCCAAAGTTCAAGCTCTGTGTTACTGAATTAGTCATTACTAGGGCTGTGACAACAGAATATTATTTTTATTCTTTTGACTTTCAAGTATATATCCGACACAGTAAGACACAGTCAATCAATCGAAAACCACATCAGTCTATATAAAAACATATAAGATATTAACTGATATATACTCAAAAATCAAAACAATAAAAAATACGCTGTTGTCACAGCCCTAGTCATTGCTTAAGTCATTTCTATCGGACTCCCTTTACTACCAGTAAAACACAAACAGGAAACTGACACAAGGAAGATGTTACAAGAATATATATGAGAGACGATAAACAGCTCTAGAATAAAACGATTTCATTGTTTACAGGTAACGAAAAAATATCTTCTTACAATTCGACATCACACCTTTTTAGCTATCAAACTTTGTAGAACTTTTCGAAATTATTTATTTATTTATTTACGGACTGTTATCCTCATCTTCATAGTTGTTGTTTCTATTAACTTGCCTCTCCACGAGGGTAGAGTTAGGCATAATGTCGGTCTATTCATGTGGGAAACATCCAGCTCCCCAAAAGAGGCACTCAGGACAGGAACAAAAATAAAAATTGTCTCAGTCATGAAGGATTTTTCCTTCACTGATCGAGGGCAGAAAAGTTTAAGTGTAGCATCAGAACAGATACTACACTCTGATGTTGTTTATATAGTTTATGGTTTGTAAAAATTACAATTTATGTTAAACAAATATGCAAAAATTACAAACAAGAAACTTAAGCATGAAGCTCTTAAGAAAATTGGGGAGAGGGGATAGGGTCTTTCTAGTAGGTCTATAAAAATTTGAAGATTACTCTTGGCTGGCACCATTCACCAGCATACCGCATTCACACCGTAAAGTTAAACCTACTTAAAGTATCGCAAGCGTTTTTTTGAAAATTAGTTACGTGTGTTTTTAAATCATTGATAAATACAAAAGGAGAAAAAAGTTCATTGGAAAAAAAAGGCTTGGAATTAAATGATGAAATAAGTTTGTGATGAGGAGTGGGAAAAGCTGAGAAAGACCCCCAAAAGAAAAGATTAAACCGAATAAAATGCCTATTGGGGCGTGTTTGTATGGTCCCTTTCCAACCCTAATCTAAGTATTATATCGCCCACTGTTTTCCGGGAACCGAAAACTAGCAGGATAGTCTCTTGTTGGGATTGGGGTGATGTCCTAGAGGATTCGGAGAGAAAATACTAGGGAGGGAAAACAAGGGTGGAACGTTACCTCCGAGTGGGGGAAGACTGGGAGCAAAGGAAAGGGATGCATGGGTTGGGTAATCTCGGATATTCTTTAGTACCAAAAAACAAAGCAGAAACAGGATCTCATTTGTACCACCAGCCAAAAGTTTTTTTTTAAAGGATTATGCTATTCTATGGGATGGGTTCCGAAGTACCCAGGACCGCGCGTGCCATGTTGTACGGCGGGAACACCAATTCAAACCTGACTCTTCGACGGATGCATAAACTAGTGTTATGCACCCACTTCTTATTAACCTCTACTCGAGGCAACCTTATCGAATCGCATCTGATTTTCACTTAATGTAAATGTTTAAAATAAACAATCAGATCATGAGCTGGAATAAATGTCCCCTCGTAGACCTCTTAGAGGCGGATGATCCATGTCACCATTCTCGCTACTGCTAGAATAGCTAGAAAAAACATTTTTTCTTCCCGGAAAGCGATGGACCAATGTTGTCTATAACGTATATGGCCTCAAGGAAAAGCAGGTGCTCGGCATCGATGCGAGCCGTCAAACCTTTGACATGCTTCATAAGTTCCTGAAGTCGGCTGCAATAGAAAAAGGCATACTCGGCAGTTTAAATTTCATAGTCATTGCAGCACGGATACTAGAGAGCGATGCTTTTGTCTTTTTGTGAAGTTTGGCAAACAGGGGCACTTCGTTCCGAACCACAAAGTCCCATCTTGGCGCCCAATTTCACTGTGAGCGGATCTCCTGCTCTGAATATCCCAACCGCTCCCGAAGGGGATACAAAGCGGTACCCTCCACTAGTTCCCGATAAAGTTTCTTCCTCGGCTGTGAGAGGACAGGGGCACAGCTCAACGCACGGCTCGGAATTCAGCAAAGAACTTTGTATTCGTCCCTCGGCCTATGACGGTCTTCGACCGAGGGGCTGGGTTTAAGGTTGGGAAAAGTACTTCCAACAAAGACCCACTAAACATTCTAGCAAACGACATAGGAAAGCCAACCTCTCGGCATGTTTGAGATCAGTTAGTCCAGGCCTCTCTCGATCGGACTTTGAGTACAGATCTCCCTGCAAACATAGTGTTTTCCCCTCTCCCACAGAAGCGAGGGTAAGAGTTCTGTAAAAGCTTGGGGTCGTTTTACAGTCAGCAGAAAGCCGGACAATAAGAAAAGGATAAGTAAGTGGCGCTCGACCCTTCAAGGACA
The DNA here is from genome assembly GCF_053919585.1 of Euprymna scolopes. Classification (NCBI taxonomy): domain Eukaryota; kingdom Metazoa; phylum Mollusca; class Cephalopoda; order Sepiida; family Sepiolidae; genus Euprymna; species Euprymna scolopes. Next base: position 50,399,937 of record NC_136503.1, on the reverse strand, counting down.
ATCTTTTTCAAATCCAAGTCTCCACCGACAATTTGACCTTTGTTTCATCTCTGCCTCCTCAATGTATTGCATGCACTTGGTTAAGTGCAGGTCTCTGTATTCTTGGGGGACAGTTGTTTTTCTGCGGTCTTCCCCCACAAAAAAACCCTCTTTTTGGTGTGGGTACCGCCTCTGTAAGTTTTTTGACGAGGCCTCTTTTTTTTTTTTTTTTTACACAGTTATCACCACTTATCAAGGCCCGGAAGCCACTCAGGGATAAGGGTTATTGCAAGTACATTAAGTTAGTGAGGAAATTTGCTGAAGTGTTTACTTAAGGGGGCGGTTCATTAGGAATTTGTTAACATTGGACTTGAAGACATCCAAGTTGTAGTCCGGAGGGAAGCAGGCAGACGGAACAGAGTTCCACAGGCGTGCAGTTCTAAGAAAGAAGCTTTGTTCATGGAATCCGCGTTTTGATTTAGGTACATATATAGATCAGAGTCCGTTTGTGCTACTTTTGTGGGAAGGTTGCTTTTTTGGGGAGCATTCTCCTTTCCACTGTTTTTGGGGGCCAACTCTTCTGGGTCGATGTTTCTTCCGAGAACATCTCCCTTTTTGGGGCGTCGTCCTCTTGAGGAGCATTGGACCCTTTATTGTCCTTGGCGGGTATCTGCCCCTTCCGGGTTGGTGAGACCAGGTGACATGCCCCATCGTTCTCTTGATTTGTCCCATTTATTGTCCTTTGGGGCTACTGCTCTTTCTATTTTGTTGTCTGAGCGGGATACCCCGTCAAACATAAATTTTGCTCCCCTTTGAGGAAAGTCTTCGTCATGGTTAGCTGCTGGTACATTTCCCCCTTTTGACGCCTTGTCCGGGTGGTATCTTCTATGGTGGGTTGATGTTTGTTCTCCTCCTTTTGGAGGGTCGTCCTCTGGGGGAGCAGCTATTTCTGCGGTGGCCCGATGTCTGGGGGTATCCTTAGTGGTGGCCCCCAGGCTGGAGGTGTACTTTTGATTCTGTCTCTTGGTGGTAGAGATTTCTGTTTCCAGTTCCATATTTGACGAAAGTCGCCAAAACATGTGACGTGGAGACGGCGGCCGTAATGGGGAATCGATCTTGGCGTCAAAATTGGAGTGGCACCAAAAGCGGCAATAGGGGGCGAAAGAACTGTGAGAAAGAATGGGGAGTTAAATGAAGAGAAGAGAGAAAGTGTGTCCGATACTCTCTTACAGGAAGGTCGTGGTTATCAGCTTTTATTCCCCTTGCCGAGGGGGGGGAGAACAGAGAAAAACAGACTAAGTTGGGCTGCCGACAGGACGTTAGCTTAACAAAAGAGAAAGATTTTGTCGGAGTATTTCGGGCACGACAATGTGTTACCGAAACAGCTCGGAGGATAGCTGTCTTGTGTGAAGAAAAAAAAGATGTAGGAACAGATACTACACTGTGAGCTTTTGCCTGAAATTTACAATTTAAGTTATAACACAATAAAGGGAAAATGACATACAAGGAACTTAGGCATGAAATCCATAAAGAAATTTCGGGAAGAGTGGGTGAAGGGCCTTTTAAAAGATCTATAAAACTTTGAATAATACACCATTCACCATAATGCCGCATTCACACCGTGGAGTTAACCATACTTAATAAATTCCCCAAACATTTTTATAAAATTATGTAAATGCATGCGTGTGTGTGTGTGTTTGTGTGTGTGTGTGTGTGTGTGTGTGTGTGTGTGTGTGTGTGTGTATAATATTTTCACTGTGATCTTAGCACAAAGGCCCAAAAAAAAAGTAGTTTCATCATATTTCAGCCAACTCATCGTCTGGCCTTTTTCAGATTAACCACGTCGGGATAGGAATGCTGAATCTCGTAACTGTATCCTAGTAATTAGAGATTGAACGCCTCTATCCACTGTACCTTCTGCGGCCCACTGGATAGAGACGTTGATTATATACGGTTCCAGATGAGAATTGTCTGAAGATAGCGTTTTCAATCCTATCCAAAGCAGGCCAGAGGTTTAGTTGGTAAAAACGTGGCAAGACAAGAACAACTATAGAGAGAAATAATTACTGGGGATACAGTTACAGCATTTCTATCCCGTCATGGTTAATCACCTGAAGAAGGCCAGAGAGTGAGTTGATCGAAACGTTGTGCAACAACAACAACAACTACGAAGATGAGGATAACAGTCCGCAAATAAATAAATAAATTACTCATTTCAAAGGATTGCAATAATTAGTTTTTTCGTGATTACAGTAAAATTTGAGGAGATATACTCTGACATATCTAATGATGGAATGTGACTCTCATAGAGGGTTCGTACTAATCTATACTATTAATAAAATTCTAAATGTTTATATATATATATATATATATATATATATATATATATATATATATATGGGATGACCACTCCGTCGTATCAGTTAATATAAAAACGAAATGTAAGAAGCCACCAGACGTACCCCTCCATCGTACTGTATACCGATACTCTATGGCTGACTGGGATAGCTTCCGTACATTCATATCTTATTTACCTCTGCACTCCATGTTTAAAAAGGAAGTGTCCTCTATAGTATCAGATCTGACCGAATGGTTAATTGTAGGCATAGACCAATTCATACAATCTAAAAAATTCCAACAAAAACCTAACAGCCAGCCATGGTTCTCCCCAGAATGTGCTGCTGCTATCGCGCACAGAAATCACTTTTTTCCATAGCTACCAACGTAATAGATGCACTGAGACTAAAGCTGCTTTCAGTTGTGCCAGCAACCACTGTAAAAGAGTAATAAAAAATGCAAGAGAGCTATATGCCCAGTCTGTTAAATCCAAGGTAGCTGATCAACGGCTTGGATCCCACCAGTTTTGGCAAATAACAAATAGGATCCTGAACAGAAGTGTGCGTTCTATCCCAACCATTATCAATGGACCAGAGGTCATCTCGTCAGCGTCAGACAAGGCCAAACTATTTGCCAAGAACTTTGCAGCTAATTCTACACTATGCGACGAAGGCCATCAACTTCCCATTTCCTCCTATAACACAGAACAAGCTAGAGAAACATGCAAATATCCGTGCATGAGGTCGCCAAGCTAATAAAGAACCTAGATTCCAGTATAGCAACTGGCCCTGATGGCATCCCAATTATAGTGTTAAAAAAAGCTTCAACCAGAACTTGCTCCCATACTTACGAAACTATTTAAGCGCTGCGTTAAGGAGAAGTGCTTTCCGACTCCCTGGAAGATCTCATCAGTTTGCCCTGTATTTAAGAATTCAGGTGATAAGTCATCTCCCTCTCAGTACAGACAATTAAGTCTCCTGTGTGTTATGAGTAAGTTGCTGGAATCCATATTAAATAGAGAAATAGTCAAACACCTCAGCATGGATAACCTTCTTAGTGACACACTATATGGTTTCCGTTCTGCAAGATCTACCGCAGATGTGCTGACGGTAATATCCCACAGGATTAGTGAATCACTTGACAAAGGCTTCCTTTCTAGAGCAATTGCTCTTGACATATCAAAGGACTTCGACAAGGTACGGCATAAGGGTCTACTTCACAAGATTTCCAGCTACGGTATAACTGGAAATGTTTTCTCAATCATTAAATCATTTCTCTCCGATAGGCTCATAAGAGTAGTGGTAGATGGACAAAAATCGGAGGCCTGCAATATAAATGCTGGAGTCCCTCAGGGGTCAATCCTGGGCCCAACTCTCTTCCTGATCTACATCAATGACCTCCCTAAACACATACTTAAATCATTCGTTGACATCTATGCTGATGACACGACCATCTACGGCAACACATCAAAGGCTGTAAATGACAAAATTCTCTCTGATTCTCTCTCCTCTGATCTCGAGCGCGTGGTTCAGTGGGGGAAGACGTGGCTGGTTACCTTTAATGCATCTAAAACCAAACTCCTATCCTTACATCATCAACGCTCTGATCCCCAGCTGGCATCAATTGTGATGGATGGCTCTCGTCTGGGTGAGGCCCCATGTTTTGACGAGCTTCTGGGTTTGACCTTTACTCCTGATCTGAAATGGAACACGTACATCATGTATGTTGCCAAGGTCGCTGGAAAGATGGTGGGATCCTTCTACCACTCCAGAAGATATATCACTACTGATGCAATTCTCTATCTATATAAAAGCCAAGTACGTCCAAGGATGGAATACTGTTTCCATATCTGGACAGGAGCTGCAAAAAGAAGCCTATCCTGCCTTGACAGAGTACAAAATAGACTTCGTGGCTTAGTGGGGGATGCCCTTTTCTCTACCCTGAAAGCTCTCTCCCACAGAAGAGACGTTGCGAGCCTTTCTTTGTTTTATCGTTATTTCCATGGCAGGTGCTCGTCTGAACTCCAATCTCTGGTCCCCCCTCGCCAATCTTTCACGAAAAACACCCGTCTTGCTGAATCCACTGTGAAAAATTTCCCCCACTCTATATCTGTGTCTAAATCAAAACGCGGATTCCATGAACAAAGCTTCTTTCTTAGAACTGCACGCCTGTGGAACTCTGTTCCGTCTACCTGCTTCCCTCCGGACTACAACTTGTATGTCTTCAAGTCCAATGTTAACAAATTCCTAATGAACCGCCCCCTTAATTAAACACTTCATCAAATCTCCACACTAACGTAATGTACTTGCAATAACCCTTATCCCTGAGTGGCTTCCGGGCCTTGGTAAGTGGTGATCACTTTGTAAAATATATATATATATATATATATATATATATATATATATATATATATATATATATATATATATATATATATATATATATATATACCGAAATAAGGGCTTTGGGGGCGTTTCGTGAAATCGCTAAAAAAGTTACCTGCCTATGTCAAGAGAATTTAGCACTGTCTGTATACAGTCGCGGTAACATCTTTTCTGCATACGGACAGAACTAGTGGCGCAATAGATAACGCGTCTTACTGCGGATCAGAAGATTCCAAGTTCGAACCTTGGCAAGTTTGTATTGATTTTAACCATCATTTTATCCAAGGTTTACTCATTATCCTTACTCTTAGTTAGGTTATTTTTGTTTTTTCAGTGATTTTGTTTTGTGCATATGGGAATTTCCCATACTCCGAGTTCACAAGGTAAGCGTTGATGGTAAGACGATGTTGAGTGTATTTGATGTTGAGTGTATTCGATTTTGTGTTTGACTCGGCGTTGTGCATGCCAACGCGGCCCAGCCGCTAGTGAATAATAACGATGATCAATTAATGAAGACCAGAATGACCAATTCCTTTATTCTGGTAATAAGAGTTTTAAATTTGGATTGGATCATGACCTACCAAATCAATCTAGCCAGGACTAAATAATGCATGCTGCAGAATTACTGAGACACGAGCAACGCTTCGCAGAATGCAATATTAAACAAAATTATGTTTTTTAATTTTTTTTATATCTAACCTCTCTATTTTTATTTTTATTTTTTGTTCGTATAATATAATATTGATGATGTATGTGTGGTTGAGTAGAATGTATTTACCTTTTTATTTATTTAATCGATACATTTGATCAGCTGTGTTTCCGGTTTTGTTGGAAACAGCTTCGATAAAACCCAAATATTAAATTTATAATAAATAAATACTAACCTTAATCTAAACATTTGTTATTCAAAAATAAAAAGTAACGAGTTAAAACAATAAAAGAATATAAACACTCAGAATCAAAAGTAATCAACTAGACCGTTCTCAACTTGCAATAGGAACATCTTTTAATAGTTAATCTATTCTTGCGTCCCTGGTTGTTTAACCGTAAAAAACAAAGGTCTTGTTAAATTTATATTTAAAGGGCAGGAACTAGTAAAAGTATTTCCGGAAGCGACAGGCACTTATCCATGGTAAGGAGAGTATATTTTTTATATTCACGCATTTATTTTATATTTTAAATTTACCAATGATAATTGTAGAGAAATAAATTAATAGTTGATCTATTCTTGCATCCCTGGTTGTTTAACCGTAAAATAACAAAGGTCTTGTTAAATTTATATTTAAAGGACAGGAACTGGTAAAAGTTAATGTTAATGTTTTTATTTTACTTTAAAAATGCACTTTATTGTTGGATATTCTGTATTCAATTCTCGTTTAAATAATTTCATCTGGTAATTTAAACCTCCACGTGTTGTAGTGTCACCATCTTAATTTCTCCGCCTTGTAATTGAAAGATAATTTGAGTTGTGCGGATGAATATAGACACCGTTCGATATTTAGAATATGAATTTATTAAATAATTTATTTAATACCGCGGGGCTGCTTGCTTGTATCATGAATTAATATTACTTTATAGAAATATAGTCTAATGGCAGGTGATCAAATTTTTCTACTCTGGTAAAGAGGGGCTATCTTGTTTGCAGCAGACTTAGAAGTAGTTTCTATGTATTTATGGTATGTATTTGTATTTACTTGTTCTTCATATTTATTCCATGTATTTACTCGTGAGATAATAGAGTGATAAAGTTCAGTCAACTTTGTATTAATGTAATCTTACACGCTTACACACGCATTAACATAGAGACACCCTGGGCGCAACACGTTGTAGCAGAGTACGTGGCAAGGAACATAGGACAAGTAATAACTAAACTCCATTTTTTTGTAACAACGATATTTATTTCCGGGTACTTTCCCGAATAAACCGTAGTAGTGCCCCTTTTCTGACCTCTGTCTTCTCGAATGTCCTTGCGAACGTGCTTTCGAACGCGCTCTAGAACGTGCTCCTTTGTCTGTGCACACGTTCTTTTTTATAGTCTTTTCGGTTTTTTTTTTTATTCTAACATCATTTCGTACACGGCTCGGCTTTTGAATACAACTACAATGCACTGTTACATTAATAATGTTTTATTCGACTAATTTGCGTCCTTAATGTTCAGTTATGTCCACAATGCGCAGAGAAAGAAAGGAAGTGTTAAATAATTTACGTAGGTTTCCAGTGCTTGACGAACTTTTCTGATAATACCAATAAGCATCACCCGTTTACTCATCGAATTTCGACAAAGATGACTTGAATACAAATTGTATACAAAAGTATCAGCCTAAACCAATTTTGTGTTGCCGCTTATATGATGAGATGTGCGATTAATAATAAAAAAAGTGACGACAACCTGCGCTATTATCGCCTGGATTGATAGAGCACAAGGGACTTTCAATAGGATGAAGGATATCTGAATCTCATGGGGAATCGACAAAACCACAAAGAAGCGCGTTAATTCCTGCGTCAAATCAGTCCCGTTTGATGACCATGAGACATGGAAGATGAACGACAAAAGTTGCTGGAATTCATCAACACCAAGTGTTTGTGACTCACGTTAAACACTAACGAAAGTTTTGGCAAAATGTTGAGACGGTTGTCTTACATATAAATTTAGGTTTCGTGTAAGACTTTAGTGGTTTAATGAATACCAACGCAGACTCTTTAATCAATCTTAAGTAAGCATTTCTTAATATACAATCATTTATCTCTCGGCTCTTTTTTTAACTCTTTTCAAGCTGAACCCTTTTTTATATAGGATATTTGGCGATCACATGTATCACATTTATTGGAGCCACTGCTTGTTGCCTATGTCATAACTTCATAGGAAATGGACGGTGTCAGCTAATTTGGTAACTCCGAATATTTGATTTCTTGTTTGCTTCATTTCAATATTTTCTTTAAATATAATAAATACGAATATTCGTAAATTGATTTTTTTAAATAAACATATTTATTTTTTTAAATAAACATATTTATTTTATAAATTATTGAGAAACATTCATGATATTTATATTTAATATTGGTTATTAACAAAAATATATAAATACACACATTTTTTGGAAAGTATGTATAAAATATTCATAAAGTAATGCATATCTATTTTTAAAAATCCATATTAATTACCAATCAGTTCTGGAGCTTGATGATTAAATTCTTACTATATGCGAATATAACTCCCAATAACGTCAAATAATTTAATAAGCCTTCAACCCAATCATGGCTGGCGGAACGAGAACAATCTACCCATGTGGATTAAATAACTGTTGGAAATTCCGTAAATGTTCCAGATCTCTACTAACGTCACTAGATCAAATATTAAATAAAAGTGCTGAGATATTGTAAAATGAAAAAGGATACGTTTTCTTTCTTGAGATGCAATTCATGCAAATGGCTTCAACAGATGAAAACGTACTGACAATCAACTACGAAAGATGGCAACCACAAAAAAAATCTTCTGTCTTTTCCATTAATGAAACATTAAAAAAAATAAAATAAATTGTAACAGCAATAAAAAATTCATTTCTTCAAACGTCAAAATGAATTATTGTAAAATACTGCATGAAATATTTTCTATTTGCGTTATAATTATTATCATATCTTTTTCTCGGAGAACATCACAATTCATTTTCTTTTCTTTTTTTTTTCATTCAACAATTTTTCATTTTTTTTTTTAAATAATATTTTGGTTCGAAATTCATAGAGAAGAATAATGTGATGCGTACAATTTAAAATTTGTTTAACTTCAAATTGTGCTTTTCATCAATTTATAGTTAACAGCATTTGCTCTAAAAGCTTTTGGAAATTTTAATTTTTTGATATATTAAATAATTTAAGTAATATGATACATAAATGATTAATTTCGCAAGACAGAACAATAGTAAAACATGATGTTTTGTAAGAATGTTTATCTTATTTATTGTATTCTTAAACAGAATTGATCTCCTTTTTGTTTTAATACCCAGAGAAAGCTCTTTAGTATTGCACATAAAGGTTACCATTCTTCATGGTAGTAGTAGGGTGAGAAGAAAGTTCTTCGGAATTTTAAATTTCGATTTCAAATGATGTTTTTCCCATAAGTTTTCGTAATAATACCTTTACTAGCAGGGGCAGTGGAAATCCCACATAATTTCTTTCAAATAATGGACGATTCGAACGGCCGTATTACTTGTGATGATTAGGACTATGACAAAAGAATATTCTTTTTATTATTTGACTTTAGAGTATATATCATCTTATATGTTTTTAGACAGACTGATGTGGTTCTCGATGGATTAACTGTGCCTTACTGTGTCGGGTATATACTCGAGAGTCAAAACAATGATAAGAATATTCTCTTGTCATAATCCTAGTGATAATATTATCATGAAAAATGGCAATCGTGCTGTGCGCTCAGTAGTGGTTCCTGAGCCAAACGCTTCGTTGATATCGCGAGCTGTTTCAGCAGATTTTCGGCCCAGCTCGTATTGAAATCAGAAACTGTATTGGGAAGTAGTAGAGAGTACCACTTAGAATCTGCTGTAATAGCTGTTGAGGTGATCGCAGGAGGAGATCTGCACTCAATTACTTTGGGCGCCAGGACAAGTTTATCTCAACAACTCTGTATATTCTCTAACCTGGTGACTTGACGGGTACAATTAATAATACCTTTACTAGCAGGGCCAGTGGAAATCCCACAGGGGACTGATTCATATGTAATATATTGATGTTGGAATTCTGTAGACACTTAGGGTAAATGGAGACGCTCTGGTATTATTTGAGCTATTTTGTTAAAACTGCATAAGTATGTATCCAAGCTAACAGGGACGCCCGGCGTAACCAGGTCGTAAATACGCTTAAATATGATATTGAAATTCTTGCGGATTTCGTATATATTATTAGAGAGCTAATGTTCTATCAATTTTTATATATCATAAAATTTGCGATTTCAAATATATATATATATATATATATATATATATATATATATATATATATATATATATATATATATATATGATGAAAATAATGGAAATAGTATATTATTATTTATTAAAAAAATTGATTACTAAGGTACCATCAGCTTAAATCGAAACTGAAACCAACACTGATGAAGAATTCTTGATAAAATTATTTTAAAAAAATAGATTATTGGAGTGCTGTTGGCTATAATCGAAAACGAAAACTTATGAGGAATTCTTGGTAAAAAATTTTATTAAAAAAAAAAATAGATGACTTAAGTGACATCAGCTATAATCGAAACCAAAACCAAAATTATGAAGAATTTTTAGTAAAATTATTTATTACAAGAAATGGAAGTACATAACAATTAAACGACCCGGATGTAAGCTTGACACAGAAAATAATACACATGCTATCGTATTAATATATAGATGTTTCATTTTAAAGTGCCTGTTTCGCTCTATGTATTCGTTTAAATTACAATAGTTTTAAAACGACTGTCTTCTTTTCCGAACGTTGAATACAAGATGGTGAAAAGGCAAACTTACCTTTCTTATTACTCTCAGGATCACCAGACTTTGATGCAGATGAAAAAGCTAAGTCGATTCTTCTTCTTAATCCTCACAACGTGGACAAAAGGGATCACCCCTTAAGCCATCATTGCATAATTTGTCTAGGGCAGTGCGTACCCGTCAAGTTACCAGGTTAGAGAATATACAGAGTTGTTGAGATAAACCTGTCCTGGCGCCCAATATAATTGAGTGCAGATCTCCTCCTGCGATCACCTCAACAGCTATTACAGCAGATTCTAAGTGGTACTCTCTACTACTTCCCAATACAGTTTCTGATTTCAATTCGAGCTGGGCCGAAAATCTGCTGAAACAGCTCGCGATATCAACGAAGCGTTTGGCTCAGGAACCACTACTGAGCGCACAGCACGATTGCCATTTTTCATGATAATATTATCACTAGGATTATGACAAGAGAATATTCTTATCATTGTTTTGACTCTCGAGTATATATCCGACACAGTAAGGCACAGTTAATCCATCGAGAACCACATCAGTCTGTCTAAAAACATATAAGATGATATATACTCTAAAGTCAAATAATAAAAAGAATATTCTTTTGTCATAGTCCTAATCATCACAAGTAATACGGCCGTTCGAATCGTCCATTATTTGAAAGAAATTATCAATTTACTAGATGTTATGTGTAAGTAGAAAACGTTTGAAAAAGTAATTGATTTTAAAAATTGATATTCTGTCTCTTTTATCTTACTCTTTCTTTAATTCTTTCTCTCTCTCTCTTTCTGTCTATATATATATATATATATATATATATATATATATATATATATATATATATAATTTATAGTCTTTTATATTTAATTTTCATCCAGAAAAATATAATTTTTCAAAACAAAAAATATTATTTGAACAAAGAATACAATTCTAAATAATTTCCTTAACCCATTGCGTTACTCCTTTTTTGGTTGGAATTGCCTTATATAAAAATATTACCTGACAAAAATATTTTGGCAGACTTGATACTACAGGATTAAATAATCTGTGATCCTCTTTACCTCAATATTCATACTCGAAAACGGCTCGGCAGATTTTTATGAAATTTCTCGCAAAGGTACCTTATGTACCAGGTAGTGTTTTCAGATGGGCTTTGTATTAGAATATCTTCGATGAGTATCGATACTCGATAACTGGAATAATTCAATGAAGACGGAACATGCGATTTTCACCAAAATTAACACCTTACACAACATAACTTCACAAATATATTTGAGAAGTTTTATTATCATACAAGGCGGATGCCTGACATATAAAATCAACAGTAGGTTTTTTGATATGACAGGGACGCGTTCGAAATAAATATTTGAAGCATGATACTTGACAATTTCATTTTAACCTTGAATTCAAGCCGTTATTACCACACAAGCAGGCATATAAAATTAACAGTGTCATGTAATCGTCGGGCAACGCAATGTAGCAAGCATTCATTCAGTTATCTATCTGCTATCTGCTAGAGTTTGCTATCTGCTAGAGTTTGGAACTCTCTTCCGAGATTTTGCTTTCCCAACTGTACTGACACGCAGAAGTTCAAGTATAATGTGAACAAACATCTTGCTGCTCATCTCCCTACATAATATCCCTGCAACGTATGTCCCAAATAGTAGCCCCCTATATCAAAGTGGCACTGTGCCTTGTTTGGGGTGAAAATGGAATTTAAAATATAACACAATCTTACTATGACATTAAAAAAAAACGCAAAATTCAAAAAAATCTTTATTCATGAAAAAGAATGTCCTTTAAATATTGCCCATTTTCATTTTCGCATATTTTTGCTCTTCCAAAAAACATTATTATTATGATTGCGATTTATGTCCTTCCTGATCTTTCCTTCAATTCTTGCAGGGTTTGGAGTTTGGATACATAGATTCTTTCCTTAGACAAGAAAAAGTCAGAGCTAGTCAAGTCTGGGGAACGTGGTGGCCATTTGACATTCCCAACTCCTACATAGGTAAAAATGCACTTTCGTAAATAATTGAATTCATTTATATCGCAAAAACAAAAACAAATAACATCTATATGAATATATATATATATTTGGGGTGTTTGTGTATTGATATTCATATTAAGAACCTTTTTTCTAGTGAATCGTAGACGATGAAACATGTGTCAATTAATAACTATATATATATATATATATATATATATATATATATATATATATATATATATATATATATATATATATATATATTCCAGATAGAAATATATCCAAAAATTAAGAATAATTGAATTTCAACACGGGTCATTGGTGTTGCTCAATCATAGAGGGCAAATTTATACTTCTTTAAATTCGTTTTTCTTTTGTGTATATTGATATTCATATTAAAAACCCTCTTTTATATTTATTTTAAAAGAAAATACAAGTTTCTTATATATGGGTTGTCGAATTGAATTCACTAGCAAAAGATCTAGCTAATTTGCATATTCTGTAAAACATTCATTTTAATTATATCCCTATTAATTTTGTCGGTTTTCTAGCCTTTTCTGATGATCATCTTTAGTTAACTTTTACGTGCAATTATACCCAGACAGATATTCTACATGATTTATACTTGCATAATATTTGCGTAGAAAGTTTACAGTAAACACAAATTGTTTCCATATATATTTATGTATGCGTATATATTTTTGTTTAATCTATCTATTATATCTATAAAAGTGAACGTTTCTGTGCGTCTGTGTGTGCGTCTTTGTGCGTGTGTTTATACATTTCCCTACGCAATGATTCTGTCTATTTTTAGTCTACAGACTCGAAATTTGATATACAAGGTACTGAGATATTTGTGATTGGTTTACAGTCAGGAATTTGGCTGTTAAGGGGTCAAAGTTCAACGATTTGACCTTTGGGAACTCTACCAAAATCCTCTGTCAATTTTGGGTATAAATACCTGAAATATTAGATATAGGTTCCTTGGATATGGATCTAACTTAATACCTCAATTTGAGCCCAAAACAGTAAATGTTAAGTGGTCATAATAAATTTTTAAAAAAATTTACCGCTTTCTTTTTTTTTTTTTTTTTTGCTCAACATAAACCTCCAAACACCCGGTTAAAGCCGGGTTGAAATGCTATATATATATATATATATATATATATATATATATATATATATATATATATATATATATATATATATATATATATATATATGCTGTGAAGCAAAATTAAAGTTCTAAGGATTTTAACTTTGCTTCACGCCAGTCATGGCCTATTTTCTCTCCTCAAAATTTGAAAATTATCTTGAACTTTTTTTTAATTTTTGTATTTTAATTCTTCTTGTCTGTTGAGATCAAATATGATTGAAACGATCTGCACTTGGTAGCAAGATATGACTGTATTTACATAAAGAATAATAAAACAAAAATATATATAAGGAGTATACGTCGTAAATGACGTCATAAATTATGACGTCTTGTGTGATTACGCCACATATAACCTCATAGCAAAAAGAAGCATTTCAAAACGAGATGGGCAGTTAATAATCGTAAAGATTTTCGAGATACTTGTGAGGATTCTTCAGGCTATTGTGTGGGATCGACGTTTCTACGTGTTTTTATGTTTGCGTAGTATTGGGTTTACTAGTAAGCTATTAGGAGTCTTTGTTGTTCACCCAGCCACCTTTCCTAATAAATGAGTACATGTTTATCAAGCAACGATAATTTGGCCTCTAATTCATCTGTTTCTTAGCCATTTTTGGCGGGTATTGGGTTTCTGTTTTTCTATTAGTTGGGAGTTTTCCAAATTTAAGTTTAGATGGTTTTTATTCATATTTTATTTTATAATTGTGCGTGTTGTTTATGCATTTGTTTATTAATGTTGTGTCTGCACAAATAATTAACAAGAACACGGAAAGTAAAGGTATAACAATAATATATTAGTAAGAGAAGTTATATACATATTTACATGTCTTCAGATATACTTCAGTTGGAGATATTCCGGCAGGTGGCGCGTTGCATGTCTTACTGGGGGCAACATAGGCGTCTTGCCTATTTGGCGGTCGTTGCAGTACTCTCCCGGTATTGGTGATTGATACCTTTATATATCTCACTCACCTACCTATGTTAATTAGTGGGCGTCTCCACAACAATTAAATAGTTCATTTAATATGAATTAATAAAATATCATTATATGATTATTATTTATGTTATTGTTGTTCTTATTTATTTATCAGTTTTTTTTTAATTTCTTGCGTTTATTATTGTCTTAAAGTAAAGAATATGTTGTGTAGACATGCGTTTGCTATTTAACTCCTGCAGGTAATAATCTGTGGAGTTATTAAAAAGTTTAAAATAGCTATATATCTCATTTAAACATGGTCTACACAGATGGTCGAACGTTCTACATGTGATAGCCTTCCGTACTATTCCTCTCTATTATTGACGATCGTACACTTTCCTTGAGCTTACAGTTATGGTTCGCTAACGCTCTTTTTATTAGGCGTTTTACGGTTTTGCATGCACTTCTGTGGTCGTAATACCTTCTTTGAAAATCCAGGGAGGTCATTCCTACGTAATATTTTTTGTTATTCGGATTTTCTATGGAAAATATTCTGGCCTGTTAAACGATGCTTTGTTTAGGCATTTATTTTGCTGTGGACAGAGTACCTGCGCTCTACATTTACAATGCTTGTTTTTTTGTTGCTCATTGCAAATGTTGCGATTTCTATTACGATGTGCGTCATCAGTAAATATATTGTTGTTCTTTGTGTCATTTTAGTTGTTGTTATGCTCGATATTTTTATATCTATTTCATTACTAGCCTAGGTGACCGCCGTTGCCTGGGTGTTTGGAGGTGTGTGTTGAGCAAAAAAAAAGTGGTTGTAGGAAGGCAGGCTCGAACCCGTACCGTGAAGGACGAAAAGAACATGTAAAAAAAACGTGACGTCTTTGCTGTTGTGCTCATCCCAAAACCCGAAGTGATGTAGGTTTAAATTAAGGCTAGTCAATCCAAAAGCGGGGATGACGTTCGAAAATATCGGCGAAAAAAGCGACCCTTCTCTGTAGAAAATGCCTAGTTGAGGGTGAAGGAATTAGTGTTTTTGGCCACTTTTTCGATATTTGTCGTCCGAAAAGTTGAGCTTCAAAATGATACCAACCACGTGAAAATATGTCGCCTCTGTCGAAAGTTTTAGGCAAACATCATATATACATACGTTTAAACAGACAAGTGAGATTTGTATTATAGATTATTTTCACTAATTATTAACTATATTATTATTATGTGCGTTAATTATTATCTCTAATTTCTCACAGCAGATATAGGACAGTTTAAGGTTGTTTTTATTAAATATTTAGTGTAAGAGTTTAATTACGGAGAGGAGTTTTGTGATAAGATTTAAGAATTTTTACCATTTGGTTATAGGGCAACGTATACCAAATTATACAGGGTGACCCCAAAAAACGAGCCTCAACTCTAATTAGGCCTCGTTTCTTAGTGTTTTGTCCGAATGAAATGAAACTTTGGTCATATCTAGTTTATTATATTCAAGACATCACATCAAAACACTAGGGTCTTTGGCCTCTTTTTCTCCGTTGAATGTAAAATGCTCAGAAAAACAATTGAATGTCCTCTGTTTTTTGGGGGTCATCCTGTATTTGTTTTCTAGTCTTATTATAATAATTAGTTGTCTGTTTTAATTTGGTTTTGATATTATGTTATCCACCTTTTTTTAGATGTATTGTAAATGTTGATTGATTTCTGAAGTTTTGCTGCGTCTATTTTTGATGGACTTAGGAATCTGTCTCATAATTGATGAGGGATGGTTACACTTTGGATTTACGTATATTGAATTAGCATTATCTTTTACGTACGGCTCATAAGTAATTTTGTTCAAGTTTAAAGTAACATCTAAGAAATTACTTATTTTATGTTAGCCGCTACTTTTACGCTAAGGCCTAATTTTTACATTTCCATGTGCATTATTTTTCAAAAGTTTGCCCTTGACTTTGTTAGAGTCTCTTATTATAGCTAATCTATGATTTCTAAAATCTTTAAAACATTAATCTATCAATCACTAATCCACAACCTCTCAAAAGCTAATCTTTTCTCTGACAGGCAGTATTGATTTAAGCAATGTCATTCTACTGTGGATATTTTAACTTCCGTCTCCGAACGGATATACCATGCACTTGATGCATCCAAAGCTTTTGACAACGTCTCACATGAAAATAAAATCGTACGGAATAACTGGAGGAATACTAAATGTAATTAGATTCTTCTTGGACAATAGGACCATCCAGGTTGTCATTGATGGATATACATCCAAACAGCATAACATTAATGCGGGCGTGCCTCAAAGGTCGATACTTGGATCACTATCATTCATGATATTCCTTAACAATCTTTTTTATAACACTGTGTCTGAGATAGGTATATTTGCTAATGATACAACGCTCTATAAAATGTGGCGGCGACAAGAGTCTTGAAGATGATGAGCGTAGTGGTCGGCTATCGGATGTTGACAACGATCGATTAAGAGCCTTAGTAAAAGTCAATTCACGCACAACTGTTTGACAACTTTCTTCTGAATTAGACGTAACGTATACGACGATTTCCAACTAATCAGAAGCTCACAGTATAAATGCTAGAGTCCCTCAGGGATCCATCCTGGACCTAACTCTTTTCCTGATCTACATTAATGATCTTCCAAATCACATCCTTACATCATTCGTAGACATTTTTGCTGAAGACGCTACCATCTATAGTAGCACATCTAAGACAGTAAACGACCAAGTTCTCTCCGATTCTCTCTCCTCTGATCTTGATCACGTTGTACAATGGGGAAAGGAGTGGCTGGTTACTTTTAATGCATCTAAAACCAAGCTTATATCTTTACATCATCAACGTTCTGATCCCCAATCAATTAAAATGAATGCCTCTCGTCTTGGGGAGGCCACAAGTTTTGACAGGCTACTGGGCTTGACCTTTACTCCTGATCTTAAATGGAATACGTACATCAAATCTGTTGACAAGGCCGCTGGAAAAATGGTGGGATCCTTCTATCGATCCACTAGATATCTCACTGCTGATGCAATTCTCTATCTATATAAGAGCCAGATACGTCCAAGGATGGAATAGTGTTGCCACATATGGGCAGGAGCTGCTAGAAAAGACTTGTCATGCCTTGATAGGGTTCAAAATAGACTTCGTGGCCTGGTGGGAGATGTCCTCTTCTCTTCGCTGCAACCTCTGTCTCACAGAAGAGATGTTGCGAGTTTGTCTCTGCTTTATCGTTATTTTCATGGAAAGTGTTCAACTGAGCTTCAATCTATGGTCCCCCCTCGCCAAACTTTCACAAGAAGCACTAGACTAGCTGAAAACATTATCAATAATTTTCCACACTCTTTATCTGTGCCTAAACCTAAACATAGATTCCATGATCAAAGCTTCTTTCTTAGAACTGCACGCCTGTGGAATTGTCTTCCGTTTTCCTGCTTTCCAGCTGTCTATAATATGGTTGTCTTCAAGTCTAACGTAAACAAGTTTCTGATGAGCCGTTCCACTTAAGTTAACAAATTTACCGAACTTCCATTACTATCGATTACTATATTGTCCTTTTGACTACTGTACACTCTTTAACCCTTATCCTTGAGTGGCCTATCGGCCTTGATAAGTGGTGACGCCAATGTAAAAAACAAACACACTTGGGAGAGATTGTAAAGATAAAAAAATTAGTAAATGAGTGTCTCACGAATTGACCGACAACCAAATGAAACTCCCTTATGAAGCCTCATCTTCCCTTCTTTTACACAAGAACAACAGGTTTCTTGATCGGGTCGTTACTTGCGATGAAAAGTGCTTTATTTACGATGATCGGCGACGCGTAGGTTAGTTTTTAGATGCCGACGAAACTCCTCGACACTTCCCGAAGCTAGAGTTGCACCAAAAGAAGGTCATGCTGTCTGTTTAGTGGCCTGCGACCGGTTTCATCCGTTACTCTCTTTTGAACGCAGTTCAAACCATTACGACAGAGAAGTGCTGTCAAGCATCAGAAACTTCGGCAACATTACCCAGCATTAGTCCACAGAAAAGGTCCAAGTATTCTCCACGACAATGCCCGATCGCATGTTGCTAAACTGACCCTGCAGAAGTTGAACGAATCAGGCTACAAAACTCTGCCAAACTCTTCAGATCTCTGCCCTTCCGACTACCAGTTTTTTAAGCATCTCGACAACTTTCTGCCATATCAAAAACGCCTTCAGCGACTTCAGCGACTTCAGCGCCACAAGAATGCAAGATTTTTTACGTTACTGACATAAATATACTCGTTTTTCGTTAGCAAAAGTGTTTGGATACTTATTCGAAAGTTATAAACAGCAAGAAGTTTCTTTACTTTTAAAGTTTTTTTGTGATGTCTTCTGTGACTAGTTTATTGTACTCTTGTTTATCTATTTCATAAAAAAATCTATTTTTTTCCGCTTTTATGAAGATTTTGTCGGAGTTGTTTATGTTTCTAACGATGTTATGTAATTGGTTTTGGAATCTATTTGGTTGTTTGTGAAACTCTAAATCCTAAATTACATTTAAGCGATAATTTTATAAAGTTAATCATGATTTCTCCTGGTTTTACATTTGTTTGTTTTTTTAGACTTTTGAATTCGTAGAATTCTTTTTTTGTTAAGGTGTTACTTTCGGTGTATTAGTTCGTCCGTTAGTTATTAGTTTTATAATGTATCCAAGCTTTATTGGTGTGTATTTAAGCAATGTTTCATTTTTCAATATTCATTTTTTGATCTGGTGAAATAAATTTTATTGAGGATGCTCAACAGCTTGAGAGAAATACATTAGTATAAAATAAAAGGTAAGTAAAAAAGCATCCGTATAAAAACTAGAAACCCGATCCACGCCACAAAAGACAAAGAAACAAGTGAATCTGAGGTCAAATTACCCTTTGCCTAATGAACGCGCACCCATTAACTACGATAAATTGCTGTGATAATAAAAAAAATCACATTAGCTGACTAGTAAATCCAGTAACACAAGAATATATAAAAACTCGCAGAAACATGAATCAAGTGAAATAGCTTGACGAATCCTTACGGGGATGAGACGTCGAAAGTTTGTGTAGCACAATTTATATATATATATATATATATATATATATATATATATATATATATATATATATATATATATTTCAAAACTTGCTACTTATCGAGCACTTTCGAATTAAATACTGAACAGATACATAGAATTACTAGCTGGAGGTAGAGTGTCCGACTTTGTCCGGTCGTAAAATACGCTTAAATATAATATTTTAATTTGTTCAGATTCGTATATATTATTAATGCGTCGTGATTTCAAAAGTAAAAAAAAAAAAGTATTTTGGTTTTATCAGCTAGAATCGAAACCGAAAGCACAACTGTAGCATTTAAAGCTGATGACGTTACCACTTTATCACCGTGACACGCATATGTACTGATTAAAATAAACTAAGATGGATGTACAAAATGTATAACGATTTTTTTTAAATTTGGATCCATTTTTGACACCTAAAAAAATATTTTCACCGGCTAAAGACCCATAAAAAACACCTCTTTTATATTTAACGTCAGTCAGTATTATTAGGTGCAAAGCGTTGTACATAATTATTTTTTGCCACACACTGTCAGCTTCTCCCCAAACCCTGCCTTATCACCGAAATCTTTTATTACTGCGCTAGTTTTAAGAGTATTTTGATGGAATGTGCTCTTCTGAACTCATAGCACTGATCCCTCCTCGACATAAATAACCACGACTAACCCGACAAGCAGCAAAATTTCAAAATTGTTAAGTCATACGTACTGATTGATGGAGTCACCTGGGGAGAGATGTCGAAAGATATGCAAACCTCACGTTAGGAACATCGGCTTCAACTACGATACTCGCTCCGTACGGCGACTTTTCAGATTTATTACTCGAACCGTAGCAAGACCACTTAGCTACTTCAAACGATATATATCCCTTTCGCATGATCATATCAGTAGTGACTTGGGATTTTAAACCAATTAAAAAGTTTAGAAAACAAAATCGTCTAATTACGAACTAATCGAAGCGACTTCGCCAATGAAAAATAAACATAGAACGATGTATACTAAAATAGGTAGGATTTATATCTATTATTAATTATTTGTTATTCATTAGTAGTTCTCGCGCGTGTCATTGAAAATGATCACTCACTAATAAAAAACAGGTGGAACCTTACTTTTCGTCGTATTTCTAAAAATTTCTATCTTTTTTTACTCCCGTTGCGTCATCTTTTTATGCTCTTGTAACAACTGGCTATCATTGATTTCTCTTTGATAATGGTCGTTAGTATTCTATGGAATTCAAGTGATATTATGCCTACTCAGAATTGCAGTGCTCTTTGTTCCCATTCAGTGGATGTATGGTTGGTGATTTCTCTTCATAGTCTTTCCGTCTTTGTTGTCCTTCCATGGTTATTTTGTTTTTTACCAACCAAGACTATTCATATCAATGTTTGTTTTAGCGGTCAAGCGTGTCAGGTTATTAGATTTCTGGCAATTTTTATTCCCTTGGATTCGTGTCTTTCAATATATATATATTTTTATTACATTTTCACCCCAAACAAGGCACATTGCCACTTTGTTGTAGGGGGCTACTATCAGGGACATAGGCATCAGGAGTACTGTGTAGGGAGTTGGGTAGCGAGATGTCGGTTCACGTTACACTTGAACTTTTGCATGTCAGTACAGTTGGAGAAGCAGAACTCGGAAGGGAATTCCAAAGTCTAGCTGTCCTGGGGAAGAAACTACTGCAGTAGAAGGCTCTCTTACATCTAGGGATCTCTACTGTGTAGGGGTGAGAATTAGCTGCTTGTCGGGTTTGTCGAAGGTATTTACGTCGAGGGGATACAAGTGCTTGCAGTTCGTCAGAGCATTCACCGTTATATTTTCTCCTATTGCTATTTCACTAACCTGTGACTAGTCAATGTTACCTGGTTGTTGGGTTGGTTTCCGCACTTGAGATTTTTTTCCTAATTTTCCAACTAATGTAACAATAGCGTGCATTTTAATGTGTCAATCCTCCAGTTGATTCCAATTTCTAATAATTTTTTAGGGTGCCGTTTTTAGATTTGCTACAATATTTACAAGTATTACAGTAATTTAATTCATCTTTGATATTTTATATAGTATATTACACTCGTATTCTACGAACGGTGTAAAATATATCTTGACAAGATCATCCCACGATGCAGCAACTTTATGGCAACCTACCTGCCATATTTATTACCATCAGAAAGCGACGTCTACATTTTTCCGGTCACGGCCAGAGGATCAAGCAAGGGCTTGTTTGTATGAGAAATGTATTGTTGTGGTCTCCTTGGCACGGACGTACGAGCATAGGACGATCTAGATCCACGTACCTCAGGCAAATTGCACATGACGCAAACTGTGATTCTGAAGACCTGACTCAGCTGATGGAATATAGAGAAATCTGGAGAGAAAGAGAGTCAAGTTGATCCGGCCAATGAGTCCGACCATATACATATAAATTTGGTATTAATTTTAGCGTTCTGGTAAGTTCTATATATTTGCTTATTTTTTCTGTTTCTTTGATGTTGACCCTATCACTGGTGATACGATTAAATCCACTAGTGTGCAGGTTTTCTCATACTTTTACTCATTAGCACGCCCAGTTTTCTTGCTTTGATAAGTTAATTCGTTTGCAATTTCATTCCTAAAGAACTTCTATGTCTGATTTGTATCAGAAACATTTGATTCTATATTACAAGTTCAGCCGTTTGCACAGTCTTACACCTCCCAATTATCCCTGTTTTAGCTAGTTTTCTGTATTTATATCCTATGCAATTTACTTTTTAAAAACACTCGTCATTTTGTTTTAGCTGCGAATGGAGCTTCTTACCTGATATGCATCCGCTATCTCATACATTGAGAGATCGTTTTTATAACTCCAATCGTGCCTTTATAATTCAGGTGTTATACTTGCTTCACCGGGTATATTTATTAAGTCGTTTTTTACAGTCTCTTTCATGAGCCCGGTTTCTGCTATAATTATTGAAATTATGGAGATCTTCCTAAGATGCCATTTGTTTTTTTTATGTCATACATCTTTTCTCTATCAGCTCTGTTTAACCCAGTATCATTTGGAGACATTAAGTTCTAATAAGGTCGCTTCTTTTTTCTTTCTCGTCCCATATCACAGGTCCAATAGAATCCTGCTTTGTAAGTAGGAATTGCACAGTAATAGTGATTTGTGTACGACTTATTTCCATTGTTCTGTTCTCTTGTCTGTTGAAACTATATGATTTTTTAATTAGAATTCATTATTGAGATGAGTATTGTTATAGTAGCGGCTTCAATCCTACCCAAAGCCGGTCAGAAGTTTACTTGGCGAAAACGTGGTGAGAGGGCAACAATAATGAAAGGTAGTTATTGCTGAGAATGCAATTAGGAGATTCAGAGTTTCTATCCCGTCATGGTTACCACCTGACGAAGGCCAGAGGAATAGTTGGCCGAAACCTGGTAAAACAACAACTAAAAATGATGAGAATAGTAATCCGCAATAAATAAAACTAATATATTATTCTTATTGCGTTGTTTTAACAGTTATCAGTAACGATTCTATTTCTCTATTCTTATCGTCTTTTACCTAACAATGTGCACGTTTGTTCCTGCACTCTTTAAGAGTTAAGCCCTATTAATCGTCCATATAGCTGCCTTTTTCTTATTATTCTTTTCCATTGATTATGCTGCTGCCATTTTGTTCACCTTAGCGACGTCTGTGACAGAAGCAATCAGTCCTTTTCTAGTTTCCTGGTGCATTTTATCTGTCTTATCTTTTTTTACATATAGTCGCTCAGTATCATCTTTTACATGCAATGCGTTCTGTGTGGTATTTAGTTTATTGGGTTTCTATCCAGGTAATTGGTCTTTTCTTTAGTCTAGTTTATAAAGGATATGAAATATTAGAGATACTGCATGATATTTATTTCTCTAATTAAATGTCTGCTATAAAATTTTCTCTCAAGAAGATTTCTTGTTTCACTCAAGTATTATAGTTTAACCTCTTTCTTCACTAATTACGTGATAGTGTCTGTTTCCAAGATGTCTACGAATTTCTAGATATCGAGTTCTCTATTTTACTCTCCTATAGTTTTCATTTTTCTCAGTGTTAATTTTTTGTTTTAAACGGTGCATATTTTTTCTATTCCGAACTACCTTTCACTATTCTGTTTCAAAATGTTTTCATTTACTTCATGTCGTTTGCTAATAGTTTATGACCATATATATGTATATATATATATATATATATATATATATATATATATATATATATATGTATATATAGAGAGAGAGATCACAATAGAAAAATGCGAGCACGAAAAGTAATATGGTTAAGCTTAAACATGGAAAAGTAAAGGACTAGTTGTTAAAACTAGCAAAGAAAAGGACAAGCTATTCTAGTAAAAAATATAATAAATTTACAGCTTAAAATATTACAGTGTTAAGAATTGATTATATAATGTTAAATTGAAATATAAAAATTCTTAATGCTACAATTTTCTAAGTTTGTTATATTTTTTCTAGTTTTAACGACTAGTTATTTACTTCTCCATGTTTAAGCTTAACCATATTACTTTTAATGCTCGCAATTTTCTCTTGTAATACATGATTTTCTAAGGCTTCCAGTAAATTCACTTGTTCTTTGTTTAATTTCAGTCTTATTTTTTGCCCCCATAAACATAACATACACATATATGTAATAACAATGTACGGCACTCGTCTGCTTTCAATAAAATCCCCTCAATTATCTCCCCTTTATCCTGTCATTCTCTCTGCTTTACTTATTACATTTTTCCGTGTGATCGGTTAATTGGTTGGAACAGTAGTCATTGAAGCGATGTGGTTGCTATGGAAACCAGTCATAAAAAACGTCGCTCACCTCCTTACAAATTTTTACGATTTTGAACACCAGTAAATTCATCATAACTTTTATTTTACTGAAGAAAAATTGAAATTTTTTTCACAATATACCTGAGAAGTTGATCTATAAACTGTAATAATTGTTAAAAATTTGGTCGAAAAATGAGTAAGCGGTGAAGCTTTAAAGAAGGTCTAAATGCCTAAAACTGCCACTTAAGCTAATATTCAAACACTACTGTGTTTATGTTTATATATATATATATATATATATATATATATATATATATATATATATATATATAATAAGCTGAAAAATAAATGGTTAATGGTACGGTAAACTTAAATAGATGAGAAATGTTCTATCCGGTTAAGAGGAGTAAACAATAGAATAATTTAAGAAGATAAAGAGTAAAGTCACATAAGAACTTTATTACATTATAAAGTCAATAAGGTTACAGAAAGATTTATAAGGAGAAACCTCTTTAGGTCGTGGCATTTCTAAACTAAATACTTCTCACCAGAAGAGGAGAAAAGGCCGGCATTATACGCAAGTAAAGCTAAAAAAAAAACAACACCGACTTTGAAAATATTCAGATTAGAAATGGAAAAACTTTTTAGATTAGACTTGAAAAAATTATTTTATATGAAGCGGCATCTATTTCTCTTTTTTCTTTTTGGCATCTTTTCTGTTCCTCGGGGAGTAGTCAACGATTTTGAAGGTAGCGATAAATTTGTTCACTCAGTTATGCTGTTGGTGTTTTCCACATTGTGGATAAACATGTAATAAGCGTGTAGTTGTAAAGGATTGATCTTATTTCTGTGTTTTCTTGAGATAGTGTGGTTCTGCTTTTCCTTACAACTTGGTCATCGCAAAATTCAATAAATCCCTGTCATAGCTCGCTCCATAAGTAATAAAACACAATTCATATCAATGGTAAATTTTAATATTCCCACAAAATTCCTCATCACTCACTTGTGAACTATTTGCATTTTATTAACTCTTATGCTCTAGTGATTCTTGGCCTATAGAAGCCGTGGCCCTAAACGTAATAAAATATAACTTTCGCTGAAAGTTGGCTTTTGCAGATGAGGCTCCGGCCATATTTTCCTGTTTAGACTGTAAATTAAAAAAAAAATATTCAACAAATAAATATTTCCATGGAACGTAAGAGTACCTATTCCTGAACTACATTCATAAGACCGCCAAGTAATAATAGAATACTATACCTACTAACGATAGTAGTATTTCACGATAGAAACCCTCACTAAACCGTTCGCACTCTCCCTACTTTCGAACATCGGAATCACAATACAATATACTAGACACTTGGCGTCACTCAGTCATAACAATATCCACTCTTCAACATCCAAATTCTTTGAAACCCACATATTTACTATCACATAAATACTGATATCACAAATTATTCATCTATAAACAGAGAAGTTTTATCAGACATATTCTTTGTAATTATTTGATATACATTGTTCCGTCTAATGCTGACTTGAATTCAGGCGTTTTCTGTTTCTCTTTCTGCGTGTCATTAATTATGTATTAATAGCAAGAAATACTAGTTTTATTCGCCTGAGTATGATACGCTCATCATTTATTAAAATTGACATTGTTGTTGATTTTCTAGAGGATTAAGAAAGTATATCAAGTTCCTATTAGACATAGCACACACTTAAGCACGCACGCACACACGCACACACACATATACACCAGACATATCTCTCTCTCTCTCTCTCTATATATATATATATATATATATATATATATATATATATATATATTGTTTTGTTCGCCTGAGCATAATACGCTCATTATCTATTAAAATTGGTATTGTTATTTCATTAAGTTGTTCCATTTCATTTTTCCATCATATTTAGACTATTTTTCCGTGGTACTGCTCAATACAGATACTACACTTTTGGGGGAAGTAGTTAACTTGTATTTTTGCAGTTTCAGTTTTCTTAGTTCCATATATTTTGTGCTGTATCATTGATCTTCACTGGGAGTAGGGTGGCAATAAGCCTTCCCAAGCTCCCAATCCTCATCGCATTCATTTAGTGAAAGTCTTGTTAGTGCTTTTTCTCATCGGTTTTTCTATCGTTCTTGACCTTTCACGACTAATCTGTGTGGTGAATGTCAATGCCGACACATTTGTCATCCATTCGGGCACGTCTGCTTTTTGGATAATCTTTTATTTATAGTACTGAATTGGTCTTTCATGGAGCGATATGAATTTTAAACCTGTGTGCATTCCGTCGTGACCTGGTGCTCTTCAGTTTGCCATTTTTCGTAAGGTTGTCTTGAGGATTTCCTTGCTAATTCTATTCTCTGTCTCTTCTTCGATTTTCTGTGACTCTTCTTTCATGTTTTTCAGCCATTCGGCATTTCTGTTGTGATTATGTCGCTCTTCCTATATCTTGCTTCAGTAGCGTTTTGTTTCTGTAGGTCCAGTTGGTATGTTTTTGTTTTTCCTTCGTATTATAATTACTCGCAAGAAATTTTCACGAAATTCTCTTTGAAAATAACCTGTAGTATTCCCGGGAATTTGAGTGACAAGAAGTCTAGCTTGATTTCCAATACTCACTACCTCTTTCAATAACCTTTGCAAATTTTCTTTGCGTTTTCGCAATAGCTGTTTACCATTGATTTCTAGTTGGAAGTAACCACTGGTCTTCGCTAGGATTTGGGTGGCAATAAGTCTCCTCAAGGTTCCAGTCCTCTTCGCACCCATCCAGTGGAAGTTTGGTTAGTGCTTTCTCTCCGCGGTATTTCCATTATGCTTCAACTATTTGGTGTGGTGTTATTCGATATCTATGCTATTTTTTAAGGGAATAAAGCAAATAGATATTTTTGTGGTTTCAGTTTTCTTAGTTCCATGTTGTGTACCTTTACTGGTTTTACTTCTGTTGCGGATTCCATACAACCGGTAGCCGTTTGTAGCTTATATGAATTAGTTTCCACATTCAAGAGCTTTCTTTAAAGTTCAGCTGTTTCCCATTCTCTGAATACTTTCGCGTATTTGTTTCGTTTTTGTCTCTTTGATCTTCATCCCGTGGCCTGCTGAATGGCAAACTCTACAACTTCACAGTTTATTTCCTTCTTTCTAATTATTATAATCTGTTTTCCTTTACTTGGATGAGTTGATCTGTTTGTACATCCATACTAAACGACTTTTGATGTTCGGTTTTCCCCACTGTCTTTGGTTTGTGTTTGCATCATTTTTCTGCATGTTCGAGGTGCACTCGTTTGCAGAGACCCCAGTGCACTGATCTCTCCACGCAATCATGCTTGTCCTTATATTCTTTTGGGTTTACATTATTATTATTATTATTATTATTATTATTATTATTATTATTATTATTATTGGCTCAAAAGGAGCTTTCACACAGGTTATCAAAGATCTCTCCTTAAAAATAGCCGGTGATGTTCCCTGGAAGGTGAGTGACAACAAGTCTCCACAGATTTTCCAGTACTCTTCACCTTTTTCGATAGTTTTGCAAATAAATTTGCATTATCGCAACAGCTGTTTGTCATCAATTTCTCGTTGGTAGTGGCTATTGATCTTCACTTGAATTTGCGTGGACCTAAGCCTCCCCAAAGTCCAAGTTCTCTTTGCACTTATCCAGCGGAGATCTGGTCAGAACTCTCTCCTCGGTTTTTATCATCATCATCATCATCATCATCATCATCATCATCATCATCATGGACCACTTTATATAGGGCAATACAATCACAACACTATAAACACGACCATATATTATTGTCTAAAATATTGATCACACACACACACACATATATATATATATATATATATATATATATGTATGTATATATAACACATATATATTGTGAAGGAATAAGACAGAGAATACAATTAAGTAATTAAAAATGTATAATATGTGTTTATGTAAATAGCATGCATTTATTGAATGGCTGTACTTCCCATACCTCGGGTTTCATGGCTTAGGCGCTTCTGAAAGTTTTCAATTTAATTAAAACCTATCTGGCCTATTCATCAGTAAATATATGCATAATATCGAAACAAACACACATAAATTCACGCAGATACACATACACACATATATATATATATATATATATATATATATATATATATATATAAAGAGAGACGAAAACGGAGAAAAAAGGGAGAAGTATTATATATATATATATATATATTCCTATTAGACATAGCACACACTTAAGCACGCACGCACACACACACTGCAGACGCATATATATATATATATATATATATATATATATATATATATATATATATATATATATATATATATATATATGTATATAAAATTTACTTGATTCCTCCAGCCTTGACATACGTGTTTTAAATATTCTCTCAAGTGCTTTTTCTTTTAATGATTTCGAATTCATTCCATTTGCGATTTTTTCCAAGGAACTCTGCCTTTTGGATCATTTTGGACTATTTGGAATTTACCCATTGGATTGGAAATTTTAATTCGACCGTTTTGGATTTTACCATTCTTGGATTTTTTACCCTTCACCGGACTATCCATTCATGTGAAATCTTTTTATCATTTTTCTTTTACTTCTTATTCCCCTTACCTCACTCTTATTTAACCAAGTAAGATCTGTGACTTACTTGTAGTTTCATTAAATACTTTTATATGCAAAATCCGATCCCGCATTTTGCTAATTCCTGCCCTCTGATGAGAAGGAGAGTATTTCTTCGAAACCCCGCGGATTAAGGACTATCCACTTATCTTGTGCTTCCTTTTTTAAAATTAAATATTTTTTAACTCTTTTTCAAGATGTCTTTTAACATGTTTTATTAATCATTTGTTCATATATATATATATATATATATATATATATACGCGTCTGGGGTGTGTGTGTGTGCGTGCGTGCGTGTGTGCGTGCTTAAGTGTGTGCTATGTCTAATAGGAACTTGATATACTTTCTTAATCCTCTAGAAAATCAACAACAATGTCAATTTTAATAAATGATGAGCGTATCATATTCAGGCGAATAAAACAAGTATTTCTTGCTATTAATACATAATTAACGACACGCAGAAAGAGAAACAGAAAACGCCTGAATTCAAGTCTGCATTAGACCAAAACAACAATGTATATCAAATAATTACAAAGAATATGTCTGATAAAACTTCTCTGTTTATAGATGAGAAATGTGTGATATCAGTGTTTATGTGATAGTCAATATGTGGGTTTCAAAGAATTTGGATGTTGAAGAGTGGATATTGTTATGACTGAGTGGCGCCAAGTGTCTAGTATATTGTATTGTGATACCGATGTTCGGCAGTTCAGTAGGAAGAGTGGGAACGGTTTGATGAGAGTCTCTATCGTGAACTACTACTATCGTTAGCCGGCACAGTCTTCTATTATTATTTTCAGCTTATGAATGTAGTTCAGAAGTGGGTAATCTTACTTTCAACGGAGATTATCCTTACTTGCTGAATAATTTTTCTTTTTTTTAATTTATAGTCTAAACAGGTAATAATGCAGGAAGCTATATTAGCAGAAACGAACTTTCAGGCGATGTCTTTTAGCATCGAAAGTGTTGTGTTTTTTTTCGGTGACGGCTTATAAATCCCAAAAACCACTTGAGCATAAGTTAATGAGACGCAAAGTTATCAGCTGTAAGATGAGGAAGTAGGAGTGCTAAGATTTACCAATGATTTGAACTGTATTTGTATGTGATTATATATGGAGCAAGCCATAACAGGGATTTATTGAATTTTAAAACGACCGAGTTGTAATTAACATGGATTCAATCCTGAGGTAATTTTTTGCAAAGAAGTTCTGTCATCCAGTGAGGGAGAAAAGGAAGTCCTTGCTATGAATATCTAATTGAGAGTGAGCAAACATTAGATGCCAGTCGAGCACCTTCCGTGGGCATAACGATGGAGTATGTAGAGACTAACGATGTCTCTTCTCTTAGAAAAGGGTGTATGCACGGAAAGAGATCAACCCTTATTAGATTTTGAAGTCGAATTTGTATTCTGCTAAGACAGCAAAGGGTGCTATATAAAACACCTCCTCGATTATGACAGTACTAACCCACCATTGTGCAGATTGAACTTTTAAATATGTGGAGGGTACTATCTGGAATCAAGTGATTTATGGAACATTAGAATGATTCAATCTATTTACCGGAAACCTTAATGTTAACTTCCTGGTACATTGCAGAGCGCCATCTACACACACCATGGCATTTTGGGTTGGTAAATCCGATTAAGACAATATTGGTATTTATTTGTTTCCCCATGAGAGCAAAATATGACACAAGGTTGTTTTTAATGAGGGGAAAACCAGCTTCCCAAAGAGGAACACTCTGAAAGTAGTCAAAAATAAAAATAAAAATTGCCTTAGTATAGAAAGGTGTCCCTTTCATTGTTTAAGCTTAGCACCAGAACATATACTACACTATGATCTCAGCCGAAAAGTAGATCCGAAACGGATTTGTTTATTTTCATCAGAAATAATGTATTGGTGAGATTATATCATTTTTATTTTTATTTTTCATTTATAAGCTAATCAGGAAGTAATGCGTGGAGCCATATACGTAAAGACGAACGTCCTTTACATGTTTTTAACATTGGAAGTGTTAAGTGTCTGTTCATTTCCAGAGAATCATCTACATCAACGGAGGTATTTGTTTTCGTTATTTAATCCGAAACAAATAAATATTTGATTCTCCGTAAGCGAAAGAACACAGAACAGCTTTTTTTTTTCTTTCTTTTGGTTAAAGACATTTTCCACTAATTACATTCGTTATCGTTCGGGATAATTTTTCTTAGCTTCTTAGAATGCGTGCAATTTTCACGACAACTCCCTGTAGATTAGCACGGACATTAGTTTGCCTTATCAATTTTCACGACCAGGCAAGTCATCTTATTGAAGAACTACGACACATTTGGCACGTGAGGAAATACCATAATTACCCGAATTCATACGCTAATCAGTCAAAAGCTATGAGTTAATCGATGAGGAACGGGGGATATCTAACATTTGTTACATGCCAGTCCATGTGCAGCTTGTGCAAACCAAATTCACAGTAACATGAGCAATATATATATATATATATATATATATATATATATGTATATATATGTATATATATATATGTATATATATATGTATATATATATATTGCTCCTCACAACACAACTCATTTTTGAAACCCCCTCTTTGTATTATTACAAAGTAATTTTGCTCATGGAAACTCCGCCTGGTGCTACACGTAAGAAAAAAGAAAAATTGTAGTTACAGTATCCAGACGAGCTCTTATCGTGAATGCTCTACAAAAAGGAATGAAAGATTGGAGATCAGGCGAGCATATTCCATGGAAATAGTGAGAGATTAGAGAAAGACTATCAAGTTTTTTTTTATTTATGAGAAAAGAGATGTAGACAACAAAGTCATTGTTCCTCACTAAATTGCAAAGTCATTTTTTAATTTGTAAACACAAAACAACGTACTATTAGCAGTAGCAACATCATTACTTCGAGGCAGAAGCAGTACTACATGGTATGACGCATTTGGTTTTTATATAGGTATAGGATTACATAAAGAGTCAGGTAATTTCTGAAGCAATAGATTAATCCAACCATGCAAATGCAGCTAATCAAGTAACAAATTTTTTGTTAAAAATGCTTGTTTTCATCCTCACCGGTAACTTTTGTATACAACGGGTGTCTAAATAAATGCAGACCATCGTTCGAGCAATAAGCCCTTTCTTTGTCTTCATTGAAATAGTATAAAAATTGATTTTCGAAATGTCAAAACACGACTCAAGAAAAAAAAAGACATAAATGAAAATATATCTTAATTACTGCATGAACAGATTCTAAAGATTTCCATGGTTTACAAATCACGATTCAATCATGGAATGTCAAAATGGTCGAGAATCTTCGTGTTTGTCATCCTAGCCAACAAAAGAACGCTATTATCAAAGACGTCATTGGACGATATCTTCCAGCGAATATCACTTGCTGATATTAATTCATGATTTTTTTTCCAAATATAAAACAATTTATTATAGGCAACGAGTAATAATTGGCTGATGTCATACAAGGACAGTTGCTTCTTTCTTTTTTAAACTTGCTTTTGTTTGAAGTTGGACAAAGTGATGACACGTTGTTACTTCAACAAGAAAAGGCCAGATACTGGTTATATCAGAATACGGATTCGCTTCACAGTTTCTTTTTTTTTCGTTTTTCTTATTGTAAAATAACTGTGTTACCTGGGGAATAAAATGTCCAATATAATGTGAAGGTGTTAATATCGCCAGCGAATGTTAACAAATAAAATGGAAAAAAATCTAGTTTCATAACATAATACACATTGAGTCTCGATTTTCCCCTCTGCAATGGACCCCATAACTCGTTTTTACTACGAAGAAACTCAATTTATATTCATGCATTCAAATTGACTCTCTATCGTCTCTCGTACTTGCTAAATAGCACAGAAATAAAAATACATGAACGATTTCAGATATTGTCTGAAGCAGCTGCGACAGTAAATGTTTTTACGTATCGACTCTTGATGGATAAAAGCCTAAATCCTCATTTGCAACAAATCAAAAAGGAAATCTTTGCGCGCAGTATAAAATCCAAAACATAATGAGTTGCATTTTTAAATTTCATTTCTTTTTACTTAGCTCGAGTGTATTTGATGGAACCTGGAAAATATGAACAATAAAAAGACAAAATCTGAAATTAGCCTTTTTTGTTGCTTACTTTCTCTTTCTTTTCTTCCTTTCTTTCTTTCTTTCTTTATTTCTCTTTCTCTACCCCCCCATCATACACACACATACACACACACACACACACACACACACACAAACTCTCTCTCTCTCTCACCCTCTCTCTCTCTCTCTCTCTTTGGCCCTTTCTTTATCTCTCCGACTGTGGGTTAAATAGAATTCTTATTTTTGTTATATTTCTTTTTGCTCACAATGGAATATTTTAATCGTCTATTGCTTTATTTTTTTACTAACGCGTATCGATTGAAGGCCCAAACGCCACCTGAGAATAAAACGAGTTTTCATGTGGACAGTAAAACATATAAGAAATTTATAACGATGGTTGTAGCCGATAAAAACTTGATTTTCCAAGAGGACTGTCTAACAAGAATTTGTTCATGTTGGACTTGAAAACGACAATATTGTAGTCAGCCGAGGAAACAGCCCAATTTTAATGCGTGTCTAGGGAAACCACTTTGCTCAATGAAATTCCGTTTAATTTATATCAACAAGAGGAAGAAAGAGAAATTAAAGACATTGGTTTTAGCTGGACGATGTTTTATAATATGGAAAATGTAACTCATTTAATACATATAGCAATAGAGGATAGGAAATCTTGAACGTCATTTTTGTCAGAAAGAGTCTGTAGAGAAGATAACATGTTACAATTCGTTGCTTTATTGCATTTAACTACTAATCAACAAATACGTATTTTTTATTTATAGAGATACGGACACGAGAGTGATAGATGACGAACAGAATAAGCACAGGAATCAAAGAAAACACAGCGAGTGACGGTGAAAGTAACACGATTGAAAGTTGGCTCAATTGATGAATTATTTTAAAAGAATTAAAATGAAATTTTACTTTTTCAAACAAAACTCAGTCAACAAAACTGAGAAATGTTTAGCACGTATTTTGTGGAATTAAAATATTAGTAAAAGTTATAAGCATAACAAACTTTCATTAAGTTAGTTATCATAGTACTATATATATTTTTTTACACGGTGGTCACTACTTATCAAGGCCCGGAAGCCACTCAGGGATAAGGTTATTGCAAGTACAGTACGTTAGTGTGGAGATTCATTGAAATGTTTACTTGAGGTGGAGGTTCATTAGGAATTTGTTTACGTTGGACTTGAAGACATCTAGGTTGTAGTCATGTGGGAAGCAGGTGGACGGAACAGAGTTCCACAGGCGTGCAGTTCTAAGAAAGAAGCTTTGTTCATGGAATCTACTTTTTGATTTAGGCACAGATAAAGAGTGGGGAAAATTTTTGACAGTGGATTCAGCTAGACGGGTGTTTTTCGTGAAAGATTGGCGAGGGGGGACCAAAGATTGGAGTTCAGACGAGCACCTGCAATGGAAATAACGATAAAACAAGGATAGGCTCGCAACGTCTCTTCTGTGGGAGAGAGGTTGCAGGGTAGAGAAAAGGGCATCCCCCACTAAGCCACGAAGTCTATTTTGTACTCTGTCAAGGCAGGATAGGCTGTTTTTAGCAGCTCCTCCCCAGATATGGCAGCAGTGTTCCATCCTTGGACGTACTTGGCTTTTATATAGATAGAGAATTGCATCAGTAGTGAGATATCTTCTGGAGCGGTAGAAGAATCCCACCATCTTTCCAGCGACCTTAGCAACATACTTGATGTACCTGTTGCATTTCAGATCAGGAGTGAAGGACAAACCCAGAAACTTGTCAAAACATGGGGCTTCTCCTATACGAGAGCCATCCATTTCAATTGATGCCAGATGGAGATCAGAGCGTTGATGATATAAAGATAGGAGTTTGGTTTTAGATGCATAAAAGGTAAAAGCCACATCTTCCCCCACTGAACCACGCGCTCGAGATCAGAGGAGAGAGAATCACAGAGAACTTTGTCATTTACAGCCTTTGATGTGTTGCCGTAGATGGTCGTGTCATCAGCATAGATGTCAACAAATGATTTAAGTATGTGTTTAGAGAGATCATTGATGTAGATCAGGAAGAGAGTTGGGCCCAGGATTGACCCTTGAGGGACTCCAGCATTAATACTGCTGGCCTCTGATTTTTGTCCATCGACCACTACTCTTATGAGGCTATCGGAGAGAAATGATTTAATGATTGAGAAAACATTTCCAGTTATACCGTAGCTGAAAATCTTGTGAAGTAGCCCCTTATGTCATACCTTGTCGAAGGCCTTTGATATGTCAAGAGCAATTGCCCTGGAAAGAAAGCCTTTGTCAGGAGATTCACTAATCCTGTGAGATATAACCGTTAGCACATCTGCGGTAGATCTCGCAGAACGGAAACCATATTATGTGTCACTAAGAAGGTTATTTCTGCTGAGGTGGTTGACTACTTCTCTATTTAATATGGATTCCAGCAATTTACTCATAACACAGAGAAGACTTATTGGTCTGTACTGAGAGGGAGATGACTTATCACCTGAATTCTTAAATACAGAGCAAACTGATGAGGTTTTCCAGGGAGTGTGAAAGTACTTCTCCTTAAGGCAACGCTTAAACAGTTTCGTAAGTATGGGAGCAAGTTCTGGTTGAAGCTTTTTTACACTATAATTGGGATGCAATCAGGGCCAGTTACTTTACTGGAATCAAGGTTCTTAATTAGCTTGGCGACCTCATGCCCATATATTTGTATGTTACCTAGCGTGTTCTGTGTTATAGGAGGAAATATGGGGAGTTGATGGCCTTCGTCGCATAGGGTAGAATTAGCTGCAAAGTTCTTTGCAAATAGTTTGGCCTTGTCTGACGCTGACGAGATGACCTCTGGTCCATTGATAATGGTTGGGATAGAACGCACACTTCTGTTCCGGATCCTATTTGTTATTTGCCAAAACTGGTGGGAAACAAGCCGCTGATCAGCTACTTTGGATTTAACAGACTAGGCATATAGCTCTCTTGCATTTTTTATTACTCCTTTACACTGGTTGCTGGCGTATATATATATATATATATATATATATATATATATATATATATATATATATATTTGCACAGTGATTACCACTTACCAAGGCCCGGAAGCCACTCAGCTGAATATATATATATATATATATATATATATATATATATATATATATATATATATATATATATATATATATATAAGCCTCTTCTTGCTGTTTTTTAACATTTAAATTCAAATGAACATATCTCGGCTCAAACAAAAATTTGTCAATCGAAATAAGCACCATCAGAATCAACACACTTTTGCCAAAACGAAATAAGTGTATTTATGCCAACAACGTAAAAATATTGGTTTTGCTGACCATAAAGTCGCTGAAAGCGTGTTTGATACCAGGATTTTGGAGCATTTCTTACGCAGAAAGTTGCTGAGATGCTTGAAAAAGTGGTGGTCGGTAGCTGTCTGAAGAGTATGGCGGATGAGGCAATGTTTCGTAGCTTAATTCATTATATTTCTGCAAGGTCGGGCATTGTCGTGGAGGAGAATCTAGCTTTTTCTGTTGTCTGGGTGTTGTCGTTGAAGTTTCTGATGAATTTAACCAGTATGTTGACAGTATTCCTCGCCATA
The DNA here is from genome assembly GCF_053919585.1 of Euprymna scolopes. NCBI lineage: Eukaryota > Metazoa > Mollusca > Cephalopoda > Sepiida > Sepiolidae > Euprymna > Euprymna scolopes. The sequence goes on along the minus strand of NC_136503.1, from coordinate 50,363,494 downwards.
ATTGTTTCGCTTGTATTCAAAACAAACTGTAATGGGGACTACCAAACAGTCAGCATGACCTTTTTTGGTGCAACTCTTGCTTCGAGAAGTGTCGTGGGGATTTGACGGTGTCTAACAACTGAGCTAAATGTTCCCGGTTGTCGTAAAGAACTCACTTTTCATCGCAAGTCACGACGTGGTCGATAAATAGGTCGTTCTTGTTGTGTAAAAGAATGGCGTTCTTTTCGGTTGTCGTTCAATTTATGAGGCAACCATTTTCAAGTATTTTTTCTTTTCAGTCTCTTACAATCTTTGTATATGTTACGCCCAATTCACAAGAAAGTTCTTGAACAGTTGTGCGTGGATCGGCCTCAACTAAGGCTCTTAATTGATTGTTGTCAACATCCGATGGCCGATCACTAAGTTCATCATTTTCAAGCCACCATTGTGCTGTGTGTTCAGTAGTGGTTTCGTTGATCTCGCTAACGGTTTCAGCAGCTTTTTCTTGAATTGAAATGAGAAAATTGTGAGAAATTGCTTTTTTTCTATCTTGTATTCAACGTTCTGAAAAGAAAACACAATTGACTTAAAACTATTGTAATTTAAGCTATTATATAGAGTGAAAAATGCTCTTTAAAATGATATATAAATAACTGCATTATAACAGAGACTTATTTAATATATATCATTTGAAATCAAAATAAAAATTCCACAGGAACTTTCTTCGACCTTCATCTGGCAATTTTCATTTTTTTCACACTTTTGTACCGATTTTTCTGGGCGAAAACCCAAATATAAAGTTTCGCATGGGTTCAAATATCTTATATATGAAGTTTAATACATGTAGACCAAAACCTCTAGGAGGAGTTTTGTAGGCAATTTAATATATATATATATATATATATATATATATATATATATATATATATATATACATAAATATATAGAGAAAAAGTTCTGTTTACTATAATCTTCTTACGGTAATATTACGCAAGTATAAATCATGTCAAATATCTGCATTAATATAATTACATGTAATATTTAACTAAAGATGATCACCTCATGAGAAAACCTAAAGAGAATTAATTAAAATGAATGTTTAACAGCATATGCAAATTAGCTAGATCTTTTGCTAGTGAATGCAATCCCACGACCCATATATAAGAAAATTGTATTTTCTTTTTAAATAAGTAGAAAAGGTCCTTGCCCTTCGGGTGGGGGTCAAAGTCTAGTATCTGTCTGATGCTAGACTTAAGTTAATTTGTTCTTCGTCAATGCAGGGAAACCTCTCTATAGTGAGACAGCTATTATTTTTGGCTACTGCCAGAGTGCCCCTTTCTGGCATTCTTTTGGGGAGCTGGTTTAAAACTTAAAAACGACCTTGTGTCACATTTTGCTTTTGTGGGGAACCAAATAATTACCAATAGAAAAAAGGGTTTTTAATTTTAATATTAATACACCAACAAATATTATAGGAATGAAATAAAAGTAAATGAATCAAAACAATTTTTCTTGCAATATAGAAGCGAGTCCCGTGCGACCGCAAAAAAAAAAAAAAAATTAGCCGTGTAGGCAGGTTCGAACCTGAAATGCGAAGAGGGAAAAAGTAAATGGCAAAAAGCTTTTGCTAATCGTACCATGACGTCATGACCTTGAAAAATTAACGTTTATAAATATTAATGCGTGCGTGACTTGCGAAAAGCTTAGGAACAAAATGGAATTTCTTTCAATGGATTGTTTTTTTCTAGTAAAGACACTTTTTTCACTTGCTTTTTTTCATAAATAAAGGAAAATTTCGATTTTTTTTTTTGCATGTTTGTTTCTAAAAGTGTAGTTTATATTTCAATTGTGCCTTTCTTGGCACCTTTTCCTAAAAAATTTAGCTTCCAGCCTGGCACTTTTAAGCGTGAAAAATAATTCCGTGTACGCAGTTGCAATGTTTATGCTAAAATCTTAGAAAAAAAAACTTATTATTACTGACTTACTACATGTAATATTAAAATTACTGCCGACAAGGAATTATTTTTTCAATCTAGATTACAAGATTATTTTGTTTGGTGAAGAGTTTTTTTTAATTCAAAACGAAATTATAAATGTAATCCCATTTCTATATAAAATAACGTATTCCCGGAACAGTCAAAGATTCTCTATAGCAGTTTAAAGAAAAATAAAAACAAACAAATGAAATCCTTTGAGTCTATTCGTAAGTGATTTTTTTCCAATATTTAAAAACAAAAAGGAAACAAAACATTTTTATGCCAACACGGTATTATTTTTTCACGCTAGAAACTTACTGAGACTACCAAATTATATTGTTCGGTGTAGAGTTCCTTATAGTTATTTTTCCAAAATTTAAAAATGTTTCATTTTTATATATAAAAAGTAGTCCTCGAAATGGTTAAAGATTATGTTTAGAGATTCCCAGGGGAAATAACCCGAACCCCGTTTCTAAAAGAATCGATGTTGGTAAAAATAACTAAAAATAAATTAAACTAAATGTATTATCAATATAAATAAACTTTTAATAACAATCCTAAATATAACACTTGAAACAATTGTCTCAGTATAAACATTTACTAATATACAGCTATTTATTAAAATCGAGTTTTCTTAATGTAATATGCAAACGATATTATATCTTAATCGTATATTTTCGAATAATCATACTATATATAGAAATAGATGCAATGGTAAAGCAAAATATCTTTTGTATAAATTAATAAAATTTTGAACAAACAAACAGATAGAAATACGAATTTGTAAATATACGATGTTTTTTTACAGTTCGCGAAGTGCTATATATATATATATATATATATATATATATATATATATATATATATATATATATATATATATATATATATATATATAACATAAAAATATTTTTGTTATACAAATATGTAGTTTATTCCAAAGATTGATTATTAGAATTTGCAATTTAAATACAATTCCGGCTATACGGTATAGTCTAGGGATTCAGTTTTCACAAACTCTACGCAATAAATTAGTATGTAATTCGACAATAAACGCATCAGATGCGTTTTTTTAGGGAAGCTATAATGGCTGATTTATCAAAGCAGTCAAAGAAATTTACATATCACCAGAGAAAATAATCTAATAAAGTTAAATCGCACGAACGGAGGGACCAGAAGACAAGTCCATTTCGTGAAATTATTCATTCATCAAATGTAATCAAAAGAAAATAAAATAAATTTGCACAATCTGCAAACGGTGTTTAAAGAAACTAGTCCTGTAAATTTAAAGTTCGCCACATCCAAAATATTCTGTATATATATATATATATATATATATATATATATATATATATATATATATAAAGAGAGAGAGAGAGATAGAGAGAGAGAGAGAGAGAGACAGACAGACAGACAGAAAAAGAGAGAGAGGGAGGGAGGGAGAGAGAGAAAGAGAGAAGGAGGGAGAGGGAAGATAGACAGACAAGCAGAAAATGGTGGTGACAGTAATAAATGGTTTTTACTTAATGGGTGACAATAATTTCAAATGGGAAGAATATGAGACTTTTAAATCTAATCACCAATGCCAAATCAGTTACAGAAATTATCGCTCAGGCTATTCGTAGTAAATCCACTTCACTTGATGCGATCGATGGAGGTGGCACCGTGCCAGATTTGCATTCAGGCAGGAATTAGTAACACTTGGTAATCACTCAAGGACGAACAAAAGTGGCCATCAAAAGTAATTTTCCTTTGCAGAGACATTTAATCTCAAACTTATTTCATGTCTACATCAAATACTTATGATTACGTATTGCGCAGCTATACATAGAAATTATACTTTATTAGCGTATCAGCTTACTCTGCTCTTTTACTGTTGCCGTATTGTTGTCTCTATTTACTTGCCTCGCCACGAGAGAAGAGTTAGGTACAAGAACCACTTTAATGTAAGGCAAAAACGGGCCACTCAGTCTAGAAAGGTTCATCCTTCACTGACCGAGGACAGAAAAGTTCAAGTGAAGTATCATAAGATATACTATATTTTGCTATTAGTAGCACAGGACAATTAAATGATTGTTTTGATTGGCGCTTTTCTTGTTATGAAATTAAATAATAAGCTATATTATATATGTATTCTCACATTCCGCCGAGTTGTTAGATATTGACTGCATAGATCAACTAGTATATAATTAAGTTGATGATATCAAAATGTGAGCTAGTCGGGATGAATAGTAGAGGTATCTAATCGATGAAGCCCAATTGAAAATTAATTGGCTGTTAAGAAAAAAACGAGTATGACGCCACATGGCAGGTAGAGAGGGTTGTGGTGGCAAAGAATGTCTTCTTATTTTCCTCCTTCTTGTTCTTCTGCTTCCTCTTTTTCTTCTTCTTCGTCTTCTTTCCTCTTCTTCTTCTTCTTCTATCTTCATTAAGATTTCTAATTCTCTTTTATTCCTCTAATCATTAACTTTTGCAGTTCTTTTTTTCCGTTTATTAACTTCTTTCCTTTTTGTCTTGTTCTTGTCTGTTTTCGCCTTTTTCTCTTGCTACTTCGTATTATTATTATTATTATTATTATTATTATTATTATTATTATTATTATTATTATTATTATCATTATTATTATTTATATTATTATATTATTAATACGATAACCTGTGTGTTATTTTCTGTGTCATATTCACATCCGGGTCGTTTAATTGTTATGTACTTCCATTTCTTGTCATAAATAATTTTACCAAACTTCTTCATAAGTTTTGGTTTCGGTTTCGATTATAACTGATGGTATTTAAGTCATCAATTTTATTTTAAATAATTTTATATAAGATTCTTCATAAGTTTTGGTTTCGGTCCTGATTATGGCTGAAGGAACTCAAGTTATATATATATATATATATATATATATATATATATATATATATATATATATATATTCATGTTTTTATTTCGGTTTCTATTCAAGCTTATGCACCCAAGTCATATGGATATATATATATATATATATATATATATATGTGTATATATATATATATACATATTTAATGGCAACTTTATATTATATAAAAATCGATAGAACACTAACTCTATAATAATATATATGAAATATGCAAAAATTAAAATATCATATTTAAGCGTACTTTACGACCGGGCTCTGCCGGGTCGTAAAGTTTGTGCTAGCTTAGATAAATACTTTTGCAGTTTTAACAACAACAAAAAAGGCTACAATAATATCAGAGCGTCTCCATTTACACTGAACATCTAAAGAATTCCAACATCAATACATTACATATGAATGAGTCTCCTGGGGAATTTACACAGGTCCCGGTAGTTAATTCATTATTATGTTTTCTTCTTTATCTCTTTCTTCCAAATATATGCAGGCTAAAAATGCTAGCTTCACAAATTATTACAAAGTAAATGCGTTGTCAATGTTGCCTTGTGCCAGACCACGTCCATTCCGGCAAACAAAATGCTTACAACGTTCCACTCGCTTTTCCATTATACCCGTATTTGAGTAAAGAGAAAGAAAGAGAAAGAAAGAGGGGGCGTAAGAAAACGAACACACACAAAAAAAAACACACACACACACAATCGATAACTGTGTTTGTCAAATCAATGAGGAGGTCTTTAAATCTAACCTGGCATACGCTGTAGTCTGTGCAAGCAAAGAACTACAAAGTTCTCAGAGGCTTTATTAGCTGTCATCCAAGTTTCTGTTGAACGACATTGCAGGCCAAACAAATACGAAGTAGTTTTTAATGGAATCGTAAATTTAACCCTGTAACCCCCTCAAAAAAGAAAACAGGAAACAAAGAAAAAACAACAAACCTCAATGAAATGAACACATAAATGAAATGGGAGTGTGGGTTAAAACGCGTTTTATATGCATCAGCAAAATCTGTAAATGGCTATTAGAAGTATTATTTATGATCAGTGGAACCTGACCTAGCCCGGAGAGTAGTACGTATTTCATAACAAATGGTTTCCTATTATTGTCACACGCGGGATAAATCTGATTGTAAAAACCGAAACAATTATTTGAGCTAAAACGTACACTTAATAAATCCCTACTATTATATAAAAGGCACATTGTGTGTGAGCGAGTTCCCTGTGGATTCCGAAATGACTGGGCCGATTTTGATGAGATTTCAGACAAATGTACTTAATGTTCTCGGCAATGATCTTGGATATGTTTTGTATTGCAATGTCCCTGATAAGTATGGATAATCGATAATCGAAAAAATCCGATGAAAGAAAGAACAGGCAATTATAACCAAAGTTAACACTTTATAAAGCCTAACATCGCAAGTGTATTTGAGAAGTTTTTCACAACACAATCAGAAAGGTCCAGCATATAAAATCAACAGTAAGTTTTATATATGGCAGGGGTGTGTCCGAAATGAATGTTTATTTTTAGAGCACAATTGAAGCATGGTACTTGACTTTTGCATTTTAAACTTTAACCTAAGCCGTTATATATATATATATATATATATATATATATATATATATATATATATATATAGTAATTTATAAAATATATATGGCGATTAAGCTACACTGAATATTCCGCGTTTCATCCAGCCTGAAGAGTCCTAGAGTGGATGAAACGCGGAATATTCAGTGTAGCTTAATCGCCATATATATTTTATAAATTACTAACTAGCTCTACCTACCTATTGAGCACTTTTGAAGTAAATACTTAAAGTTTACGCATAAATCTATACTTTCGTATATTTATTTTATGTGAGTAAATTAAGTAGTTATATATATATATATATATATATATATATATATATATATATATATATATATATATATATATATATATATAATTTTATAAAAAACAGTAGGTTCTCTACAGTGGAAGGTAGACTACAATGTATTGTGGACTACGTCACTTCAGAGGACGTATGTGAAGCTTCGTCCTGATACACAGCGATGGATCCCCATCTAGAGCAGGAAATCGATTGATTTGATTGAGAAAATGACGAATTCACCGATTTCGATGACAATAAATACATGGGTATGTGAAACATTCACCGATCATCAGTCAATCCTGGGCCACGTCGGCTCTCTTTGCTAGTAAATAATTAAACACAAAGCACGTAGGATATATAATACTAGCCGGGTTAACTTTTTTATCGATAGCAATTGATTATCTATTGTTATTACACGTGGGTTACATCTTTCTTTTAAAATCGAAATAAATAAGGTAAAACTTATGAAAAATAAATAATTATATGATTAGATTGGTGCATAAATAATGTCGTTTTCTATCAGATATAATACTTCAAAAATCGACATTAATTTACACCAACCTTATAATACGTTCTATTTATTATGAAATTGTTGAAATTGTGGCAGGGCAGTGAAAGTTTGTAAGATATAAAATATTAGTAGTGCTACTCGTCGTTATCCGGGATAATAGTAAGTACTTTATTTTTTATTGATCGCAGTTGATTCCATTATGCTGTTCTAAATGAGATAAATCTAAAACGAAACAACTAATCAAGGCAACATTTTCAAAAGGTAAATAAAAAAGAACACATAGAATATGAAATATTAGTAGGACTATTTCATGTTGCCCGGCAGAGTAATACGTAATTTATTTTTTATTAATAATTGATTTTTTTACTGTTGTCACACGCATGGCAAACTTTACTGAAAAAAAAACACCCGAAAAAAACTGGAACAACTAATCAAGATAAAAGGCAACAAAAAAAAAACAACTAAATTTAAAGTGACATAAATTTCACATAAAAATAAACTAATACGACTTCTTTCTTTTTCTCTCCTGCATATATCAGTAAATCATAGATTTAGATTTTTTGTCAGAGAAATATAAAAAAATAAGATAATATTTTTGTTTGTTTATTATAAGTCGAAGAAATTATTTTCTTCATTATCTGTTATTACAATCAAACCTCTCGCTTGCTAACAAAAATTAAATTTGAACACGTGTTTATTCTTTCATTTATTTATTTATTATTATCAGTGATGATTAAGATTAAGAATAAACCTCTTTTTCTTTGTTACCCATAAAATATATTTGAATACATGAAAACGAATTAGACACACGTACTTTGACTGATGTTATATAAATTTTGCAGTGATGAATAAATATGACAGTTTCTGTCCCATTGGGATCAACACTGAATATAACTAGAAATCAATGTATGAATATTATACACTTTCTAACTGAAGATCACGTGTAAGTATGCATGGAAAATCGTCAATGAAATCAGTCGCAAAAAACGCTTGTAACGTTGTTGTGGAACCAACACATTGTAATCTCAGTCGCAAAGGAGAACTTCAACTCACTTTTTTTTTGTTTTACAGCGACAATAATTTCCTCATTGTTACGGTCGTGACGTCACCCAGGTCTCGAAGGTGGTCCACACCTCTCAGGTGATATCGAACGTGATCCACACCTCTCATGTGATCTCGAACGTTTTTCACGCCTTTAACGTGATCTCGAACTTTATTCACGTCTCTGACGTAATCGTCCTCTTTCTCTTTTTCATAGTGTTTTTTTTTTCTTTACCGATGACTTCATTTCGCATGCATTTGCATGCGTGTGTCCACGCTATCTTACATTCTGTAGGGAAGCCAAGCTAAAGACTGTTTATTAAAACAAGAAGATTAGGAAGTGAAAAAAAAATGAACATTTTGAAAGACCTGCCTATCGGCAATTGCTGTGGAGAAACGCTAACCGTGAAAAATAATTGGACAGAAACTTAATATCAGCAACGGAATTTTCAGCATGAACGGACTAGCGGATAGAAAAAGATTAAATAAATCGTTGAAAGGCTTGTGGAGGTGATTACATTCCTGCCGATGTCTGACTGACAAATGAGTTTGACAATGGATTGCTCACATTTGTGCAATCAACTTTATCTGTAAGATTTTCAATAACAAAATATTTATACATGCGTGCTGGGTATTTATCCGTGATCTCTTATTATCAATTCTTTAACAGTAGCTTCTTTTCGTCGTTGCAGTTTCGTCTAGTAGTTGCTATACAATACGGTTTAATACAGAAAGTAATGCATAAAGACGTTCGGTGAGAGTTGGGTTCAAGATTTTATTTAAAAAAAAAATAGAATGAGAAGTGAGAAATAAATATGCAACTGGATGTCTTAGTTAAATATTTTCTTTTCTTAACCTAATTTTCTTAACTTACTGAAAATGAGTGACGAACTCGGACAGACACATCGAAGTATTATTCTCCATAATTTTTTCTTCATTACTGACGGTGTCTCATTCGCATTGCTTCCATGAAGAGACTTATTTGAAAAGCAATATTTCTCTCAGTTGCTACAATATGACGTAATTAGTCATATCGCTCTGTTTTGTCTGCAACGTTTGGCCTGCTGTCCCTGCTTCAATTTTGAATCATTAATTTCTGGAAACGATTCTGTTTTGCAGATCTGGTTTATTACCATGCGCTCAGTGTGACTCTGGTCGATGATCATATTAGCTAACTTAATCGCCATTGACGTAGAATATCTATTATGTAACATATCAACCAGGCCATATTAAGCGTTAAACATAAAACGAAAGACCTCATCGATATTTACAAAGGCTCATCACGCTTGCCTAAAAAATATACAACCGGATTTTATTGAATCGCATTTAACTTCAGTTGGACAACATTCTCTACAAAATAAAAACAAACAATAAAACCAGGACGGATTTAGACAAATAGCTAAATTTTAACTATCTGTCATATAACTGACAATGTAAACGCCAAAAATATCAAAACTATGATGTTATATGCCTTCATGGTTTTCCGTTTCATCATGTTGCCGTATGGAATTTTGCAAGAGCTATCATTCAGACCATTATGGAATACTTTTTTTATATTTGGATTGGGGAATCTGTACCATTCAAGCGTTCTTAATAAAGTGCCAAACCATATCTGTAACTGGTGTGGCATCAGATTTTCTTCTCTGCATTCACTCTGTAGCTGACATTATGTTGCTAATCTCAGTTTTTCTAAAACTACTACCATGCCATGTTTTCTTCATAATTGTCTTTTTTTCCAGTTCGTTTGACTTGTTGGCTTAATGGTCTCGATCAATTCGCGATTTTGATATCTCATTATGATACAAATTTATCTTCCCTCTGCTTCTGACCAAGATCTGTCGGGGTGTGGAACACTCTTCCTGTTGACTGATTTTCTCCTACATACAATCTTTTCAATAATAAGGCCTGTTTTTACGATAATTATATTTCGTTCTTGTTAGCTACTTACTTCAAGTGGCTCTTTGCCTTGTCTGGAACGATTAAACAAAAAAGGACAACTCTTAGTCAATGGTCTAATATCCCGTTGATTATACAAAGTCATCCAAAGGAGAATCTACTATAATTACTCATTTTCTTTTCAGCGTGTGCCTAAATTACATCCCATGGACACCTGCTGATTTAAACATAGGGCTTTGCCTAGAAGAACAAAGAACTGTGATAACTCAACAAAACATAACAAATTCTTTCGCCGAATCTGCATTTTTGCTGACAAAATTTTTCTTCTTGGTTGGAGATTATAAATCTCCAACCAAGAAGAATTTTTTTTTTTTTAAATTGTGTATCTCACTATTAAAATCAAGTAAGGAAAATACGTCATCAAAATTAACAAAAGTGGGGACTTGTGCATCTTTGATGAACTGGGCATCGCCATCTCTCTCTGACAATCTTAGAAGAGTCTTTGTAGGATTACGATAAAATCTGTTACTTTATTGCTCGACAGCCTGGATACTGAAGGAAAAGCAAAATAAATATGCACTCGAGTATATAAATGGCATAAACAGAAAGAACGATTAGCTAACCTTATCACACTTACATCTGTTACATAATGGGTATGAGTAGAAACGTTTTTAGTCTCAAAAGTGACTGCAGTCTGAAGCGTCTTCAGACTGCAGTCACTTTTTCACGGTCAGATTTTGCTTACTCTTAACTGGCGAGATGTCGAACATGAAACGATATGTATTTCTACCTGTTTTCCTAAAGCGGGTGAGCGGAACATGTATCTATCTCTATGTATGTTCTTCTAGCACTCTGTCATTTAGTCGAAAATAAATCACTCTTTGTGACTGTTCTACTCTGTTTTAAATAGACCTTATTACAAAAACTGAACATTGGCATCTGAGTGGTTTTGTTTTCATAGAACATCGAAAACCAGAGTTCGACTACGACAACACAGGTGCATAAAGGTGTTAGACACGTTAAAAACATAAAGAGTGGACACATTGATCAACTTGTAGAATACGCTGAATGCCATTCGGGGGGACTGCTAACAGCCATGTTTGACAAAAAACGGTTGCAAAGAACGAGTCCAGAAAATCCGAGAAAAATTTTTGACCTCAAAGATTACATATAATTGCACATGTATTTAATATTGAGATACCCCCAAGGATCAACGGGTTAATCCAAATTTAACTACTACTACTACTACTACTGCTGCTACTGCTGCTGCTGCTTCTACTGCTACTATTACTATTCTACTATTAATACTAATACTAATACTAATACTAATACTAATACTGCTAATGCTACTTATAATAATAATTATAGTAATCAAACTCGAGGGAACCGAAACTGCTAGAAATATTATAAACTATGCCGTTCTTTAGAAAAGGTATCTGTCGAATCTGAGACCACACGAATTTGTCGTGTGGGTCAAAGAGAATGGAGAGATTGATGAAAGAGGGCCCTAATAGCACCTCCAATCGAACCGTCTTGGGCATATTGAAACTTGGGAAGTTATGCATGTCATAAAGAAAAGTGAGGGTGAATCCCTTCCAATGGCACCTGGAAATTTTATGTACGTACATTTCATTAGCAGTTGTTACCATGTAAATTACACTGTATAATTATCATTAAATTGACAAATGCTGGCATGGGCTTGACAATGTTAGAGCTATAGGAAGTCGAATCTTTCTATCAAGTTACAACATGATTTCGTTGAACCACCTGAACTTTTATCAGTAGACTGGAGAAGTAACTTAACGGATTGCTAAGAGCTGTTCATAATATCTGGAGACAGCACCTCACATGAGTCCAACTCTACAAGCGCCTTTCACAGAGCTTAGTTTGGACCAGAGAGGGAAGAATCAGATTTTTTTAATCACTGCTAAGGATGAAATGGGCAATGAAGTTCTTTTGTAAATCCTTAAACAAGGTTATTATCCAGTAGGGAAACCGCACATCACTTACACCAAGCAATAACAGACGTTCCACAATACAACTATCAAAACCATGGGTGTATAGTTGTGGTTAAATAATCAATTGTTAATTATACCATACTTTAAAAAATAGATTGTTAACTAATCTGTAATGTCAACTAATCATTTTTGATTACATTCGCCACGCTGCTGGTCAAGCTACCACCTCCAAATTTGTCATACTGTTCTCCAAACTCGGTCCTCCAAATTCGCCCTTAACTCTGAAATTAAACAGTCTTTTTTATTCAAGCCGGCAGCATCTCATTTGTGTATGGAGCAATGAGAAATCTCGTCAACTCATGAGATTCGTTAGTATAAAATTAGACGCAACAGGTGTTCTTTTTAAAATTCTTATTTGCCCGTGATCGGTCGCTACATGCTATACAAAATTAGAAATTTGCACCAATTTTTATCGCTTATTATTTGCTTACGGGCGGCAAATAGGTGTTTTGTAATCGCGAGAGATGGCCAAGTATATCCATGAGACTTTCACGACTAGATGATGATGATGATGATGATAATGATGATGATATTTAAAGAAATAAATGCTTTTGCTAAGCTGTACTGATTTATTTAACTTGCAATTGCAAATCTAAAAAAAAATATTGATAAACCACACATGTACGGTCAATAATGCGTAAAGAAATACGTAAAGTGCTTTATTGCCCTAATGGATTCCATGGCAGACTATTGAATCGACTATAAAAAAAAAACAATCTAGGGCCATTACTGTGGTTATTCCTGCACTAATGGTTTTGGAGAAAGGTATTAACCCATAAATTCTTCCATGACACCCCCCAAAGCAATAAATGCTGAATGCATAGATTCTAACCCAGAAACAACAATTTTTCACTCTGTGTCAGAAACATCGCTCCTGGGATGTGAGAACTTAAAGACAAAATAAGAGACGCTGCCAAGAGTAAACTCAATACTGTCTACTATACTTGGTTTCTTAAACAACAGCTACGAATATATGAAAAATGTTTATGATATCCTCATATAGGAGCAATAATGCAAAGGAAAAATAAGTTGAGGGCGTTATTGCTCTAATAGATACCGGGGTAAGACTATGGGATCAACTGCGACCAATTAAAATCCAGGTAGCTCTCTTGTGGTTATTTCTGAGGAAAAGTATAAACCTACAACTAAATGATTATTATTAGCAAATCAAAACCTCCCTCGGCTCATGCAAGAAAACCTGTTTCTTAATTTTTATTACTAGAATAACTGAAACTTAACAGATACTTTTATGGTGAATATAATCTGAATTTAATCAAACAGATAATTATACTTCAATCAATGAAAGAATGTTTACAGGGGTGTGGGGAAGACAAGTCTGTATGAGGAGTGTCTCTTTACAAAAACGATCTTTATCTGTTACCCACTTTCTCCATACCCGTCTCCGCTGTTTTCTAAGTGACTGTTATAAGTTTATCACTATGACCGCTTCTCGCATTTTATTTTGTCCCGGGTTACCCTTGTCGTTTTCATTCTTGGAGGACACGATACATTCACACACAATACCCCGAACTTTTTTTATTTTGATATTCCACTAAGCCTTCACTCCTATTTTGATACCGGCCGTGGCCGTCGGCGGACTTGGACCGGCCCGTTTGTTGTTGGATTACCTGGTAAACAGTGGGCGATCTAAACTTAGGAGAATGTTGCGAGGGTCTTAGGTAATGAGGAATTTACATTTTGTACATATCACCAACCCCCACGATGAATTTTTGATGAAAATTTATGGACTTTTTTGTGAATGAAGCATTTCTTTAAAACGAATTTAGAATCATACAAGAGGGATCAACTCGTAGAGTGAATGAGGTATTTGATTAAAGAGACTAGCGTAGAGTACGTCCATATGTTAATTTTATCACTGACCCCTTCTCTCAAACGATTCTGGCTTCATGCCTAAGGTAACGAATGGCTCTTATAAGTAATGTAATTAGCAGATTGTTTAAATTGTTTAACTTTTGTCAAGACAATTTTATAGCTGAGACGTTTTTTTTTATTTAAATAAAATCGTTCCCCTTTTCCGCGACTCGCATTGGTGCTTGTCGTTGCGGATAAACAGGGTTTTACGTGACAGCTTACACTGTTTGTGTTTGTGCGAAAGGGAATAGGAGACGATTTGAAACAATATAAAAATTTCGATATCAGTTCTTGTCTTCGTTATAGATCTGGGGATATCAGTGCAACACTGACAATTCATTATTTCTTCCACGGAACGGTTTGTTACTCATATAACCAACCGACAAATACGACGTAAAAGAGATTTGCAGAGTCGATACTAGAATATGGAACCAGAGAGAAGATTGAATGGCAGAAAAATATATAAAAAACAAGGCGGCCATGATACGGTTTCATCTCATTTCAATTTATGCTTTGAAGGAGACGCTGTTTTTTTTGTTTGTTTTTATCTTTCATATTGGAATTGGATGTTAATTCTATGCACAAAACAGGCGAAAATAAATGAAAATAAGAGAAAATAAAATTGAAAAAATATATTCTAGTTTTCAGACAACATCCTTCATTGGACAGCAAAATCAGGGAAAATGATCTGTCACATTTGTAGGTCTAATAAACGGAAAATAAAGTAGAGAAACAGAAAAATGTTTTTATTTTACACAACTACATATAACGCCATTTTTTTTATATAATGCCATTTTGATTTGTTTCTTTATGATGCCATTGTTTTTTCTTTCATTTGCAGTTGCTGACATGAATTATACTGGTGAGCAAGTTTATCAAATCAAACGAATATGTAACTGCAACACAACGAGGGTTCCGTTTGCTCTTCAATATTGGTAGACATGATCATGTACCACCTTGGAACACGATCTTGTTATTGGTTACCAACTTCAGAGCTACTGGATCTGCATTGAAACGAAAATCAACCTGCCAGCTTTTGTGAACGCCTTTGACAATGTTTGGACAATAACGGATCCCAAGTGACTGATTTCATTTTTGACCCCTAATAAAACAGAATGGCATTATATGTAGTTATCGAAAATTACACATTTTTGTTTCTTTTGTTTATCGGATTTTTATTAAACCTACAGATGTGTCAGATAATTTTGCCTGACCCTGTATGAGCATCTAAAATTTAAGGCTTAAGTTTAAGGATTCTTAAAAAAGAAATTGAAAATTGTTTTTTAGTAGTATCTAATAACTATGAGTCAAATTTAGTGTTAATCTGATTCATTTAAACTTGCAAATAGTATGTTCTACACATGAAATACTTACTAAAAATTCTTTAAAATACTAGAAAGAATCTGAAATCTTGGGAATAATTATTTATTGATGAATAATACTGATAAAGTCTTACTAAATACGAAGTACTATATTCCCACAAAGGGGTTGCACTCACATTTTATTCATTTGCATAAAACTAATACGAACTGAATATAGCCTACATTTTGATCTTTTACGCCTATCAGTTGCGATACCAAATTCATAAAGATCAGTTAGTTAAAGAGTGAGTCACGTACATTCAAATAGATAAACATTCAAACCTAATTTTATATAGAGCTGATTGGTGAGAAGTATCGATCTGATAGAAGTCTTATATGTTTGAAACGAATGGACGAAAACAGATGACGTTGAAAGTCCATCTTTACAAGATTTCTACCTGTCGCTAGCAATTTAGAAGAGCCAATAAAAAGAACGACAGGTGAGTATGCTCTCAACTAATTAAAAGTGGGGAAACGGCAAACTGAATAAACTCTGTAAAATGTCTAGCAAATTCTATTCTTACGCCAATACATCTGATTGACTGATAGATACCTGTTTATTAACGCCACGAAAAAAATAGTACATCAAAATATGTGACGGCTCCACTATATTTTTTTTACATTACTTATAATTTACCCGAATAAGATCTTTTCTAATAGTTTTAAATATCGCAGAAATGTCGTCGGTAGGAATCTCCAAATTTCAACAAATATGTCGGCGTGTCTAGTTGCAGCAGAATTAATTTACTTTTTCTCTTACTTCATCGTAATAATCGGTAATGATTAAATAGAACATATTTGTTATTGCTAAAATAACAACGGTACACAGGCTTCGTCTTATCTTTCTTCTTTTTAATGAGTATCGCTTTAAAACTGCTCCCAGCATTTTACATATATATTGTCATTTATCAAATCCCACCATCACTCTTGGGAGAATTGAAATAGATATCTGAAAAACACATATGTCCTGGTTGACAGATAAGAACCAATAGAAATACGAAATTATTTTATATTATTAGATTCGCCACGTCTCATTCGAGATTTCAATTTGACGCCATTTGCTTTAAACAGGTGGACTTAATTTCCAGTGGAACTCTTTTTGCATAAATAATCATACTAATATTTTTATATCTTTTTAATTTGAATATTAATTAAATTTATTCCTTTCCAACATTTAATATAATTAATCTCCCAAGCGTGACGCTAAACCTTTCTATCGGTTGCGATTTCAACATAGGCACCATTCTAATTACACTATTCCTAACTTTTGTAGAACTGTACTTACCAATAAATTACGTGTGTATTAAAAAATATTTGGTTATTTCGGGAGAAACGCACGCCTTCTAAAAAAAAAAGAAGCTTTATTTTTATTTTCAGAAAAGAAACGAACATTGTATATTATTCTCAGATTATATTTTGCTTGGAATCCATCAATTTATTAACACAGAAATAATTGCATAAAATAATCGAAACGGGAGTATAGTAACCGAGATAGCGTCACACGATCGAATTCAAATTATATTAATTGGTATTTTTCCTATGAAAATCTGAAAATATAAAAATTGTATGATCATAAACAGACGCAATCAGAGCAACATGTTTCATTATTGCATGATCATTATAGCAGATGTTTCACCAGAATGTTGAAAGCTTATGAAGCGACACCATCATGGCTATTAAAAGGCGATACAAGCTTAATAGTTAAAAGCACAGCAACCAAAATCCCCAGCAAATATCACCCAATATGCTGCCTAACCACGACTTACAAGCTATTCACTGGATTAATAGCTGACAGCATTTATGACCATTTTTCATCCGGAGATTATCTTGAGGAGGAACAAACAGGATGCAGGAAAAACTGCCTGGGCACCAAAGATCAATTGCTCATCAATAAGACCATTTTGGAAGATTGCAGGAAAAGAAAAAGAAATCTAAATATGGCATGGATAGATTATCAGAAAGCATTTGATAGTGTACCCCATTCGTGTATACTAAAATGTTTCGAATTATACAAGATCCACCCGACCATACGAGAAATTATAGCTACCCAAATGAAGGAGTGGCAAACATCTATTACCTCAAACCATAGCGGGGGAAGGATATCCATTCCAAATATAAAAATAAAAAGGAATCTTCCAAGGAGACAGTTTATCGCCTCTACTATTTTGCTTAGCAATTGATCCTCTAAGTAAGCTTCTAAAGAACTGCCAAGGTGCTTATAATCTAAGCTACAGCATCCAAACAGAATCCTCCAAGATAATAAACCATTTATTTTTCATGGATGATCTTAAGCTTTATGCTAGCTCGGATAAAGATTTAGATCATCTACTAAAAATTGTCCACACTTTTTCTAATGACATCAAAATGAAGCTCGGGCTAGATAAGTGTTCTAAGTGTACTCTGAAAGCTGGCAAGAAGATATCCACTGAAAATACACAGCACAATGAAAATAGTGTAATTAGAGAACTGGATGAACAGGAAACATACAAATACCTCGGTATTGATGAAAATGAGTCCATCCAACATTCCAAGATGAGAGAGAAACTAAGCCAAGAATATTTACGCCGGGTAAGAAAAATCTGCAAAACTGAAATCACAAAAAAGAACAAAGTACCGGCAATTAACCAACTTGCCATTCCAGTGCTTACGTATAGTTTTGGCATTATTGACTGGCCTCAGAAAGACATAAATTGGCTTGACACAAAGACAAGGAAAATGTTAACCTTGTACCGAGTTATTTATCGAAATCAGTGCATGCCTCGTTTGTACCTACCCAGGCGAGAAGGAGGTATGGGACTCTCGGAAATCAATCATCAACACAGAGCCACAATCGTCAGCATAGATCAGTACATGATAAGTTCCTGTAACCCCAAGCTTATGAAAATTAAAGACCATTATCAGAATCGAGCAAGTAGTATAACATCTATAACACAACTTACCACTCATTTTGGAAAGGATTGCCTTACAACTGATACTGAGAACCCAAACAAGCCTACCACTGACACAGCTCAGAAATGTCGGAAAAAATATACTAGCCAGTTCCATGGTGTTAAAACAGAAGAATGGACCAACCATAAACGGGCAAAATACCTACCGACTGAACTATCCCAAGAATATATCGATAGGGATGGTTCCCTGGACTGGCTCAAAAGGGGATTCCTCCATTACGACCAAAAGAGGTTGATATTGGCTGCACAAGACCAAGGCCTCATGACAAATGCCTTCAAAAAGATTAGTGGTATAAGCAACAATAATAAATGCAGGTTCTGTAGCACTGAGGTTGAAAGTGTGGGCCACCTGATTTCTAGTTGCAAAGTCCTACTTGGAGATGGTTATTATACAGATCGCCATAACGGAGTTTGCAAATACCTTCACTGGAAGATATGTAAGAAACTCAACATTCAGTGTAGTAAAAAATCCCGGGAACATATACCCGAACGAACAGTTGGGAATGACAACTACACCATTCACAGTGACTACATAATCCCCACTGCTACATATCTATAAAACGCTGCTGTTAAACCAAATATAGTGATTGTGGACAGAGCAAACAAAAAAGCGACCATAATAGAGGTCAGTGCACCCAATGATACAGGGCTTAACAGAGCTGAGAGGGAAAATATAACAAAGTATTAGGGACTTATGTATGATATGAAACGAAATTGGAAATTAAAAGATGTTTTAATTATACCAGTCATAATAGGAGCAACTGGGCTTATGAAAAAGAACTTTATATCCGGTGAACCAAGTGCAAGTGAAATACAAACGATTGCACTGAAAGGGACGGCTAGAATCCTGAAAAGATCTTTTGGTTGGACTCACTAAAATAGGGATAAATGTCAGACATCTGGTTGGATGTCCCATCCCCTAGAAGAAAAAGGTTAAGAAAAGCAACATAGACTGTCTCTACTTTAAATTGCTTGGTGTATCCATCAAAATTAATTGCAAACTATTTATAATAGATAATTGTGTACGATAAGCGATATCAAAGACTCTGATTCGTTAAGTAGAATCACGTTTCAGTAGAGATAGTGAGATTTTAAATCGACTATAATTGAATCAAACATATTGTAACATTACCGTCGTTGGAAATCCTTGAATTCCAACAAATATGACGACCAGGCTGTCTGAATAAATCGACTTCTTGACTTATATGCAACAAGCATTGATGTTATGTGTTTTTTTTTCGATTCACTTTGCAAAACTCAATAATGTTCTGCAATACAAAATATAAAATAAAACAAAAGCAACACTTTTTTCTACAAAATAATCAAACAAAACACTATAAATAAATATTTGAAGACATAAAGAACTTGAAACATAAAACATTCTTTTTTTTCAAAACTTACCAGATTCGCATTAAAAAAAAGCTTTTGATATGTCATAAAACGAAACAAGCAAACTAAACGCCATGAATGTAATATATAAAGATATAAAGAACTTGCATTTTTAAACTTTTTTCTAAAATTACCGGATTCGGTATTAAATAATTTCAAAATGGTTGATATGCCATAAAACAAAACAATCGAATCTAGTGGCAAGTAGCTGTGCTACATTGATGACACGTCGCTACAGCAGTAGGCGTAGCCAATAGTCACAATAAAGTAGATTACCTCTTTTTTCTTTCTTTTTATACAATGTTTACCAGTTGTGAAGTACAGGCGTCTAGTATAATGTTTCTGTCTGTAAAATAGTCTTGGACAGGAAAATTAACATAGAAGTTATATATATATATATATATATATATATATATATATATATATATATATATATATATATATATATGTATATATATATATATAACTACCAACCGAAGAGATAGGCTTTAAATATAAAATAAATTACTCTTGCGAATCTTCAATAAGTTCGATTTCATCAATGTATCCTAAATCAGGTTCCAGATTCGAGGAATTAAATCAACGATGGTATACATCGTAATGTAAACAACTACGCACGCATTGAGAATATCCTATACATCTACAAAGCCACCAGGCATGGATTATTGTTGCCACATTTGAACCGGAGCATCAACCACGTGTCTCTTGCATTTAGACAGAGTAAAAAAGAGTATCTAATCTAATAGGTACGCTAATCTCCAACTTCTGTCCCACTATAGCAATGTTATATCCCTGTGCTTGTTTTATAAATATTTAATAGGATGTGCTGTGCTGAATTCATTACACTTGTACCCCCCTCAACGTACATACTCCCACCTAGGCGGACAAACAGCAAAACTCCATTCCTGAACTGTTGAGATTCCTAGACGCCAGAAAATATTCTATTACATTAGTTTCTTCATTCGGACCACTAAACATTGTAATTCCATATTGACTGTACTAAGATGAGAAAGTTTAGATGTAATGTAAATAAAGATCTTACCGCTCGACCCCCATACTCTCCTTTAAGACATGATCCCTTCCATCTAAGTTGTAGTAATCCTTGTTTGGAGTAAAAAAAAAAGAAGAGAAAACCTTTTATGGTGTAATAGAACATGATAGCTGAAAAACACGGGTTTTTTCTGATCGACATTTAAGTCAAGATAAAGATCGGACTAACTGATTTGCAACGTGTCACCTGAGACTTCCTCATACCTCATTTCATTAAACACGTTAACTGCGCATCTAACGAAAATTTTCTGTCTTTACGTAATCTTGTTTTCTGTTAGAAATTTTGTCTTTCTACATACTTAGTACAACCATATCCTATTGCCACACTAGTTTCATGTCCACGCAACTGAAATATTAATTAACTAGTTCTTTTCAATACATATTACAATTAATTCTTCCTTCTTCAAAAACTTTCCACTGTTTGCCTTATTACAGTTTGATTTCAACATACATAGCGATCTAATATCACATTTATAAAAAGGCATTCATGTTCGCCAATTGAGAGTTAGAAATGCAGATCGGCCCAATGGAAGAATAATATCTTAATAATTATAAAACTCCGTGGACCGTCCCGGCGTCTTTGCTTGCATGCTTGCTTGCTTGCTTTAATTTTGTCTCTGTGTATGCACCTGCATATATGCATGTGAGGATACGTGTGTGCGGGTAGCTATATATATATATATATATATATATATATATATATTTATATATATATATATATATATGTATATATATTTATATATATATATATATTATCTCCATGTATAATAAAATGACTGCAGAAATTCCCCTCTGGACCAAAGTCTTGTAGGTTTGCAGCAACAGATGCCATACAAAAATTCATTACATCTAGGCTAATAACCACTATCTTATGTAGCGTCCGGAAACCATAATATACACATTCAGTTGTGATATTAAAATACAGCATTGCATCCTAGGAGCAACACTGTCACAAATGTAACATCTCAGGAGGAAGGAGTCTCTATTTTTCTCTCTTATTATTTAGTCCTACCACAACTACCAGATATCGGTACGGATTCTACACGTTCCACAAAATCTGTGATTACACCGCTAGTATCTGGTTCAGTAAATAATTTTTCAAATTTCCAATTCTTAAATAATAAAGGCTCCCTCTTCAAAGTTCGTCCATTCTGATTGGCTGAGCTCTCAAAATACTCATATTCCAGAATACAATTCTTCTAAGATTTATATACCATTAAAATATGGCGTAACTTACAAACATATTAATGCAACCGGCGTCAAGTCCAGTAAATCCATAGGTCATAACAGTTATGTAAGGTCGAAAATTACAAGAAAACGCTATCCACTGTAGGAATTTACTTCGTCGTCGTCCAAATTGTCGTTCTGTACGACGTCGACGACGACGTCTTCGTCAATACAACTAAATAACTACACAGCTCTTGCGATCAATTTTTATAACATCAAGTACAGAACGTGTACATTTCTGACGTTTCAAACCTACTCACTGCATATATATTTATATATTGAAGAGTATAGCTCCCAAATATTTGCATCTTTTATATGAAGATTTCTCCTAACAAAATAAATTAAAAGCAATTTACAAAAAATAAAATTACATTTTTAACACTACGTAAGTTTAATTGTTAATTATTATATTTTTTACATGCGATTTGACGACACTTATAAGGTTTCCAGTATCATGATAATGTATTTCGCAGGTGAAATTGTCGTTGACAAATTGTTTACATGTATTAACGTTACGCTTTTCAACGGCCAGACTATTCGTCAGCGACAATTTTAAATGTTATTCGTTTACAGATTACCCGAAAAACATTTAATGTCACCAGATTAATGTGAATGTGAAAAATAAGGAGAAACAACTAATTTAACTTTTTTTTTACATGAAGGTCACCACTTATCAAGGCCCAGAAGCCACTCGGGGATAAGGGTTATTTTGTGTACAGTAATCAATAGGATAGTATTCATTAGTATTGGAGATTTGATAAAGTGTCATTACTTAGGGGGGCCTTTTTAAAATCTTTTTTTTAACCTGTAGTAATGTTATATAGACATAACGGCTATACTGAAGATATTACATCTGGACTAATTTAGAATAGGTGAGTTCCCAAATATTTGGGTTTTTTTTTTTTTAGATACGGAAGTTTATTAAACGAAAATAAAGGTGTATGTGAAAAGCGGTGAGAAACAACTATTTAATTTTTTGTTTTGAAGCTTCAGCATTACATTTATTGATGCTATATAGAGAAGCCGGTTGTATTAGGGATGTTAACTCTGGACTAATTAGAAGAACTTAGCTCCCAAATATTTGCGAGTTTTTTTTTGTTTTTTGTTTTTTTGTTTATTATTATGCCGAAATAAAAATTACGGAAGTTTATTTCGCGAATTAAACCTATCTTATTTTTTGCTAACCATTCTATTTCCACAACATATTTCTTTGAATAAAATTTCGGAATTTTGTTTTCGGAAAAAAAAATTAATAAAAATAGACGCGAGAAGCGCATAATCAAATCTCCATGTTAAGAATGGTTTTATAGATACTAACGTTGTTACTTCGGCACGATACATTCATTTTGGCCACGACCGCCAGTGCCCGCTTCTTTTACGTTTCCGGCAGTGGCTTCCACTAACGACCATAGTTTAATTGTCTTTTTTTTACAGGTGGGGTGGAGGTATACTTCCCCCGAGGAAAGCCGGTACACGGGTCCTGCTAGTTAATTAAAAAACTCTGTAGCACGTCCGAACTTCAGTTATTGCTTGAATCTTGTAATAACTAATTTTACAAATACTTTTTTATAAGTTCAGTTTCGGTTTCGATTCTAGCTGATAGCACTTGTGTCATATTCTTTTGACTTTTGAAATCACTATTATATATTGGATACAATATAATATATAATAATCGATAGAGATTTGACACTATAATAATATGTATGAAATTTGCATAAAATAAAATATCATATTTACGCATATTTTACGACCGGACAAGGCCGGGCGCTTCCGCTATTAATACTGTAATAATCGTTTGTCGTAACAAACATAAAAACACATTGACACAAACATTATGCTAAACGCAAATAAGGTTGAGCAGATTGAAAGAGTTGGAGATAGAAGCATAATTAATGAGAAAAGAACGGCTAATCTAAGAAGCGTGTAGAGTGGGTTTTAATTGTATTTGCTCACTTTCCTAAGAGGAAAGGTCAGTTTAAAGTGGAATGTCTAGAGCTTTTTGAATTGGCAGGCGAATAGGAATAATAATGATTATGAAAGAAAAAGTGTCACAAGAAAATTCAAGATGCGAATGTCAGACTTAATTTTAATAATGAAATTTCTAATTGCTTAATACAGAAATTCAAGCACGCGTTTCAGTGACGACATTGAAATACGCAATTATGAATCGATGTTTCTTTACTACTGTAGTGCAACGAAAAAACGGTTTCTTATAAACGATTATTACTATTATTTCGATTCCACGGACTAGTGTTCTCATTTTGAGTGTTATTTTCAAAACGTTTGGCTCGAAGTAACCTCTGATCTTTTTCAGGTGTATCTCGGATATCTTTTTGTCGAACTCGCATAGAATTTCGAACCGAACTCTTTATTTAATCCATGGATGGGTAGAAGTCCTAAATAATTCGCAATTGTATTTTGAATGTCGCCCGCACTTAGAATTGAACCTTCAACCTCTATAAGAGTGTAACTTTAAAATTTAATTTTACCAAGTACTCTATATTTTAATCCACGGATCTTTGCCACTCAGGATGAGAACAGTAGTCCGAAGAATCCAAATAATACGAATGATCAATCCCCATCTCAAAAATTCAGCAACGTAATAAAAACTCTTCATTATTTAAATACACCATGATTCTACTTGCGTATGACGATTCGAATATCTGATCTTTTATAGAAGATCTATACATAAAAAATACAGTTACCAATCCCAAGAACAAACAAAATGTAGACGCTAATAAGAACACGAATTTATTGTTGTCATTTAGTATTTGCAGGGAAAATAATTTCTCATATAGTTCTGCTTCCGCATAACATCACATGAAAAGTTGTCCACTACTTTTCGGTATGGCTCACAGTAGCATTTTTGTAACAG
This sequence comes from Euprymna scolopes, assembly GCF_053919585.1. NCBI lineage: Eukaryota > Metazoa > Mollusca > Cephalopoda > Sepiida > Sepiolidae > Euprymna > Euprymna scolopes. Next base: position 50,338,591 of record NC_136503.1, on the reverse strand, counting down.
AGTGAAGACACGCGTATCGCGGCTGTATGCAAATGTCGAGTCGTGTGCGAAGTGACGTAACGGTAAGGAAAAAGAACAAAGCCATAAAAAATACGTGCGCATAGATCGACGAAGAAATTACAGAAGACGATCACATTCCAAACGTGGGTGACGTCACCGCCATAACGAGAAGTCCCACATGGCTGAAGAATGAAAAATAAAGGTCTTTTCTTCAAACCTGAAACAGCGAGTTGAAGTGTTTTCCTTTTTTTTGTCCCTTTTACGACTGACTTTACGACTGAGTCTACAGCGTGTTGGGTCTACGTGTGTAAAGTGTGTGACGTAACATTTCTAGATTTTGTACACCGAGTAATAAAACTTTGTTTCATAGAATTCAATGTAAAGACCGGAACCCTTACCTGTGACATGACGCATACCAAGACATACTTACAAAAATAGGACAAATAGGTGTGTGCGCACTGCGCGTGAATGACGCGACTTTTTTTTCTATTTGGAACTTACTTTTTCATTAGTGACGAGGCTCTCTGTTTGTTTGTTTGTTTGTTTGTTTGCTTTTGTTTTACGGCATATCAACCCTTTTCAGCTTATTTAATGCCGAATCCAGTGATTTTGAATAACAATTTTTTAATAGAGTATATATATATTTTTTTAAGTCAATTTCTATTTAACCCATAGTTGAGACCCTAACAGGTACTACCACTCCGGGTCAGAGTGGACCTGGAAGCAATGCAATTAAAGGGTGGCTCCACACTCCGCAAAGCCCGCAAGCTGGGGCCTCACCATCGGATATAGTTTAAAATCATATCCAGGACCGAGGCTCTCTTACAGCATGATGTGGAAAGCACATCTCAAATATTGTCCTGTATTACATATGCTAGTTTTTTTGAGTGGTTACTCCAGTAAATATGTAAAGCGTATTTTTTTCAGAAATAAAAGTTAGCAGTTACATATAATCCTACAAAGATAAAAAGTCATTTCTTTTAAAAATGAAAAGAAACTTTACCGACCACCGATTGCCCTGACTGATAGTATCTTTTTCGATCGTATTACATTCAAATTCCCTAACCTAATATTCACAGGTAACACGGATTGGAATAAATACATGAAAGATACTGCCAAGTCTGCTGCAAAGGAGGCGGATTCCATCTGCTAGACTAGAAAATTTCTAGGGACTGGTGCACAAACCGCTAGTCTCATCCTCTTATACAGTTCAGAAAAGAGACCCAAACCTTAAAACCACAATCCTTTCTACGAAGCTCCAGTCACTGTCTCATCGTCTCAATTATGAGTCCCTGTACTTATTACACAAGTTTTTCAACGGATTATACCCCGATGAAATTGCTACACTTGTGCCCCCTAACGTAAATACTCGCAACAAACCCCACAAGCAGCAAAATCAACCCCCTTTATTATAAACTCAACGGATTAGAAGAAAGCTTTTTGCTCTAATAACTTCTCTCCGGGAACTCTAACCTTGCTCTCTGCTACCCCGACTGTAGCAAAATGCAGAAATTTAAATGTATATTGCTGCTAAACTCTGTATTTAAATTGCACCTATAAACCTTCCCCGAACTCACCGTAGCCTTATTTGCAATATGTCTGATTTGAGGTGAATATAAGTAAAAACATCACGCAGACAGCTGTTTACTATTCCGCGATGCAATCTATAGTGGCATTCATTCTGGATTTTATAGGACGAGGAAATAGCACATGGGCACGTGCGCACGCTGCGTTTGACTGGAGTGGCTATTATTTTTGCGAAATTATTTTTTTTGATTAGTGACTAGACACTTCAACAAAATATATGTTTCATATATGTTAATATTTGGGGGAGGAGAGGTATTCCATTAAATATGTACATAAGATCCATAAAAAAGCAACAATTATATTCACGGAACATATAAGTATGAAAACAGCGAACGTCTAATCCTCCCGTAGTCTAATTACAGTGATAAAAAAGATCATAGTTGCCATCTTAAATACTATCATGTATTACGTAACGTTGTAAAAATGTTTCTAAATACCCACCACAAAATGTTTACATATTTAAATAAGAATAAGACTCATTTAAATAAAAATAATACTCATTAAGATAACAATAAGACAAATCTAAATAAGAACAAATCACTTTAAATAATTATTAGACTCATTTACATAAAAATAATTCTGGTTTGCATAACAATTTTCCAAGAAACAATTGTAATAAACGAAACGCATTTTTTCCAAAGAAAAAAAATTGTAATAAACGAAGTACCGTTACATAAATGCATATTCTCTTACAACTGGTTGAACAAAGCTATTTCATACGAGGCGAACAGCAAAGTAAATGCCACCCACAGAGTCGTTTATAAAATCCACAGTTCTTACAGTAATGCGATCGTATTTTGTACGAATAAAATTTTCTGTTAACACTCTCCTTTTTCGGTACATTTCAAATCTACGAGGGCATTCTAAAAGTGATGCGGCCTATATTTTTAATTCCGCCCAAATGGATCAGAGGTGATTGCAAATTGTATTTTCTAATCACTTATCATATGCATTCATGATCTGCTAGATTCTTCTATCTGTTACAGATATTTACGGTGTGAGACTCTGAAAACACAACCCCTGTCATGAGGGCTCGTCAGAAGTAAACATGCGCCATTGAGAATGGTGGTGTAATTACGTAGAAAAATAATTTCTGGAACAGAAAAGGTCGCTTGTTGTAATTGTACCATTCTCGTCTTCGTAACTCTTCAATTCTTTGTGTTAAAAAAATAGGAAGCCTTACTTTTTGAAACGACCCTTGTATGATAAAACGCACTCCGGATGTTCATACACGACCATCGTTCATCGCTGGAAAGCGTGCATTGAGAACTCTGATGTATGGTGACTATGTATAAAAATAAATCCCGGCGAACAAAAGTTCGTTCGTTTTAATGGCATCACTCTCGTATTCGTCGCTGTACAATGTTTTGTGTAAAAACTAGGGGGGTTTACCTTTTGGAACTACGCTCGTATACCTGATTTTCCCACCTGGTTTCCAACTGATTTTCATCGGCGTCAATGATACCCACACCTCTGTCTTGACACTGTTTTATATTGGTAAAGACAAACATAAATCTATGCCTGACTTGTCAACCAAGTTTTGATTTTATAACACTGTCGATGCTACACACGTATGTATACGTCGTGCAATATTGTCAATAATTCTAATAAACCCTTTGAAACTGCGTTTGCCTTAATACAAATAAACTTCAATTTCTGCTTGATTTTTCGATCAAGTTTCAGTCTTTTCCTTATCACTGCCAATGATCCGAACAACTGCATTCAACGTTCGAAACTGTCAAAAATTTTGACATTTTACATTTTTACATTGCCCTGATTTTCGTACAAATCAAATTCAGCTTACGGCTGTCTTCTCTTCTAGGTTTCAACGATGAATAGCCAATAGCGTTTGTTTGATCACCGTTCAATATGTTGGTCTTTTGCACTTATAACTTGGAGGCAGACATGAATACGATTGGATTAGACTTACTCCAAGTTCATGAAAAGTCTAGGGAATGCTTGCTGAGACAATTACAAAACGGAATGGCCATAAAACAAATTTCAACTTACTGGACAAGTCAAGCAAAGATAGAAGTTGCTTCGTACCAAATATAGTTGGAGTGCAGAACGTTTGCGAATTTTACGAATAATTCCATGAGTTGCATTTTTGGGAGGGGGCATGCGATTTCCATAAGCCAGAGAATGATCCGATTTTAATAAAATGTTTTGCATTTATTTATTAACTAGGAGGATCTATTAACCGGTGTTGCCCGGTGTAAGCATGTCCCGCCTCTTGTAGAAAAATGAAAATACGGTTGTTGTTGGTGTTGTTGTTGTTGCTCAATCCCAAACCTCCTCATGTTAAGAACGGCTTTCGGAATAGACACCCTATTTTGGCAGTGGGGGTGGTTGTCAAACTATTTGCCACAAATGTAACCTTGATACTCGCTGTCAGGATCCCCACGCGAAAATACTATGAACTAAAAAAACAATTGTAGGGGGCAGTGTCAGTCGGATATAATTAGATTTGTTCTTCGCCCGTGCGTACTAATCTGGCGGGCAGTGATTTAAAGTGCTTAATGCAGGGCTTCCGCCAGATATAAATGAGATTTTCTTAACCAGCATAGTGAAAAATCTATAAAAGTCGTCATTTTAAAGGAAAGTGTGTAGCTGAATCTAATGGTAAAAAATTCTTTTAAAATAAAACAAAAAAAAATTGGTCTATAATCAAATTTGCCCCTCTCGTAAAAACAATAAACTACGGTTGTTGTTGTTGTTGTTGTTGCTGTTGTTGTTGTTGTTGCTGTTGTTGTTGTTGCTGTTGTTGTTGTTGCTTCCCAATCTCCACCTTCTCATGGTGAGAACGGGTTTCTGAATAAACACCCCAACTTCCTCATGCTAAGAACGGCTTTAAAATTGGACACCCCTAACCTGCTCATGTTAAGAACGGTTGTCGGAATGGTCACCTGCAACATCCCCATCCTTATCCGGTAAATGGGGGGAGTGTAAAAATATTTGCTCCAAACTTATATAACTATAAACCAAAAGAAAAAGAAGTCATTTTAAAGAAAATAATAATGCTATAGTTCAGGGTTTTTTGTTTGTTTGTTTGTCTTTTTTCGGGGGGGGGGGGTCTTGCGCGATGTAAATGTGTGCATAGGAACAGAAAAATATAAATAAAATATATTAAAAATAAAACGGGTTGTTAGAAAAAAAACTAAAAGAAAAAAACTAAAAAATAGCATTGTTACTAATTTGTTAAAGAGATTCGAAAGCGAAAAAAAAAAACTAATGCTATCTGTAAATGTTATGTTTTTTGTTTCAGAGGTTGTTTTTTGTAGGATGGGGTAGTTGCCTATGATAATGTGTGCGTAGTTTAATGTGAGGGTATAAGTACGTAAATATATGTTAATATTTTTATTTTGGTTTGAGATTTATAAAAAAATAGGAAAAATAATTCAACTCGCTGTTTCAGGTTTGAGGAAAAAAACTTCATTTTTCATTCTTCAGCCACGCGGGACTTCTCGTTACGGCGGTTACGTCACCTACGTTTGGAATGTGATTGTCGATCTATGCCCACGTATTTTTTGTAGCTTTGTTCTTTTTCCTTACCGTTACGTCACTTAGCACACGGCTCGACATTTGCTTTGTGTAGAGAGCGCTGCCATATTTGTAAAGGTCTGGCGTGTTCGTTTTTGAAACAAGGTGGGTAGTCTGGAATAATCTTTTTCTGGATGTTTCAGCTCTCAACCAATGAAAATTGCCGGAATTTTAACATGTTTTTGTTTGGAATTGTAAAATGTTTTGACTCCTAATGGGGGTATGACACCAATCATTACAATAATCGTTTTTATAACCACCGGTTGTGATAATCAACCAATGAAAATCTTCCGAAGTTACTATAAAAATTGTCGAATTTTGGATTCAATCAGTTCGCCGTTGGCTATGTCACGAACCACATTTGATTCTTAGACGCCATCTTTGTTACTGGAAATTACTTCACACTCAGTAACGAGACTGCACTCTGTTCAACATAATGTCTCAACACTTAACAGGTTATGTGCCCAGCCACAGTCTTTTCTTTGATTGATTGGAATCTAAATTCGAATTATGGCAGGTAAAATTTTGGGGGTATCTAAGGATTCGAAAACTACACAAAGTGATACAATCTCCAACAGAGAATCCTAACGACCCCGAATTTCTCGAAAAGAACGCGACTGTTTTTGCAGAGCTGATTCAATGCTCAGACGATAGAAGTCTGTCTCTGATTATAAGAGACGCCTTGGATGACGGACGAAAAGTATTGAACATATTAAGAAAACATTATTTATCAAAAGGGAAACCGAACATTATATCACTATATACAGAACTAACGTCTCTGAAACGTAACCAGGATGAAACTATTACCGACTACGTTATAAGGACAGAAAAGTCGCCAATGCCTTAAAAGTCTCAGGTGAAATAATATCGATAGCTTGTTGATATCAATGACTGTCAAGGGACTTCCAGCCGATTTTAAACCATTTACAATTATTATAAAGCAAAAAGACAAACCCACAAATTCCAGTGAATTTAAAGTGGCATTGCGCAGTTACAAAGAGACTAGTCGTATGCTCGTGGACAATAATAACTCGAGCCATATTATGAAGTTCAAAAATGCTTCTCGAAGACAGAAACCACCTAATTACGCACCTCACCGCAACGTGTTCCCGAAAAGTAATTTTCCTCCAAAAAAGAATAAAATTACCTGTTATAATTGTGGACGATCCAACCACAATGTCGATATAAACGCTCTAAAATGGACTTCGTAGAAAACGGTTTAGAACTTTGTGGAAGAACATACATTTCTATTTACATATAACTTTGACAATACCATAAACGGTAAAAATCTCCTTGTAGACTGTGATGCTACAGCACACGTTATCACCAAAGAATCTGATTTTATTAATTTTGATTCAAACTTTAATCCACAAAGTCATTTTTTCGAACTTGCCGACGGTAGTCAAATAAATGATATAGTCTTGAAAAGAGGCGATGTTAAAATATCCTTAAAAAATAATAAAGGTAAAATCTGTAACTGTATTCTAAAAATGTTCTGTTCATACCGACATTTAAGCAAAACATATTTTCCGTGCAGGCTGCAGTTAAACAAGGCGCGAATATAAAGTTTGGCCCAAAAAAGTCAAAATTTATATACCCCAATGGAACTGTATTTGGCATTAAAGAAAATGGCCGACTATATTATTTAAAAAGTATGGTTCCCTCAAAATTGCCTGTCACGACTTGGAAACCTGGCATAAAATTCTAGGACACTGCAATACAGCTGATATTTAAAAATTACCAAGTGTAGTTGAAGGCATGAAAATCATACCTTCAGATGATCTCACAAACTGTGATGTGTTTGCACAGGGGAAAATGACAAAATATATAAGCAGAACGCTAGACAAAAAGGCCACGAAAATTCTCTCACATGCATTGTGACTTAGCAGGTCCGATCAGCCTGATGGGGAGAAATAATCTAAGGTACGTTTTGAACTTTATTGATGATTTTTCCGGTTTGATTATAGTTTATTTTCTAAAAAACAAATCCGACATTATTCTCGCCACTAAGAAATATTTAGCTGATATTGCCACGTACGGCTCGGTAAAACGTATTCGCTCAGACAATGGGACTGGGTAAAGACTTTGAACTTCTATTTACTAACTATCGTATTAAACACAAGAACTCTGCGCTTCCAAAATGGCACCGCTGAAAGGGCATGGCGAACCCTTTTTGTGATGACAAGATGCCTACTTATCGAATCGAAATTAGCGCATAGATTATGGGCGTACGCTTTAATGGCAGCAGCATATATCAGAAATAGATCGTTCAATAGAAGATTAGGTAAAACACCGTATGAAGCGTTTTAGGGGTAGAACCCAAAATGAACCGAATCCATATATTTGGTTCAGATTGTTTTGCATTCATAGAAAATACCAGTAAACTTAATACTAAAAGCGAAAAAGGTATTTTCGTAGGTTACGATAAAAACAGTCCAGCATATTTAATCTACTTTCCAGCCCAAAATGCCATAAAAAGGGTTAAATATGTCAATGATATATTAAATTTAAAAAATGGCGATCCAGTGTATGAAAAACGTGAAGAAATTTTACCTAGCATCTTAATCGATCACAATGAAAATATTAATAACAACGACAATTGCAGTAGAACTACTGACAAAAATATTAACCAGACACGTCGATACCTAATAAGGGAGTGAAAAAGCCAAACTTCTTAAAAATTAAAAAGATACAAGACTACCCAGTGGATTACTGTTACTCGTTGAAAAGCGCACCGGAAAGTTATAATGAGGCGAATTATTCAGAAAATCACCAAGAATGGAAACAAGCTATGGTATCCGAATTGAAAGCTTTATCTGAAAATAAGACATACGAAATAGTGGCAAAACCAACAGATAAAAATATAATTTCCTCACGCTGGGTTTTTTTCCAAAAAAAATCACAGCTTCTAACAGTGAAACATTCAAAGCAAGATTTGTTGCAAAAGGTTTTTCACAAATTTCTGGAGTGGAATATTTTGCAACATTTTCACCAACGGCGAACTGATTGAATCCAAAATTCGACAATTTTTATAGTAACTTCGGAAAATTTTCATTGGTTGATTACCACAACCGGTGGCTATAAAAACGATTGATGAAATCATCAGTGGCATACCCCATTAGGAGTCAAAAACATTTTACAGAGAAATTATTATTTTTGAATCGGGAAATTGAAAGCTAATTGTGTGTCTATAAGTGTATGAAGGGTGTCAGGGCAATATAGTTATAATGTGTATATATCTTCCCGGTCTTGACTGTGGGTAGTAGGGGGACTTTAGATTTAGAGGGAAAAATAGGAACTAATTAATCTAAAGATGGTGCGATTGTAATGGTGTTGCTCCTATGATGTAATGTAGGATTTTATTATAACAATTAAATGCATCTGAAATGTCGTTCTAAAGTTAAATAAGATAGTGGTTAATAATTTAGACATAATTAATTTGTAGGTGGCATATGTTCTTGCAAACCTAAGATATTTTAGTCCAAAGAGAAATTTTTGCAATTAAAATGTTATATAGGAGATAATACATTTTAATTTAGTTATTTGTGTAACGTAATCTGGGAACCAACACGTTGTAGCTACCGTCGCAAAGTGGACTATGGATTGAAAAGAAATTTAACTTGCCTTTTCTTTGCAACAACGACATTTATTTCATCATTGTCACGGTCATGGCGTCACCTACGTGATCGTCTTCTTGGGCTTACTCTCGAGCGTTATGCCCGCCTTGCACATGATCTCAAACGTGTTCCACGTCTCTAACGAGATCGTTCTGTTTCTTTATTTTATACTCTTTTTTTACCCGTGACGTTATTTCGCATGCATATTCACACGTCCGTCTGCGCTATGTTACATTAGCATTAGAAAAATCCCTGGATATAATTTTATACTGATTTTGACGCCTCATTTGCATTAAATGTTTTAAAATTATGTGTACGATATCGTCAGTCATTTTATTGCGCGATAAAGAGGCCCCTAAAGATATTATTCAAGTAAAAACGCATGACGTTTCCAGATGATATAACAGAATGAATTAAATAGAACTATCTCCGGCACAGTACGGCATAATCACGTTGACACACCTGTTCCCGTCAGATCACCGAAGTTAAGCAACGTTAAGCCTGGTCATTAATAAAATGGGTGAACAATTTGGGAAGTCCAGGTGCTGTATGTAGGAGGACGTCGACACCTCTCTGCAAAAAGTTGCAAAAACCTAACGTCGTCATCTCCACTAACGGGGATATACATGCGACTGGGGACCGCTAGTGAATTTCATACTCCCATGAAACCCTCTTTCTTCGGAGAAAGCCGGTTATACCTTCAATAGGGTTGGTGCTGACTGCACACACGCACACACATCTCCCACACGATAATACATTGCGTCGGATTCACTTAGGCAAGATGTTAGCCTCTACTTCTCTGCACGAACCAGGAATACACATTTCTCAACTCTTTGTATGTGATTTTCTGCCTAATGCTGAACTTTCTTTCTAGCTCTATAAACTACTCAAATTCCTTCCTCAACCTCTCTCTCTCTCTTTCTCTCTCTGTTTCTCTTTCTCTCTGAAACTCTAGTGTGAACAGATAAGATTGTCTGAAGATATCGTCTTCCTTAGATGCATCAAACTTTGGCGCTAATGTTTTTTCGTCTCATTTGCATAACTCAATAATATTCTGCAAAGCAAAAAACAAAAACATTTTCCTCTACTAACCGTCAAGACCAAACACCATGAACAAATATTTGAAGATACAAAAAACTTAAAGTATAAAAAACTTTTCCAAAATGATTGAACCCTGAAAACGCAAAAGAAAACAATTAACCTCAACACAATGAATATAAACCTGAACGTATAAAGAACTTGAAATAATCATTTTCCAAAATTACTCAATTCAACATTAAATAACCACAAACACATTTGATATGTCGTAAAAAAACAAAACAGCGAAACCAAACACCACAAATAAACATTTGACGATATAACGTTTTCTAAAATCACTAGATTAAAATAATTCGAAAAGTATTGATATACCGCGAAAGCAACCGACAATCTCCCTAAAACAGTGGCGAGTGTGACGAAACAAAACTGTATTCGGTAATGGGGCCCTAAATACGAACATGAAAAAATTTCTGATACAACACTGAACAAACATTGATAAGAGAAGAAAATAGAAAACGGAGAATAATAATAATAAAAAAAAACTGCTCCATTAAAAAATGTTCCATAACACCCTTCACGAATGCTAGCTAACGAAGTAGTTTAATAAAAGAGCAAATACCAAAATTTTAAACGATAAGAATTTATATGCAACGGTAATTGATGCATTCAGAATGCAATGAAATATTTTAGTGCAAAGGAACCGATATGTACCGCGAAAAGAGTATTCTTTGTTTAAAGTAGCTGAGTGGTCTTAGTAATATGTTTGAATAATAATCTATATCTATATATCTATAAAATTGAACGTGTCTGTGTGTGTCTGTGTGTGTGTCTGTGTAAATTCCCTACGCAATAACTCTGTTAATTTTAAGTCTACAGAATCGATATTTGATATATAGGATGCTGAGATTTGGGAAAATCTGTGATCGGTTTTTGATCAGAAATTTGGCTGTTAAGGGGCCAATGTTCAACGATTTGACCTTTGAGAACTTTCGACGTCTTTCTCAAGTTACTATACCAGTCGGTATTCATAGCTTAACTCACCAATCATATGCTTGTGAGGAAGAACCCGGATGTATTCATATTTATTTCATCAGAAACGTGCTAAGTTAAATAAAGCACGCCATTTTTCAGCTAACAACGTACATTTAACCAATGTAAATTATTTTTTAAATGCAACAGAGGAAATATGGTAGTCTTGAGACCATTAATTGCTATCGGAGTCGCGAATTAATAAAATCGGAATTGGTATCGGAATCAGAAAATCTTGTGCTTTTTTTCCGATGCCCAAATTGATACTTTTTATCGTTTTTCTTTTTTTCTTTTGTTTAAAACTTCATTTTCCACGACTCGTATTAATGATGAAATAAATATTTATTGATTTTGACCTACCAGCAACACCAAAATCTATTAGTCACATGTATAAGTATAATTTTACATTTGCGAAAATATATCCACAATTTCCATGAAGTTTTGCGGAAAATCCAAGCCCCTCCAACAAAAGAACTCTATATTTAAAAATTTAAATAGAATTGGAATCGGTAATTGAATTAGAGTCGGGAAAAATATTGGAATCGTTCCATCAATAAAATATAGTATATTTTATGCGAGTTGTAAGTGTTCTTGTAAAGCGCTACATACGACCCGTGCGACACATGTCTGCCGTGCCTTATTTACACTATAGAGTCAGCTGGCATTAGAAGACATAATAATTGTTTGAAGGCTTCGAGTCGGTTGACATAAACAGAAATTCCCGGATGAAATAATCCAATAAGCAACTCAAGTCAATCAACGGCCGTCAAACAAAGTGACTGACAAATGAAGACTATAATTATGTAAGGAAATTACGGACAGAACCTGCTGACCTCTGGATCGGAACGACGAATAAGGTACGGAACAAATTAGCAGTTGTTTGTGCTTCAGATGCTTAATATAATGCACAAAGAGAACCTACTTATTCTTCAGTAGCTCGTTTGTGCTCCCTCCTTCTGTCCTAGGGCGTTACCATCTGTTTCGTAAATTTGCACTTATTAGGCCAATTTGTTCCTTAGCCTCAGCTGGTTACAATCCTGAATAGCGATTGATTAATCTTGTTTAGTTGAGAGTTAGATAATATACAATCTATTTTGTTAGATATATACTTTGTAGTTCTCAATGCATATCTTCTGTACTAGAGAAGGAACGTAAGTAGTATTCACTCTTCTGTGTTTTACTAAGAATGTGTTAGACACGAGACTGATTTGATGTGGGAAGTTCAGCCCTCTAATCGTAGTTTAGTAAGGAATGCCCATTTCTCTTCCCTGCAACCTCTTTCTCACATAAAATATGTTGTGAGCCTGTCTCTGCTTTATCGTTATTTTCATGGCAAGTGCTCGTCTGAGCTCCAATCTATGTTCCCCTCTCGCCAAACGTTCACGAGAAACACACGTCTAGCTGCAAACACTAGCAATAAATAATTCCCCCACTCTTTATCCGTGTTTAAAACGAAACGTACATTCCATGAACAAAGCTTCTTCCGTTTGTCTGCTTTCCAGCTGATTGCAATGTGCTCGTCTTAAAGTCTAACGTAAAGAAGTTGTTGATGAGCCGTTTCCCATAAGTCAATCATTTCACCGAATTTACACTACTAATGATTCCTATGATATTGTCGCATTGACTACTGTACACCCTTTAACCCTTATCCTCGAGTGGACTCTGGGTCTTGATAAGTGGTGACTCCTATGTAAAAAAAACTCCCCGAATGGGGGCATTCTGGATGGTTGCAAAAGCTGTTATGATTGGACTTTTCAGCATTCTCGTGCAAAGGCATCTCAAACGACCGACAATAAACCAAGTCCCCCACTAGTATAAAATAAATAAATAGTAACAAAGTGAAAATCGTAGGCAAAACGAACGCACATAAATTCTAAACAATGGTTGAATGCTTAGAAAATGGCAATCATTCTTAGGTTGAATAGAGACCTAAACAAATGTTATCAACACAATGAATGCTACCATGACAAAGTTCCTTTCATTTAAGAACTATAAGAAACCTTTCAACCTACCGGTTGTCATGGATAATAAAATTTTCCCTGAGACTCCATCATTCAAACTTCTCTGCGTATCATTCACATGTAACATGAATTGGAATAAATAGATGGACACTGCTAAGGCTACACAGAGGAAACCGGGTCTCCTTTTCTGTGCTAGAAAACATTTTCATATCTGCTATTATCCTATATCTCCAGAAAGCCACCAGTCGCACATGCATGGAGTACTGTTGTCACATCTGGACTGGCGGATCAATCACTAGTTTCTTCCTCTAAAATTATAGAAGCTGACGTATGACTGATAATTTCAAAAATACTAAAGAGGGCTCAATTATAAAACAGCGAAACAAAAATAGTGAATCTTAAATTATATCCTGAAATACAAAATGAAGACCATATAACCTTTTAGAGAATTAAAAATAAAATAGGTATTAAATTCGTAGCTCTTCAGCGGTACTGCTCAAACTAAACATAATTCATTTATTATTTCAATAGTGGGTATATATATATATATATATATATATATATATATATATATATACATATATATATATATATATATAAAATCATGTAATTAATATGGGAAGTTTACTAGGTAAATACAAAAGTAAACTTCAGTCTAATAAATGTATTAATGTTTATACTCTCCCAACCAATATATATATATATATATATATATGTGTGTGTATATATATATATATATATATATATATATATATATATATATATAAGAGATGAATGTAGTTTGACGAAGAGATCTTTCCCGAAATATTATAGAACACGGATATTCCATCAGATCATCTGACACAGGTAATCACGGTACAAATATAAGAAAAATGTATGTATGAAATATATAAATATATACACATGTATTTGTATTAATTAAACTATTCTTAATCTGCTTGAGTTTGTGTATTTCCGTTCCCTCTGCATTATACTACTATCTACGTATAACATTCAACTATGTGTATATATATATATATATATATATATATATATATATATCTTTGTGTGTGTTTTATGTTATAATGTTAATTTACTTAAATTTATGAAACTCTTTTTTGTTAACCAATCACACGTTTCTATTTGCGCACGAAAATAACAATTTCCAAAACACCATAACGTTTAATAATACGGGTTTCCCAAAATAATCTGACACATTTGTAGGTAAAAGAAAAATAACAATTCAATAAGAAAATACTTTTGTATTTTTATATGCACGTATGAAGTCATTTATTTTAACTATTTCAGAATTCATTTATATCTGGATTTATGAATTTATTTAAGAAAATGTTCCCGAATCATTTCATTTCTTTGAGTAGCGATATTTGTTGCCCTGCAGAACTGTGTAATCAAAACATGCATGATATTTTCTTGTGGAGATATTCAGCCCCCGCTCTTAATCTCTTGAACGATAAAAACGAACTATGCGTCCTGAAATTGTTGCTATTCCACCCGAAATGATCTATCGAGCTATTAAAACTTTCGTGGACATCTACAATCGTGTGTTAGCAACAATAGAAAACTTTTAGCCGATTTAATATTTAAGACTGTGTGAAATAGAATGGCATTCTGCGAACATTATTTTTTTTTCTTTAATTGTTATTTATTTATTTATATTTGACGAACAAATGTGTTAGATCATTTAGGGACACCTTGTCTATCGATGGATAAAAACGAAAAAAAAAGCAATTCACCACAGATTCCATTTGTTATTGATTAATCAATAAAAAACGTGAAAGAAAGAGATTAACCCCATTGAGTTGATAGCCCACCTGTCAGGGTTTGTTTGGTTTCTCTATTTAGCGGCAAATCACCCCTACCCAGGAAACTGAATGCCTAAGCACAATACCTATTGTGAAATATCTATTATCATCAGATAATTGATTATAACTTCATATTTTGTTAACAATCAAGCTGAAATGTATACGTTCATACCTGCCCCTTAAATTATTCGTGCACCCATGGCTGCAATAGACCCGTGGATTTAAATTCGTCACAGCCGATATAATAATCTGTCATTGTATCCATTAGGGAAATAATGCACTCTACGTTTTACCTTTAGTATTATTGCCTCTAAATGAGAATATTATTAACATTTTTCGGACATTTTTTTCTTTTAGTCCCCATATTCCATGAACATTGTTTTTGACAAACTTTGAAGAATTGTTGTTTTCTGGGTCGGAATCTATTCATCTTACACTGATCATTTACTAGCTTTTGAACCTTGAACTAATATTGCGTTTTAAGTTCTTTACCTTCATGCTTTGTCTGGGAGGATTTTCATAAAAATTATTACAGCATAAAAAGCATTTATTTTTTATCATCGTAATCTTCTAGTTGATGCATCTGTTTCACTCTCTCGCTTTCGCACCTCTGTTTTAGCATTCACAAAAGTACATAGCTAGTGAGTTTATACCCAGCCGGCTGCGGCAGTGACCAGCAAATCTGATTCTTTTCTCTTCGATTATAGCTGAAACCTGAGAAGTCTCAAGAGTTACTCCATTACTGGCATTCTTTACACGTTCCATCATGTTTCTGTAAGTCCGGGTTCTACTTCTATATACGAGAACTGATTTAATGAATGTTTCAATGATCACATTTTTTTGTCATTTCACCCCCAAACAAGGCACAAAACCTTTGTATTTGGAGCCAAATTGTCAGGGATACTATTTAGGGAGTTGGGCAACGAGATTTCTATTTACATAACGCTTGAATTTCTGAATGTCAGTTCAGGTAGGTAAGCAGGGCCTCGGGAAGGAATTCCAAAGTGCAGCAATCAGAGGGAAAAGGCTATTCGAGTAGAAGGCCTTACGCATCAAGGAATCTCTACAGTGTAGGGGTGGGATTTTGTTGCTTGTCGTATCGATAAAATGGTTCGGATGCAGTATGAAATGTCATCTTGGTAGGAAGATATTGCTGCCAACTTGCTTTCACTTTATCCAGCCCAACCCAGGCACATTTATTTCACTATTCGCAATTTTTCTTTTCCATTTTACTCCCAATATAGGTAAACTTATCCGACATTTCCGAGAAATACATAGATGTTTCCGTCTTAGTTGTGGAGAAATTTATTTTTCCTGACATCGCCTTTAAATATAAGAAAACTTTATTCCCAATACAAAAGGTGAACACATTCTTGTCAACAGAATGGACATTTGTTCCAATTTAATAAGCGTCTAAACGGTCACGCCCACTTTTTTTTCTACAATCTTTTTCTCTTGTGATTATTCTTTTCAGCTTGCCAGTTGCGCAAATGCCTAAGAAAATTGAATAATTAAAATAAGATTAAAACGATCAGCCACACACGAATGATTAATATGGCATCATTGGTTTTCCTTATCTCTGCGAAGTGACACATTTCATAGCGCGGGCGAATCTGCGATCATCGTATTGATAAAATAGTTTGGAGTGCAATATGTACCAGCAAGTAATGCTTGCGTTACTGCTTGATTGGCATAAGTACTACATCAAAGGATTTCATCTTAGAAAGCCATTTGATCTTTTTTTTTTTAAATTCTTCCTTTGAAGATTGCAATGCTGGGTATGGGGCAGCCAAACCAGCTGCCAACATTGCTCTGCATTTTATTGAAACCAACCGAGAGCTCTTTTAGTATCCTAGCTGTTCCCTTAAATGCATTTTTCTGGATTTCTTTTGCACTTGGTTCACCAGGAATATTAGTTAGGTAGGACTTTAGGTTGTTCTTCATAAGCTCTGTGGCACCTATAATAACGTGTATGATTGATATCTCTCTAAGATTCCAGTTTCTTTTCATATCATACATGATACCTTGGTATTCGGTCTGTTTCTCTCTTTCAGCTGTTAAGACCACCATCATTAGGGACACTCACTTAAACCAAGGTTGCCACTCTTTCGACTTATTCCATATAACTATGTCAGGTTTCACAGCTGCATTTTCAAGGTAGGAATTACATGGTCGTAATAATCGGTATATAAGTCATTTCCAGCTGTTCTTTCAGGTTGATGTTCACAGGATTTGCTGCTACACTGGATGTTTAATTTTGATCTAGAATCGAAATGGCTGTATTTGATAAAACTACAACAAGGGTTTGGTCTGTCAACATGTTTTGGTTTAGAGCATACCAACGTTTTTCATATTAATCAATACTGTAAATTAGGGAAATATGCTTCAAGTTTTTATATCTTTAAATATTTATTCCTAATGTTTATTTTGGTTGTTTTCTGGAAACAAAAAAGATGTTTTGTGTGTGTGCATGTGTGTGTGCGTGTGTGTGTGTGTATGTGTGTGTTTTACTTTGCAGAATATGATTGCATTTGTGCAAAAAGAAAGGAAACAACAATAACATTAATGTTTGGTGCATTTTAGTTTCGGAAATCAATATTTTCAAGCACTCTGGTCTAGCAGCACCACAGTCTGGGTTAACATCTGTAATTTGTGTATATCTTATCTTATATATAAAATAAAATAAAAATTTTCCCCTTGCTCAGAATGAAGGGCCAATGACTACTCGATGATAAAGGTAAAGGAGTATTTGTGGACTGTGAGACAATAATCTGAGTAGTGGTAACGATTGTTGAAAATAGGTAGAATAAGATTACTTAAAATATGGCTTATTATTGTTTATGCAATTTGTTAACATCCCACTTGAAAAAGACCATGTTCTAGTCAGCAGGTAAGTAGACCCAAGTTATTGTGTTCTTCATGCAGGCAGGTCTTTGAAATAAAATTTGGAGAGGCGTCGTCTAATTTGAGGGACGCATAAGAAAAAAATTATAGTTTTTATGTTCGTTCACTATTATATTACATGTAAAAATAATGAAACCATTTCATTTAGCATATTTTTGAAGAAACGCAAGCATCAACAACAAATTTTCTCAACAAAATCGGAATGTATTCATGTACCCACCTACTATATGTGCATATAGATATATATGTATATATATATATGTGTGTGTGTGTGTCTGTGTGTGTATGTATGTGTGTGCATATATATATGCGTGTGTATGTATGTATGTATGTATGTATTTATGTGTGCATGTATGTATGCGCGTGTGTTTCGTCAAACAATTCCTGTTTGTTTCTCTTACGATTTGTCTTTTCCATTTTGATAATATTCGAACGTTCTGTTTGAGTGTAAAACTAAATTCGCTATAGTCGCGAACGTTTTCAACTAAAATGTGGCGGCTTTATGCACATAACAAATATTTTGAAAATGCGTTTAGTAAATTATATAAGAAAGTCGATTAAATTCGTTTAAAATCACTTAGGCGTACTCTCTTCGCCTTCGTATTATGCGTGATTTATAGACAGTGTGTTTATATGAATGTGTACGGCTTCTATGATGGTGAGGCGTAAATTACAATGCTGGACGGCTGGAATGGCGGTAAATTTTATTAAAATACTTGTGAATTCAATTTTGGGACTGTCGTGTGCTACTAGATGCTAGTAGATTAAAGACAAGTCACATGTAAGCCGGCAAGAAATACTAGTTCTAGTCCTACCAATATATGAATTGTTTTTGGATACATTCTAATGTAAAACACTTGAAATCATACACGGCATTATAAGCTTTTAGCTGACATGTGTTTATATACAATAGTTTTATCATTTTATTCGTAAATTTTATAATTAGGATGCATTAAGTTACAGTAGAATAGGTTATTATTATTATTATTATTATTATTATTATTATCAGGTAGTAGTAGTAGTAGTAGTAGTAGTAGTAGTAGTAGTAGTAGTAGGTCTATAATGGCGGCTAAGGTATGTTTAAATTACTGATCGACGATATAATTTGGCAAATTGTTATAAGAGTTTGTTTGATGTCAGAAAGTACCTTATGAAATATTTAGTTAGTAGACGACTTATGTTTGGTTTGGTTTGGTAGATGAGATTTTCAATACGTCTATTTTATATCCATAGGGACATTCGCTTTCAAATGTAAGAAGAGATGATTCTATACTTGCCAGCTTTTCGTACAGCTAGGTAATAAGTTTATCACTGTCTGCTTTTATTTCTATATCGAGAAAGGGAATTGAGTTATTTATGTTTATTTTATGTGTAAAATTTAATACTGAATTATTTTTAAGTGCGTTTTTTGTTATTAGTAATCTTTCTAAATTGTCCGTTAATAAGAGTATGTCATCGACGTACATAACGTATATGGATGGTTTATGAATGCTATTAAAAATTTTAGTTTCCAAGTTGGTTATATAAAATTCGGAGAACAATAGGCCTAAGACCGAACCCATTGTAACTGTCAATCTGTTCCGTTAAGGCCGTAGAAATGGATTTCAATGCTACAGGAGATTAATAACTTTCATAACGTTAGGCTTTCTATTGATTATTATATCGATAGTTTCATGTACATGGGCTTTTGTAAAATCCCTTTCAACATCGAGTGAAGCTAAAAATTCATTATTGGGCGGTACAGAATAGAGTCTATTCACTGTTCAGAGGAACTAACTCCATAACTAGGGGGTAGACATTGCACAATTAATTTATGGAGGTTTTTTGCGAGTTTTTGAACGGGTGAACTGATTTGTGATATAATAGAACGAAGAGGATAGTTTTCTTTCTTTTTCTTTTTTTTCATATTTTCGTATATATAGACTCGAAAGCTGCAGTGACTTGCTTTGACAAAATCGTCCATGGCTATGGCCTTACCATGGGAAAAGAAAAAGATGACAAATGAAGAATGAGGTAAGCGTCAAATGCCCAGGGCCTCTCCTCACTGGAATTTCCATGCCCTGGATATCGCAGAGTGTGCATGTCGAGGATTGATCTGCATAGTCATCAGAGGGCATGCCGCTAGAGACAAACTTACCATTGATCTTTGAATCCGAGTAGCTTGCCAAGATATAGCCTGGCTTGTATTCGCCTATGATTTTGTCAAGTTTAATAGAGTCAATGAGCGCATTGTTAGCTGTAATTTATTTATATTTATTATAAGTTGTTCAGTAAGATTTCTTCGTACTTTTTAAATCTGGATGTGTGCATTAGAATTTTTCTGGTTAGTAGATCTATTGTGCGGTGGGAATTATCACGACTATATTATATTTATCGGCATGTTTAATAGTTATGCCATAGTTTGATGAAATCAATGAGCGCGTTGGTAGTTGTAAAGGGAAAGTGTATGTCTGTCTGTGTAGATTTCCCTACAAAATATATCCATCAATTTTCAGTCTACAGACTCGAAATTTGATATACAAGGTACTGAGATTTGGAATTTTTTTTTGTAATCTGTTTTCGGCCAGCAATTTGGCTGTTAAGGGTTCAACGA
Source organism: Euprymna scolopes (assembly GCF_053919585.1). Classification (NCBI taxonomy): domain Eukaryota; kingdom Metazoa; phylum Mollusca; class Cephalopoda; order Sepiida; family Sepiolidae; genus Euprymna; species Euprymna scolopes. The sequence goes on along the minus strand of NC_136503.1, from coordinate 50,318,520 downwards.
TTTGACCTTTGAGAACTCTATCAAACTTCTCCCCCAATTTTGGGTTTAAACACCTGAAATTTTAGATGTAGGTTACTTGGACATAGATCTTACTTAATAACTTAATTTGAGCCCAAAACAATAAATGTTAAGGGGTCATAATAGGGATCAAAGTTTTTTTTTTTTAAATTGACCTCGCGGTCTCTAGCAAATTACTGAGACAATTTCTGGCTTAAACATTTAAAATTTTACATAAAGGGTATTTCGAGATAGGGCAAGCTTTTTAATCGATATGTATCGAAAATTTGAGCTACCAATATATAAATCTATGTATATATGTTTGCATATCTGCCTAAAACTTTCGACAGAGGAGACGAACGAAAGGATTGCTTACTTCGACGATATTCTCGAGAGTCATCCCCTCCTTTCGATTCTCTAGCCTTAATTAAAACTTACATCACTTCCGGTTGGGCGGTGGTCGTAACAGTTAAAACGTAACGTTTTTTGTTCCGTTCTTTTCCTCCTTCGCGGTACGGGTTCGAGCCTGCCTTCTTACTACCACTTTTATTATTATTATTTTTTTTTGCTCAACATACACTTTCAAACATCCGCGCAACGCTGGGCTGAAATGCTAGTATATATATATATATATATATATATATATATATATATATATATATATATATATATATATATATATATAAATGAAAGTGTCTGTCAGTCCGTCTGTCTGTGTACATTTCCCGACACAATAACTTCTCAATTTTCACTAATTTGATATACAGGGTACTGAAATTTTGGAAAATCTTTGTAATTCGTTTTCGGCCAGATATTATGATGTTATGGGTCAAAGTTCAACAATTTTATCTTTGAGAACTCTGCCAAACTCATCCATCAATTTTGGGTCTAAACACTTGAAATTTTAGATGTAGGTTACTTGGACATGGATCTAACTTAATAACTTGATTTGAGCCCAAAACAATAACTGTTAAGGGGTCATAATAGGGATCAAAGTTTTTTTAAAAAATTGACATCTGCAGTTTCTAGCAAATAACTCAGACAATTTCTAGTCTAAACATTTAAAATTTTACATAAAGGGTATTCAGAGATAGGGCAAGCGTTTTAATCTGTTTGCGTTGAAAATTTGAGCTGCCAATATATAAATATATGTATGTATGTTTGCACGTCTAACTTAAACTTTCGACAGAGGCTTTTCATAAAATCAGTATCGTTTTTAAGCTCGACCTTTCAGACGACAAATACCAAAGAATTGGCTAAAAACATTAATATTTTCACCTTCACCTGGGCACTTTTCTACAGGGAGGGGTCGCTTTTTTCGCCGATATTTTCGAATCGTGGTGTGAGATGTCTTTTTTTTTCTATTTTTAAAATTTTTATACTGAAGCAGGGTTATTTAAGCCATTTTTCACGTAACGTTCGTTTTTCTGGGTTTTTTTTTACTTCGCTTATTCTAAGGTTTTCATTAACACCCCTACCCTGACCGCCACACACACCCAAAAATACCCGGGTACCCACCGATTTTTTAAATTTTAATATCGAAACAGGCTTATTTAAGCCATTTTTCACGTGTTTTTTTGTTTTTATTTTTCAGATTTTTAAAGCAGTTTTAACGTTCGTTTTTCTGTTTTCTTTTTTGTTTTTGTTTTTCGATTTTTACATTTAACATCGTTCGTTTGCCTTCCATTAGTTTTTTTCTGTTTTTCTTCGATGTTTTGATTACCGTCCGTGTATCCTCGCTTTATTTTTCAGATAAGTTTTAACGTTCGTTTTTCTGTTTTCTTTTTGTACTTCGCGTATTCTTAGGTTTTCATTAACACCCCTACTCCCGCCCGACCACACACACCTCCAAACAGTCGGGCAACGTCGAGTACCTCCCCCCCCCCCGCTAGTACCTTCATAAATCAGAGTACATTTTCTGTAGGCTGTTTTTGAACCCAGTCAAAGACGGGTACTTTTGCTAGTAAAAATATAAAAGGTTAAAAATAAGCACTTTTAGCTTTGGATGTTGAATTGTTCGCATGCGCAAAAGTAACAGTAAGAGTAAAAGCTTTATTCGACTTACCTCGCCACGATCAACTGTTTCTTTTCAATTTTGACCCCTTTGCATATAGTTTTATAGGTTAAAAAAATCGAAAGTGTTTCACAAGTCCAAATCCCTTATAAATGAAGTTTCAAGTTCGTAGATCAAAAACCCAGAGGTGAGTTCGATAGACTTTCCCAATATATATATATATATAAGGATTTTATTACTCAATGAATAACCCCTTCGATTTAGCGATCTATTTATCTCCCGGCAGTCAGTGTTTGGATCTTCTGATGTTGCTAACACCTCAAATTTGTTGGATAGTAGCAGCTGGAACTCTTATAACTTGTCTGCTAGATCCTGGGTATTTGGTTTCTTGTGTCGCTTCATACGCTTTGTCCTCTCTAGTTTGGTGTTTATGGTAAGAGACATTCTGACCATTCGGCGGTTACTCCCTGTGTTTAAGCTATTGATGCCAAGAACATCGGTCACAGTGTGGGGCCTGTGTGTAAGGAAGAAGTTAATCTTATTTTTGTGATGCCATTAGGGATATCCAAAAAACAAAAACAAAACCTATTTAAGGGCGGATGAGCACCAAGTGCCAACGATTATCTAGAAAACTCTTCCAACTATGGGTTAAATACTCTCGCCACACGCAGGCCAAGCGTGAGGAGTATTGTAAAACCCCAGGACTATGACGTACGACTAAGAAACGACTCTCAGTCCACAGCGGTTCTTGAGTCACCGTTTCTGGCAGCAAGTGGCACAGCAACAGAACAGAGGGCGCTGCCATTGGAAATTATTGGAACGTGCAACAGGGTGTCACTGTCTACTGATGTTAGAATCACCGAATTGGTGGATGAACTACAGAAGATGAAATTTGATGCTGTAGAAGTGTGTGAAACCAGACGCAAAGGATGAAGGATGTCTCAACAACAGCGGATACCACTTATACTATAAGGGTGGGAACATCTCCTACAATGGTGTTGGCTTTGTGGTCAACAAGAATATTGCAGGAAACATCACAGACTTTAATTGTGTATAAGACAGAATGGCACGGTTCACAATTAGGATCAAAAAGGGATACGTCATTAACGTCATCCAGGTTTACTTTCCAACAACAGGCCATACTGATGACGAGGTAGAGATGGTCTATGAAGATGTCGATAGACTTCTTTTTAGAAGCAAAATCAGTCACACCATCCTAATGGGGAATTTCAATGTCAAAGTTGGAATAGAAAATACATTTTAATCAAGGACTTGTCCATACGGTTATTGAACAAGGAACAGCAGAGGTGACACCCTTGTAAAATTTGCAGAAACACCACTAGTAAAAGATCATGAACGTGTTCTTAAAAAACCCCAAACAAGTGCTGGACTAATATATATATATATATATATATATATATATATATATATATATATATATATATATATATATATATATATCCACCTCCATATCCATATATATATATATATATATATATATATATATATGTGTGTGAATATATATATATATGGATATATATATATATAAAACTACTTCATTTACTCACATAAAATTAATATACGAAAGTATAAATTTATGCGTAAACTTTAAGTATTTACTTCAAAAGTACTCAATACGTAGGTAGAGTTAGTTAGTAAGTTATAAAATATATATGGCGAGTCCTAGAGTGGATGAAACGCGGAATATTCAGTGTAGCTTAATCGCCATATGTATTTTATAACTTTTTGTTATCAAGTAAGATCTTTGACTTATTTGTTGTTTCATCAAATACTTTTGTATGCAAAATCCGATCCCGCATTTTGCTAATTCCTACTCTATGATGAGAAGGAAAGTATTTCTTCGAAACTCCGCGGATTAAGGACTATCTACTTATCAAGTGTTTCCTTTTCAGATTAAATATGCGTTTAACCCTTTTTCAAAGCGTTTTTAACATGTTTTATTAACTGTTTGCTCCTATATATATATATATATATATATATATATATATATATATATATATATATATATATATATATATATATATATATAAACATATTTGTGTGCTGGAATCTTTTTTATCTCAAATGCTCTGCACCAATGCACAATACAGAATATGCATAAATATGCGTGTAATAGTTCAATAAAGCCAATCATATAAAAAAGAAATCATGAAAAATGGATATTGAATTAAAGTTCGTTTTTTACAGAATATGCAAATTAGTTAAGCTTTGTTTAGTAGATCGAATAGATATGACTGAGTATATAAAGAAGTTTGATTTCGATAGTTGTTAAATAGAAAACGTGGCTTTTAAAGTGCGACGAAAAGCTCAACTTATTAGAGATAGATAGATAGATAGATAGATAGATAGATAGATAGTTAGATAAATAGATGTATAGATAGATCGATGTCACTAGCGGTATTCATCTGCTGTTGTTCCTCTGGTTGGATATTATTTCATATATACATGTTTATAACTTTTACCAATGAAAATAAAAGTTAAAAATAACATTTGAAAAATAAGGACACGTAATTGTTTTGAAGACTTGAAAAAATTTCGTTCTCATTTATTTGAAAATACTAATAAAATAATTATTTCTATGTTTAAACATTTTTGTAATATATTTTTCGTTGGGAGTTGGTGAGATTTGTGACGAGATTTGTGCTTTGATTTACGAAACGATAAAAATCTATTATAACAAATGAATTTCGTTTCTCTAGTTTCTAATATATTTCAGTTATTTTAAGGACCTAACCGATAATTGCTTCTTCTGACCTCAGATTGAATCGGAGAACCATGTTATATTGTATCTTATGTAAAAAGTTCGATCGGATTGAACATTTTTTGAATAATTATATAGTAATAATTATATGTCAGACCCTTATAGAACTCGGTTCTTATTGTTGAGTACTTTACAGTTGAAATAAAAGTCGGTCACTTAAGGTCGCATACGCAGATCATGATGTTATAATCATTAGATCACTATGGACGGACGTCTCGACATTTAAAAATAAATGTTTAAATTTCAACGATATTTCTGACGGTTACAGTTAGCCGTGTGGGTTTGTTCCTTGCTAATAGAGTAAGAGATGGCTTCGTAGCCGGGTTCGAATCTCCCGGCCAGCTGTGATAGTGACATCATGCACTGATGATTTCCGAAAAAATGAAACATTACTGGCTTCAGGTATTTAAAAAATATTATATATATATATATATATATATATATATATATATATATATATAGAGAGAGAGAGAGAGAGAGAGAGAGAGAGAGACAGACAGACAGACAGACAGACAGACAGAGATAATAAATAACAAAAAGTTATATTGCAAAATTCATGATCTTTAACATCTTATAATTTATTCCTTTAATTCAGTTGACTTATACAATTCTTGACAGTATCTGCTTCGTAGCGCAAAATCTATCACTTAATTATTATATAAATCAGTGAATCTATTGTGCCTTTAACTCATCAAAATGACGTAATGGAAGAATAAAAAAGTATATGCAGCTTCTCTTCCAATTTTCGGATTTTAATCATGTCAAATCACACTTTATTGGCTTTTGACGGATTGACTGTTGCTATTTCTTCTGATGAGTTAAGGGCATAATAGATGCACTGATTGATATAATAATTAAGTGAGTTGTTTTGCGCTACAAAACAGATACTGTCAAAAATTGTAAATGTAAACTGAATTAAAGGAATAAATTATAAGATGGTCAATATCATGAATTTTGGAATATAACTTTTTGACATTTATTCTCTATATTGCTCTGTAATTATATTGAGCTTCTTAAATAAGGATTGGTATATACTATAAGATATATATATATATTATAGGTGTGCTAATAATAATAATAATAATAATAATAATAATAATAATAATAAATTATTTCTCTTACTGCTTTACTTCATAAAACATCCAAATACCAAGTGTGCATTAAAATCCTTATGGTCTTGTAAAATTTAAATGAAAAAATTCGAAGAAGCTAATGGCTTTTTACATATATAAATGATATCACGGTATTGCGTGTCGTCACGTTTTTTAAGATCACGATAATATTCTTAATTTCTCTTACTTTTAAATATTAAATTTGACTAAATGTCTTATTTTTTGCAATCATCTAGTTTGAAGATATCTCCAAACTTTTCTGTTTCCTAAAATACAGCCATCTTGACCTTTCTCATTAATACTAAACCCATATATCGTATGCCAAGTGTCACTTCGCCATCGTATAACCAGAAACCAGCAGGTGTCCGACGTTGTCGATATATTCAGATGTCAGAAAATGACAATGACCGTTTGTTCTTTTTCTTTCCACCGACAATTTCGTTTTGCAGCAAAGAATAATCTTTTTGAAAAAAAAAAATTCGCAAATCCTCAGGCATCACCATCTCATACAAACTGCAGAGTTCTAAACTAAAGTCTAGAACTGAGATTAATGAATTATACATTTTTAAATAGATTCTTATTCATCTGACCTACGCTGCTATTAGAGAACAATATTGGTTTTAAATGGTTTTTTTATATGATGGAGTCCTACGTAAACAGACTGATAATTTTAACGAGTACATTATGGGTTTGAGTAATGGAGCCCTATTGTTCAGGTCGAAAGTTAGTTGAGTTCATAGATCTGTCGCGAACATCGCTGGGTGACATGAAAAGGGTAATGGATCGCGTACGAGATGTAAACGTGTACGGACACTCGGGTGCCGGACGCAACTTGTGAAAACGAGACTTGGTGAAATTCGTGATAAGATTTACATTAGAGAAGTGAGATTTCGAAAAATGTATGATGGTATGTTTTGAAATAGTCAGGAGTACAGTAAAAGCGATAGAGACACATGTCTGTTGGCTCATGGAAGAGGCGTGGAAACGCACATGGTTAATGAAACGTAACAAGAATCCAAACCCCATCCTTTCAAGATAAGGAATTAGCGAGAAATTTGCGATTGCGTCTACGAAGCAAAATAAAGACAACTGTATCCGAAAAGCACAAGAAGATTCGTGTCCAGTGATTACTGTGCTAAAAAACTTCCGTTTACAGAGCGCGAAATACAATTGGGCAGACGCAACTCAATACGAACGCCCGCGACCACAAAGAAAAAGGACACAAAAAGGTACGTTGTACGATATCTTATTATTTTTCCTACGAGCGGTAAACGCTGTGTGAGCGACTGAAACAACATTCGGTCCACATACTGTATAACCTTTTTCTCGTGTAAAAACATTGCTGTATAACTCAAAGGGGTTTATGTGCCGTAACTTTGATCGAACTAAATAATTATCAAGATATAACATTATGAACGAAGTATATAAGAACAGGCAGACGTTATAAACATTTTAGGAATGAAACGAAGTAGACAACTTTAACGACATTATAACCATTATACATGAACGCAACGTCTATCAAATATTTTGTATTCTGCCAGGCACCATTTTTTTGACGCAACTAAAATTACTTTATCTCCCTTTCGATTGAAGAAACACCAATTTCCGAACCAACCAACGACATATCTTCCCTTAAAGCTAAATAATATTAGACTTGTCTTATTTTTCCATAAATGTGTATCTATCAATTTCAAGACATTTCTATTTCCTATGCTTATAATATGTTTATGGACATATTCTGTGCAGATAACAGAGGAAATTCATAGCAAACAGTTCAAAGAAAGAAACAATTAGAATAGAAAACTTTCGAGTGTATTAAGAATTCTACAGTGAAGAGTATGCTTTTCATTAATCGAGAGTATTCACGTTGATGCAGTACCAGTGCATCAAGTTCGTCTCGTCACATTGCATTTAAAGTATTGTAAAACAAGTACATGGATGCAATATTGAGGCGATGAGAAAAGGGCTTGAGTTTGCAAGACATAGAGGAACCTATAAAGTAAAAGACTTTTTTTAAATTCTGTCCAAGAGCGATAAACTAGTAGTGTATGCCCCAACCCAAATGTGACAAGACTACTCTATGCATGGTGATCGGTAACTTCCAGGAGATATAAGATGCTAGTAGCTGTGAAAAGGTTTCTATCTCTGTAGACGGAATGATCTATTTTGAAGCAGACTTAACAGTAACTGCTATGTACCTGTTTCAATTCCTTTTAGCTTTGAATGTTATATTATGGTGTTCCAAAAAAGCACCAAAAACAGTGTATGTTGTATGATCGTCCTAATGTTGAATGCGTACTTGGGACGAAGAGTTCATCTCGATGTGTATACGTGTCACTAAATGTCTATTGTTGGTGATTCTTCACTATTTGAACCCTAGCTCATGTTGTTGCTGTCTATTTATGATATATTCATATCTAATTGTTCATATGCGTGTGTGTGTGTGTTTGTGTGTGTGTATGTGTGTGTGTGTGTGTGTGTGTGTGATACATGTATTTTGGACATACCTTAACTTCATGCGTCGTTGATCTTGTCCACCTGGAATCCATCTTGTTCTTGGAGGGGCGTTTAAAACCTGTTTCGACGAAACACATTGATTCTAGGACGATTATTGGTTTTATATAGTTTTTATTCACTTTCCCGGTGTCGATCGCAGAAGGATGAAAGTGAATATCTTTGCTTGCGCGGTTACTTCAAGGTCTTTATTTTCACACACGTCAGCTCCCTCCCAAGTGAAGTGGAGAACGACCTGTTAAACCATCCGCTCTGTTGAACGTACATATTCCAACTCTCAATAATCTCCAACTAACCTTGATCACGAGACCCACACGTAGATCCGATCAGCTGATCAGCTCTTCCGGTAAACGTGTCTACAATAGGATTTACTATATTTTGTCAGTCTTTCAACACTTTTTACATTCATCTCTCATCCATCTCTTCTGTAAGTTGGATAGTTAAATAGATAGATAGACACTTTCTTTTTTCGAGCTACTACATAACATGATTATTAGGTCAACGAGTTTCAATTTTAGACTCTCGGGAATAATTCTATCAGCTATGGAAATCGGTGGTTGGTTAGATTTTTTGTAAGATAATTAAAAAAGGAGGTCTTTTTTCGGTAGCCTTTAATGTAACCATTTTTATAGCTATATTCCACTATGATAAGATTGAGTTTTCCATTAACAAAAAATATTTATATTTATCGGTTCTGATTGAACATTTTTTAAAGTAAAACGATTGTATTTTTACAGATAAGGACCTAACTGAAGTTTAGTGGATATCCTGACTGTTGGAGTTGTCAGTAGTTGATAAGAGTAAAAAGCTAAGTTGGTTGAGTGCTATGAAAATATTTCCTTATTGAGTAAAGTCCATGTTGCTTTCGGTAATACCAAGAAGAAGGCAACTGACTGAGAAGGAGAGTCCAGCTCCCTAGGTGTGCTGATGTGAGCAGATTACCATTTCTTCTTCTTCTTCTTTGTAATCTCTCTCACAGACGTGATGTCTCTAGTTTTAGTTTTTTTCTATAAATACCATTATGACACGTGTTCTTCAGAATTTTCTTCCTTTGTTTCAGCTCGTTTGAATCTTTGGTCAATTCTTGGAATATTTTTGAAACTTCATGGAATAATGAAAAATTTTGTTTTCATTTTGTATTCCTTGTCGAATAATAAATTGGAAATTCTAATTTACAGAGTTTAAATTGAATTTCTTACACACACACACACACACACACACACACATATATATATATATATATATATAGAGAGAGAGAGAGAGAGAGAGAGGGAGAGGGAGAGAGAGAGAAAGAGCTCTTATGTACCCTTATCTCCGCGACCTGATGAGACAACCTGTGTGGTGTATGGCAGGAAGTCTAAGTCGGCTGTTGGTCTAAAGGGGCATATGGTTGTGCACAGGGTCACCATATCAGAAGGTGGTTCAGCTAACTCAGTGCACATACTCGACTTCATATGACATCTTTGCTTCAGACCATGTAAGTCGGCTGTTGGTTTTAAAAGCCACCTACGTGGCCACAGGATATAGCCTGGGGGGGCTGATGGTGGAGATTTTGTTGGGCAGACCGGCGATCATCTGCAAAGGTGAAGCAATATATATAGAGAGAGAGAGATGTGTGTGTGTGTGTGTGTGTCCATATTGATGTCAATCACTCTCAAGAAAACTGAGTTGCGAATGTTACTGCAGAAATCTGATTGACTAGAGATTAGAAGTATATAGCTTTTCTGAAAGTCAATACCTCAGTGTGTTTGGGACGGCAAAGTGATTTATTTGCCTGTCTTGTAAATATATTCATATAACCATAAACATGCGACTCCCATGCGATAAAAAGATTCGGATTCACGTATATATTTGGCCATGGGCAAGTTTCTTTCGTTTTCCATTTTACCGATCTTTGTCTTTCCATATCTGCTCGTCTCCATATCTCTATTTATATAACGTTAGATATCTGTACATATACTTATGTATATAGAGTATTAATTCCTAATTAGCTAATCGTCATGAATTATGGAACACTACTGCTTAGCGTAAATGTTCGTAATATGTGCTATATCTAGTTTTATGGAAAAGAGTAAAATTACTTGGAACTCCTCCTGAAAATTCTGACAAATCTGATAATAATCAATTATAAATATTCCACAATTTTGAGTTTTGTTTTCGTCATTGTAAAGCGATTGCGTATTGCTTATCTTGGTGGTGATTTTAGACAAGGCAATTATGGACATTGTATTTATGTTAAATATTTATCGGTACTTCTTTGGTATTACAAAAAGAAAGTCGAAATATTGAATTTGTATTAAATCTGATGGTATCTCCTTACTTTTTCATGTTAATTTCAACCAGATGCAATGTCATCTACTTAATTCTCATGTCACAATTAGTAAAGTATTACTGCAATATTACATAAAACATGTATTTTCACGATTTTACGATCAAAAGCATCAGTCATACTTATTATTGATATACAACATAAACACAAGGAATGTAATTCATCATTCGCATTTACGTCTCACATGAACACAACCACAATATTGAATTTCAATTAAAAACAAAAGCAATGCTATTTACATAAATGGCATGTCGAAATCAGTAGAACATCCAAAAATCATGAAACATAATGAGGTATAAAATTAATTTATAATGAAATAATAAAAAAGGTTTCAGGAATTGGAATGAGACAGACCGAAGTTACCTCTCTTACTACTTCTGTTTATGATTTAAGTACACTAGCAATTTTTTCCAAAAAATATTTATACTAATAAATTATTTTCTACATTATCATTTCTAAAAATGTTGGGATATTTTAATAAATTTGGCATTTTAATTAAGGAGATACCATTTGTTTTCAATTAAAACTTTCGATTTCGATTTTTCGAAACTTTTGACTTTCGATTTTCGTTCTAATACTGTTGTATATGGACGGAGGCAGATCCCGGTAATTAGAGAAACAAAGAAAACGGGATTTGAAAATAATATTTATGAAAGGAAAAGGCTAGAATCGAACCCAGTAACCAAAAGTTAAAAAAAAGAAGATACGATGATAGGAATGTAGAACTTGTCCATTGTGTTAGAAATAACTATGCAACTAACTAAGTCAGAGCAAGTAGAATCGGGACATGTAAATTAAGGATTTTCTTGTGTTGTTGGAGACATATGTTATATGTAGAATCCACGTGAGGGACTTTCACATGTGTGACCACGTTCTGACCTCGCAAAGAAAGATAGATTACAATATATTCAGTTAAGTTAGAGGCAGTCGAAAAGTCAGAGACTTCGGAGTTGACAGTCGGAAGAGTGAGTTAGCTGAAGCCCCTTTAAGAAGCGAACCAGAAAGGGAGACAAGGTCATGTTATTCTGCGAGGCATTCGAATACTTGATCATCATCTCATCTAGTTGGAATAAATGTCTTCATGTTATAAGTAAGTCTTTGTCTTTGTCTTTGTTTGTCATCTACCGATAGGTGTCATGTGTTTGTCTATCGTCTTTGTAATTATAAAAACAAATGCCACATTTTCGGATCTTTCTCTATTTGTTCTTAAAAATATGACCGTCTTCTATCCCTTTCGAAATCACAATTGTTCTCCCAGACAAAATTAAATAAGCGTGATTGTATCTATTGCATAACTAGAATTTCCTTTTTATACCCTGATTTTTCTTCAAAACTAAAATAAATAAATGAAATGGCATTTTTTTACGGTATTACTTTAATTTTATAATAAGCGTGTAAACCGAGAAATATTTACACAGAAGAAAAAAGAGAGCTAGAATGTAAAAGAGAGAAAGTAAAGGGTAAGGGGAAAGAGAAGTTTTGTATGTGTGTGTGAGAAAAAGAGAGAAAAATATCGAGGATGAAAAAGCGCCGAGGCCGTCTATTAATATTTGTATAATTTTCAAAAGAATTATGTAACTGAAAGTAAGATTAAAGTACATAGATCCCTATGCAATCCTGGGTAATGTCGCGTAACACACACACACACACACACAATATATATATATATATATATATATATATATATGATTTTCAGAATGTGAGAGATTATATATAATAAATTCCACAGCCAAACTACGTCGCAGCCTAAAAGAGACATGGAGTCAACGAACCGGAAGTCCAAGACTCGAGTGTCACTTTCATTTGGATTCATCAGTTAGACACATCCGAATTCAGGATTCGAAACCGGAGCCTATTTCATCCGAGGCAAGCACACTACCACTCTTGGTAGAGTGCTTGCCTCGGATGCAAGAGGCTCGGGTTTCGAATCCTGAATTCGGATGTGTCGAACTAATGAACCCAAATGAGGGCGAAACTCGAGTCTTGGACTTCCGGTTCGTTGACTTTATGTCTCTTGTGGGTTGCGAAGTTGTTTGGCTGTGGGGTTTATTATATATATATATATATATATATATATATATATATATATATATATATATATATATATATATATTTCATTGTATAGCAATATACTTATGGCAAGTATGCTACACAGACACATTTGTATTTTGATTCCGGGGGTAAATTATCAGAATAATTTCAATTTGTTATTTTAAATTGGTTAAAAAGTTCTCGAAAATATAGTAATGGGATACATATCCCTTATTAACTGTAATTATGAGACAACATTTATTATTCGTGCTTAAGTATTAAAACATTACGCGTTGTTTACAATAACTCTTTTCAGGCAAAAAAAAACAGAATATAAAAACAATGTGATAGATTAGTTCCAATATCCTATAGGAGAATATATCTCCAACAATAACAAAAAAAAAACTAATTGGTTCATCGGTTCTACTACAACAACTCTTTCCGTAAGTTTCAATGTGCTAACACTTAAAAACATATGATTGCCTCTTCTCGGTATAGGCCTATTTTGCATAATAATACAACACCAATACATCGCGATAGACACATTAAAAGATAAAACATTTTTTAAGTCATTAGCATTAAAACAAGACAAACTACAAGTAATAATATTAATTACGAAACTAATCACATTTTAAAATATCTAATGGGGAAAATTAACATTTTTAACCATTTGATATCATCCTTTTCTTTTCTATTCCCATTGCACGTTATCACATTCGCATGCAACATCTTATCACTACAGATGTTCATGTTGATGCTATAAAGAACTAGCCATTAAAAGCCAGACTAAAAAACACGCGAAGAATTTGGAGAATTGAAAATAAAAACGCTTCATCAAGTAAAAAAAAAACTTTGTTATTTAATAACAACTACCGGGCCAAACGTATTTATGTAAACTAAATGTATCTGTCCACTTTTATAATTTTTTTTATTCAATTTTCACCCCAAACAAGGCATAGTGCCACTTTGAAGTAGGGGGTTACTATCGGGGACATAATTTGCGGGGGCATTATGAAGGGAGATGAGCAGCAAGATGCGTGTTCACATTACACTTGAACTTCTGCATGTCAGTACAGTTGGGAAGGCAGAATCCCGGAAGGGAGTTCCAAAGACTTGCAATTCTGGGGAAGAAACTATTGTAGTAAAAGGCTTTCTTACACCTAGGGATCTATACTGTAACGGGGTGGGACTTCGGGTTTGTCGGGGGTAGTCACGTCGAGAAAGTACAAGTGCGTGCAGTTCGTCAGAGCATTCACCAGTAAAGTATATGTAGAACAGGCAGAGGATGCAACATTTCATCGATGGGCGGTGGCTGAAGCCTAGATAACAGTTCAGGACCTATCAGGTAGGCGACTCTTTTTTAAACCCTGTTCAGGAGTGAGAGACAAGCAGCAGATGCACCTGCCCAAATGTGAAAACAGTACTCCATACATGAGCGAATGGTTGGTTTATAGAGGTACATGATACTTTCAGGCGTAAGTAATTTTCTAGCACAGTAGAGAGAGCCCACCTTCTTTGCAGTAACCTTGGCAATGCTCTCAATGTATCTATTCCAGTTCATGTTCCTTGTAAACGTTAGGCCAAGGAGTTTAAAAGAAGTACTTTCAGGCAATGTGTTCTTGGCTATTGCTATTGGTGATAGAGAAGGTTTCTTGTAATTATTGAAGGAAACAAGCTTAGTCTTGGCAGCATTGAATGTGACCATCCATTTTGTCCCCATTCCAGTACAGATTGGAGGTCATCCTCTAGTGTTTCTGATATTTCTTGGATATGTGTTCATTTGTTTTCCCCTCATGCCTGTTATAGAGAGTGGTGTCATCGGCAAATCTACCCATCTCCGAAATAATTTTATCAGGGAGGTCACTTATGAATATCAGGAATAGTAAAGGTCCAAGGATAGACCCCTGAGGTACTCCCGCATTTATATCATATTGTTTAGATGTACGACTGTCGAGGACAACTTGGATTTTTCTTTTAAGAAAGATTTAATTACATTATGTATTCTTCCAGTGATACCATATGATCTAATTTTCCCTAGAAAATCGTGCCATACACTGTCAAAAGCCTTAGATATATCAAGGGCTACCGATCTACCCTCTCCTGTTTTGTCCAGTGAACGGTATATACGTTCAGAGACTACCGTTAAGATATCTGCTGTTGAAAGGACTTGACTAAATCCATATTGTTTGTCGGTCACGAGTTTAGCAGCTGTTAGGTGTTGGACTAGGGCTTGAGTGACTAAGGTCTCAAATATTTTTTTGGCGAAAAGCGGGAGGAGGCTAAGAGGCGATAATTTAGTGGGTCAGTTCTTTCACCAGAATTCTTGAAAATTGGTACTACAGAAGCGGTTTTCACACAGTCGGGAAAGCAAGATTCGCTAAGGCATTTATTGTAAAGTTTGGAGAGAACTGGAGCAGCCTCAGCAGAGTATTTTTTAATAGCACAGCCGGGATGAGATCCGGTTCACATACTTTGAAGTGTCTATGTTTTTTATGATACCATGTACCTGAGATGCGGTGATTTTCAAATCGTCTAATGTGGCGTCTATCCGCAAGTGAAAGTCGGGAGGGAGTGGTATGTCGGTTCCAGTGTGGAGTTTGAGGCAAACCGACTGGCAAGCAGATTAGCCTTGTCGGTTGCCGTGCAAGCAACCTCATGATTGTTTGATAGTGGGGGAATCGTTGACTGCCCATTATTTACTACACTGTTGTAGATTTTCCAAAAATCACGAGTTCCTAATTTCTGTGCTTCGGTGCGTTTTCTGGTGGTTTCAGTGTAATCTGTCTTAGCTGTCACTATTACTCTCTTACAATTATTTCTAGCTTATATATACTTCTGTCTGAACTGAACTTATCTTAACGCATGCTGCCATTGAGCAATAACAGCGGCACAAGCAGAAGTAAACCGTTGAGGAGAGTGGGGCTTGCTATAGAATCTCCGTGTGGGAACATGTGCTTCAATTGCAATTTTGAAGCATTCAGTGGTCTCATTTGCACACTGTTGCGCTGGAAGAGAAAAGATATTTCGCCATGGGGAATCCCTGATGAGTTGCTTAATGGCTTCTCAGTCAGCCTTTTTGTAACCCCTCGTTGTTTTGAGTGGGTCTTCAGTTTTAGGGCGAGAATTTTGGGTGAATTCTACTATTATCTATCTATCTACTTATCTCGCTATGGCATTGGTGCGGTTAAAAATTGAACATTTTAAAAGGCTGAAAGAAAAATGGTAAGATAAACTACATCGTGCAATTTGGAATATAGACTTTTTTGTCATATATATATATATATATATATATATATATATATATATATATATATATGTATGTATACGAGCATTTCAGTCCGGCCTTGCCCGGGTGTTTGGAGGTGTATGTTGAGCAAAAGAAAGCGGTCAATTTTTTTTAACTTTGACCCCTATTATTACCCCTTAAAATTTATTGTTTTTGGCTCAAATTAAGTTATTAAGTTAGATCCATGTCCAAGGAACTTATAACTAAAATTACAAGTGTTTAGACCCAAAATTGGCGGAGGAGATTAGTAGAGTTCTCAAAGGTCAAATCGTTGAACTTTGACCCCTTAACAGCCAATTTCTACCCGAAAACCAATCAAAAAGATGTTCGCAAATCTTAGTACCCTGTACATCAAATTTTGAGTCTGTAGACTTAAAATTGGCAGAGTTTGTAAAGAATGTACACAGACACACAGAAAGACACACAGACAGACACGTTTACTTATATATATATATATATATATATATATATATATATATATATATATATATATATATATTATATGAAAAAATAAACGTGTTAACAACGGATTGAAAAACTTGTTGGAAATAGTTGTAAGCGTCTCTGAGGAGTGACTGGATGGAAGATTTACAGTTCTATGGACGAGAGGTAATTGTCCATTCTTTCACGAAACAGCTGTAAGAGCTTAACGCCAAAAAAAGTGAATTTCTATTCATGTAGGTTGTGATTTTGTTCGATTTACGTATATATATATATATATATATATATATATATATATATATATATATATATATATATATATATATATATATATCTTCCTGTCTTTCTCTCTCGTGAAAATGTTGGCATATATATTATTTTTATTTTGTTTTCGATAAAATTTTGCTCTAATTTTAGTCTACGTGTATGTTAAAATAAGTTGTCACTAAATAAAATATCGATTTCGGTCCGTAAGACCTGATTGAAATAGTGTATATCTAGGTCAAAGGTCAAGGTCAAATGTTATTGTTAAAGTCACACTTTTGTCAAATAATTCTTTTCATCGTAAGATCTCTGTACTTAGTCCAACGAAGACCCATATTTTATATGATTTTAACCTTTAAATGTTCGTTTAAGATCGAATACTTTTACAAAATTTCCACTTCCAATTTTTTTTCCAAATTTTATGCGTGGATCTGTTGCTTTTTGTAAGAGTAATCGACATACAAAGTGTCAGCCTCATCAGATAAATAGTTTTGGAGTTATCAACGTTCACAAGGTAGAACTTCATGGATACTTCATACAATATCATGAAGTATAAGACTTTGCTCAATCCTTACGTTGTGGTGGAGGAAGAAACTGACTTACAAGGTGCCTTCAATAAGTTCTATACTATTTTGTATAGGCACTTTTATTGATAGTACACACATGGAACTCTAGTCCCTTTCGAAGTCATATCCTCCGTCTGTAATGCACTTGTTGTACCGTTCCAACAAATTCTGTTACCACGTCAATGATCCTCGTCATAGCCTTTTCATATCCTGAATTTTCTTATAACGATACCCTTTAAGGATTTCCCTTAGCTTAAGGAATAATCAAAAGTTACAAAGAGAAAGGTCTGGACTATAAGGAGGGTATCTTAATGCCCATCTTGGACAAATTGTCTTTCTGTCTGATCTTATCTAAGCATCCTTGCGACAAAATTCGTGCAAATGTTCCGCGTCTTTAGTTGCTCGCGCATAATTGTGTATACAGTTCCCACACTAACATCAAACCGTGCGCGTATTGACTCTATAGACACACAAGGATCATTATCCATGAAATCCTTTATTTGTCTAATCAACTCTGGTGATCTGACTTCCTGACTCTTCCCACACTTCTCATCATCCCTCACAGACTTCCTGCCTTCCTTGAATCGTTTATGACATTCATAAACTGATGCTCGATTCATGTAAGTTGGTCCCAAAAAAAATGAAACATTCCTTACTTTTTTGTGACATTTGCTCCATGTTTAAAACAGAATTTCATTGAATATCGTTCTTCTAAAGTGTCCTCATATCTAGATTGCATTTTTGAAACTCACCTGCCGTGATAATCAGGTTGTAGTAGTGTGTATTCCAATTCCTGCTGTAGCGGTTCAGTTTAACCGGAAATCATAAAAATTGATTAGTACTTACCTAAAGCGTATAGCAACAACATATTGAATTTTCAAGCGTCTAAAGCAATTTTAAATGCATGTACCAAAAAAAGAAGTCTGAAAACTTATTGAAGGCACCTTCTTATCATATGAAAGCAAGACAATAGATATCTATTCTGTTCGTCTCCATCTAACATTCTAAAGTTGTAGAATTCTCCCATTTTTACATTTTTTATTCATAAGTTCTAGATTTACTTCTATGCTTGTTGAGGTTTTAAAATATAGTTAGTTTACTATAGTTACTATTTTAAGTTTAAGTTGGTTTATTATATTTACTATGTTTTAATTAGTTTATTATATTTACTATTTTAAATCAGTTTGTTAAATTTTGATTTTAAGTTGCTTTAATATATTTGTGATTTAAAGTGGTTTTATTATATTTCTCATTTTAAATTAGTTTATTACATTTGTAATTTTAAGTCAGTTATTATAGTTATTTATTTAAATTAGTTTACTATATTTGTGATTTTAAGTTACTTTATTATATTTGTGATTTTAAGTTAGTTTAATATGATTGTGATTTAAAGTTAATTTATTATATTTGTGATTTTAAGTTAGTTTAATATAATTGTGATTTGAAGTTAGTTTATTATATTTGTGATTTTAAATAAGTTTATTATATTTATTAATTTAAATTAGTTTATTATATTTACTAATTTAAGTTAGTTTGTATATCTGTGATTTTAAGTTACTTTATTATATTTGTGATTTAAAGTTAGTTTATTATATTTGTGATTTTAAGTTAGTTTGTTATATTTACTAATTGAAGTTAGTTTGTTATATTTGTGATTTGAAGTTAGTTTATTATATTTGTGATATTAAGTTAGTTTATTATATTTGTGATTAGTTTGTTATATTTACTAATTTAAGTTAGTTTTTATATTTGTGATTTTAAGTTACTTTATTATATTTGTGATTAATAGTTCGTTTATTATATTTGTGATTAATAGTTCGTTTATTATATTTGTGATTTTAAGTGACTTTATTATATTTACTAATTAAAGTTAGTTTATTATATTTGTGATTTTAGTTACCTTATCATATATACTATTTTTAATTAGTTTAGTATATTTGTGATTTTAAGTTAGTTTATTATATTTGTGATTTTAAGTTACTTTATTATATTTGTGATTTTAAATTAGTTTATTATATTTACTAATTGAAGTTGGTTTGTTATATTTGTGAGTTTAAGTTACTTTATTATATTTACTATTTTAAGTTAGTTTATTGCATATACTATTTTACGTTGAATTATTATGCTAACTATTTTCAGTTAGTTCATTATATTTACTATTTACAGCATTCATTTGGAAGGAAATCGAACATTCTTTTTATAGTCGATCTACTTTTCATTTACCACTTGGTCAGTGAAGTGGTGAAAAAAGGCGACCAGCCTAATGGTGACAGTTTTATTAGATGTATAAGTTGGAGATGCTCTCTTCTCTACCATTTCAGAAAAGTATGTTCCAGTGTTCTTCTACATCAGACGCTCTCAATATTTCAGTCATATTGATTTTCAAGCAGCCACTCGAGACCACTTGAGAGATAACCTAAGCAAATTGTTCGCTTTGAAATAACCCAAGGCTATGAAAAATCTCCTTTTCTAAAAAAGAATAAATTCATCGGTTATGTTCGAGTGTTTGGGGTTTTATTATTTGTATTATTAGTATATTGTCGTAACAGTAATTCGAAGCAGCAAAAGACAGGGGAGCAGCTTGTTTTTGAAGAATGTGGAGAAGAAAGTTGGCCATTTTTATTGTTGTATGATCAGGTATAAAATGAATTGACGATGAACAAAAATACTTCCAAGTAATAAGAATAGCTTAAAAAAGGCAGAATAAAATGTGATGAGTAAACAAAGTAAAATGACAAACAGAGAACTTTATTCGGCTGAAAATATCTAATTTTATACGAGTAAGAACAGAAAAACTTGTGTTTATCCAATATTTGATCTAACGAATCGTTTGATCTACCGGATGGTTTCTAATCCAATATAGAATCTACCCATTAACCTTAATCCTTAGATAAGGGGCAGTGCTAGTTTGTTAGTTAGTAAGTATAGTTTGTTAGTAAATTAGTTAGAAGCTTTGTTAGGGCTAGATTTAATTGGCAAATCACATATTAAATTTTAAACCGCTCGGTAGAAATCATTCGGTAGATTATATCATTTGAACAGCATTGAAAAATAAGTTGCTAGACTTTACGTCCCATGTCATTTTTGCAGTTTAGATGTGCTCACCTTAGTTTGTATATCAGAGTCCCTCGTGTGATTCATTTTCCTTCATAATCCGCCCGTTGTTGAACAATACATTTTCTTTCTCTATGTTTTAAATGCATGTTGTCGTTGTTCGCCTTTAAGTGGATCAAACCAGCAAAGGATGACGTCCTGAGTGAATTATTCTAAATATATTTGTTTTTCGTTCAGAAATCCTCATATTTTATTTTGTACACTCAAACTTACCCCTTTTATTATTTTACGAAGAAATTGCTTTTAATTTGTTTTAACGTTTGATGTTCAGTTAAGAGAAAAATTACTCTCAATAGGTAATTTTGACCAATGAGACGCCCTCCCATGCCCATCCCCAAAATAATCAGACGTTTGACAGCCTAGGTGTATGATAGTTAAGCTATCACTTGACGACTATTTTTGTTTTAAACTTAATAAAAATCTTTCCACGCGTTAAAAGTATGCAGGTCGGTAGAGAATTTGTTTCCACTGCGTTTGCTTTGAATTATTTATTTTTACATTTAGTTTATGTGTTCAGGAGTTTTACTAAATTATCTTTAATAAAATTGCATAATATGACAATTACGATTCGATTACGGATAGACGTTAAATCTATTCTTAGAAAAATTACTAAATAAAGGAAAGCAGATAAAAAAACTATAAAAAATAAGTATTCGCGATAATGAATGTAAACACTGATACATGAAAAATTCAATCAATCTGAAAACCATAAATCAGTAAGAATAGAAACGGCGACTTTATTGGCTGTTTCACTCCGATGTAGATTACTTGCTTAATATTTTTATAGGTTTATCTGTTACCTTATTGAATGGATTAGATCATTGTTCTGTTTGATGCTGCATTTACAGCGTCCTAAAATTGTTTTCACACAAAGAAATGCAGGTCACATTTCAACATAAACGCTAACATTATATGTCAGCTTAGTTTCATGAGGTCCTAATTTCCAGGCTTTTCCGTCCCTTGAGAAGGAGGTTACCTTAGTCCTTATGTTCTGAGACGCCCCTATTGAGAGATGGTATTTATTTGCTCCCCCACTGAGCAAATTAGGCACAAGGCCGTTTTTAATGTGAGGTAAAAACCAGCTCCCCTAAAAGTAGGCAAAAAGGGGTCACTCTGGTTACCAAAAATAATAATTGTCCCAGTATAGAGGGTTTCCCCTCCATTGACTGGTACAAATTATCTTAAGTGCAGTATCTGCCGGAACAGATGGTATTTATTTGCTCCCCCACCGAGCAAATTAGGCACAAGGCCGATTTTTAATGTGAGGAGTGAAGGGGAAATGGGGACCAACTCCCCGGGGAGTAGGGGAGTTGGATAGTGACAATTGGTATGAAGGGTTGCCCCTACATTGACCAAGGTCTTATATGTGAGGTTGCCCACACATATGGTCTTTGCTTGCAGTATCTGCCGGAACAGATGGTGTTTATTTGCTCCCCCACTGAGCAAATTAGGCACAAGGCCGTTTTTAATGTGAGGTAAAAACCAGCTCCCCTAAAAGGGGTCACTCTGGTTACCAAAAATAATAATTGTCCCAGTATAGAGGGTTTCCCCTCCATTGACTGGTACAAATTATCTTAAGTGCAGCATCTGCCGGAACAGATACTACACTTTGATCATCAGGAATTTCCTTTTGGCAAAAAGGCACACATGAAAGTTTTGTATTTAACTCTAACGAACTCATTAACATGATTAGCTCCTTGAAGCAAAGCGCAAAAATCTGTTTAGTTTGTATAGTTTTCATATTACTACTTCTATTAAGTTTCTACTTATTTATCGGGCATCACAGTAATATTAAAGTATGCATTTATTTTTTGTAGCTTTAATTTCATTTATATTACCACGATTATTTTATGAGAAACTTTTCGAATGTAAACTATTGTGTTCACCGTAAAAGTATATATTTTTCGTACTGCTTTGTAGTATATGGAGGTCTGCCAATCTGCCAGTTACCTTATGTGCCAGGAGTTACCAAGATTATAAACTCATTCTAATATGAGTTTTTTTTTTCAATTTTAATCTGAAAGGTTTACTCAAAGATACCAACTAATTAATCCCTTAGAATCGCTACGGACCTTTTCCTACAAAACTCAGGTGAGAAGGTATCTATAACTTGTTATAAAATAATCGTATTTTTTAACTAGGGAGCCACCGCTTATCAAGGCCCTAAGGCCACTCGATGGTAAGAGTTAATGAGTGAACTGTTCAACGGTACAACAGTATAGTAATCGTTAATGGTGAAAATTGGGTATAATTTGATTATCCAAGGGAACGGCTCAACAAGAACGTGTTTACATTGAACTTCAAGACAGCCATATTGTAGTCAACCGAAAAGCAGGCGTGCGTAACAGAGTTACACAGGCGGACAGTTTTGGGAAAGCTTTGTTCGTGGAATCTGCATTTAGATTTAGGTACAGTTAGAGAGTAGGGGGAAATTTTATTAAGATATTATCATGACGGCGACCTGATAAAAATTTCTTTCCCCCTACTCTGAGCTTGATATATCTAACCATCATTTATACAAAGAATTGTTATATCATGTGGAACCATTTAATAATTTACGTAGGTGGTGAAGCATGGATATAATTTGTAGTATGAAATGGATGGCGCAAATAATATTGTAAATGAAAGGCATGCATATATAAGATAATTGAAATGCTAATCGTGAACTTGAAAAAAATCTATAAGTATAGAAATACACTTATTACACTTGTGAGTATTCTATGTCTCTATAAAGTTAACATTTGCCCGTGCATTGGCTGATGCACCAGCCAACAACCTCCGCAGCTTAAACAAGAAAGAAACAGCTTTAACAAGAATGAATTACTAAACTAACAGGCATTTCTACCAATGTAACCCAACGATGACCCTAACGAGTGTTCACTGGTAAAAGAGTTCGAATTCTTGTGTATCCGATATTACAGAACATCCGGATGGAGTCAACAGATATCTGGTCACCCAAATAGTTCACATATTAAAATAGTTGGCTGTGATCGATTCATGCGAGAATAGGATTGAGTGGGTGTTCTGGGTCATCCACTCTCCGTGCGAAGAGTCCTCGAGAAGACGTTCAGACTTGATGTTAGTGATCTTGCAATTTAAGTCCTGTTAACTCCGAAAGCCACGCAGAGAAAAAAATTGATAATCAATTCCTCGGATTTCTATACAAGAATTATACTGTCGGAACTAGATAATTACAGAGTTTATAAACAAACTGTACAATATAGAATGCAGTTGCAACAAAAGATGGTTAAATATATCAAGCTAACTCTTTTATTACCCCTTTTTCATACACCGGTAATAGAAACGTTTCATTGCTTGTCCTTTAGAAAGAAAAACTTGTTTTGATATCGGATAAGGGTCTCGTTAAAAATTTATCAGCACATGTCAGCTTAAAATTCCTTTCTCTCTTTCTGAGATACACTTTCTTTCTCTTTTCTTTCGAAGAGGTCGGTAGTCAGCCAGGTTTAGGAACGCGATTGTCGGGTTAGTGAGATGGAAGTTCTTGTATAGGAACGCAGTTGACGTGCCCCATTTGGAGGCGTTCTTAATTTTGTTGGCCTAAGAGCTCTACTCTCGTCTTCTCTCTCTTTCTTGTCTTCTTCTTAATCTTACTTTCTCTCTCTCTTTCTCTCTCTCTCTCTTTCTCTCTCTCTCTCTCTCTCTCTCTCTCTTTCTGGCGAAATTTTCTTGTGCAGGTCGTTATATAGATAAGTAACTAAGTAGGTCGAACGTTCTTGGGGCATACACTTCAGCCACTAGAACGTCGCCCCGTCATGCTCAAGCGCTCTCCTACTAGCCAATTGCCAACATTACGTAAGAATTCCCCCCGTAGGTAATTTTCAATCGAGAGATTTTGGACACCAGCAGTATTGCGAAGGGTGACGAGAGCCCAAGCCAAAATAATATTCCAATACTATTCCCGAGTATATCATTGATTCATAGGCAAAATAGTACTAGTATCGTAATTTTAATTATCCGTTCAACTGCAGTTGTTTTTCTCTTGTTTTTTTAATTGCGTCAGCAAGGAAAACCAGCAAGGTAATTGAGAATTGCCCGGTTTTCTTTCACATAAATAATGCTTGGCTATAATTTATTATAACAATTAACACTATTAAATCCGTTCTCACAGGCGTTGGGTCACACCAAGCTTCATACCTTATTGCATTGTTGCAGTTTTGTGCCCCCCCCTGATTATTTTACAACTACTTTCAAAGAATTACCGCATTTGAATTACCCCCACGTAAATACTCTCGGCCTATCCGACGTGCAGCGAATTCTCATCCGTTCAAGGTAAAGGCCCTTACATGCCGCAGGATTTTATACGTTAATAGTCTGTCTCATCGGATCGCTTGTCTTTGTAATTCCCTCTCTGCTCTCTGTTATCCTGGCCATATAAATAGACATAAATTAAAATTTTATATAACTAGCCATTTTCGCACCCACTTACACATTGTGCTCGTTGGGTAGTCTTCTGCTTAAACGTCCAGGTTCGAATTTACATTAAATGCATATGCATAACAAAAATAAAGGCGATATCAATCCTTTTCGTTTCAATTTGTAAACAATTCGTACACCTACATTTTCCAATGTGGCAACATTTTGACTTATTACGCAGCGGATAAAGTGCTAAGTTGTGATTTGTTCTGAATTACAGTGTTCTCAAGGTTAAAGGTTAAACACTTATTTATTGCGCCACTAAAATAGATTTACGAATGATTTAAACTTCTACCCAGTCATGTTTAGCGTGGATGTAATAAATGATTCCGTTCAAATTTTTGTATAGATTTGTTCGATATAAAAGTATCCGATTCGACAAGATGCTCTAAAAAGGGTAGGAAGCTACATCAACCGAAGTATTGTGAGAATAACATCTAAGATATCCACAGTAGTGTGAATAATCAAAATAATCATAATTATCAATTATTATTACTTTTGAAATCACGACTCTATAATAATTGATAGGAAATCTGGATAAATTAAAATATCATATTTAAGCGTATTTTACGCCCCGGCAAAGCCAAGCACCTCCACCTTTCTAGTATTGAACATTCTGATTCGATGAACAAAAGTTAGTTAGAGGATTGAAGCGAAACATTGAAACATTTGAGCGTGCTGAAAAATGTTTTATTTACATTATCTGCAACAAAAGACGATAACTAAGCTTGGCTAACATAAATATTAGCTTGCTGCAAAAATAATGACGTCTTTTTGACACTCAACTTCAAAAGATCATAACTCATTTCATAATAAACTTTTTTAATTGAAATAAGAACCATTAGAGTCGACACATTTTTGCCAACGAGAAACAAGTTTATTTATCCCATTAGCATAGAAATCCGGAATTCTGGAAGCGACGAAGTCATTGAAGGCCGATTTGGCATCATCTCAGCTTTTGAAGCATTTTTTTACGCAGGAAGTTGTCGAGATGTTTGAAAGTGTGATAAATGGAGGACGAGAGGCTCGGAAAATATAGCGGATGAGGCAGAGTCTCATAGCCCAATTCGTTCAACTTCTGCAGGTCAGTTGAGCAACATGCGGGCTAGCGCTGTCATGAAGGAGAATTGGTCCCTTAATATTGACCAATATCTGGCACATACGTTGGAGCTAATGGTGCATTTCGTAAATTTCTCGGCAGTACTTCGCCGTAATCGTTTCGTCCGGATTCAAGAAGCTGTGATGGGCGAAACCGGCCGCAGACCATCAAACAGTCATCATAATTTTTTTTTTTGTGCAATCTCGGCTTTGGGAAGTGTTGTGGCATCCAACCACTGTGCAAAACGTCACTGGTTGTCGTAAGGGATCAGCTTCTTATCACACGTCACAAACCGCTCGAGAAATGGGTTGTTTTTGTTGCGCAGAAGTATAAAAGACACCTCAAAACGACGATTTTTTTATGATCGTTTAATTCATGCGGCACCCATTTATCCAATTTTTTTACTTCCCTATTTGCTTTAAATGGGGAACGACTGTTGGGTAGTCGATCTCGAGTTAAACAGCAACTTCTCGCGTGGTTTTGCGGGGATTGGCTTCAATTAAGGCTTTCAAATGTTCGTTATAAACCGCAGTCGGCCGACCGCAACCGTCACCTTCGTCACCATTGTGAAATTTCTTGCACCGCCGTTGTGTGACACGTTCGTTAGTGTTTCCTGGGGCAAACGCATCATTGATATTACGAGATATTTCGGCAGCTTTTCAGTCTAGTTTGAACTGGAACCAGAAAATCGTGCGGATTTGAATTTTATACATGCTGTCGAAAAGCCTGCAAAAATGAATGAAGAGATTGAGAACGGTAACGAATCACACGATTCGATAGAGCAAAAAACGCGATATATAAAATAAAAAAATAATATAGGTATATATAACAATGACTTAATTCAGAAATTATATAGAAAAGAAACATAGTGAGGAAACAATATGGTTTTTGCACCAACCTAATATAATTAACCTAAATTCTCCATACTCTTCGTATATTTGATCTGAAACTCAGATATCTTCGATCTGTTTCGTTATTGGTGCTAGCAAATCAGGCTGTTTGAAGATACTGGCTTCCTAACTCAAAATAGATCAAACATTGATGTTATTTTTGTTTTTCTTTTACCTCAGAAAAAATCAATCATGTACTGCAAAACCATAAATAAAGCAAATTTTACTTTACACACCAAACAAACCAAACACGATGAATAATTTGTTTTTAAAATATAGCTCATTTGATGCACAAAAGTGTTTACCGAAATGATTGTGTGGCACTATATCTCAGTGGCACGGTTGGTAACACATTCTACAGCATGTCCGAGTGGTGATTTGGCCATAAGCGTAGAGATACAAAGAAATGCATTCCCAGAATTCCCTTTCTAGATCGACCTCTTTCTGTCCGGACCGTCATGATGTGAGCACGCATATTTCTGTCTCTCCGTAAATGGGAGAAGCACCCCCTCCCTCAACTCTAGTTAGGGTAGGTTAGTTAGTTTTGAAGAGCCTATTGCCTAGGTTTAATTGGAAAAATTAATTATAATTTGTATATTGTATTGTAATATATTTTTTGTAAAATAAATAGTTAAGATTGTACAATATATATTAAAATTGTGTCGCGTGTCATTTTTTGTGTCTGCCATAAATGCCTTCATTGAAGAATTAGATGGCCCTGAGGAAAAGGAAGATTCCAACCCGAATGCCACCAAAGGTCAAGACGCTTCCTGGGAGAAGAAGGAGCCACATAGCCACATCCAACATCTCAGGTATGCTTTTCCTATTGATACTCAGGCCCTAATGACTGGCCCATCGTCACGTCATCATGGAACCGTGTCTAAGACGATTAGTGTAACAGGTGAAGCCAGTCACATGCCAGTGACTGGCTGATCGTGTTATAACTGGATTTGACATAAAATTACCCCAAAATAGGTTGATATACCGTAAAAAATAACAACCAAATCAAACCAAACCAAGCCTATCTGATTTTGGTATATAATTGCGGTCCAAAAATAATAACTGCTTTGAGTAAGTGTGTTTATATAGCAAAATCTGTTGCTTTTTTCGTGTACTTAAAAAAGGGCTCTGTCTGCATTCAGAAGTGTATATTATTCCAGGAAAGAAAAATGTTGTTTGAAGCAGCAACGGTAGTCACATTTTACTCTTTATTGGACAAAATCTGAAATTGTTTAATCTTTTCAAACTCCAATGAAATGGAAATATCTGTTAATTTATGTCTAATAGTTATTAAAATTTCAGAAAAGTTTGAGGTATCTGTATTTTTACCGAAATTATTCTTCTTGCCCCTTCTTGCCTATCTTGTATAAAATAAAATTCAAATATAGCTCACATTACCTACCTTTACTCCTATCACTTATTCCAAAATTCAATATAATCGGTTTATTATTTTCGGCGTGGATCCTGTACATATAAATATAAAAACATATACACACACACACACCTAAGTTTCTATAATGAAGGCATATATATAATAGATCATAATAAGACATATATATATAATAGATCATAATAAGACATATATATAATAGATCATAATAAGACATATATATATAATAGATCATAATAAGACATATATATAATAGATCATAATAAGACATATATACAATAGATCATAATAAGACATATATATAATAGATCATAATAAAGACATATATATAATAGATCATAATAAGACACATATATATAATAGATCATAATAAGACATATGTATAATAGATCATAATCAGACATATATATATAATAGATCATAATAAGACATATATATATAATAGATCATAATAAGACATATATATATAATAGATCATAATAAGACATATATATAATAGATCATAATAAGACATATATATAATAGATCATAATAAGACATATATATATAATAGATCATAATAAGACATATATATAATAGATCATAATAAGACATATATATAATAGATCATAATAAGACATATATATATAATATATCATAATAAGACATATATATAATAGATCATAATAAGACATATGTATAATATATCATAATAAGACATATATATAATAGATCATAATAAGACATATATATATATAATAGTAGATCATAATAAGACATATATATAATAGATCATAATAAGACATATACATATATAATAGATTATAATAAAGAGACCTATATAAACGCAATATAATGCTTTACTTGTGTAGAGAGATAGTTATATAATAGAAGCAAATATGTCATGCATGCTAATTGTCTTTTTTTTTCGTTTTATCGGCTTCTTTGGAACGACAAATTCTTAATATGAATTCTACTTATATTGCAGTTAGAGTTGTCCCTGTTTAATCGACTTTGTGAATATTAGCATAAGATTTTAGCATATACAGTGATTTGCTCAGCATCATATCTTTGCACTGATGGGATCGTATTAATGGTCAGTTGAACTCGTCCTGATACGTCACCAATGATTGTGTGTTCTCTAGAGTCAAACATCTTCATTCCGAGTTCAATCATCTATGGTGACTCGAGAGAATTAATTTTAACGCTGGGTTGCGTGTGAATCGCACGCATTCTTCCAGCCACGTTTAAAGACCCCTAGGACAGCTCGATCTCTAATCTTGTGGAGGTGTGATGAAGTGGAGAGTAGTCTATTGAGTTTGTTTCAATTTGGAGAATCAAGAACTAACGGGTAATTTTGATATTAATATCAAAACCTATGGGAAATCTGCCGTATGTCTTGACAATACAAGGCTGAGACACAATAATTCAAATGTTTCTATAGTGAAACATTTTGTTTTATAGAGGAAATTACCACTTATCAAGGTCCGAAGGTAATTCGTCGATACGAGTGTACGGTGATAGAAAATTGAGTAAAAATTGACTATTTAAGCCGAAAAACAAGCTAACAGAACAGAGTTCCACAGTCCTGGGAAAGAAACTTTGTTTATGTAACTTGTGTTTAGTTTAAAGCACAGATAGAGAGTGGGGAAAATTGTTGATAATGGTTGAAACTAGACGAGTGCTTTTTCTGAAAGTTTGGCGTGAGGGACCATACATTGAAGATCCGACGATCATTACTATTATCGACAAAATTATTTTAAAGGAAATAGTATTGGGATATTAATAATAATAAAAAAAAATGCTTCATTTACTTAGGTGTGATCTATTTGCGCTAATACGTAATGTTTAATACTTTTAAAGTGTTAAGCAAATTAATTTTATCGTACATAGTTAATTGAGTTAAATAATCTGCGGTAGCCATTTTTAACTAAGTATCTAATCGAAGCAGAAGCGCTTAAAGTTCAGAAAACTTGGTATCTATATTTTCGGCCTTTACTCACTTCCGTTCCGATTATGCAAATTATATCTCTTTATTCACTATTTAAGGTCATAGTCTAAAACCATATTTAAAAGTAATTTTAACGCAAATGGGTCACCAATAGTAGATAAAGTACCACAAGTGAAGTATGCATGGTCCCCTGTGAGTGCAAAGTGAACGAGGCATAAAAAATTGCCTTAGTTCAACATTAGCCCCTCCCCCATTTAGCTCCAAAAGCCCCCAGGGGACGTCAAGTAGGCAGAAAATCATCCCACCCCTGGAAACACCAAACCATCATATGGCTGCGTCTTTCCCATTCTCTACCTGTAAAAGCACACCTGAAATGAGTATCCTTAATGATGGATGGTTACACAGAGCGGCGAGGGGAAAATAATGAAAACCCAGGGCTTATGTACGACATAAAAGAAACTTTCAGTAATTATAGGATAAACAGAACATGAAAAGGAATTTTAAAAACTGTATATATATATATATATATATATATATATATATATATATATATACCCGGTAAATATACCCGGTGATCCAAGTGTAAGAGGGATATACCCAATTTCGCTTAAAGATACGATCTTTTAGTTGGAATGTATGAGAGCGGGTGTATGTATGGCATCCAGCTTCTCAATCCAAAACTAAAACTAAATGGTAAGAAAAATTTAAAAATATGTAATGGGATGTCTTGCATCCAATCTGTTGCTTAGATTGCTAGAAAAGAAAGGTATGTTGAATTATTTTATCATTTAAGATAGTAACCGATTCCTTATGCACTCCTATATTCATATCAGAGTCACGTACCTCATAAGATGGAGTGCTGCTACCATATCTGGAGATATAGCGCTGATGTTTAGGCAGTTCAAAATCAACTCTTTAAAAAAGTCGGAATCATCTATTTTCTTCCTTACGGCGCTTTTCCCACAGTAAAGACCACATTGTTTGCCTTTCGTTCCTTACTTTCCGTTATTTCAGATGCAAATACTCGACTAAGCTCCAATCTCTGGTTCCTCTTTGTAAAACGTCCACAACAATTACTTGCTTCCTTCCACCCCGAAAAAAAAGAACTTTCATTTATTTCCTCTTTTTCCTCTACATTCGGCTTCAAATAGACAGATACCAAAATACATTTATAATACATAGTAAATTTTTTCGTAAATTCCAAAACCTTATGTGATCGGATTAAATAATAATCATCACTGGTTTCCTCAGAAAATATTACGTAAACAATTTGGCTTATATGAATATGATATAATTACGAAAAAAAAAAAGTAAAACGTTGTATCTGCTATTTATAAATCTCAGGTGCGAGCACAGACGAACAATATTATTGTAAATAAAATCTTGTAAAAGTATAGAATAATCAATACTCTTAAACTGCAAAACACATACTTAATATGAAATGCATTAGAAAGAAATTCTCTACAGAACTCATCTAGTTTTAATGTCTGGAAAACGATATGTAAGATTTCGTTTTAATTTTTGAAACAGCAAAAACATAGAATAGTTAACATTTAAGAAATTGTTAAAAAAAACATAATTTTGTACATATGCAGCATACGGATCGTGTTATTTTTTAGATAGGATTTTCAAGTTTAATTCAATTTGTACGGTATCTTTTGTTTATTAAATTATTTTTTTATTATAGTTTAATTTCCCCAACTCTTTATCCGTGCCTAAACCTAAACATAGATTTTATGAACAGAGCTTCTTTCCTAGAACTGCACACCTGTGGAACTCTATTCCGTTTTTCTGCTTTCCAGTTAACTACAATATGGTCGTCTTCAAGTCCAACGTAAACAAGTTCTTGATGAGCAGCTCCCCTTAAGTAATTCAATTTATCAAATTTACACTATTAACGATAACTATGATATTGTCCCATTGACTACTGTACACTCTTTAACCCTTACGCTTTAGTGGCCCCTGGGCCTTGATTAGTGGTGACTCCTTTGTTAAACAAAGTTAAAATAAAACACTTTCCGATGTTAAGGATGAATTTTATTATTATTTATTCATTTATTATTATCTCAGCATAATTCAGCTTATTCTGCGAATACCCATAATTTCTATAAATTGAGACGCAATTTCAACCTAATTAAAAAACAAAAGCACAGAAACATCATATGATACAATGATTAAAAAACAAAAACACAGAAAAATCATATGATACAATGATCCGTCACGGAACAAAGCTGTCATATTCCAAAAAGAACGTAAATTAATAAAGTAGATTTTATTTATATAGAAAATCATTTTTTATGATTGTTAGAGATTTCATATCAACTATAGCCATTAGAAGGTTAGTTTTGATCTTTATTTTCGGAGACTTTGCTATGAAGAAGATAACCAGTAATGGATTTTAAGATGGCAGACCGACCCGCTTCCTCATGAAATTTGATTTTCTTTGGTAAAAATAAAACTACTTGATAGAATATGTCATCTTCGTACAGTGAAGGCCATGTACATCATGAAGATTTTTCTGTTTTTTTTTTTTTTAAATTAGGTTGAATTCTGAAAATAGAACCTAAAATATATTAGAATGAGATTCTCCGTAGGTCCCGCTTAGTTTAAACTTGCAAAAACGATTTAAAATATTTTGGAACGGTAACAGTACAGAATAGTTAACACTCGAAAACTTGTAAACATAAACATTGGTGAAACCAACCCAATTTAAATGCATGAAAACGATTCGTAATGATTTTTGTAAATGGTAAAAATTTCTGGGGAGTGTAATATTCTGTACTTTTACAAAAAACAAACAAACAAAAAAAATAACTATTCCACAATTTATACCACAATTGGATTTCTAATAAATTTTTATTCGAAAAACGTTGCATTAGATCTCCGTATAAAGCTTTATATTCAAATACATTCCCGGAGAAAGATAGATCGACCGATATACTATAATTATAATACCAAATATAATAATAATTATGCCAATTCTTGTTCAAATTAGTTTTAATAAAATAAAATGTTAGTGTCAGATGACTTATTTGTCGTTGTCTTTGTATTCTTGATGATTGTAATTTATACTTCGCTCTATTCACGGGTTTTATTTGGCTGCCTGTCGCAAAGTATTGACAATAATAGGTAGAGTTGCAAAAGTGGATATACACTTATTTGTTTTTAATTCGTCAAACAGCGTTCTCTCATTGACTAAAAGTTAGCAATAATTTTGTAAATGTCCTTCCGTTTTAGCTCTATGATTGTGCTTTTATGTAAAATGTTAAGGGAAGTAACTAAGGACAAAAAACACTTCGGAGAAAGGAAACCAAAAAAACAGAGTCGAGTGGAAATAAAAAAAAAACCCTAAACCCAAAATCCTCATCCACTTTCGCTATAAGATGTCTCTCTTTTTTTGCTTTTATCCCTTTATCTCTTTTTATTTCTCTTTGAATTGACATTTAAAGGCTTGAACATTTGTAATAAAAATTAAGAAAGGTATGAATTCTCCGGTTCTCCATTCCATTTAATTGTAACTTACAATTCGTTTACAGAAGTGAAAGCTTTGTTCAGAAAATTGTTGCAAACATTAAATGATCATAAAATCTAATATGACATAAAACAAGGTAGGCCAACATTTTATTATTCACTAGCACGCCGCCAGGCATTGCCTGGTCATAAAACACAATTTAATATATTTTGTTTCTTGCAGATTTCATACTTATACTGTATTGGTCTCAATAAATAGTAATGATTTAAAAAGTTAAAAAAAAAATAATTTGCGCGCCACCACCGAGAATCGAAACCAAAACGTTTAGCTTACGATTAACTTTTCCCTTTGGCGTTAATGCCTGATATATAAAGACATGTTTGCTGCAATGCTAAAAATTAAAACACGAACCAATACCTCTTACCTTACGCATACATATTTGTAATGGCGTCGTTCGAGCTCTGCTTGGCAAATTTTATTTCTTTTTCACACTTTTGCTCCTATTTTACCCGGCTAAAACATAAATATAAAGTTTCGCTTGGGTTCAAATACCCTATATATTAAGTTTCATGTCTGTAGACCAAAATCTCTAGGAGAAGTTATGTAGGTATTTTTTAAAAATGAATACACATACGAATACATAAAT
Organism: Euprymna scolopes; assembly: GCF_053919585.1. Classification (NCBI taxonomy): domain Eukaryota; kingdom Metazoa; phylum Mollusca; class Cephalopoda; order Sepiida; family Sepiolidae; genus Euprymna; species Euprymna scolopes. The sequence continues at coordinate 50,284,209 of NC_136503.1, read as the reverse complement.
GTATACAGAAAGATGTTTGTGTTTGCTATAAGCTTTTTACAAAAATATTACGCAAGTATAAACCATTTAGAATATCTGCATGAATATAATTACACGTAATAGTTAACTAAAGATGGTCATCCCATAAGAAAACTAAAAAAAAAAACTAATAGGAATCACCGGCAAGGGTGAGAGTTCCATTATATAAGCGTTGATTCAATTTGAATAAAATAAAATACGCATCAAGTGTGCTTGAAAGCCAAATCAACATACACATACGCACATATAATACTTTTGCAAAAATGAAGACAACAAAATATAAATAAGAACATCACACGGTGCATTTCTTTATGTGTTACAATTGTTTCATAACTATTCGGACAAATTTAAACATTATATTATTTAAATATATTCCAGAACTAGCTACTCTTCAGACACTATAAAACATTGGTAATATTTTTACCCTTTACCGGACTATCCATTCATGTGAAATCTTTTTATTATTTTTCTTTTGCCTCCTGTTCCCCTTACCTCATCCTTTTTTAATCAAGTCAGATATTTGACTTATTGTAGTTTCATTAAATACTTTTATATGCAAAATACGATCCTGCATTTTGCTAATTCCTGCCCTATGATGAGAAGGAGAGTAGTTCTTCGAAACTCCGCGGATTAAGGACTATCCACTTATCTTGTGCTTCCTTTTTTAAAATTAAATATGTTTTTAACTCTTTTTCAAGATGTCTTTTAACATGTTTTATTAATCACTTCTCCATATATATATATATATATATATATATATATATATATATATATATGTGTGTGTGTGTGTGTGTGTGTGTGTGTGTGTGTGTGTGTGTGTGTGTGTGTGTGTGTGTGTGAACATATTCATGATACCTATGTTAAAGGATTTTGTGGAGCGGGGAAGACCAATTGTCAGTGCAAGCAAACGACTATTTTAATCGCGCAAAAATATTTTCTACTATTATCGAAAAAAAAAGTAAAGAGTGCTGGAGACTTGTCATTCAAACTCAAGGGAACACTGGTGGTTATTGTCAGAAACGAATCACTGATTGAGAGTTGTGTGAAAATACTTAGTGCATATGTATGCATGTATTATTGTTATTATTGTAAATAATATATATAATTATGTATATTATCTGTATATTATTATTATTATTATTATTATTATTATTATTATTATTATTATGTTTGTTAACAGTGTTGTGATATTTTGCACCTTGTTTTTTTTGTTTTGTTTTTTCATTTTTGCATAGTCACAGAGTCAATTAAATGGAAAGCACTTGGCGTAGGATGTTTGCTATGCCAAGCAGAACTGACTTTGGAAGTACAGAGATGTTGTACTTCATTCCCAAGGAGTCGATTCTGAAGGTCTTATTATAGTTGGCTCACAATGAGCTTTCACACAGATCATCAAAGATCTCTCTTTGAAAACAATCGGTGGTGGTCCCTGGAAGCTGAGTGACAACAAGTCTCCCCAGATTTCCAGTACACTCCGCCTCTTTTAATAACATTTAAAAGTAAATTTGTCTTATTGCAACAACTGCTCAGAATTGATTTCTCGATGGTAGTGGGCATTGTTCTCCGCTATAATTTGAGTGGTATAAGCCTCCCCAAAGTCCCAGTTCTCTTCGCACTTGTCCAGCGGTCTGGTCAGTGCTCTCTCCTCTGTCTTATAATCCTTCTTGACCCTATTTGGCATCACTCTTTGGGTAGAGGTGACGGGACAATAGGAGGGGATGGGTGAGGGGATAGAGAACAGATATGCAGCTTTAATGTTCTTGGTGTCATGTAACGCTTCTTCATGTTTTGCCCCTGCATCAGTTTCTCTGGCCTGCACATGTGGTTCATGCGTGTTAATCCTCGCATTCAACGTGTTTTCTTAACATTTCAGTTGTTTTTATTATTGTTATTCGTTGCATCTTTGCAGCCAATCCCTTGATTCCAATTTCGCCCCTTTATTTTTTAAAGTTTTTCGAAATTGTTCCTAGTTCTCCTACAATTAGAGGTATAATCTGAGGAAGCACTTATTATTATTATTATTATTATTATTATTATTATTATTAATAATAATAATAATAATAATAATAATAATAATAATAATAATAATAATAATAATAATAATTATAATGTTATAGTAGTCTTAACCCTTGAATGTTTTTAGTTGGATGTTTTTTTCCTTTGGCTTTAGACATTCAAGCCATTTTAACACTATCGCCGTTCTCAACAGGCAAGCCTTTTGCAAAATTGTAAAAGAAATTGCCTTGTCAATCTGATTAATCCATTTATGGTGGCGTTTTTGTTATGTTCCCAAGCTTTTAAATTACAATAGGAATGACCTTGACTGTCGTATAGTTCGCGATGTGGATATTATATTATTATTTTTTATAACATTCTTTACTTTCTGATGTTGTTTTTATTATTATTATTATTATTATTATTATTATTATTATTATTATTATTATTATTATTTTATTTTATTTTATTTTTAGGCATTCAAGCTATACCTTAACACTTTCGCTGTTCCCAACATGCAAGCTTTTTGCAAAATTGTAAAAGAAATTGACTTGTCAATTTGATTAATCCATTTGTGGTGGCTTTTTTATCGTCCCAACCGTCCCAATCACAATCGGAATCACCTTGACTTCCAGAGTCTAAGTAATTCTTGAATCACCTTGACTTTCCAGATTTTAAGTAATTCCCATTTTAAATTTTGTTATTTATATATTTTTCTTGTTTTTCTCTCGCACTCTGGTATCGAAAGGGCGGGCTACGTCAATGATTGTACAAGTTCTCTTGTTTTTATTTAGTCAAATTATATCAGGTCTGGAGTGTTCAAGGTCCTTATCAGTTTGTATTTGCATATCCCAAAGAAGTTTGACATTGTCGTTTTCCTGCACCACTTCTTGTCCATGCTCATACTACTTCTCATTGTGGTGTAATGCATAGAGTTTGCATATATCCTAGTGTAGGAACTGAGACACTTAGTCATGCCTCCATTTTTATATTGATGTTGGACTTGCATAAGGCATTCTGATACAATATGCGCTAATGTTTATTTCCTTTCATTACACTTCTGCACATCGGTGGTTTTGCAGTTTTGTCGATGCAGTTTTTGATGGACCTAGTTCGAGTGGGCTGTCATTAATGTACTCTCAGTAGGTCTTCCCTAACCAAGCAATTCCAGCTGTCGTTATCTATAAATTCAGTATTCTTAAAGAATGCACTATATAGTTTCTTTCCAAATCATTTTGCCCTCTCTCTTGTAATCGCTGACGCTTCTTCATCCCAGGTCTTATTATTTTTCCCTTCTAACTTGATGAAGAAGAATTGTATGGCTTCCAGAAATATACTTAGTTAAGCTTTCTTCTTCCATATTTATAACATTTTCAATACTAAGTAAGTAGATACAATCGATCTACACCCTCTTTTTGCAAAGGTCCCATAAATTTTAAGCATTTTATAAGTTTTTGTGTCCAAACATTTCAATTCATCCACCTTCCAGTCAAGTATGCCAGCAGTATATCGAATGATAGCTGCTGCTCTGGCGTTGATGGAATATATTGTATTCCGACTTTGAAGGTGTGATTTAAGAATAACCATTAATCTTCTGTTATACTCGGCTGTGACCTGACTTTTCATTTCTATGTTCTTAATCTTGTCCGCTTCCAGTATCCTCAAATGCTTATATTCTTTATCATATCTGTTGCTGGAAGATCAAGGCCATCTGAGTGAACTAGCTTGCCTCTTTTCATCACAAGAATTCAGCATGTTTGGAGATGCAAAACTTCATCGTTTTGTCATTACTAAACAAATTATTATTGGCTCAGAAGGAGATTTCACACAAGTCATCAAACATCTCTCTTTGAAGACAGCCTGTGTTGTTCCCTGGAAGCTGGGTGACAACAAGTCTCTCTAGGTTTCCAGTACTCTCATCCCCATTCGATAACATTTGCAAATAAATTTGCATTATTGCAACAGCTGCTTGTTATTGATTTCTCGTTGGCAGCAGCTATTGGTCTTCACTGGAATTTGAGTGGCAATACGCCTCCCGAAAGTCTCAGTTCTCTTCACAATTATCCGGCAAAGGCCTGGTCAGTTCCTTGGTCTTTCCTTCCTCCTTGACTCTACTTGATTATTTGGTCTCATCATTTTTTTTTGTTTGGGCGGCAGTGATGCGGTAATGAGAGGATGGGGGTGAAGGTGGGTTAGAGAACTTATAGATTCAGTGTTCTTGGTTCCATGTAGTGTTTCATGTTTTGCTTTGGAAGCAGTTTGTCTGGCCGCGCTTGTTGCTCCTGCGTGTTAGTTTCCACATTTAAGGGTTTTTTCTAAATATTTCGGCTGTTTTCATAATTGTTTTTCGTTGATTTTTTCCAGTTATTCCTTTGATTCCAATTTCTCCTATTCGTTTTTCAAAGTTTTTCGGGATTGTTCCTAGTGCTCCTACTATTATGGGTATTATTTTGATTTCTTCATCTTCCATATCCTTTTCAGCTCTCTGGCTAGCTCCGTATATTTGCTCCGTTTCTCCTTTCCTTTGATACTCACTCTTGGGTTTATCAGTTTGTATGTCCATGTCCCATAGGACTTGGTGATTTCTGTTTTCAAGTACTTGTGTTTGTACTACTTGTCTGTGCGTTCTAGATGCAGTTGTTTACATAATTCCCAGTGTACTACCCTTCCCCCTTGGTCGTGTCTGTTCTTGTATTCATTTTGGGCCAGTTTGCTGCATTCGCTTATCATATGGTTTATAATCTCGTCTGTTTGTCTACAGAGTCTGCATTTTCTGTTATTATTATTATTATTATTATTATTATTATTATTGTTGTTGTTTCTCAAGATATTATTATTATTATTATTTCTCAAGATATTATCATTATTATTATTATTATTATTACTACTACTACTACTGCATATACACGAAGAATTTTCACATAACTCATTTATCTTTGGTCTTTATATATATAAATATATATGAATATACATATATATAAATATACATGAATATGCATATACATATATATATATAAATATATATATCATATCTATTATATAAAAGTTAATTTGTGTGTGTGTGTGTGTGTGTGTGTGTGTGTGTGTGTGTGTGCGTGAGAGTCGCTTCGTCATAGGTTTTGAAACGGCTGGGCTTATCTTTGCCAAATTTAGTACAAAGGTAATTTAAATGTCTGGCAGTATTCTTAGATATGTTTTGTACAGAAATCCATTCGATAAGTATAGAAAATCGAAAAACTCCGATCCTAAAAACAATTTTTGTTTCTTACGGATAAAAAGAAATATCTGGTAGTCTTTTACGTTACACCAGCCAAGGATGATAATTCTTAGCTTATCAAGGCAGATTAAATTTTCAGAAAATCAGTTCTTAAAAGTAGAGCTATTGCCATCTGGCTATATAGCTCAATTGTAGAGTGTTTGACTATAGATAGAATGATCCGTTGTTCACACCCGAGTGTACCACGCAATTTTATTTTATTTTTTTCGGATTATTGAGTTCAATGTACGATAAAAGATAAGGTACAATGTAAAATCGCCACAAATAATTTCTTCGTTTGCATATTTTAAAACTAAGCATTAACCGGAGGTGACTTTCCCAAGGCATTCATCGTCAAGTCCAAATATCAGCTGACGTGATATTGAAACAAACACAGATGGATTTTTATGAACGACATTATCATTATTACATTTTTTTATTTTATTATTTTTTTGGCGAATTAATCCACTGGACAAATTATTCCCCGTAATATTTAATATTCAATAGAGGAATGATTCTATAATAATACATATGCAATTTGCATAAATTAAAATATCATGTTTAAGCGTATTGTTTCACCGGGCAACGCCGGGCGTCCAACTATTATATATATATATATATATATATATATATATATATAATGTGTGAGTTTCACTGAAAAAAAGATAAATATAATTTTTCCTGAGGAGCAATATTTTAAGATAAACGTATTGCTTTAACGACAATGCAGGGGCAAAGGTGAAGTTTAGGCGTCAAAGATGCCAAATGATTTGGCCTATATTTTATGACAACATATCATAAATGTGTCTAAAAATCCCTGCAAGAGTAAACGAGAAAATGTCTAATGACTTTTTAGACACCCTTTATGACTATTAATCTGATCATTGCCAGATGTTTTATATATGTTCTTACAACTCAATTTTATTCACATCATTTTGCTTTAGTTTCAAATCGAGTGTTTCCGTTTTATCGCAATGTTTCGAATGATCAATTTGTGTTCTTATATTATATATAATCTGATGTTATTTGTTCATACCTCTTGATTATTAGTATTCTATTTAAAGATGCTTTCTTCTATTTTGTTTACTTGTGTATAACCATTTATCAAGACGATATATTGACTTGAGCATGAGCAAGAGTGATTATAAGCCGATAATGAAAGACACTATGAAAGTAATAACAATGATCATCAGAATAAACTGCGTTTGATTACTCATGGGATGTTTTATGAAAAGACTTTACTGACTTAGAATTTCAACACGACCAGGTTGTATTCAGGAGGAGCAGTTCCGGAGTATTGTGTTCCACAAATGTGACACTCTTGCAAAGAATTATTGTTTTTGAAAATTCCGTCTGATGCAAATAACATGCAGCGAGAAAAGAAATCCTGTGTCCGCTATTGTAGAAAGGCAAGGTCTTGCTGTGAATATCTTACAATGACGAATAAGAGATTGGGGCTCAGGCGAACATTTTCTCCTGAAAAATAATGATAGAGTGCAAAGAAATTAGTAACGTATTTATGACAGGCATGCGCGGAAAGGCGTATCTAACTACACCAAGACTAAAAGTGGGTCAGTTTACTACAACAAAAGGATACCTACCATTCCTATAAAACACACAAAGAGAAGAGGTGAAGCGGAGGTAAACTGTGCCTTTGAGTGCTCACCCAGTGACTGATTATGATGGGCGCGGAGGAAACGATTGGCTAAAAAGAAAATCCAATAGAATGTGCGTATATATAAATGAGTGATAACCACAACTTTTCACATATGCCTGACGAATTATCATGACAATGAAACGCGGAATACTGTGTAGATTTATTGCCATATAAATTGTCATAACTTACTGCCCAACCCCTCCTTATATACTGAGAACTGTGAGGTAAATAGTTCATATATATATATATATATATATATATATATATATATATATATATATATATATATATATATATATATGTGTGTGTGTGTGTATTTTAAATATAATTATCCACTGACACGTATTTCGTCGTTTCAGATTGGCTGAATCTAGCGAGATTCGAGATCGGGACTCATGGTAAGAAGCCTAAACTCTTACCACTAAACCATCTTCACGACTGCTTTGATATATCGCGATTTACGCAGATATTATAAAATAACACACACACACACACACACACACACACACACATATATATATATATATTACGTTATATTATAAAATAACATATGTTATATATATATATATGTGTGTTTGTATATGTATATATATATGTATATATATATATACACATATATATATATATATACATATATATATATATATATATATATATATATATATATATATATATATATATATATATATATATATATATATATGTTTACCGACGATTCCCCTGAAGAGAGTTGGTCAAAAATTGTCATAACTTACTGCCCAACCCCTCCTTAAATACTGAGAACTGTGAGGTAAATAGTTCATATATATATATATATATATATATATATATATATATATATATATATATATATATATATATATGTGTGTGTGTGTATTTTAAATATAATTATCCACTGACACGTATTTCGTCGTTTCAGATTGGCTGAATCTAGCGAGATTCGAGATCGGGACTCATGGTAAGAAGCCTAAACTCTTACCACTAAACCATCTTCACGACTGCTTTGATATATCGCGATTTACGCAGATATTATAAAATAACACACACACACACACACACACACACACACACATATATATATATATATTACGTTATATTATAAAATAACATATGTTATATATATATATATGTGTGTTTGTATATGTATATATATATGTATATATATATATACACATATATATATATATATATATATATATATATATATATATATATATATATATATATATATATATATATATATATATATATATATATATATATATATATATATATATATATGTTTACCGACGATTCCCCTGAAGAGAGTTGGTCAAAAAGCGCTTCGGGAATATCAAATCTGTTTTTTCCCCTTTTTATTTTTTTATTTTTTTATTGCTCTGGTATCTTTCCACACATCGCATAACATTTTTCCCATATCATTCGTTTTTATTCAATTGTGGGACACCACATTATGCGCTTCATATATATTTATATATGCATGTATATATAATTATATTGAACTAGATTTGTCTCTCGCCCCTCGTTAACTTACTGCATATTCTGGCAACAAGAGAAGAGATCGCCCTCATTTTTATTAGAGATTTGTTCCCCTTAAGTGTTGACGCACTATCTTATTTTGACCGACGTACAGTGATTTTAAAATTGTTTACGACAAATCGTATTACTTTTATTTTGCATTTCTCATATTGTTGTACCATATTTTTTTATTTATTTATCTTGCACCTGTTTCCTATCGATTTTTTTCTGTTTTTATCGTGTTTCTTTCGCCCTCTTAGTAATTTTTCTTACAAAAAATAAAATATACTGTGTTCGGAAAATAATGGGTGCATTTAGTTTTCTATATAAAATAGTCCCAGGAGCTTTTCCAGAGTAATGGTTTCTATTTATTTATCCGCCCGAATGGATCAGACTAGATTTCGAATTGCATTGTTATAATATTGAACTTACAAATTTGTGACCTGAAAATTTCATGTTTTACTTGCAGATATTGACGACGTGAAACTCTAAGGAAGCAACCCATGTGATGGACGTGCATCAGAAGCAGAGATGCGTCGTTGAATTCCTGACAAACGTACATTAAAATGGTGGTGACTGTGAAGGAAAATAAATTTGGCAGTGCAAAATGTTGCTCGGTTTAACGTTACCACTCACATCTACGTAGCTCTACAACTCTTTCAGTTAAAAAAATAGGTTTTACTTTAGTAACGACCCTTATATGACAAAGGGTGCTCTGGACTTAAATGAGTAACCGTCGTTAATCATTGGCAGAAATGCATCGAGGCTGTGAGTTCTTTGTGAAAGTATTAAATGCCGCTTAATTATCGCACGGCATGCCCTCGGTTTTATATGAACAAACTGAAGGAATATGCAGCTATCACGTGGTGGACACAATTTGTGAACTTTAATATATTTTCTTACACAGTAATCACCATTTATCAAGACCCGGAAGCCTCACGAGGATAAGGGTTAATAGGTATACATTTGTCAATGTGATTATAGTGCAGTAAACATGAGTAGTGGGAATTTTGTAAATTGGATTACTTAGGGGGACGGTTCATTAAAAACTTGTTTACGTTGGACTTGAAGACAATCAGATTGTAGTCAGTTGGAAAGCAGGCAATCGGAAGAGAGTTCTAAGAAAGAAGCTTTGTTCATGGAATATACATTTAGGTTTAGGCACAGATAAAGAGTGTGTGAAATTGTTGATAGTGGTTTGGGCTAGACGAGTGTTTTTCGTGAAAGTTTGGTGAAGGGAAAGCATAGATTGAAGCTCAACTAAGCACTTGCCATAAAAATAACGATAAAGCAGAGACAGGCTCGCAACCTCTCTTCTACTGCAATACGGTTTTCTTTAGGTTTAAATGCAACCTTAGAAACAAACATTTATTTATGAACCCATTTACTAATTTGCTTCAGATGGTCGGGCACTGTTAAAATACTGGCATCAAGTGCCTTTAGAATTACTCACACTGTTGATGTTGACGGCTGCATTTGGAAGCATTATGAGTAATTTTAGATGAAAGTTTGCAAGAAAGTATACGCACTTTTTTCATATTCATCGAGTACAAATGTTTCTTGTCGGGAGATAGTTAACTCCTACATGACAAGGAGTGTTAGTCACGTGATTGATATCTTGTGTAAGTCATGTGATCATTATCCGAAAACATTTTTCTTTTCTGATCACTATTTTCCATGAATTCTTTCGAGTCTGTCGCATTCATGCGAGATTTATATCAAAAGATTCCGACTATAATAAAGTATGAGAGCAGAGAGGGAATTCTGAAGGCCAGCGAACCGAGGAAAGAATCTATCAGCGTATAAAGTCTATGATATCTCGTGACTACTGCAGCGCATTTTTTCATCTTTTTTATTGAAGTTGTCAGGATTCAATTGTTTCTCGTCGGAGATAATTGACGTTGTTACAAGAAAGCGCGTTGATCACATGATTGGCCTCCCGTGTACACAACATTATGGTAGTCTAAAAGGAAAGGTCTTCTCTTTTCTAATCTTTTTTCCTGGGGGACTGTTTTAAGTTCGTCACATGCATGCGAGCAATTCTGATTATAAAAAAAGTAAGGCGGCAGAGAGGGAAATCCAGAGGCAAACGCTCCTATTGGCCTCCTTGCAAATCTGCGTCCTCTCTCTATGCCGGCTATATTCGAAAAAAACATTTTTGCGCCCGATTCCTTGACGTCAATTCCAAGAAGTTGACATTGATTTTCATTCAAATTAATGGTAGTTTTGTAAAAATGTCCAAAGGTACAAAACCGAGTTTAATACAAGTATAAAATACCGTAAATATAATGTATGAACCTGATTAAAAACAGAATACAAAAATATACATGGGGTTACATAATTGTTGATAAAAAAAATCAACAATATGTGCTAATATGGTGTCGTCTCGATTAGTTATCAGGTTCATGTTTTCATATATACTGCTTGTTAGTCTCCCGTCAGTTCTTTTGTCCGCAATGGTCTCAGTAACCATTCTTGGGTTTTTTTTAAATGTTTCACAAACATTAGTCATCGTGAAAGTAAATTTTTGTCCAAAACGGATTTTCTGGGATAACTTTGCTTGCCCCACTAGGGAGCATTATAGGGGTAAAATTGCCCCAATATCGGTCGTCTGTTCATTTGTTTGCACTTTTCGCAATAACCACGCCTTGGTTTTTTTTTTTTCATACACATTAGTCATAGTGAACGTAAATTTTTCACTCGTGGAGGATACTCCTCATGCTCGTTTTGTTATTCTACTTTACTGTATTCTTTGATTTTTCCTTTTAAAATCTGTATATGGTATTTTGATATTATTTATATACACGTCTATGGATTTGGGGGCAACTTTATATACCTTTTCATTCCTTTTAATACAACCATAGCTAGGTGTTCAGGTCAAGATTAGTTTCTTTTGTACTCCAACTAAATTATTATATCCTAAAGATGTAAAGGGTGTTCGATTTACTGTCTTTTGGTACATTAAACTGAGAAGTCAGGCGACTAAAAAAATCCCTAAAGAAAGAAAATTTAAACAACCAAATAAAAAGCACAGTGATCACCTTGATAAGTGGTGATCACTGTGTAAAAAAAAAAAAAGGTTCGTAACTCACTTCCGGTCCTTGATGATGTAGCGAATCCTTGCTGGACACTACAAAACTGTAATTAAAACCTTAAATCAAAATTGAAATTACTGAAATAAATCTTAACACATTAATGTCAACTGGCAGAGAGAGAACAAGAAAAACACATTACCTACTCCATATTGATATCACTTATTTCCGTCAGCTGCGACCTAAGGTATGAAGTCCTTGAAGTCTTGTATTAAATACTAGTAATAGAAAAACATTAAGTAAAACTAGAAAACGATTAACTACCCTGATGGTAGAAACTATTAGTTTGCAAAAATAATGTTTTTTTTTTGTTTGTTTGTTTGTTTGTTTGTTTTTTTTTGTTTTTGTTTTTTGGCGTTCAACTTCAAAAGAGCAAAACTTTTTTCAGAACAAACGTTATTAATTGAGATAAGAACCAGTAGTATTAACATATTTTTGCCAACAAGAAACAAGTTTTTTCATCCCATTATCATAGTCATCCGGAGTTCTGGAAGCGTTGGAGTCATTGAAGGCCGATTCGGCATCATCTTTACTTTTGAAGGATTTTTCACGCAAAAAATTGTCGAGATGCTTGAAAAATGATAACGGTGGGCGAGAGGTCCGAGGAATATGGCGGATGAGGCAAAATCTCGTAGTTCAATTCGTTCAGCTTCTGCAGGGTCAGCAAAGCCACGTGCGGGAGAGTGTTGCCATGAAGGAGAATTGGTCCCATCATGTTAATCGATCTCGGGCATATACGTTGGAGCTCCTGGTGTATTTCGTCAATTTTTCGACAGTAATTCTCCGCCGTAATCGTTTCACCCGGATTCAAGACGCTGTGACGGATGAGACCGGCCGCAGATCAAACAGTTACCATAACATTTTTAGGGTACTTTTTCGGCATCGGGAAGTGTTGTGGAACTTCTCCGACACCACATCACTGTGCCGAATATCGCCGGTTGTCGTAGAGCATACACTTCTCATCACACGCCACAATCCTCTCGAGAAATGGGTCGTTTTTATTGAGAAAAAGGAATGTAGATACACTTCAAAACGACTTCTTCATCTTCGAGGCTCTCGTCACCATTGTGAAATTTCTTGAACCACCGTTGTGCAATACGTTTATGAGTAGTTACTTAGGCAAACGCATCATTGATATCACAAGCTGTCTCGGCAGCTTTTCGGACTAGTTTGAACTGGAACAAGAAAATCGTGCGGATTTGAGTTTTGTCCATGCTGTGGAAAAGCCTGCAAAAATAAATGAAGAGATCGAGAAGGGTAACAAATAACAGGATCCGATAGAGCGAAAAACGCGCGTCAAAATTATATATATATATATATATATATATATATATATATATATATCAATGAATTAATAAAAAAAAATCATATATAAAAGTAACATATGTGATAAAACGATATTGTTTTTGCACCAACCTAATAATTGCAAAAAGAGAAAGACAAGAAAACTTGTTTTATGAATCATGACATGTGGCCCCACCAAGGGTCACATGAGATATATATATATATATATATATATATATATATATACGATAGCGTGTGTTTTATTTCGTGTGTCACGCTTGCATCTTTTTTCTTTCGAGTGACTGTCGTTTAATTGTTATGACTTTCCATTTCTTGTAATAAATAATTTTACCAAGAATTCTTCATAAGTTTTGGTTTCGGTTTCGATTTCGATGATACACTCACGTCATCTATTTTTATTAAACATCTTATCAAGAATTCTTTATAGGTTTTTGTGTCGGTTTTGATTATAGCTGATACCACTCAAGTTATACATATTTGTCTTCATAAGTTTTGGTTTCGGTTTCGATTCAAGCTGATGTCCCCAAGTCATCTGGATAGATTTTGTTTTATTTTTGAAATCACAACTTTATGATATATAGCATACAATAGAATATTGACTCTATAATAATATATACGAAATCTGCATAAATTAAAATATCATATTTTAGTGTATTGTATGGCCGGGCTACGCCGGGCGTCCCTGCTTGCTTAGATAAATACTATGGCAAGTTTTAACAAAAGAGCTACAATAATACCAGGGAGTTTCCGTTTACGCTGAACATCAACAGAATACCAACATCAGTATATTAGGTATGAGTCTGCTGTGGAATTTCCACAGGTCCCGCTCGTTACTCGTTGTTATAAAAACAATCATAAAGGAGAAGGTGCTCTTACATCTGTCTCTCCAAACCAGTAACTTCTCACAATAAAAGATTATCCTCTCTAGAGTGAGAAGTCCATTTTGTACTTTAATATATGATCCGTAAAGAAGCAATAGTCGTATCAGAAGTTCTATTAAATTAGTCGATACAATACTGGAAACCGCTTTAATAAAATCTTATTTAATATACAGTGAACATTTTTGCTATACTTAAGATCACTTGAGATCTAACGATGAGGAAAGTTACTTAAATATACCCTATTATCTGAGATGATTGCTGTTGTAAAAAAATAAGCAAACACAATAATACAATGAAAAATTTATCGATAATAAATTGAGTTATATGCCCTTGGCAAATGTGAAATAACCTACGTAAAAAACCCGTCTCGAAAGCAAAATCGAACAGGAGGATAAAAAATAAACAGAAAACTCAATGTTCAATTGAAAGAATTCACTTATGCCGATCTAAATTTGTCTATCGCATTGTTAATTTGAAAAATGGTTTCTTTGTATTTATTGGCATAATGAAGTCAGTGTACGCAAACTGTGTGAGCTTCAATGGATTCTTTATAAAAGACAACTTAAGATACGCTACAAAAAGGATTTACTGAAATTATATAAATAAAATCTTAATAATCTTTGAGTATTAACATTTGAGAAATCAATAAACAACAAAAAATCAACAAATAACATTTAACAATCAGATTAAATTTTTACCGACCTATATATTTTTAATGTTCTTAAACTGCTGTAAACTTTCTCTTTGTTTGATCTCAATACAAAAAAGTTCAATGCCTATCTTTCAGCTCTCATAAAAATCCAACATTTTTTGCCATACAGTCTCTATATCTTATAGTTAACAGCCGAAATAATCGCAAATAAAATTATAACTAATAAAGTCCAACAAAGCACGTAGATCGGTAGAAAATTAAATTTTACAATTTAATTTTCTACCGATCTACGCGCTTTTCACTTTCTGAAACTGCTTTTAATTTCTTATTTGTTCATTTCAAAGAAGTTACAATTTCATACTAGCGAAAATGCTAAAATCGTGTTTACTCCAACCGCTCCTGTATCTGACCATACATTAGATCTGGTTGTGAGTTCTCAATTTTAGGTATTGGTGATTGTGAGGTCACCTATCAGTTTTCATTTGACTCAGGTCCGCTGTGACCCGGAGGAGGTAATAACATTTTGCTTCATTGATTGCTCATCACTAAGACTAGGACAACAGCATATACTTTTCATTGTTTTGATTCTCGAGTGTGTATCCGTTGATATCTTATATGCTTTTATATAGAGTGATGTGACTCTCGGTTGATTAACTGTGTCTGCGTTGGATATATACTCGAGAGTCAAAATAATGAAAAGAATATGCTGTTGTCATAGCCCTAGTAATCACTTACCGGGGTGTGCAATCGAATACAAGAATTAGAAAGATCCTAATTGGATGATGATCGACTCCACGAGAGGATAGGAAACAATATGTAAAAGCAAAATCAATTCTTATTTGCAGTCATGAATGACGTATTTAGCAGTTAAATTCTGAATTTGTAATTTATTTTTTATTTTTTATTTTTTAGATGCAAGTGCTAATATTATATTTATATCAGTTTTTAATCTTTATCTTTATTTCATTGTTTTATTAATTCTGTAAATGGTTTTCTCGTGCAAAAATGTGCCGAATCTATCTAGCAACTTCATTTTAAATAGACCATAAATAGATCCGAAAATGCTGTTCTCTTACCCCTCCCCACCTTCCACACCTTAATAAATACAAACGAAACATGCTTGTCCAAGTAGCGAGCTATATCACGTGATGACAGTTTTCTTTTCAAAAAGGAAACGCTGAAGTTTATTTAAAGCAAAATCAATTCTTATTTGCAGTCACGAAGGACGAATTTCAGCAGGGAAGTTGTGAATTTGTAATTTCTTTTATCTTTTGTAGATGCAAGTGCTAATATTATATTTATTTCAGTTTTTAATCTTTATCTTTATTTCATTTATTTGTTAATTGTGTAATAGGTTTTTTCGTGTAAAAATATACCGATTCTATCTGGCAAGTTCATTTTGAATATATATATTTTTTTATAATAGATTTTTCTCGTCCATAAATGCTGTTTATTGTATTGTTCCAGTTGATAGCTTAAATAGATTAGGCGATTATATCCACTTTCAGCTAGTGAGAGAGGAATCTTTCACCATACCTTCTCTTAATAATAATACTTAATATTTTTTTAAAATTTGTTTTTAATGGAAAGTAGACAATGCATTTTAGATGCGTTATCGGCAGCCCCCGTTACTCTCGATTCTCTTTATTTGTCACTTAGTCCTCGTTCTTTTAATGAGTGATTTTTCTTACAAAGGGAGAATAAAAGGCTGTGTCTTAGGTTAGCAGTATTTTGCATGAACAGCCGCCAGAGATGTCGGAAATTTTCTGTTTCTATGTCTATCCTTGTAGCAGTGTCACTAGTAAAGATGCTGGAGTTAAACGTTTTATCCGGCCTGACGTTATCCGCCTTATAGTCAGGGCCCCAAACATTGGATTAACCACTAAGTAGGCTGTCCTATCAGCATGTGCAAAGTACTGGGGCTGTTGTATTGCCATTTTGGTGAATGGATTCTGGACCATGCAGTAGCTTCTGGTGGGGCATCTCGATGCCATATTAGTGGGTAATTATTACGGATTTACCTTTTCATGTGCTACAAAAATATATTTCTTAATTTCTAGTTCTCTCTTACTTTTCCTCTGTGCCCTGCTCCAAGCAAGTCTGTCGAACTAGACCACAAATCCCAAAACTCCATCATGAAAAGTTCCAAGAAAAAAATAAAATACACAATTAAACCCGGATCTCCAACTTCTACTATGTCTCCTTCTCGAACACCAGCGGTCTACGTTCTAACGTTCCAGAGGTTGAAACCCAATTACAGGAGACTAAACCAGAATATCATTTTTAAGCAAAACTGGCATTGGACAGACTATTTCCCCAAATGAGTTCGTACTTAAAGGATACTCTAATTTAACTTCTAAATCCTACCCCAAGATCTCCATGGGCATGGAATATGTGCGTATATTAAAGATGACTTTCCATGTGGTAGGGATATCTCCAGACAATATCTTAACTTACGCTATATGTGCTTCCGGGTTGCACTTGCTCAAACTACTGCGTTTATATTTGCTCTCTATCGCCCGCACAACAGCGGAGTTACTATCTTTAGAAGCATATCTGAGAAAATTGCCCATGTCCTATCTGCTTTCCTTTCAGATAATATTCATGTGGAGACTTTAATGTTCACAATTTGGAATGATTTGCTCACTGAAACAAGATGATGAAGGGAAGTTCTGTCATGATTTCTCCATTGCTTATGACCTCACTCAGATTGTGCCCGATACTGACGGCCAGTATGCAAGTCTCCCATACCTTTTCCTCACAACTTGCCCTGAACTGTGTTCAGCTTCCGTTCTGTCTCCACCTGGATCTTCCAACCACTCTGTTGTATCAGTTAAGATAAAAATGACATGTGATAAGTCCTCAAATGTACTTCTCCATCATACAGTATATCGATACACTATGGCTAACTGGGCTAGCTTCCGTACATTTATATCAGATCTACCTTTGCGTTCTATGTTTAAAAAGATGTGACCTCTATAGTATCAGATCTGACCGAATGGTTAATTGTTGGTATAGACCTTTTATACTTCCAAAAAATTTCCAGCGAAAACCTAATAGCAACTGCGGCTCTCTCCAGAATGTGCTGCTGCCATTGTGCACAGAAATCACCTTTGCCATTGTTTCCAACATAACAGATGTACTGAGACTACAGCCGCTTTCAGGACTGTCAGCAATTACTGTAAAAAAAAGTAAAGAACGCAAGAGAGGGGTATGCTCAGTCCGTTAATCCACAGTAGCTGATCAGCGGCTTGGTTCCCACCAGTTTTGGCAAATAACAAACAGGGTCCTGAATAGAAGTGTGTGCTCTATCCCAACTATCATCAATGGATCTGAGGTAATCTCGTCAGAATCAGGCAAAGCCAAACTCTTTACCAGGAACATTGTATGTAATTCTACCCTTTGTGACCAAGGCCACCACCTCCAATATTTCTTCCTGTATCAGAAAACATCCTATGTGATATACAAATATCTGTACGTGATGTTGCCAAACTAATCAAAAACCTTGTTTACAGTAAAGCAACCGGATCTGATGGTATTCCAATTATAGTACAAAAGAAAACTCCAACCAGAACTAACGCCCATACTTACAAAACTGTTTAAATGTTGTCTTAAGGATAATTGCTTCCCATGACCCTGGAAAATCTCATCAGTATATCCTGTATTTTAAAATTCAGGTGATCGCTCATCCCCCTCTCAGTAAAGGCCAATAAGTTTCCTGTGCAGCATGAGCAAGTTGCTGGAATCTGTGTTAAATAGAGAAGTAATCAACCATCTCAGCAAAAATAACCTTCTTAGTGACACACAATATGGTTTCCATTCTGCTAGATCTACAACAGATGTGCTTACAGTTATATCTCATATGATTAGCGAATCTCTCGACCGAGGCAACCTTTCTCGGGCAGTTGCTCTTGACATATCGAAGGCCTTTGATAGGTATGGCATAAAGGTTTACTTCACAAGATCTCCAGCTACGGTATAGCTGGAAATGTTTTCTCAATTATTAAATCATTTATCTCTGATAGATTGATTGGCAGAAATCGGAAGCTCACTGCATTAATGCTGGAGTCCCTCAGGAGTCCATCCTGGGTCCAACTCTCTTCCTGATATACATTAATTATCTTCTAAATCATATCCTTACATCATTCGTAGACATTTATGCTGATGACACTACTATCTATGGTAGCACATCTAAAACCGTAAACGACCAAGTTCTCTCCGATTCTCTCTCCTCTGATGTTGAGCACGTGGTACAATGGAAAAAAATGGCTTGTTACTTTTAATTATCTAAAACCAAGCTTTTATCTTTACATCATCAACGCTCTGATTCTCATCTGGCATTAATTGAAATGAATGGCTCACGTCTTGGTGAGGCTTCATGTTTTGACAAGTTTGTGGTCCTGACTTTTACTTCTGATCTGAAATGGAACACATACATTAAATCTGTTTCCACTGCCGCTAGAAAAATGGTGAGATCCTTCTATCGATCCAGTAGATATCTCACTGCTGATGCAATTCTCTATAAGAACCAGGTAGGTCCAAGAATGGAGTACTGTTGCCACGTCTGGACAGGAGCTGCTAGAAAAGACTTTTTTTGCCTCGATAGTTCAAAATAGACTTCGTGGACTCGTAGGGATGTCATTTTCTCTTCCCTGCAACCTCTTTCTCACAGAAGAGATGTTGCGAGCCTGTCTCTGCTTTATCGTTATTTCCATGGCAGGTGCTCGACTGAGCTCCAATCTATGGTCCTCCCTTGCCAAACTTTCACAAGAAACACCCGTTTTACAGAAAATACTATCACTAATTTCCCCTACTCTTTATCTGTGCCTAAGCGTAAACGTAGATTCCATGAACAAATCTTCTTTCTTAGAACTGCACGCCTATGACATTGTATTCCGTTTTCCTGCTTTCCAGCTGACTTTAAAATGGTTGTCTTCAAGTCTAACGTAAACAGGTTTTTGATGAGCCGTTCCATATAAGTTAACAAATTTACCGAATTTCCATTACTAACGATTACTACATTGTCCAATTGTGTACTCTAATTCTTTAACTCTATCCTCGAGTGGCCTCTTGGTCTTGATAAGTGGTGATACCAATTCAAAAAAGGGGCACAAGTTTACTTTAAATTAATTCACAAAAAAACGGCTCAATCAGTACTTTTTTACGTTTAACTTGAAGGCTACTCTGCTGTAGTTGTACGCAAAGCAAATTTGTTGTATGTTGGTCCTCAAATAGAATATTCATCGAAAGAAATTCTGTTTGATTTTTAGTTCAGCTAGAAAAAGAAAGAGAGAGGAAGAAAGAGAGAGAGAGAGATAGAGTGAGAGAGAGAAGCGGAGAAAGAAAGAAAGATGAGAGTTTTTTGCTATAGTTGTAGATAAACGAGTTCTTGTCGTGATTGGAGTTAAGTAACTGTCAAGATCCCACATATGAGCTAAATAATGTAATCAAAAACTATTTTTAAAATTTCCATTTCAAACGAAATTAATCGATGCGATCAAAGTGCAGTATTTGTTGTAATACTATACTTCATAGTTTCTGTCCTAAGTCAATCTTTCTAAATTAAAGAATTCTCCCAATTGAGCGTCCCCCTATTTGGGGAGCTGAATTTGGCTCAAATTAAAATCCAACCTTGAATCTAACTCTGCTTTTGTGGGGTGGTAAGTAAATAGGTTTAAATCACTTTATATAGAAATAATGCATTTAGACTATGAACAAATATTTTAAACAAATGATAAAAAACAGTAGACAAAACGGTTGAATTTTGCATAAAATACCCTGAAAAGGGTCGATATGCCGCAGAAGAATACAGCTAAATCAATCAAGATTTTGAAATGCTAATAAGAAGTGTCCGACTATACTTAACTCGTTCTTTGAATTTACCTTTTCTCATACTGAAACATCTAGAACTAAAAACTTGGAACGAATTAGATTATAAGATTCACTTTGAGAGATTAGGAAAATGAGTCTGGTCTGGATTGTAAGTGTGAAGTAGGTCACACAGGTGAGATTCATAGAAAAAAACACCAAAAGTAAAAGAAAAGTTAACAAAATATAGAACTGATTTTATTATGGTAAAAGATGGAAGCATTTTAGCCGACAAATTTCAAGAAAAAAAATGGCTGAAAACATCACTGGCAGACGAATTACATTTTAATTAGTATTCGCTATAATGAAGCAATTTATCGCCATTATCATCATCGTATTCAGTTTAACGTCTACTTTTACGTGCTGGAATGCGCTGAATAGCTTAAAAAATGACTTCCAAACTAACCTATCTCTGACTAAATCTGAGAGAAATAAATTGCATATTAAGTTTTGGCTTAGCCGTCAGAAATAAAACTAAAGAGAATGACAAATACTTTCCTGAGTTAATGAATAGGCACAGGTTGATATGTTAATATCGAAGTAGTATATCTCGTTTTGGCGGCATTAGCCTGCTATAGGGTATCTTAATTTTCGATTCACAGGCAAAATCTATGATTACAATGGAAATTCGATAATTCAAGGAAATAGTTCTTTATCTGTGTTTTTCTATAACTGTTGTAGACAAATAAAGACATTCGATCCAACAAATGAAATTCTATAAATTAAGTTTATATTATTCAACAAGGAGAATTATAATACACTCCTGATCAAAATTTTAAGACCACTTGAAAATTTTTAAAAATAAACCTTTTTAAGGATGGATTTTTAACTCCTCCCATTTAAGTTTACCAATACTACAGCCGAAAAGGTTATGGAAAAAAGGCTATATTCCAAACATTAAAAAAAACGTCAATATCCAAGGTCTTACACACCCTGTCATTATGAACAATCAATCATACTACTAATATTGGGAGACAAAGCAGAACACCCTTCTACAGTCTATCTGGTGATCAGAACTCTAATTTCTAAGACACCCTTTAATGTACAGATTCAATCGGATTTTACCAGATTCGGGGTGAGGGTCACGGCAATCCGACCAGAAACATGGAAAGGAAATAATCCATACCTTAACTAGCCTAACAGTTTCTACCATCTCTACGGTGCCAAGCGGGCCCTTAACTAGCAGCCATGCGGAAATCCCATCCCCTGCCGGGGTGTCGAGGCAAGCAAAAGCCAGGGAACTCCCTTTTCATACAACTCTAAAAGCCCTAACTAGGTATCTTGTTCTATAAAAAAAGAACTTAATTTGTCAAAACGCTAGCCCATCTTTTTTTAGGCACCTCTTTGTCCCACCCGAGTGATTGCATCGTGATGGACTTCAACCGCCATCACACTCTTCCGCTAGCCTGTTTAGGGATCCTTCAGCTCCCAGAATTAATCCTTCAGTCAATTCGCCATGAAGCGCACGTTAAGGGGAATAAGTCTGTCTTCTTCGCTGTGTAGAGCAATCAATGTGCTGACCGGAAACTGCAGCAAGCCCTTTCTGGTTCATAGCTCTCAGAACCACAGATCCTTAACGCGATAAGCTTCTCACTCCACATCTACATTACTTGTTGTCGATGGAATAACGAAATAATCAAAAAAATAAAATAATCATCGCAAATCACTCCGAATTTTTTTTTAAAATTGCCGATCGTTACAAAACCTTTCTATTTCCAATTTTAGCCTATTCTGGATCTCTGTATCTTATGAGCACTTAGTCTCACTTTTTTCTATTTCCTCTCTCGATATATATATATATATATATATATATATATATATATATATATATATATATATATATATATATATATATATAAAGTTCGAAGTTGTTTCATTCAACAAAATAAAAACTTCGAATTAGTCCTTTAATTAGCATCAAAAAACTTTTTTACCGAAGCGCCACCTAATCGGCGCCACTGTCATATTCAGGACACATTGCTTCAACGGGAATCCACAATTTCTTTAAAAAAATACATGGAAACAATAAAACATTACAACAATATATATAAAAGAGGTTTGGTGCGTGTACAGACCTATGTACTAGATAGATAACCATAGAGACATATATATATATATATATATATATATATATATATATATAGAGAGAGAGAGAGAGAGAGAGAGAGAGAGAGAGAGAGAGAGGGGGGAGAGACAGATAGATAGATCGATAGATAAAGAAAGATAGATAGATAGGTAGATAGACAGATGAATAGATAGATACATAAATAATTTGATAGATAAACAGATAGTTTACTGCTTCTGTCCGACCACTCAATAACACACACTGAAAAAATTTATGACAGTTTCTTAGTAGATGTACAGGGTGGGCCAAAATAAGGGTCCTATTTTTAAAAATTCATAAATTCATGTAAGTTTTAAGAAGTGTTTTTCGGCCAAAATTTGTTTTGTTTATTTCAAAAACATCTCGGAAGGGTCAGTCTACACACACGTAAAGTTTGGTGAGTTTAACTTTTATTTTGTGGAAGTTATTCAAATTTAAAGATAGGACCCTTATTTTGGCCCACCCTGTAGAACAATTTCCATAACAGAGTTAGACAAGAAGGAAAACCCAAGGAAAACATGGTAGAAAGTGATCAAACCGGCCTTTATAAAATAGGAATAAAGACCTGGTCAGAAATAGGTTAGCTTTGAAGTCAATTTCTAAAAGCCGTCCAACCTTGATGAGTTTGTAAAAAAAACACACTCACAAAAATATAGTATTCGAAGACGAAATGATTCTTTCGACACGATTATACACTCGTTCATACGAGGAATACTGCATCTTTTCTTAGTAGTTTAAATTCAAGTAACAGTACTAAGTTGGATAGTCCACTAATTCAAATGAAGTCTTCTGGAATGCGATAAAACCAATGAGCCGCAACAACGATGTTGAGTGCCATTTTCACAACGTTTCCGACCTTCTTCGGGTCTATCTTGTCGAACTCGGAATTTGGACAGAACCCTTTATTTACTTCACGGGGGTAGCATTCTCTCACTCCATCATCCATAACATATTATTTGTAGCCCATTGAAGTAGGCCTTTTATTTTCTGAGAATTTACACTGAAGTAAGATTTTAAATAGAAAATAATGTATTCTCACGAGTATAAATGAATGGTTACTTTTCTCCCTCCCACGACAGAAGGATGTAACACAAATGTTCGAAAGGTGAGATTGAAGAGCCAGCACCATAGAGGTAGAGCACTATAGCTCGCTAAAACACTGCTCCATCGGCATTTCTCGATAAGAGTATGCCAGGCAATTAGCAATAAAGTAACCACTTCTCGCAGGAAAAAGGCAAATTTTGGAAAGCACAGTTTACAACACAGTTTAGAATGGCCCAGGACAAGCAACATACTGCAATCAATAGGGAAAAAGATAATTCAAAAATGGCTTACTTTCTATTGACTTTGGTGCCGCGTGAAAAATACACGACATGAATAACAATAAATTTGAGTTAGAAACATTTTTGTAGGTTAGAGTGTGTTTTTCTCTTGGGCGTTGACTTTACAAATCCCCATTTTATGACGTTGTATCACATCTTCACATAAAACATGCAGGTAGGTCCGGTCTGTCGCTAAGTACTTTAATGTAGCCTCAGTCGCAAAGTAGACAAAGATTAGGTACGAACTTAAACTTGCTATTTATTTTGTAACAACGACATTTATTTCCTTATTCTCCTACCACGCGTGAATTCTCATTATGGTTATAATATCACCACGTCTATAATGTGCTCTTGAACGTCATCCACGACTCTTACGTGATCGTTTTCTCAACAGTACTCTTTTCTCTTTTTTATAGTCTTTTTTTTACCGGTTACATAATTTCTTATGCATTTATATACGCGCGCCTATCTCTGTTACATTAATGCATGTTGTCCTTGGAAGAAAAAGAGAAAGAGAAAAAAACACTGCATGTTCTTTTTTTTGTTTTAGACAAAGTGCTAATTTTCGGCTTCTTTGGTTTCATGAAAGAACGTGCCGATTAGGATTCGCTTGAAGCATGTTCTCTCAAGACAAAAACGATATCAGGACGCTTCAAGCTATTCGCTTCGTGCTTAGCTTGGCAATTACGTATGCATTTGTGCACTCACTCATAGTAGAACTAATGCATTTAATTATGTGTAATCTAGTTTGCATGTTTCATTTGTATGTTTATTATTAGCTTGTCAGCTATTAAGAAATGGTATTAGGTTGGTGCAAAAACAATATCCTTTTGTCACATATGTTACTGCTACATATGATTTCTGAATTAATTTGTTGATATATATATATATATACACATATATATATATATATATATATATATATATATATATATATATATTACTTTTAAGCGCGTTTTTTTGCTCTATCGAATCGTTTTATTCGTTATGGTTCTCAGTCTTTTCACTTATTTTTTGCAGGCTTTTCGCCAGCAAAGACAAACCTGAAATCCGCACGATTTTCTTGTTCCAGTTCAAACTAGATCGAAAAGCTGCCGAAACAGCTCGTGATATTAATAATGAATTTGTCCCAAGAAACACTAACGAACGTGTAGCACAACGGTGGTCCAAGAAATTTCGCAATAGTGACGAGAGCCTCGAAGATGAAGACGGGCGCGGCAGGCCGACTGCGGTTGATGACGAACATTTGAAATCCTAAATTAAAGCCGATCATCACAAAACCACACGAGAAGTTACTGTTTTTTTTTTTTTTTTTTTTTTACACAGTGATCACCACTTATCAAGGCCCGGAAGCCACTCAGGGATAAGGGTTATTGCAAGTACATCACGTTAGTGAGGAGATTTTATGAAGTGTTAAATTAGGGGGGCGGTTCATTAGGAATTTGTTAACATTAGACTTGAAGACATCCAAGTTGTAGTCCGGAGGGAAGCAGGCAGACGGAACAGAGTTCCACAGGCGTGCAGTTCTAAGAAAGAAGCTTTGCTCATGAAATCCGCGTTTTGATTTAGGCACTTTGAACTCGAGAGCGACCACTCAACGGCCATCCGCCATTTAAAGCAAATAGGGAAGTCAAAAAAGTTGGATAAATGAGTGCATCATGAATTGAACCATAATCGAAACATCGTCGTTTTGAGGTGTCTTTTACGCTCCTTCTGCGCAACAAAAATGACCCATTTCTCGAGCGGATTCTAACATATGATGAGAAGTGGATCCTCTACGAAAACCGGCGACGTTCGGTACATTGGTTGGATGCCGGAGAAGCTCCACAATACTTCCCTAAGCTGAAATTGCGCACAAAATAGGTCATGGTGACTGTTTGGTGGTCTGCGGCCGTTCTCATCCATCACGACTTCTTGAATCCGGGCGAAACGATTACGGTGAAATACTGCCGACAAATTGACGAAATACACCAGCAGTTCCAAGGTATGTGCCCGAGATCGTTCAACATTTGATCGTCTAGAGAGTATTATCAGAACATATAACATAACAAAGCAGTTCTCTTTGTGGGTGTAAATATCGGCCAATGTGGAAATATATCTGGTCTATCAGACACAGTGAGATACAGTTAATCAATAGAGAACCATATCACTTTATCTGAAAACATATAAGATATTAACTGATATATAACTGAGAGTCAAAATAATGAAAAGAATATTCTCTTGTAATAGCCCTAGTCTTAGGTTAAAAGGGTAATTAGAGATTTGAGACCACTATCATTGTCTTTTCTATAAATTGTCATTTTTTAGGATAGTAGGAGTATCCTTACATTTAAAACTGTTGTGTTTTCCCCGTCTTGGTGAAAATGGTGAGAAAATAGATACTCCCAGTTTTAAAAGAATGATATAATTAGTTTTACGTCTAATTTATTTCTACTATCAATTTTGATTCACATCGATTTGTTCACCCGCTACGAACAGTAACGGTATTTTCATAAATTTATTGGACCGGTACAATCCAACCAACATCGTTCACTTAACTCATTTCCATACTTTAACTTCTTGTTCTTTTCATGTTTTCTTTTTATAAGCCTAAAAGAGATATTGTATAAAAAGAAAGCTATATATTTAAAGGAATCAAACCGGATCTTTCTGGTAAGTCGACCATCCATGACGTCATTATGTATACATTATAAATCTGCAAAGTTTAATAATGTATATATGTTTATTAATGTACATAACGTATATATGTTTATTAATGTATATTATGTATATATGTCTATTGCAAAGTCATTTCTCAAAATTAGAATGCAGTATGCCATAATATATCGTCTGTCTTTCACTCTTCTTTCTCTCTAGTCCCCCACAATCCCTCTCTTTCTGGTCCCCTCGCCTATCTTTTCCCACTCTATCTTTCTCTGGTCAACATCGCTTCTCTCTCTCTCTCTCTCTCTCTCTCTCTCTCTCTCCTTTCTCGCTGACCTTTCCGCTCTCTCTCCCTCCCTCTTTCTCTGACCTCCCCTACCAATATTTTCTTTCTTCCTCTCTATGTCGTCCTCACTCATCTTTCCTCTTTATCTCTCTCTGCCTATCCTTCACTTACCTTTCCTATCTCCCTTTCCCTTCCGTTTACTTTACTTCTCTCCCCCCTCTCTCCTTGATCCCCCTCGCTAATCGTTCCCCTCTACCTCCTCTTTCTTAATTATTTACAACATACTATTATTCCCGTCACTTTTTTATTATTCGCCCTTTATTTATGTTACATTTTCTTTTTTTACAAGGTGGTCACAACTTATCAAGGCCCGGAAGCCACTCAGGGATAAGGGTTATTGTAATTACAGTACGTTAGTGTGGATATTTAGAGTGTCTACTTAAGGGGCGGTTCATCAGGAATTTGTTTACGTTGGACTTGAAGACGTCCAAGTTGTAGTCAAGAGGGAAGCAGGCAGACGGAACGGAGTTTCACAGGCGTGCACTTCTAAGAAAGAAGCTTCGTTCATGGCATCTACGTTTTGATTTAGGCATAGATAAAGAGTGGGGAAAGTTTTTGCAGTAGATTCAGCTAGACGGGTGTTTTTTGTAAAATATTGGCGAGAGAGGACGAGAGATTGGAGCTCAGACGAGCACCTGCCATGGAAATAACGATAAAACAAAGATAGACTTGCAACGTCTCTTCTGTTTGAGAGAGGTTGCAGGGAAGAGAAAAGGGCTCCCCACTAAGCTACGAAGTCTATTTTGTACTGTGTCAAGGCAGGATAGGCTGTTTTTAGCAGCTCCTTCCCGGATATGGCAGTAGTATTCCATCCTTGGACGTACATGGCTTTTATAGAGAGAGAGAGAATAGCATCAGTAGTGAGATATCTTCTGGAGCGGTAGAAGGATCCCACCATCTTTCCAGCGACCTTGGCAACAGACTTGATGTACGTGTTCCATTTCAGATCAGGAGTGAAGGTCAAGCCCAGAAGCTTGTCAAAACATGGGGTTTCTCCTAGACGAGAGCCATCCATTTCAATTGATGCCAGATGGAGATCAGAGCGTTGATGATGTAAAGATAGGAGTTTGGTTTTAGATGCATTAAAGGTAACCAGCCACGTCTTCCCCCACTGAACCACTCGTTCGAGATCAGAGGAGAGAGAATCAGAGAGAGCTTTGTTATTTACAGCCTTTAATGTGTTGCTGTAGATTGTCGTGTCATCAGAATAGATGTCAACGAATGATTTAAGTATGTGTTTAAGGAGATCATTGATGTAGATCAGGAAGAGAGTTGGGCCCAAGATGGACCCTTGAGGGACTCCAGCATTAATACTGCAGGCGTCTGATTTTTGTCCATCAACCACTACTCTTATGAGCCTATCGGAGAGAAATGATTTAATGATAGAGAGAATGATTCCAGTTATACCGTAGCTGGAAATCTTGTGAAGTAGGCCTTTATGCCATACCTTGTCGAAGGCCTTTGATATGCCAAGAGCAATTGCCCTGGAAAGGAAGCGTTTGTCAGGAGATTCACTAATCCTATGAGATATAACCGTTAGCACATCTGCGGTAGATCTTGCAGAACGGAAACCATATTGCCTGTCACTAAGAAAGTTATTTCTGCTGAGGTGGCTGATGATTTCTCTATTTAATATGGATCCCAGCAACTTACTCATGACACACAGTAGACTTATTGGTCTGTACTGAGAGGGAGATGACTTATCACCTAAGTTATTAAATACAGGCCATACTGATGAGGTTTTCCAACGTGTTGGAAAGCACCTCTCCTTAAGGCAACGTTTAAACAGTTTCGTAAGTATGGGAGCAAGTTCTGGTTGAAGCTTTTTTAACGCTATAATTGGGATGCCGTCAGGGCCAGAAGCTTTACTGGAATCATGGTTCTTGATTAGCTTGGCGACCTCATGCACATATATTTGTATGTTATCCAGCGTGTTCTGTGTTATAGGAGGAAATATGGGGAGTTGATGGCCTTCGTCGCATAGGGTAGAATTAGCTGCAAAGTTCTTGACAAATAGTTTGGCCTTGTCTGAAGCTGAGGAGATGACCTCTGGTCCGTTGATAATGGTTGGGATAGAACGCATACTTCTGTTCAGGATCCTATTTGTTATTTGCCAAAACTGGTGGGAACCAAGCCGCTGATCAGCTACTTTGGATTTAACAGACTATATAGCTCTCTCGCATTTTTCTTATTACTCTTTTACAATGCTTGCTGGCGTTCCTGAAAGCAGGTTTAGTCTCAGTGCATCTATTACATTGGTAGCTATGGAAAAAGTGATTTCTGTGTGCGATGTCATAGCACATTCTAGGGAGAACCATGGCTGGTTGGTAGGTTTTTGTTGGAATTTTTTAGATGGTATGAATCGGTCTATGCCTACAATTAACCATTCAGTCAGGTCTGATACTACAGATAACACATCCTTTTTAAACATGGAATGAGGAGGTAGATCAGATATAAATGTACGGAAGCTATCCCAGTCAGCCATGGAGTATTGGTATACAGTACGATGGAGGGGTACGTCATGACAGAACCTCCCCTCATCGTCCGCCTATTTGAGTGGGTCAGACATTCCACGTTATGGACGTTGAAGTCACCAGAGATGTGGATGTTAGCCGAGGGTGTGCAGACAGACCATCTTCCACCATCCAAAACGTTCATTTTCAAGTGAAGTATGCACAGTGACACTATGAAGACAACATAACAAAAAGTAAAATAATGTCACACTCTTATTATATTTCATACCTAAGTTAGTGTTTTGACATTAATCTGAGGATTCTTTATTATCTATAATACTTGTTCTCAGCCCATAGATACGTGACTCCCTGAAAACAGTTTCCATATTAAATAAATACGTTATGTCTAAAGGCGCAATGTAAATTAAATAAAACTAAAATAAAAATTTAGAAAATATATGTTGTTAAAAGTAGATATAAAGTAGATATAACCAACTTGATTGATCTTTTTACAACGTCATTGTGAGTGACGAATAAGCTGGTGAAGCCGAAGGTCAATGTTAAAAGTGCATCATGGTTGTGTAATGAATCCATTCGTATTTGTTTGTGTCTTGGGAGCATTGTCATAAGAGATTCGTATGGGTTGTCTGAAAAATATACAGTCTACATAGTATTTACTATTTTTCTATGAAACTATAGAGGGTCGATTTGTTGAGTTAAAGAGAGTGATTGTCACTAGGACTAGGGCGTTATGTAATATTGTTGCGTTGGAAATCTTCTTGGGGGATGGGAGATTTTCATATTCAGTTTGTGTTAAGAGAGTCGGATAGAACTCAATTTTCTTTGATACGTGCAAGCATAGGACATGCAAGAAGTGGAATTATTGGAAACTGGCTGTATATACTCGACGTTGCCAGATCGAAACATATTGCTGAGCGGAAGGTTTAGTGATATATTATTTAAAATAACCTCTTCTTATTAAAATTTCTCATAACATTTCCGTATAAATAGCCTGCTTAATATTAGAATGTTGAGTAGATTGTTATATTCATAACTGATTGACGATGAATACCAGCAGTGATGACAAGTCGTATTGACAAGAGAAAATTACAAAAAAGGTTGAAATTCAGTTGCTGTCTAATTTCCAATTCAATTCTTGTCATTTTTAAATTCAATTCCTGCCAATTTCAAAATTCAAATCTGATTAATTTCAACTTCAGTTCTTGTCAATTTCTAATTAACTAACTTTAATTGAAAGTTTGTCTCATTTCATTTATCGATGAACATCAGAAATAATTATAGGCAAATAAAATAAAGCAAAATAATAATAAAAGTAAAGCTATTGAATTATGACTGATCATTAAAGACGTATCGTGAAGAATTGCTCTTATAAAGGAAACAACAGATTGTCTACTGGGGGTCACTGATGTAGAATGACCATATTACAATTTAAAATAGAGAGGAATTAGTGGGGGGTTGTTTATTGTAAGCTCGTACGTTTGTAACCAAATAAACACGACTGATTAGATGCCTTGAACATTCTACTAGAGACCAATAAACAGTGGGTAGACTTCTGTTTTACCTAGTATGCACTGGAACGTAGTACACCGTCTTTAAAGAAACAACAGACATTTATTTACAGGTACTTTCCATAATAACGCTTTGTCTCTTGTTTAAAAGTCCTCTCGTACTCCTATGTGCTTAACAAGATTCACTCCTGTCAAGCACGTGGTACTCTGTCTTTGTTCAAGCATGATTTAGAACGCATTTTTTCCTGTCACTCTCGGCCACGTGTGTAACACGTCTCTCTCTCTTTCTCTCTCACTCTCTCTCTCTCTATCTCTATCTCTCTCTTTCAAAATCTCTGCTATGTTTTTAAAAAAATTTTTACTGTTTTCTTTCTCGCTGTGACATCACCTAACACACGGCTTGGTCATCTGCCTACAGCTGCCGCTGCTACCATAACCGCGTCCGCGCTCCATATTACTTCTTTAACAGAAATAAGTGTTCATTTCAACAGATATATTTTTGGCTAATAATGATGATACTCGTAACTTATGATTGGCATAGTATACCACACAAATAAAGTAACTCATCTATTTAAAAGCAATGTATTTTCATTTTTACTTCTTTGTAATTGTAAATTAGTGTGCATGTATTCAAGTAAAAAATAGATTGCAGAATAGCTTTGAGAATTCTTTCCAATTTTTTAGCTAATATTAATATTAGATTATACCATTAATACATAAAATGTTTCTTACTGTAACCCACAATAAAAATAATAAAATCAATAAATGATTATTTTTGAAACCAATAATATTTTAGACCGTAAGAATTTATATAAAAAAATATATATTTTTAATTTAAAAAGTTACAAAAGGTTTTTTTGATTTTCATTAGAATAGATAAGAAACAAGGCCAGTTTTTAATGTAGGGAAAATCTAGCTCCCAAAAAGAGTTCACCATATTGGGATGAATATTAAAATTGCCTCAGTTTATAAGGATTTCTTCTTGACTGATCGAGGAAAAGAATGATGAAATTTAATATTAGAGCTGCACTACACTTTATTTCTAGTAAATAAAAAGTCAGAGATAATTTAGAAAACGGCATTTTTTCTGTGTGTGTGTGTGTGTGTGTGTGTGTGTTTAATACAATCCAATATTTATTAAAATATTTTTGTAAAGCATTAAAGTTAGCGACGATAATTTAATGTTTTAAAACTTTAAATTTTGTTACATGTTTGTTTACATATTTTGCTTACAGAAAAATATAAACTTATTTATTCTCATGCCTATAAAGTTTACAAATGTAAAAGAATAGTTTTAATCAAAAAGGACTCACACTACATTAAAAGCTGTCATTATGCCTAACTTCGCCCTCGTAGGAAAACAAGTAAACAGAGAGACGATCTTTGAAATGTTTTAATGTACCCCTTATATCTTATAATGAATACGAAAAAGAAAACCACGCAGATCAAGTTTAATTACAATACGTTATTATCTGCTTGCTTACAGATTCAACGTTCGTATACCTGTAGTTTACAGGTTAAACTGGAAGTAAAAGAAACCGCTGTCAACTGAAATCTGTCCTTTTAATATTTGTTCATTCTGCGGTACCTGAAATTTAACTATTCTGCTTCATTATAATCTTAAAGAGCATTTAGCAATATATTTTATTCAACTTTTCGGGGTTTTTTTTAAACATTATGGACTCATCACGATCAATATTTTGCGATATTAGTAACAATATGCGCTCTCTCTCCCTCTTTCTTTCTCTCTCTCTCTCTATCTTTCTTGCATTGAGCATTACAATTTCAGCGTATAGCCCAATTAACACACTCCCTTGCCACATTGTAAAGTTTAGCAAGATGTTTTTCCTTGATCATTACTTTACGAGCCTCGTATGTTTGCCATGACTCTCACCGCATTTCTTTTTACAATCTATCGCTCTATAAACGTTAAAACGTCAGTCTAAACCATGCATACGATTCGATATCCACTTGTATTTTTCTCTGTTTACAAGCGAGCCTTCAATAAGACCGTTAACCATTTTTTCTGACTGAATTTACATACATATTTCATATTTGTATTGTTTTGATTTTTCTTTAAAAAAAGAAAACGAAAACGCACGCAATATTTCTATCCAGAGTTTTCACTAATAGTGACAACAGAAGGATTCAGTAAAAAATTGAATCATAGGAATGTCTTAAAAAGTACCCTAGTAACTTCGTAAAATTGAATCCTTTTTTTTAATTTACAGATACACCCTCAAACCCAAGGTCCGATTTTTTGCAATACAGAGCAAATATCTTTTTTCCTTAGTTGAAGAAAAAAACATTGCGTTTGCACCTGACGACGGTCAGAGGACTCATCGATCGAAACGTTGGGCTAATAACACCCAGGACGAGAATAATTGTCTAAACAATCATAACAATATGAACATTCATACCTCGTCTCAAAAATTTGGAACTGCATGGTTCATATTCATTGTAATACACATGCCTACCATTTTAGTTAAATTTTAACCGTATTCCTATAAGCTATGAATTTCATGATTTATATCTGACGTGATCACCGCTAATTTCAAAATATAATCAAACAACTTTTGCCAATCTAGGATAATCGCTCCGGAGACAGGAGTTTCTTCATTCTCAGCATCCATACTGCCCTTTTCATAGCTACGTTTTACAACAACAAAAATGCAGCTAACTGCTCTTTTAACTGCAATTTTATTTTTCAACTACTTAGATTACACTTCAATACTTTCCTAGACTTCTAGCTTTTGTCTTCTCCGAAATATATATTTCTAAAGCAATCTGCATTTCCTGCACTTGTCTGCATTTTTCAGCACTGGGATATGTCCTTATCCATGTCTCAGTGACGTCCTCAAGTATTTTAAGCTCCTGGTGATGTTCTCCACTCGTTTTAGTTTCTAACGACATCCTCCTAACAGTTCAGCCTTTAAAATCTCCTCACGACATCTATATTTCCCCTGTCTATCCAGATTCCTGAGATATCCTTCCGCCTTTCATGCCTATCCATCTTTAAGTAATGCCCCCTGTCCTTTTTATCTATCCAGTTGCAAGTGACGTCATATTGTCCAGTTTCATTTGTACAGCTTCATGTGACGTCCAATCCTGTTTATTTTCTACTATTCCTGTATCTCACTGTTGCAGTAAACGACGATGATGTTTTTTTCATATAGTTCACCAGGTTTCTCATTCCTTCTTTGCCATTGTCATCACTTTCTTAGCTCTAATAGTAATCACTAACATCGGCGTCTGCAACATGTTGTTCATATATAGTGATGGATAGAAGGTATATTGTAAAACTACACATTTACATCTGTTTAACGTAGAAAAAATATTTTGTTTAAGTTTTATTCACTTAATATCCTTTCGGTTTAATTTATTAATTACAACTCTACTTACAAGTGTGTGCGTGTTTATTATGTGTCCAGTCGATGCCTCCGTTCACTCAAGAAAGACAAAGGATACCTCTATAGGGGCAGCTGCGTATGTAATTATGTGGCAAAGGCTGCACAATCCTTAACCACACTTCTCCTGAATCGGCACTGCTTGAGTTCAGTGGTAAGAAGTCCAGGACGACTGGAAACAATGCTGAAATATGTGTAGCTGCTGTTTAAAATAGTAACACTGGATCGATCACGTAAGATTATAATATTAATAGTCAATACACGTCCTCATATGAATGGAGTTATAAACTAGCGAAAGATAATCTATAAGAAACAAAAATAGTGCCTGAGCTCGGACGATACTGACATGGCAGCTACGTGATCCGCATATGACATTATCTTGTAGACATGTATTACCTTTAGCTAGCCAACTTGTACAGAGAGAAAGACTCCTGGAGCTGACAGTTACAGGATAGACTTATACTGATATATTTTAAAAGGTTTATAAACTTATTAATGGATTTCTGTGGAGAATAAGAGACGTCCATTATTAGAAACGTGCAGAATTGACCCTTTTGGGGGGTATAATAATCTATTATATAAATTGTAGTGATTCATTTGTATGTATGTTTGTCAAGCCCAAAACTATAAAAAAAACACACAATTATACTGTTGGTATATTCTTAATCAGCGTTACTCTGAATAAGTGACATCTAAAATTAACACACACACAAACACAAACACAAATACACACACACACACAAACACGAATTAATCTTTCGGAATTAAGGGAGCTAGGTTTCGTCAGGGGTTGGTTTTCAATCTTATTATATAATAATCTACACATGCTGCGTAATTTCTTAGGAAACAGTGTGATTTAACATAGTGGGAGGGGTTGCCAGAAATCCATAAAGAGTAGTTTTATTCATTCCCATGGATGCCTCTCTAATTGCATTTCATGTGATTTTAGTGGCATTCGTTATTATTTTGTTTTCAGTCTATACGAGCGGAAAATAAAGAGCGGGTTTGAAAGACGGAAGTAGAAAACGAGGGAGGATAGATACAAAAGATATACGGACAGATAAATAGAGGCAGAGTGATAGAATGTTTAATAGAAATATATTACACATTTTTAACCACTTCTATTTTTATTTAGTGGTCTCGGGCAACGCCGGGTAACCCCGCGAGTACGATATGAGAAGCATTTAATCAGTTTAAAGTTTTAAGTATTAAGGAAAGTTATCTTACTGGGCGCTCACTTGTATCTGACTTGTATGTCTATAGTGATTGATTATCACTACACTCTTTAAACGAAATGAAACGGTAATTCCTGCGAGGATAGTATCATGAGCACGTAACAGATGTCACACTAACCTCCAGAAAAAAAAGGAAGGAATGCCTGGCAGGACGGTCTTATGACAACAAAACATACACTACACTAACCCTAAATCATGAAGTAACTGACGACCGAACATATACTACACTACAACATATAATAAAAAAAAGAAGTGATTCCTGAGAGGGTGGAATCATGATTACAAAACAGATACTACACTACCTCTTCCCCTGAACTGAGCACTGAAATAGAATATACTAGAAGATGTGCCCGTCGTTGTCCAGTATTAAACGTAACATTAAATTCCTTTAAACATTAAGTAAAACGAACGCAAAGAAACTGAAGTCTTGTGGATGCGAGTAACTATGTCTTTTTTAAACAGTTCACTTCTTGTAAGTAAAAAAATACTCGAGTTGAGATTGAAACCAAAACCTTAAAAGAGTAAGTCAAATACGATAACCATTCAGCCAGCTTAACAAGATATTTAAAAGGTGTTTTAAACCTACTTAATTTTAAGTAATAGTATAATGTGAACGTCGCACATGTACAGTCGTGAAACATTTGACAAAAAAGATAAATATTCGATGACTTCCAAGTACAATTTTGACTCTTCAGTCGCTTCTTTTCCGAATGAAAACCGATTAATAAGATTTTCAAATGCCTGAATGCCCTTTAATATCAAATTTCGAGTTTGTAGATAAAAAAATTGTTGAGTATATGGGGTGAGAAGTGTCCTCACACACATATATTCTCACTTTTACAGATATATAGATTACCCCAGAAATATTATAGTAAGTTGAATTGAGCACTGAAAGATAGTACATTACAAGTAGTAATAATATTAGTGTTTCGACTTCAAACAAGCAAATATCAAATACCTATCAGATATGCAGATTCAGGAGAACATCTTGATCAGAAATAACTTTCCGACATCCTCATGTTTATCTATTAAAATCAGATTGGTTGTTTTTACTTTTTTTTTCTTTTTTATTTACCGCTTTTAATTGGGTTTATGATAGTGTTTATTTGGTCGGAAAATTAATTACGACAGTTTTTTATGTAAAAATACGACGGAGCCATGTAAATACTTTTCATCAGCTCATCGATTAATTGATTAACCTTACACTGTTTTGATTTCGATGCTCTAAACAAAACTATTAAAATGACCAATGAATAAGAAAAGGGATAGACCGCTGAAGCGAGAAAGGATTTCGTATACTGCCATTCAAGATATCACCGTGGTAAGAAAATGTGGCAGATGTAATGAGCCAGAACTTCGACATGACTTATCTTATCATTGCCATAAAAGAGTCTGGCCTGGCCTGGCCTGGCCTGGCCTAGCTTGTAAAATTCTGATGAAATAAAGAACAAGTTCATGTTGGAACAAGAATAATCATACATATCCGCCACGTGTGATCGGCGTACTTTGCCATTCAGGAAAGATGCGCTTAATGAGAGCCGATATAATACATTTTAGTACTCATAGTATTTAGACCATGAAGCGACAGAGATCATAATAAATTAAAATACGGTGTAATAGGAGAAAAATATACCGCGTAAAAATGTTCCAGTAGACAGCACGTTGTTTCAATCAACAAAAACAATCTTTTCCTTTTCAGAATAATACACGGACGCTGCCATTTTGGATGCATGTTTCGATCTGTTTGTTTATGGAAGATCCCGTTTAAGTCAGACTTTGAACACCTTTTAGGTTTACACTAAGTGACATATGAGAACTTTTTCCTATTTCGGCAATCTTCAAAAAAGCGAACTGATAAATGTTATGATTTTAGGTGGACATGCGTTTTCATCTTAAACTTTACGCAGACAATTGGCTACGCCACAAACCTGTAAAATAGGGTGCTATATATGTGTGTGAAATCTCCTAAAATATTTTCGATTATTTTCGAACCTTCTATGTTCATATTTATCCCTTTACGCTAACACACACACTGGCATTAAAAGGTGGTAACAGTAGAACATTAATATCATTAATAATATTAAAAAGCTTCTCAAAAATGACACTTTAAATTAGCACAAAACGAAAGCTGCCCAAGTTTAGCAGAAAATCCTCGGTTGAGGAGCGAACAAATAATTTACCTGTATTCTAGGTTTCTTTCCTTTGTTTTATATTATCTTTTATTTCTCCACTTTTTTCCATATGCCCATTTTCAGCAGCTAGACCTAATTTCCCATATTTTCCTAATGACTCGCTCACATCCATATCATTTTTTCATTTTTGCTTTGTTATGTTGATAGTCATTTTATATTAGCACATTTGGAGGGAGTAGTAACGGCAGAGAATTGGTTTTACGTATTCTCTCTCGATTGAACGATTTCTAATCAGCAATTTCTTTCAGCCAATCGGAGAAGCGGGAATATTCACTGCCGAAAATTTGCGCGTACTCTTACATTGTTGGTTCTTGGAAAATTCCGTGTAGTCTGATCGTGAACGATTGTCAGTGTTTAGTTAGTAGAAATATTGCGATAATTAAAAGGAATATTTGGACAATAGAAAGGATGTTATTGAAGTGGATTAGCTATTTCGAATAATAAATCTTTATGTTTCGGAGTTTTAACGTAAGAAATAAGAAAAAGTAAGTTTTGTAGAATAATATCAAAACAAAATCAGGAATTTAGACAACCAATAAAAATGATTTATTGGTGGCATCAAAGAACCAAAGGGTTAAAATATATATACACGTGGGAAGTGAGGATAGATCAGTTCGGTACACAACGCGTTAGCGAACAGACGGGGTCTTGTGCTCCAGGGTTTGGACGTGACGTCTGGGAGGTCAAAGGAGACGAGTTACCAAAATGTTGACTTGTTCCAGTGTGCCAACTTCGAGAAAGAACCCAGCATGGAAATAAATGATTATACCCAAATATTATTCACGTCTCGGCATTTCCTGTTTCGAAAGAAAAATATCTTTAATTGCAGGAAGCACGAAAGAAACTTAGAAAATATATGTGGCTTTTGCTGGTATCACTACAGACAATGCTATCCGTGTCTTTGATATTGACTGTGTAAGTTGTTATTGGCTATAGTTCTTATACATACTTTTATAAAAATATCCACACACATGAACACTAAAGACCATCAATAGATGTTATGGGCACATTCAAGAAACTAGACGATCACAAAATCTTAAACACACACACACACACACATACACACACACACACACACATATATATATATATATATATATATATATATATATATGCATATATAATCAATGAATGACAGAAACCTATATTCCAAAGTTCATGATGTGACCATCTTACAATTTATTCCGTTAATTCAGTTGACACTTACGATTCTTGACAGTATATGCTTTGTAGCACAAAAGCAATCACTTAATAATTAGATCAATTAGTGAATCTATTTTGCCCTTAACTCATTAGAAGAACTTAATTAAAGGAGTAAATTGGAAGATGGTCAACATCATGAACTTTGGAATATAGACATTTGTTAGTCATACGCTATATTACTCAGTAATTACATTGTGCTTCTTAAATAAGGATTGATATATATGATAAGGAAATAAAGTATATTTCCACACACACACACACACACACACACACACACACACATATATATATATATATATATATATATATATATATACTCCTATAAATTCGTTTTTCTTTTGTGTGTATTGATATTCATATTAAAAATGCTCTCTTCTATTTATTTAAAAATAATATATGATTTTGTTTTATATGGATTGTGAAATTGCATTCACTAGCAAAAGATCTAATTAATTTGTATATTCCTTTAGCATTCATTTTAATTAATTCACGATTAGTTTTTCGGTTTTCTTATGGGATGATCATATTTAGTTAACTATTACGTGTAATTATATTCATGCAGATATTCTACATGATTTATGCTTGCATAATATTTGCGTAAAAAGTTTACAGTAAACAAAAAATTGTTAGCATATATATTTATGTATACGTATATATTTTTGTTTAATCTATAAAAGTGAACATGTCTACGTATCTGTATGTCTGTGTGTGCACATTTTCCTACGCAATAACTGTGTCAATTTTAGTTTACCGACTCGAAATTTGATATACAAGGTACTGAGATTTGGGAAAATTTTGTAATCCGTGTTCGGCCAGAAATTTCGCTGTTAGAGGGTCAAAGTTCAACGATTTGACCTTTGAGAACTCTATCAAACTCCTCCGACAATCTTGGGTTTAAACACTTGAAATTTTAGATATAGATTCCTTGGACAGGGATCCAACTTAATAACTTAATTTGAGCCCAAAGCAATAAATTTAAAGGGGTCATAATAGGGGTCAAAGTTTTTAAAAATTGACCGGTTTTTATACTCAACATACACATCCAAACACCCTAGTATATATATAAAAGTGAAAGTGTCTGTCCGTCTGTGTGTGTGTGTGTGTGTGTGTGTACATTTCCCTACATAATAACTCAGTCTACAGACTCGAGATTTGATATACTAGATACTGAGATTTGGGAAAATCTTTGTAATCCGTTTTCGGCCAAAGATTTGGCTGTTAAGGAGTCAAAGTTCAACGATTTGACATTTGAGAACTCTACCAACCTCTTCTGACAATTTTGGGTCTAAACACTTGAAATTTTAGATATAGGTTCCTTGGACATAGATCTAACTTAATAACTTGATTTGAGCACACAACAATAAAGGTTAAGGGGTCATAATAGGGGTCAAATTTTTAAAAAATTGACCTCCACGGTCTCTATCAAATTAATCAGAATATATATGGTCTAAACATATGAAATTTGACATAAAGAGTATTCAGAGATAGGACAAACTTTTTAATCGGTTTGGGACGAAAATCTAATATATAATGTATGTATGTATGTTTGCATGTCTGCCTAAAGCTTTCGACAGAGTCGACGGATTTTTGCAAGATTAGTATCGTTGTTATGTTCGACCGTTCAGACGACTAATATCGAAACATTGGCTAAAAACATTAATTTCAACTTTCAACTGGGCACTTTTCTACAGAGGGTCGTTTTTTTCACCGATATTTTCGAAAGTCATCTTCTGCTTTCGATTGTCTAGCCTTAATTTAAACCTACGTCACTTCCGGTTTGGCAGTGGACGTAACATCAAAGACGTCAGATATTTTTCCCGTACTTTTTCTCCTTTGCGTACAGGTTCGAGCCTGCCTTCCTACTACCATTTTTTTTTGCTCAACATACACCTCCAAACACCCGGGCATGTCCGGACTGAAATGCTAGTATATCTATAAAAGTTAAAGTGTCTGTCAGTGTGTGCGTGTGTCTGTCTCTGTACATTTCTCTACACAATAACTCTGTCAATTTTCAGTCTACAGACTCGAGATTTGAGATACAGGGTATGGAGACTTGGGAAAATCTCTTTAATCCGTTTTGGACAGAAACTTAGCTGTTAATGGTTTAGTGGTTGTCATAACGGCAAAGACATCACGTTTTTCCTGTTCTTTTCCTCCTTCGCAGTACAGGTTTGCGCCTGCCTTCCTATTACCACGTTTTCACATCCAAACACCCGGAAAACGCCGGTCACCCATGCTACTATATATATACATATATACACGTTCGTCAAATGAACCCTATACACTCCCTACAGTACTATAAAACTCAAACACGCAGTTTTCGTTCTCATTCCAAAGTTTTCTTTAAGAGACAAGATATGTGTTAGGATCTCTGCTACAGAATCATCGGAAAGGTGTCCTGTTGATATTTCAGAGCTCAAATCGGACTGATCAGCCATCTCCGGACCCACAAAATGATCACGGTCATCTTCGCAAACGATGGACAAACATCATCATCATTATATAAGGAGGAAATATGTTGGAGTACGCTTCTATATGCCGTAAAATAAACTGGAATGTGTTAACATATTCATCGGAGTCATTCCAGACACTGTATGAAGTTACTTAATGTAAAAATAACAAAAGATGGTTTATTTGCATCATATCAATAAGGGAAAATGAAGTAGAAACACTTCAAAATAAAGCGACGAATTTAGAGACAAAATAATCGTAGCTAAATACCAAATATGACAATGAAGAACCTGATCATCCATGACTAAAATCGATTTAAGGACATACATCCATATGCGAAATGGAACTTGGAAATAGTCCGGCATTTGGCGAGTGGTGACGAGGGAGCTTTTCGATGAGCTACCCCTGAGTTAGGTCTCCTGGATTATCAGCTTGAACAGTGCCGACCAGAACGCATTATGACGTCATCCACGAATACTAAACTACCTTTATTATTCAGCAGTTACCAAATAAACCAGCATTCAATCCCATAGGTGTCAAACACAAAAGCCAAAGGTTTGATAAAGAAGTAAATGATTGTGGATTCCATGAACAAAGCTTTTTTCTTATAATTGCCCGCCTGTGAAACTGTTCCACTGGCTTGCTTTCCGCCTCACTACAATATGATCTTCTTCAAATCCAATGTAAAAAAAGTTCTTGCTGAGTCGTTCCTTTAAATAATCAAATTATAGCAAATTTTCATTACTAGTTAAATAATCAAATTATAGCAAATTTCCATTACTAATTAAATAATCAAATCATAACAAATTTTCACTACTAGTTAAATAATCAAATTATAGCAAATTTCCATTACTAGTTAAATAATCAAATTATAGCAAATTTCCATTACTAGTTAAATAATCAAATCATAGCAAATTTCCATTACTAGTTAAATAATCAACTCATAGCAAATTTTCACTAATAGTTAAATAATCAAATTATAGCATATTTTCATTACTAGTTAAATAATCAAATCATAGCAAATTTCCATTACTAGTTAAATAATCAAAACATAGCAAATTTCCATTACTAGTTAAATAATCAAAACATAGCAAATTTGCACTACTACGCTGTTTTCCCAATGACTACCGTAAACGTATTAACTCTTATCGTCGAGTGGCTCTCGGGACTTGATAAGTGGTGATGCCCATGTAAAGAAAAGCCGACTAACAAAAAAGTGCTACCATTAAATATATAATCGCTTGCTTATAGTTTTATTTAACTGAGTAAACACTTCTGCAATTTTAGAGTTGAGACGATTAATCGGAATCGGGGATCGGAAAAATCGGAACTTTTTGGGGTATCGAAATCGGTATCGGAATCGGAATAATGTGTGCATATTTTCCGATGCCCAAAACGATTCCTTTAATTATCTTTTTTTTAATTTGATTTTGTTTAAAACAAAGTCTTCTATTGTTGGAAGTACAAAGAAATTAAATATTCATTGATTTTAAACTACTAGTAAAACTAAAATCAATCAATCATCCCCCACAAGTGTATTTTTACGTATAGGAAAATATCTGCATAGTAAAGGTAAGCGGGAGAAATAACAACTGAAGGTTCATATTTAAAGA
This sequence comes from Euprymna scolopes, assembly GCF_053919585.1. NCBI lineage: Eukaryota > Metazoa > Mollusca > Cephalopoda > Sepiida > Sepiolidae > Euprymna > Euprymna scolopes. The sequence continues at coordinate 50,241,469 of NC_136503.1, read as the reverse complement.
TTTATAAAGAATCGGAATCGAGAATTGTATTGGAATCGAGAAAAATATTGAAATCGTCCCATCACTAGTGATTCTCCATGCCTATGTAGTATAGGGACAGTATTATTTTCTGGGCACGATTTTCGAGAGAAATTACGATTTCATTTATTTTTTGTTTATTAAATGTTTAGGTGAAAATACAAAATAGCTTTTCAAAAAAAAAGCTCTACCCCTCCCCTAATGTTGAAAATGAAATTCTAAATAACAGCGTTATTATTTCAGCACAGCCCGTATTCTGTATACGTTCCTAATTTCTGTTCAATGGATTTACAACTAATCCATTTGAAGGTTTTTGAGTTGAGCATTTCGTTACGACAGCCATAAATCCATTACTCCCCTCTGGAATTCGACCTTTTGTTAAAAAAGAAATAGATTTCTAAAATAAAAACACAACTGGTAAATTCATCGAATGTAAAGTTTTTGCTAAGAGTTCAGTTTTGTTTTGGGTTAATTTAACATACGCCAAAAATCGATAAAACCCCCCTCCCCTGATAACGTACACAAAGGATGTGCTTAAGGAAGAGTTCAATAATTGCATTCTTTGTTGATAGATAGTTCATTTAAAAGTTGACCACTGTCGCTTCTTTTGTTTGTCCTTCCGGTCATTACCATATTCTGATATAAGCGACATTAAAGAATCGACGAAATATCCTATGAGGAACAAGAAAGGAGACTTTCTAAGAAATTAAACGAAGCAAGACAACTCGAATTGAGGATTAAGAATGGCTAGACAAACAATGGCAAAGCAGTAAACCCTTTGGCTAACGTCAGGATTCAGACGTCAACAAATTGAAGAAAGGGAAATCTTAATATTGCGAAAAGAGTGAAAATCTTGTATGGTTTATAAAGGAACTATGTGGAGGAAATAATGAAGAACTCAAATTGATTGAGGATGGGCGTTTACAGTAAGTAAATATATGGATTTTTCATATCGATAAAGTTTCCAGAAAATTGTAAGAGTTGAATTGTCATAGTTATAAAATCTATCGTAGTCATCTTGACCAATTCTGTTCTTATGGTATAAATAACGAAAAAAAAAATACCCGCCATTCAGCAGCTATTAATCTCACATAACATATTCCATTGTTACATGAAATACTCTTAATAAAATTTACTGTAATTTAAAAAAACTAATAATTTTTATTTGAATATCTATAGTAACGCTAATTTTATTATTAAGAATTAGCGGGCGTAATATTTTAGGAGTGTTTTAGTAATTGTTTTTTTCTCTCATTAAGTAACTTTAGCTAATCACTGTTTATACTGATTACAGCATTACATATATATGCAAAAATAGGACAAGAAAATTTTCAAATGAATAATACAGGACAATGATTTATTATGAACTTTTTAAAAATAATTCTGCAAATGAGGTATATAAATGGTATATATTTGGATTGTTGCTTTATACAATATTTCAAAGACTATGTTTTAGTATTAACTGACTGGACGCCCGGCGTTGCCCGGCCATACAATACGTCTGAACATGATATTTTAATGTATGCAGATTGCGTATGTATTATTATAGAATCAATCCTATATTGATTGTTATATATTACAAAGAATAATTTGTCCGGTGGATTAATTCGTAAAAAAATTTTAAAAGTAAATAAAAATAGTGAAAATGTTGTTCATTTTTACAAAATCACGTCAGCTGATATTTAGGCGTCACGATGAATGCCTTGGAAAGGTCATTTCTGATTAATGTTTAGTTGTGAAATATGCAAACGAAGAACTGATTGGCGTCGATTGAACTTATTAATAAAAAAAATCAAAATAAAATTGTGAGGTACACTCGGGCTTGGACAGGGTGATCAATCGATTTGTAGGCGAATTATCTACCACTGACCTATCTTCAGATGTCAATAATTCTGGGGGGGGGGTTAAGAATAAATTATTTGCCGAAGTTTTATTATATCCCTAATCGGTATAACGTAAAATATGCCCATGTAAAAAAAAAATTATAAACGAATTATTATGTTTTTAATTTATATGAAAAGAAGACTATTTTTAGGGTCGGATTTTTTTTTTTCGAAACTTATCATAGGAATTTATGTACACGACATATCTAAGAATACAGCCAGACATGTAAATTAACTTTCTGTGAAATTTCCATGGGATAAGCTCAGCCGTTTCGGAACCTATGAGGATAGAACCCTCACACACTCACGCGACTTTTATATAATAATATAGATTTAAGTGTGAGGTGTTACTTTTATAAATGGAAATAAAAATTTCCGCATTATTCATTTAGAAAATATATTACATGAGTAATATTGGAAATTTAGAAATTATATTGTAACAACAGTCTAAGTGTATTGGAAGTTAAACCTATGTTTTTAAAAGAAAAACTTATTTTTCTTAATGCTGACAGTAGTGAGAAATGCCCGATTGCTGCACAAATAAATAAATGAAATCGACAGAAAATATATTCTTTACATTCCTTAGAAATTATTTCAAATAAAATGTCAAACGGCATGAAAACTTTAAATTACAATTTATATAGAAGGGATAACTAGAAAAAAAGTGTTTTGACATAATCATTTTATTTTAAGTATGTACGTCTTATATATAAAGCTGTTTGGAATGCGGTAGAAGACCAGGTTAGTGAAAGAGAATATGAAACAAAAGAAAAAATTGACAAAGTTCTTTAATAACTTTAGTTATTTAACTTTCAATCTCTCTATATATATTAGGTTGGTGCAAAAATAATGTTTTTTTTTTTTTTTTTGTCCTTCAATTTATACATAAAAAACGACATTTTTTTTGTACCAACATAATATTTAAGAATTTCCGATTATATATTTAAATAAACATTTTGTTTTGATAATGTGATTGGTACTCTGGATATATATATATATATATATATATATATATATATATATATATATATATATATATATATATATATATGTATATATATATGTGTGTGTGCATCACCACTTATCAAGGGCAAGAGGCCACTCGAGGATAATGGTTAAAGAGTGTACAGTAGAAACTGGACAATATAGTAACCGTTAGTAATGGAGATTCGATAAATTTGTTAACTGATATGGAGCGGCTCATCAAAAACTTGTTTACGTTAGACTTGTAGCCAATCATATTGTAGTCATCTGGAAAGCAGGAAAACAGAAGACAATTCCATAGGCGTGCAGTTCTAAGAAAGAAGCTTTGCTCATGGAATCTACGCTTAGGTTTAGGCACAGATAAAGAGTGGGGGAAACTAGTTATAGCGTTTTCTGCTAGACGGTTGTTTCTTGCGAAAGTTTAGCGAGGGGGGGGGCATAGAATGGAGCTCAGCAGAGCACCTGCCATGAAAAAAACAATAAAGCAGAGACAAACTCGCAAGATCTCTTCTGTGAGAAAGGGGTTGCAGGGAAGAGAAAAGGACAAATCCTATGAGGCTACGAAGTCTATTTTGAACTCTATCAAGGTAAGACAAGTCCTTTCTAGCAGCTCCAGATGTGACAACAGTATTCCATTCTTGGGCGTACCTGGCTCTTATATAGATAGAGAATTGCATCAGCAGTGAGATATCTACTGGATCGATAGAAGGATCCCATTATTTTTCCAGCGGCCTTGGCAACAGATTTGATGTACGTGTGCCATTTCAGATCAGAAGCCAGAAGCTTGTCAAAACTTGAGGCCGCTTCAAGACGAGAGCCATTCATTTCAATTGATGCCAGATGGGGATCAGAACGTTGATGATGTAAAGATAGAAGCTTGGTTTTAGATGCATTAAAATTAATCAGCCACTCTTTTCCCTATTGTACCACGTGCTCAAGCATCAGAGGAGAGAGAATCGGAGAGAACTTGGTCGTTTACTGTCTTAGATGTGCTACCATAGATGGTAGTGTCATCAGCATAAATGTCTACAAATGATGTAAGGATGTGATTTGGAAGATCATTTATGTAGATCAGGAAAAGAGTTGACTCCAGCATTAATACTATAACTATGACTGAGGGACTCCAGCATTAATACGATGAGCTTCTGATTTTTGCCCATCAACTACAACTCTTATGAACCTATCAGAAAGAAATGATTTAATAATTGAGAAGACATTTCCAGCTATACCATAGTTAGAGATCTTTTGAAGTAAACCTTTATGCCATACCCTATCAAAGGCGTTAGATATGTCAAGAGCAATTGCCCTAGAAAGGTTGCCTCTGTCGAGAGATTCGCTAATCCTATGAGATATAACTGTAAGCACATCTGCTGTAGATCTAGCAGAACGGAAACCATATTGCTTGTCACTAAGAAGGTTATTTTTGCTAAGATTGTTGATTCCTTCTCTATTTAACACACATATATATATATGTATATATATACATATATATATATATATATATATATTCAGTTTCTGTAGAGCGAAACATAAGAAAATAAGACTAATAAGCTATTTGTTTTTTTTCCAGTTCAATTACAATAAAAATAGTCATTGAATTTCGTTCTATTCTTAAGACATCGATAATACTTTTAAGATTAAATATTTTTCTTGATAGATCTCATAATCGATTATCAATTAAAATTACACACACACACACGAACACACACACGAACACACATATATATATATATGTGTGTGTGTGTGTGTGTGTGTGTGTGTGTGTGTTTGTGCCAAAAGAATTCTAATACTAAGTCTCAAAACAGAACTGTTCTACGCGAGTTTTGAGAAGATAGAAATCAATGTATAATTATGCTAAACTTTATATTTAGAATACTTATTCTAATTTTTATCAAGATGCTATAATGGATTTTCATTTTGTAAAATGTCTAAAATTTAAAGTTTCTGATGACTTTTCAAACAAAAAGAAATTCAAAGAATCGTGTTTGATTTGTTGTCCAATGATTATGGATCAAATCAAATCTGAAATATTTATGAAGTATGTCCCCTAAAATTTACTAAAATATTTAAAAGAAAAACTGAAGTTTGGGAAATATTTATTAATTGATGTATTTAATTTGAAAAAATGAGAACGCATCTCAAATTTCATGAAGGAATTCCATCCCGGTTTTACCCCCTCTGTATAGAACTTATCCTCACATGAAGCAGCTACGATCCAAAATTCATAAATATTGTTTAATTAGTTCAGGGTGAATCTTATACACACAAATATATAAGCAGCTACGCACAAATAATTAACTTTAAATAAATGGGGATGTAAGCAGTTCGAAGTCAGTATACATCATCTTTACTTTTCCGTAATTGTAGATGTTAAAATCGTACAGTTTCTATGAATCTATCTATCTCTCTCTTTCTTCTGTCTGTCTCTCTCTCTCTCTCTCTCTCTCTCTCTATATATATATATATATATATATATATGAATACAAACAATGGATACCCACGTAGGAGTGTCTGCGTGCGAAATTGTTGTGGCAGGAGGTGCGCAATCACAAACCACACCTCTTCCGAGTCGATATTATGGCAAGTGAAGTGAATGTTCAGGACGACTGGAAACAAATGCTGAGATAAGCGGAGAGCACATATAGCGCAAGAACTCCCAAATGACACCCCATCTAGTATAAACAAGGCTCAACGTTGCTTAACTTCGGTGATATGACGAGAACTGGTGTGTCAACGCGATCATGCCGTATATATATATATATATATATATATATATATATATATATAATATGCCGTGTGTATATATATATATGTATATATATATATATACTTATTGTAATTTTTATTTCTTATATATATATACATATATATATATGTATGTATATGTATATATATATATATATATATATATATATATATATATATATAGTCTTATTACATCCTTATGATGTTGATGAGCGCCATGGTCAATATTTGGTGTCTCCCATACTCTTATTATTATAGAATTCATAGAAAGACATTGGAATTACTATCCTATCGTCTGTTCAGAATCAATCTTTACAAATGTAGAATTCGCTCTCTGCAATCATCATTCACTTATTTTCAACGTTGAAGAGATTGCTTAATGAACACAGAAACGGTAACGGAATAAGACACACTAAATAATTAAGCATTAATGTGTATTGAACATCAACATGTATGTGAGATTGATATTGTTCACATGCTAGATGTAAAAATATAATTTATATTATATTAGTACGAATACTCGGCGTCGTCTGGAGTCTTAATGAAATTACGGAAAAGGATTAAAAAAAAAACAATCTGCTTAATAATGTATTTTTAAAATAGTTTTTTTTAAAACCAAATTTTAGCAAAAAAAAAAAAAAAATGCACGGATAGTGTCTTTACGAACGTCGCACCAAGCAATTGATCCATGCATTAACGTACGATATAGTATTTAATAGATAACGAAGATTGCACCTGCTCTGTCTCCCTTTCCTTTTCTTTCTTAACAAGAAAAAGGAGGGAAAGGCAGAGTAATGACTTCAAGACTTTCCTTGTTGTTCAACCATTTCTGTTATCTAAATCAATAATTAAAAGATATGACCATTTCAAAGTGTACTGACGATAACTAATTGCTTTATTTCAAAGAAATTACATCTAAATTTTTTTTTACACAGTGATCACCACTTATCAAGGCCCGGAAGCCACCCAGGGATAAGGGTTATTGCAAGTACATTACGTTTGTGTGGAGATTTGATGAAGTGTTTACTTAAGGGGGCGGTTCATTAGGAATTTGTTAACGTTGGACTTGAACACATCCAAGTTGTAGTCCGGTGGGAAGCAGGCAGACGGAACAGAGTTCCACAGGCGTGCAGTTCTAAGAAAGAAGCTTTTTTCATGGAATCCGCGTTTTGATTTAGGCACAGATATAGAGTGGGGGAAATTTTTCACAGTGGATTCAGCTAGACGGATGTTTTTCGTGAAAGATTGGCGGGGGGAGCAGAGATTGGAGTTCAGACGAGCCCCTGCCATGGAAATAACGATAAAACAAGGACAGGCTCGCAACGTCTCTTCTGTGGGAGAGAGATTGCAGGGTAGAGAAAAGGGCATCCCCCACTAAGCCATGAAGTCTATTTTGTACTCTGTAAAGGCAGGATAGGCTGTTTTTAGCAGCTCCTGCCCAAATATGGCAACAGTATTCCATCCTTGGACGTACTTGGCTTTTATATAGATAGAGAATTGCATCAGTAGTGAGATATCTTCTGGAGCGGTAGAAGGATCCCACCATCTTTCCAGCGACCTTGGCAACAGACTTGATGTACGTGTTCCATTTCAGATCAGGAGTAAAAGTCAAACCCAGAAGCTTGTCAAAACACGGGGCCTCACCCAGACGAGAGCCATCCATCACAATTGATGCCAGATGCGGATCAGAGCGTTGATGATGTAAGGATAGGAGTTTGGTTTTAGATGCATTAAAGGTAACCAGCCACATCTTCCCCCACTGAACCACGCGCTCGAGATCAGAGGAGAGAGAATCAGAGAGAACTTTGTCATTTACAGCCTTTGATGTGTTGCCGTAGATGGTCGTGTCATCAGCATAGATGTCAACGAATGATTTAAGTATGTGTTTAGGGAGGTCATTGATGTAGATCAGGAAGAGAGTTGGGCCCAGGATTGACCCCTGAGGGACTCCAGCATTTATATTGCAGGCCTCCGATTTTTGTCCATCTACCACTACTCTTATGAGCCTATCGGAGAGAAATGATTTAATGATTGAGAAAACATTTCCAGTTATACCGTAGCTGGAAATCTTGTGAAGTAGACCCTTATGCCATACCTTGTCGAAGACCTTTATATGTCAAGAGCAATTGTCCTAGAAAGGAAGCCTTTGTCAAGAGATTTACTAATCCTGTGGGATATAACCGTCAGCACATCTGCGGAAGATCTTGCAGAGCGGAAACCATATTGTGTGTCACTAAGAAGGTTATTCCTGCTGAGGTGGCTGACTATTTCTCTACTTAATATGGATTCCAGCAACTTACTCATAACACACAGGAGACTTATTGGTCTGTACTGAGAGGGAGATGACTTATCACTTGAATTCTTAAATACAGGGCAAACTGATGAGGTCTTCCAGGGAGTCGGAAAGCACTTCTCCTTAAGGCAGCGCTTAAATAGTTTCGTAAGTATGGGAGCAAGTTCTGGTTGAAGCTTTATTAACACTATAATTGGGATGCCATCAGGGCCAGTTGCTTTACTGGAATCAAGGTTCTTAATTAGCTTGGCGACCTCATGCACGGATATCTGTATGTTATCTAGCTTGTTCTGTGTTATAGGAGGAAATATGGAGAGTTGACGGCCTTCGTCGCATAGGGTAGAATTAGCTGCAAAGTTCTTTGCAAATAGTTTGACCTTGTCTGACGCTGACGAGATGACCTCTGGTCCATTGATAATGGTTGGGATAGAATGCACACTTCTGTTCAGGATCCTATTTGTTATTTGCCAAAACTCGTGGGAACGAAGCCGCTGATCAGCTACCTTGGATTTAACAGACTGGGCATATAGCTCTCTTGCATACATATATTGTGTTAAAAACATGGAGTAATGTTCTTTAAAGGAACTGGCTAATCAGAATCACTAATTGATTTTATTAACCGCAAAATTTCGTGAAAAAAATTTACTTTATATATACGCTGTCATTAGTTTTCATCTCTTAGTGTTTCTCTTTTTTATTTTACTTTTGTTAGTCTGAAGAGATCAAGGGGCTCCTTCCTGGGGCTAACACTTGATTCTATTACAGTTTAAATTTATATCCGAGGGCTCTTTTAAGAATAGACGCTGTTCCCTTTATGGCTGCTATCTGTATTTCCTTACAGCTTGGTTTTCCAGGGATTGCTTCTACGTATTTTTGAAGGTTCTTTTTTATTAGGCTAGTTGTAATATTATTTCATTTCCTATCATTCCGTGCAGATTAACTAGTCGTTAAGAATTGATATGTATATGCAATTGTTATAAAGTCTCTATTTAGTTTAATATTGAATTGAATGCAAAGTAAGTATAAATTGACACACCGGCTCTCGTTAGATCACCAAAGTTAAGCAACGTTGAGCCTGGTCAGTAACAGATGGGTGACAAATTTCAGAATTCCAGGCTCTGTATATAGTAGGACATCGACACATTCCTCCAAGAGTTGAAAAAAAAACTGAAGTTACCACCTCCCCTAACAGAGATATGCATGCGACTGGATTGTGAATTTCATACTCTCATGGAACTTCCCCCTTTGGAGAAATCCGGTTAAACCCGCATTAGGGTTAGTGCCGTTTCCATTCCGTTTCATGTCAAATGGAGGCGGAAATATTTATGGGAAAATTCAAATGTGACCTTTCGATGTTGTCCTTTACACGTCCTTGACCCCTGATTGCTGCCCAGTTATGATCTGCACCCTGGTCGGTACAGTTATGATATGTCGACTGGGCGACCAGGTCTGCCAACCGTTAGTACGTCACGTCACCCAGTGAGTTCTTCGTTAAGGCGTTGGGGATTCTTCTCGGATGCTTGGTCCTCAATGCCTGTTCTCCGTGGATCGTCTAGTTATTCTGGGTGTTCGTTGACGGATACGGTGTCACAAATGGCAAATAAAGAATGTACATATATACGGATCAACGCACATCAGCAACAAAACTCCGGAGGTTAGTTAATATAATATATATTTCGGAAATTCATAAAAGAAGTATTTACAGCATATACATAGTTGACAATTAATTCAAGCAAGCAGTTAGTTTTACAACTGAGCTTCTGTTGTTGAAATACCTGGTCGGTATTGCGGACTTTGCGTAATTCTCATTAAGTAATCTACACGTTATAAGCGTTGAGTTATCAGGCAACAAGGGGAGAGAGAGAGAGGTGATTCTGCCGAGACTTATCTCTCTTCTTCTGACTCTTACTACTCTTCACTGACTACTCGGTTCTTCTTACTGACTTAATCTCTAATTTTGCACTTCTTTTATAATACAATTATGGAATGATGACGACACCCATGTTCGTCATCGACCAATCAAATTGCTTGATTATAATTCGACGGGGCCTTTTCTCATTGGTTGATTATACTTCGACAGGGCCCTTTTTCATTGGTCCATTTCCAAAATTGGTTTGACTCCTCCCTTAATTAACGCCCAACTTACACGTTGTATTAACTCCTCCCTGGCTTACTAATGGAATTTCCCCCTATCCAGGAAAATTATTTTTCCTTTGAATTAAAGCAAATCACGCGATTTTATTTGTTTTAAAATTATCTATTGATCTCACCTTTCGCTTTGATAATTCAAAGGGATTTTAGTTTAGCTTTGAATTAAGTTCTGGTTGTCGGCCATTTTATTATATCAGACATTTTGTTTACGTCAAAAGACCAAGAATGCATTTGTCGCTTTGAACTTATCGGACATTTCCCATCCGAGCAAAAACATTTCATAAATTCCCTTTTTTCGTTCGACCTGATTCACCAAATGACAATTCTCGATACGTTATTTTATTGTTTTGAAATTTCGGACAATTCATTTTTTTTCCTCTTCTTTGTTCTAAACACAATGCCGAGTCACTGCGTGTGTTTCAAAAACAACCCGACTTTTCAACTTGTCAAATTCCCAGGTCAACTTTTGGCTCATAGTTTTGCCAATTGCGGGTGTGAAATCCCCACCCCTCCGGCTACTGTACACTATGATTTCGGCCATTGGAGATCAAACGCCTGTGTATTTTGGCTAACATATTTTATGCATTCTTTTTCGCTTTTGAAGTCTAGAATTTGATTCAACTTTTCGCCACAAAGGCACTCCCGCCGCCGCCATTTCAACAACAGACTTAGCTCAGAATTTATTCACAAATAAAAATTAATAATAATTTTTATTCTTTCAACCCGGTCATCGTCCGAGAACAAAAAATTACTTTCAACTAAAAGAAACGTCACATCAACCCTACAGGTCTGATGTGGCCTCTCTTTAGTGTTACACAAATACCTGTGAATATTGTGAAATTCGTACAGTATATATTCAACATCATATAATAACTCGTCACCAAATTTCAGGTACTTCATTCTTAAGGAATTTAACGGCTAATATTTGGGCATAATCGTCATTTGAAAATTCAACACGCACTAACACCGGTGCCTGGTTATCAAACATGCATTTCAAACGAAAAAAAAAAACAATAAAAAAAACTCCATTTACGCACTGACGTGGCATGTCGAAATTTGTAAAAAATTCTAAAAACTCACGCAAAATGATTAAATAGATCTGTTAGAATCTTACTAAACAACTACAACAAAACATCGCTATCATCGAATATCCTCGATTGTCTAACTTGAAATTGAAGAAGTAAACTGAAAATAAGGGAGATAACTTAGTTTGTCATACGGAATTGGTCGCAACAGAAGAGACTGACAAAATTGTATTATTCGATGAATTGTATTTCTTCTTGTAATTATTTTTGGACTCGAACATTTCTCATAATTTCTGGAATTTTATCCAAGTTCGGCATGGCACCTAATTACATAATAGATGTTTTACTTCAAGTACATACTTTTGGTTCCCAATTAATGATGCGCAAACATCCAAATTCCTTGTACAATTATGTTCGAGGAGATTTAGTGTAATTTAATGAAACACATTAAATTCTAATTTAGCGTGATTCCCTGAATTTGAATTTCGTCTTTAGATCCTTTAAATATATATTTTCGACATTTTCTTTAATCGAAATTATGTACTAAATTGTAATCAAAATTAGAATTAAGATTAGTACGGTTATATCTTGATTGCAATATTCGTAGGGAGACATAAAATTAGTGTAAAAATTTTTGGTTCGGGGAATTATATTATCCATCATGGAATTGGTAATTTTCGAGTTTAATATCTATCTATATGCCTACTTCTCTCTCTTTATACACACACACACACACACACACACACACACGCATATATATATATATATATATATATATACATATATATATATTATTTAATTGGAATTCATTATTAAGATGAGTATTATTTATTAATTTATTTATTGCGGACTATTTTTCTCATCTTCCTTAGTTGTTGTTTCAAGAGGTTTCGGCCAACTATTCTTCTGGCCGCGACGGGATATGAACTCTGAATCTCCTAACTGCATCCTCAGCAATTACTGCCATTTACTCCATAGTTATTGTCGTCTCACCATGTTTTTGGCCAAGTGAGTCTCTGTCCGACTTTGGGTATGATTGAAACCGCTATCCTCAGACAATACTCATCTGGAACCGTAGAGTTTCAACGTCTATATCTACTACGCCACGGGCCCCGAAGGGCGATGAAAGTTGGATGTTTTGGTCTTATAAATTCACGTTTATTTATTATCTGATCTTCCATGGTCGGGTCCGTAACTTATGGTATATATATATATTATTTTAATTGGAATTCATTATTGAGATGGGTACTTTTTATTCATTTATTTATTGCGGACTATCATCCTCATCTTTATTACCCACCTAACGAAGGCCAGAGGAATAGTTCGCCGAAACGTCGTGAAACAACAACTTAGAAAGATGGTGATAATAGCCCGCAATAAATAAATTTATATATATATATATATATATATATATATATATATATATATATATATATATATATATATATACTAGCAAAGGTACCCGTCGTTGACTGGGTTCAAAAACAGCCTACAGAAAATGGACTTTGATTTATGAAAGTATGATAGGTTATGAAAAGGGAGGGTTGTAAATTTTGTTTGAATTTGGGGGTGTCAAAACCAAAGCAAAATATGATGAAAGTAAAAATAAAATAGATAAACCCCATAATTTATTATAACATGCCTATTCACACTGAAATCCTCATCACAATGTTCTGTGGATCTATATTAAAAAACCTTGTTAAACTTTGTGACATATTTCCATTCTATGGAGGTCAGGCGCGAACGAACACATCATACTTTTATTATACCATATTTCTTCAAACTGAAACATAACTATAAAAGTATACTTACGCAGATAGATATGAAAAGTCTTTATTAAAGTTTGTGCCTATTTTTATTCTATGGAGGCTAGGCGCGAACGCAGACCCCACAATCTTATTATACCATCCCTATTTAAGTTAAAACATACTTATCAAAGTATCCTTATGTACATTTATATCAAAAACACCTGTAAACGTTTTTTTTTAATTTTACATTTTTTTTTATTTCCATACTTTGTGGACCAGACGGTAACGCAGACCCCACAATTTTAGTGAACCACCGGTGTACCAGATCAAACATACCCATTCCTGTGTCGCGATACATCTTCTATCATTATATGTAATTTTTTTTTAAACAGTCAACCATATAGGAGATAATTCGTGACCAGACACACACAGAGACATTCAGCTTTATATATATATATATATATATATATATATATATATATATATATATATATATATATATTCATATTCAAAAGTTTAAGCGTATATGCATTATATGCAAGTAAATCCACGGTTTCTAACTTGGTGAGTGAATATATGCATATTCACAATTTTGCAATTGCGTTTTTTTTTCTTTTTATCATTTTGATTTCCATTATCAATCAATGGAGAAAATCGAATCTAAAGAATAAAATAAGTCAAAATCAAAATAAATCCAGATTTTTGCAATCGATCTGATTCTTCTCCGGTGAAGGTCATTTCGGATTTGTACCTTCCCATACATGTCCTCGCTAAGCAAAAGTAACAGAAAATAGACAAACAAATAAGCAATTTTAAACAAACAGAAAGCGGGAAAAATATTGAAACGTTTAGAAAACACAAATCGCAAAGGAAAGAAACAAATATGTAGAAGAAAACATGAAATGAATTAAAAGATGAAGAAAAAGATGCAACAAAAATTTGACCAAAAATTAAGTTTAAATAGAAAAGCAATGTTGAATGAGAAGGTAAACTTACAGTTGCAAAAAGGAAAGAAAAAAGGAAAGAAAAAAGAAAGAAAAAAATGAACTCAATACAATAGATGAATAAAACTAACAGATAAATGGAGAAAAATTTATCAAAGGTCAAGTAGAAAATGAAATGAAGGTTGAACAAGACTAAAAATTCATTGAACAATGCAGAGTTAAAAGAGGGAAGGGAAAGGGAAAGGGAAAAAGAAAAGGAAAAGAAAAGTGACGTCATAGCAAAGACAAAAGGGCGTATGGCCCAATAAGCCGTGGCGTTCGGAGGAGTAGTGTTCTAGACGTGAATAGAGAAGCACGTATTCGAAACGTAGAGGATTCAAGACACAAAGGAGCGGAGAATTACATGTTCAGAGACACGAGAAAGCGGGAAAAGACGTTTACGAGACACAAGTGTTCGGAGAAGTGGGATTTGAGACGTGTACGAGACGTGTTGTTAGCGTCAAAGAGGAGACAAAAAGTCACGCGCGGCCGGAAAAGGAAATTGAACTTTTTAAATATTTAGAAAAAATGCGTTGTTGCAAATAACCAGATATAAAGGCACTTGAATTGGAAACCAAGGTATATTTCAGGGGAGTTTCCGATGGGTAGTTATTCTATACGTCCTGGAGATGAAGAATTCTCAGTGGACAGCTGTTCTGTACAGGTTTTGGACTTTATAATTTTGCAGGCAAAGAGCAAAAGATCCTTCTCGCTTTAACACAAAAACATATGTGCTGATTAGCTGATAGCAGAACGTGAATTAATTTGATTCGTCAGTTTCTATCAGCAGCGTTTATAAATAGAATCTCCCAACTCTGAGGGAGCATACCTCCATTTAACATAAAAAATATTGCAACAAAGGCTTTTGTTAAAAAAAGAATTCGATCAAAAGTGGCTTCTTTTACCACTTTTGATCGAATTTCCTCCGTGTATTCTTTCGTTTTTTTCCTTTGTTGTACCTATTTACAATGCCTCCCAACGGGACACAGTTAGACACCAGGGTCGCCTTTTAAACGTGGAGAAAAGGTACAAAAATAAAAAATTGTCTCAGTTGTGAAGGACTGCTCTTCCACCGAAAGAGAACAAGAAATGAAAGTGCAGCATCTGAAGAACAGATGGTATTTATTTGCTCCCCCACTGAGCAAATTAGGCACAAGGCCGTTTTTAATGTGAGGTAAAAACCAGCTCCCCTAAAAGTAGGCAAAAAGGGGGCACTCTGGTTACCAAAAATAATAATTGTCCCAGTATAGAGGGTTTCCCCTCCATTGACTGGTACAAATTATCTTAAGTGCAGCATCTGCCGGAACAGATACTACACTT
Organism: Euprymna scolopes; assembly: GCF_053919585.1. Classification (NCBI taxonomy): domain Eukaryota; kingdom Metazoa; phylum Mollusca; class Cephalopoda; order Sepiida; family Sepiolidae; genus Euprymna; species Euprymna scolopes. The sequence continues at coordinate 50,226,319 of NC_136503.1, read as the reverse complement.
TGATCTTGGCCAAAAGGCCAAGATTGTTTTTTCCTTTGTTGTAATGAGAATGAATATTTTTCAAAAGAATTGACAGTAGATAGAAAGGAAAGAAAAATAAAAAAGGAATAGTTAAAAAGGAACATAGAATGAACGAAACGAATGATTAATATTCAATCCAAGATGAAGTCGAAAAAATAAAGGAGGACTGAATGTGAGTGGACATCTTTTAAAAGAATTCACATTTGAAATAAACGAATAAAAAATAAGAAGAAATGAATATTACGTTTATGAACTTTTGAGATGAGAAATGGTTATTCGTATTATTTGGATTCTTCGAACTACTATACAGATATAAAGTGTCATCTTATCAACGTTTAGGGCGATGTAACCTCCGACCTTCTTCAGGTGTATTTTGTCGACTCGGGAATGATTCTGTCGAACTCGGGAATTTCGATGGAATTTCGAAAACAACTTAATCAATCGTAAAAGTGATATTTTCTGAAGTTTGAAGGTTCATTTCTCAGTGTGGACGACCGAAAAGTATAATTGCGAATTACTTATGACATCTATCCAGTCATGGCTGAAGGAGCATGCTTCCTCCCGTTCCAAATTCAGCCCAAAGTTATAAGTTAGACAGAAGCATTTCCAAATTAGACAAAGTACACTTAAAAAAGGTCAAATGTTGGTTAATTGTTTTTGTTTTGCGGCATATCAACCTTTTTCGGGTTATTTAATGCCGAATCTAGTTATTTTGAGGAACGATTTTTAATGGAGTATATTATTTTTTTTCGCCAGATTCTATTTAACCGATAGTTAGGACCCTAACAGGTACTACCACTCCGGGTCAGAGTGGACCTGGGAGCAATGGCAATTAAAGGGTGGCTCCACACTCCCCAAAGCCCGCAAGGTGGGGGCCTCACTATCGGATATAGTTTTAGGTCATATCCAGGACCAGTCGAATGTTACATCTACCTAAACGTTATGAAAATGGCACACAAGATGAGAACAGTAGTCCCAAGACTCCAAATAATACGAATAGAAATAAATATTAATAAAAACAATGGAATGAAGAGGGGGGATACAAGCAGCTAAGAAAGTAAATCGATAAAATATGATGTTGAAAGAAAAATAAAAGTTGGATAAAATGAACATTTAAAAAAAAAAATCACAGTAGAAAGAAGGGAGTTTTAATCTGCTTACAAGTCATCGTTCGCCAAGACCCAGATGCCACTTGAAGATTAAAAGAGAAAATATTTAAAAGTAAAATAAAACGAATAAAAAGATGAAGAAAATTGAATGAAAGGTGAAGTTTAAAAAGAAAAGGTTGAACAAGGAGGATTTTTAAAAGAATCCAATTACAAAGAATGAAACATGAATGAATGGAAATAAAATGAAGTAACAAATGAAGTAACAAATGAAGTAACGAATGAAGTAACGAATGAAGTAACAAATGAAGTAACGAATGAAGTAACGAATGAAGTAACAAATGAAGTAACGAATGATGTAACAAATGAAGTAACGAATGAAGTAACAAATGAAATAACGAATGAAGTAATTAATGAAGTAACGAATGAAGTAACAAATGAAATAACGAATGAAGTAACAAATGAAGTAACGAATGAAGGAACATATGAAGTAACGAATGAAGTAACGAATGAAGTAACAAGTAAAGTAACAAATGAAGTAACGAATGAAGTAACGAATGAAGTAACAAATGAAGTAACGAATGAAGTAACGAATGAAGTAACGAATGAAGTAACGAATGAAGTAACGAATGAAGTAACAAATGAAGTAACGAATGAAGTAACAAATGAAGTAACGAATGAAGTAACGAATCAAGTAACAAATGAAGTAATGAATAAAGTAACAAATGAAGTAACGAATGAAGTAACGAATGAAGTAACGTATGAAGTAACGAATGAAGTAACAAATGAAGTAACGAATGAAGTAACAAATGAAATAACGAATGAAGTAACAAAGGAAATAACGAATGAAGTAACAAATGAAGTAACGAATGAAGTAACAAATGAAGTAACGAATGAAGTAACGAATGAAGTAACGAATGAATTAACGAATGAAGTAACAAATGAAGTAACGAATGAAGTAACAAATGAAGTAACGAATGAAGTAACAAATTAAGTAACGAATGAAGTAACGAATGAAGTAACAAATAAAGTAACGAATGAAGTAACAAATGAAGTAACGAATGAAGTAACGAATGAAGTAACAAATGAAGTAACGAATCAAGTAACAAATCAAGTAAAAAATGAAGTAATGAATAAAGTAACAAATGAAGTAACGAATGAAGTAACGAATGAAGTAACGAATGAAGTAACAAATGAAGTAACGAATGATGTCACAAATGAAGTAACGAATGAAGTAACAAATGAAATAACGAATGAAGTAACAAATGAAGTAACGAATGAAGTAACAAATGAAATAACGAATGAAGTAACAAATGAAGTAACGAATGAAGGAACATATGAAGTAACGAATGAAGTAACGAATGAAGTAACAAATAAAGTAACGAATGAAGTAACAAATGAAGTAACGAATGAAGTAACGAATGAAGTAACGAATGAAGTAACGAATGAAGTAACGAATGAAGTAACAAATGAAGTAACGAATGAAGTAACGAATCAAGTAACAAATGAAGTAATGAATAAAGTAACAAATGAAGTAACGAATGAAGTAACGAATGAAGTAACGTATGAAGTAACGAATGAAGTAACAAATGAAGTAACGAATGAAGTAACAAATGAAATAACGAATGAAGTAACAAATGAAATAACGAATGAAGTAACAAATGAAGTAACGAATGAAGTAACAAATGAAGTAACGAATGAAGTAACGAATGAAGTAACGAATGAATTAACGAATGAAGTAACAAATGAAGTAACGAATGAAGTAACAAATGAAGTAACAAATAAAGTAACAAATTAAGTAACGAATGAAGTAACGAATGAAGTAACAAATAAAGTAACGAATGAAGTAACAAATGAAGTAACGAATGAAGTAACGAATGAAGTAACAAATGAAGTAATGAATCAAGTAACAAATCAAGTAAAAAATGAAGTAATGAATAAAGTAACAAATGAAGTAACGAATGAAGTAACGAATGAAGTAACGAATGAAGTAACAAATGAAGTAACGAATAAAGTAACGAATGAAGTAACGAATGAAGGTATAGAAAATATTACAAAATTAAAGACAAACGAAAGAAAATTGGAAATTATTGAAAAAAATTGAAAGTGAAATAGAAAATTGGGCAATTTCTTTGGCTGAATTTAATAATTTTGATAAATGTGTTTTTTGTCTTTTTGTTTATTTTAATTAGTTAATATCTTAAAAATATCTTCAGATCTATTATATATTTGCATACATTTGATTTTTGTAAATCAGTAGTCAGTAAAAGACACCATACCCGTCTTGTACAAAAGCGGCACACATCCGAGGTAGGTTGAACCGGCTTGCTCTGAAGGAGGAAGTTTGATGGGAATATCAAATTTACAAACGGTCCCCAATCGTTTGGATATACTTGTCAGGAGAGATGATCACGTTGGAATTTTGCAGTTCTCACAAGCAGATGCCGACATGCTCCTACATACAGCCACTGGTATTTTCAAATGCTCTGGTACTGACGGGGCTCAACGTTGCTTACTTTCGGTGATCAAACGAGTACCGATACAGGAACGTGATTATGCCGTATTCTATTTAGTCTAGAGTCCGAAGTTTGGCTGATGCTACCACTTCGGATCAGAGTAGATATGTGAGTAATTGAAACGAATGGCTGACTAACGCTTCAATTTAAAACTAATTTCCAGCCTCAGCATCGGATGTAGTTATAGATTATGCTCAGAACCAGTTTAAGGACGACAAAGTCGGAGTAGTTTATACGGTTGGAAGGTAATGCAGATAAAATTATTTATTTTAATGGCAAAAGTAGAAAGGGTTGTGAATATGGATACTTACGCAGAATACGAAGCGTTCTATTTTCTTTTTAAATAGGATTTCAAGTTAAATTCAATGTTTTTATGGTGTACGGTTAGGTTGAAGTACGGAATAGGAAATAAATGATCTCACGTCTCTAAATTAATAATAGGATTCTAAATAATAACGTTGTGATTTCAACACGGTCGCTTTTCTGCATGAGTACAGAAATGTGGATTATGGAATAAAGTTGAGTTCGATAGGTACGAAAATCCTTTACAAGGATGTTCGATGCAGGGAAGTCTTGTTCCGAAGATCTACCGCAAGGAAGACCAGAATAAATTGAAAACAAAACCATCCCTATAAGAGATAATGAGATCATGCAACTTAATTATTTTAGTGTAAGGCTTTTAATTGTTTTTTATAAATGATATAGATGTTAAAATCAGAGGGAAATTCTTCTATGTTATTAAATTGGTGTTTTACAAGTTTTACAGGTCAAATAATGAGATAATTAATAAATCCAGACAAGGCACGGGGGGCACTTTATATCAGGGACCAAAAATAAAAACTTAAAAGTAAAAATAAGTCTTACAGCGATGGATTACGAAACAGAAAACAGCAATTATTTCCTATTTGTCAGAAACATTCCTCATGGACTGTAAGTACTGAATGAAAAAAAGAAAAGCTACTAAAAGTAAACCTAAAGTACACTTTCTCCTCTCCCATAAATAAAAAATGGCAGGTACCTCTGAATAAACACTATCTCTTTTCTTGAATAAACGATACTTTCAATATCAAAAGAAAACCTTTAAAAAGATTACGACTTTAAACATTTGCAGAATATATAAAACTAATTAGCAAATTTGGCTTTTAACAAACTTATAATCCAAATGTATCTATATAATATTTCTTTTCGTCTGTATGTCTGTCTATCTGCCCGTCTGCCTTGCTTTTTCTCAGAGACTACGAGGCCGATCTGGCTGAAATTTTGCATAAACCTTTGTTTTTATAAGATACAGGTACTAAATAGCATGGTATCCGTTCGATATACAGTTAGGGATTAATAGAAATTAAAAGGGACCCGTCACCACAATACTTTATTTACTGGAAGTTTTATTTAATGGAAGTTTTCTCGGAAACTACAATGCCGATCTGGTTGAATGTTTTCGTGGATCTTTGTTATGACAGACTGCAGCAAACTCAGTATTATAGTATCCGTTCGATGGATAATGGATTGTTAGGGACGAATCAGGATTAATAGAGAGTATTATTTAATGTAAAATTCAACCATATTCAATCATCAATTTCGCATAAAGCACTAATGCTAAGTTATCGGCTATAACTATTGCATGTTTTAACGGACAAAATGTTTAGTCCATATTTTATGCTTCTTAGTTTGGCGATTAGTTTGTTTGTCCGTCTCACTTTTTATCGGAAGCTATTAGGCCGATTTGTCTTAAATTTTGTATGTACATCTGTTACAATTATGTGCAGCGAACTAAGTATTATGGTATTCGTTCGACGTACAGTTATGTATTTATTGGGTTTAGTCACCACAATACTACATTTACTCTAGAAGATTGGCATATAGAACTCATTCCAAGTCAACGTGCCATAACTTTTGCTCATTTTCCCAGGGGTCCATCTTGGGCCCAACTCTCTTCCTGATCTACATCAACGATCTCCCAAAACACATACTTAAATCATTCGTTGACATCTATGCTGATGACACGACCATCTATGGCAACGCATCAAAGGCTGTAAATGACAAAGTTCTCTCTAATTCTCTCTCCTCTGATCTTGAGCAAGTGGTACAATCGGGGAAGAGGTGACTGGTCACTTTTAATGCATCCAAAACCAAGCTTCTATCTTTACATCATCAACGCTCTGATCCCCATCTGGCATCAATTGAAATGGGTGGCTCTCGTCTTGGGGAGGCTCCATGTTTAGACAAGCTTCTGGATTTTTCCTTTACTCCTGATCTGAAATGGAACACGTACATCAAATCTATTGCCAGGGACGTTGGGAAAATGGTGGGATCCTTCTACCGCTCCAGAAGATATCTCACTACTAATGCAATTCTCTATCTTTATAAAAGCCAAGTGCGTCCAAGGATGGAGTACTGCTGCCACATCTAGGAAGGAGCTGCTAAAAACAGCCTATCCTGCCTTGACAGAGTACAAAATAGACTTCGTGGTTTAGTGGGGGATGCCCTTTTCTCTTCCCTGCAATCTCTCTACCGCAGAAGAGACGTTGCGAGCCTGTCTTTGTTTTATCGTTATTTCCATGGCAGGTGCTCGCCTGAGCTCCAATCCCTCGTCCCCCCTCGCCAATCTTTCACGAAAAACACCCGTCTGGCTGAAACTACTGTCAATAATTTTCCCCACTCTTTATCTGTGCCTACATCCAAACGTAGATTCCATGAGCAAAGCTTCTTTCTTAGAACTGCACCCCAGTGGAACTCTCTGCCGCTTGCCTCTTTCCCACCTGACTACAACTTGGACGTCTTCAAGTCCAACATAAACAAACTCCTGAAAAACCGCCCCCTTAAGTAAGACACTCTATCAAACACCCCAATACTAATGATTACTACAATACTATCTCATTGATTACTGTACACGCAATAACTCTTATCCCTGAGTGGCCTTCGGGCCTTGATAAGTGGTGACTCCCATGTAAAAAAAAACGTCTACTTATAAAATAATACAGAATCTCAGTTGAAATAAATTTAGTGTGTTAAAATTCCCTTTTTCAAATTGAAATTTTCTCGAAGCAATAAGAGTTAAACTGATAACAACTAAAAAGATTTCTGCTGACGAATTGAAAATATTGCCTAGCGGAAAAGATCACAAACTTTAGATTTCTCGGCCTTTTTATAGGAATGGCCCAAGTCAAGAAGTAAATATTAGGAATGGAATTTGTAGACAAATAATTTTTTTAAAAAAGCATAGGAATATGACGAAGGAAGAAGCAACTAATAATGAACGAAAAGAAATAGGAAAGAAAAATAAAAAAAAGTTTATAAGAAAAAAAAAGAAAACACTGAAAAACCATGAATAAATAAAAGTCGAATAAAAACTAGAAAATAAAGTGAAATATGATAGAATGATACCGGCTATCATATGATTAGATCTTATTTCGTTGTATCTTTTATTCATCTGTTATTTCATATCATGATATATTTTCATCTTGAATTCTGCAAAAGACAATAACAGCACTAGCCGCAGTTTGTGTATTAAAAAAAAATCCGATTGTTCAATACTGGTGCGATGGATGTCGTTATTGACTATGGAATCAACCAGCTCGGGTTTAAATCCACTTAGTTGTATTGAATTTCGTTACATGTTGATAATAATCGGACAATAATGCAACAAGCAAGAACAGTTCTCTTTTTATTATAGTATATCAATTATTTTTTTTACAGTATATCAATTATTTTTTTTACAGTATATCAATTTTTTTTTTTACAGTATATCAATTATTTTTTTTACAGTATATCAATTATTTTGGATCATTAAATAAGGCATTCGGTCATTTTAATATGTTTGCTTCTAATTCTTACGAGAGACGTTCCAGAAGTAATTCCTGTAGTTTTTCCTATTCCGCCCGAATAGATCAAACAGAGTTGAAAATTGCATTAACTGAACACATGTATTCATGACCTGAAAGTTTCCTCTGTTGCAGATATTGACGCTGTGAAACTTTAAGAAAGCAACCCATGTCATGGACCTGCGTCAAAAGCAGAAATGCGTAATTGAATTTCTGGCAAAAGTGCATTGAGAAATAGAAATGTAAATTTGGGGGCACAAAAGGTCGCTCGTTTTAATGTTTCCGGTTTTGTCTTCGTAACTCTTCAATTTTGGGAGTAAGAAAGTAGGAGGCTTTACTTTTGGAACGACACCCGTATGACACAGCGCACTTCAGACGCCGATGCAAAGCCATCGTTCATCGCTGGCTAAAGTGCATTGAGAATGGTGATAACTATGTAGAAAAATAAATTCCGGAGCACAAACGATTATTCGTTTTAATCGTATCATCTCCATCTTCGTAGCTTTTCAACTTTTGGAGTAAAAAATAGGAAGCTTTACTTTTGAAACAATTTTCTTAGAATATTATTAATAAGTAATATCGTTTTATTGCCATACATTTTGTTATCAAGTAGTCTGTAAAGTGTATTGGGACATTCATACATAGCCAAAATGGGAATAATATAGTATCATATATGGTGATAATTACTCAATGCTCAATATCCTAGACAGAGTAGATATGTCTATGTGATGGGATGAAAATAATGTCACTGTGTTATGTTATACTCTTTTATACAAGATATATACTCGGCGTTTCTTAATGTTCTAAAAATAATAGTAAAATATCGTATCTTGTAAGTAATAAATAAGCGGCCCTGAACCCATCGACGCCACAAAGAAAAATGGAAAAAATGAAAGAAATTGAAAAAAGAAAACAAAAAAGAGGATCTCTTCAAACACACACATACACACACACACACACACACAAACATCTTAATTTTAAATGTTTATTTACGTCAGTCAGACAGTGATCTAATCGTTATACGATGATCTATGCATAAGAGCTAAATTGACCGACTTTAATTCAACTGAAAGTGCTCAACGATAAGAAACGAATTTCTTATATATATATATATATATATATATATATATATATATATATATATATATATATATATATATACATGTACTTACAAGAAGCATCGTTACATAAAGAGACCAACAAATAATTGATCCCGAACTAATTACTCTAAATAGAGGGCTTTGGAAATGGAATACTCCACCAATATTGACAAATATATGCTATTATGTACCTGTTTTTATGTATATAGTCTAAAGAACATATCCTATAACGAAACATATAAATTTATATAATATATCTATATTCTAGTATTAAGGAAAAGATAAACAACCAAAATAAAAAAATGACAACCATCTAAATTAATTTTATATATATAGATATGAAAACCTTTTCTTCTGTAATAACTTCAGACACCGCGTTAGAGTAGAAAATATAACTTCCAGTATACCCTCCTTATTTAAATCATATAAATAAGCCTGTATATCTACTCAACTGACTATCAAGTTGCCCATATGGAAATACGTCTTATAAATAAACAAATTAAATAAATAATTCGAAAACGAGAAACAAGTGAACGGATAAAAATGTAAGCAATAAAATAAATAAATAGAGCTTATAAAAAATAGACGGGTAATGAAGTCGCCACCAGAAAAGAAAGAACTATAAAACCCTAAGAGAGAAGTATCAGCGATGATGGTATATTACTTCAGATCCAAGTGAAAACTAAGCCAATGATCAATCGCTAAGTTAAAATAATACCAACACCTTATCATTGCGACTGCTTAATCACACGGGGTTATACTTCACCTCCTCCCCAACCCAACACCCACCTCTACTCACCACACCTTCCTCCAAACCCCTGTGACTCATGTTCACAAAGTATACACCCTACTTTCTGTAAGAGCGTAAAATAATCGGGTAAAAATACCCGAATATTTTATCAAAAACGAATGAAATTTTGACTCTCAATACAATATCGTTTTTTTTTTTTTTTTGTCTGATGAAGTTGTATCTTTGTATTGGGATTTCACTGCAACATGTATGTACATATGTAACTAATAATGTTTGTATAATAAGCAGACTATATATATATATATATATATATATATATATATATATATATATATATACATAGATATGTAGAGAAAGATAGATGAATAGATAAAGTGATTGATTGATCGCATTCACGCACTGTGATTTTTCCATCCTTCCTGACCATTCATGACAATTTTCTAACGGACCAATTTATGCAAGTTCTATTTTTTTTTCTTTTTCATGGGAAGGCTGTTTGTAGATTATCTACATTGAACAGTTTAATTCACTTCTTATTATTATTATTATTATTATTATTATTATTATTATAATTATTATTGTTGTTGTTGTTATGATTATTATGATTATTATTATTGTTGTTATTATCATTATTGTTGTTGTTATGATTATCATTATTATCATTATTATTATTGTATGAATATTATTATTGTAATTATGGTTATTATTGTTATGATTATTATTATTATGATTTTTATGATTATTATCATTATTATTGTTATTATTATTGTTATGATTATTATTATTATTATTGTTATTATTGTTATTATTATTGTTATTATTATGATTATTATTATTATTTTATTATTGTTATTATTATTATTATTTATTTACTTATTTAGCGCGCGTATGTGTGTGTTAACACACAGCCATTTTCATAAGTCTCTTATGAATTATTCCAGTAGCCATAGGGTGGCAGAAACTAAGCAGTTGCACATCAATTAAAATGGGTTCGTTTATGCGAATTAGACATAAATGACCATTTCTCGTCTGCCAGTGGCATGGTTTATCACAATTTAATGTTCACTGATGAGATTTAGATTTTAAAACGTGAAAAATGCTGTCTTTTCATTCTTTAATTATTCACGAAAAATTTAGAATTAAGTTTTTAAACACATGAAGCATGACAAGTTTATTCACTAAGGATAAAATTGAAAAATATTTCCCAGATTTTCTTTTTCCTTAATACATACAAATATACATACAGAGTTACATACGTTTATATATATATATATATATATATATATATATATATTAAAAAAGAAATTAATTGTAAAAAATCATATATATATTCATTTATAGACAGTACTGTCTCGCTGTTTACATCCATTAGTACAGCTAGATAAACAAGTGCTTCAAGCCGGGATCGAAATCTGACGACCGAGCTGACAGTCTACGTCTCTACCCCTGCACAATTATACAGTATGCTCATGTGGGAGAAAATCTAGAAATAAACAATGTAAATGTTGTCAGCGGGATTGAGAGCTTGCATTAGTTTTACCTATTGAGCAATGCCTTAGGCAAGGTGGCCCACCGGAAATTTCCGCACGTGAACTCAAACAACGTAGGGAGTAAAATAGTGTCATCAACAGACAATATATATATATATATATATATATATATATATATATATATATATATATATATATGAACAAGTGATTAATAAAATATGTTAAAAGACACATTGAAAAAGAGTTAAAAACATATTTAATTTTAAAAAAGGAAGCACAAGATAAGTGGATAGTCCTTAATCCGCGGAGTTTCGAAGAAATACCCTCCTTTTCATCGGAGGGCAGGAATTAGAAAAATGCGGGATCGGATTTTGCATATAAAAGTATTTAATGAAACTACAAGTAAGTCATAGGCTGGACGAATCAAGTAATTTTTTGTTTAACCAAGTAATATCTGTGACTTACTTGTAGTTTTATTAAATACTTTTATATGTAAAATCCGATCCCGCATTTTGCTAATTCCTGCCCTCTGATGAGAAGTAGAGTATTTCTTCGAAACTCTGCGGATTAAGCACTATCCACTTATCTTGTGCTTCCTTTTTTAAAATTAAATGTTTTTAACTCTTTTTCAAGATGTCTTTTAACATGTTTTATTAATCATTTGTTCATATTATAAGCTCTATTTCCTTTTCGATTTTATTGAGCTTTTACATCTGGTTGAGATTACTTTACTTGTAAATATTAACTCTTTAATATTTATAATATATTTTAAGTTTACCATTTTGATAACCTTGGTAAACTTGTTGTAATTTTTTTAAAAATTTATTTATATATATATATATATATATATATATATATATATATATATATATATATATATATATTGTCTGCATATTGAATTATCGTATTTTGCACACAAGCTCTTCACACACACACATATACACGCAAACACGCACATTATATATATGTACATATATCTATATATATATATATATATAAAAGTGAACGTGTCTGTGTGTCTGTCTGTCTGCCTGTCTGTCTGTCTGTGTGTCTGTGTACATTTCCCTATGCAATAACTCTGTCAATTTTTAGTCTACAGACTCGAAGTTTTATATACAGGGTACTGAAATTTGGGAAAATCTATGTGATTGGTTTTCGGCCAGAAATGTGACTGTTAGGGGTTAAAGTTCAACGATTTGACCATTGAGAACTCTAACAAACTCCTCCGACAATTTGGGGTCTAAACACTTGACATTTTAAATATAGGTTCTTTGGACATAGATCTAACTTAATAACTTGAATTAAGCCCCAAACAATAAATTTTAAGGGGTCAAAATTGGGGTCAAATTTTAAAAAAATTGATCGTTTATTTATTTATTTATTTATTTTGCTCGGCATACAGCTCCAAACACCCGGGCAACGCTGGGCCGAAATGCTAGTACGTATATAGTTTTGTTTAATCTATCTATCTTTCTATCAATCTGTCTGTCTGTCTGTCTGTCTGTCTGTGTACATTTCCCTACGCAATAACTCTCTCCATTTTAAGTCTACAAACTTAAAATTTGATAGACAGTGGACTGAGATTTGAGAACATCTATGTGATCGGTTTTCGGCCAGAAATCTGTCTGTTACGTGGTCAAAGTTTAACGATTTGACCTTTGAGATCTCTACCAAACTCCTCCGATAAGTTGGGGTCTAAACACTTGAAATGTTAGATATAGGTTCCTTGGACATGGATCTAACTTAATAACTTAATTTGAGCCCAAAACAATAAGTGTTAAGTGGTCAAAAAAGGAGTCAAAGTTAAAAAAAAATTGACCTCTGCGGTCTCTACCAAATTACTCAGACAATTTCTGGTCCAAACATTTGAAGTTTTACATAAATATTATTGAGGGATAGGGCGTGCTTTTTCATCGTTTTGGGTCGAAAATTTTTAGTTACCAATATATAAATGTATGTATGTATGTATGTTTGCATGTCTGCCTAAAACTTTCGACAGATGCGACGGATTTTACCAAGATCAGTATCGTTTTTAAAGTTCGACCTTACATACGACAAATATCGAAAGATTGGCTAAAAACATAAATATCTTCACCTTCAACTGGACACTTTTCTACAGGGGGGTTACTTTTTCGCCGATATTTTTAAAAACTATCCTCTCTTTTAGATTGTCTAGCCTTAATTTAAAAAAAAAATGCTGTTGCCGGTCTGGCTGTGGTCGTAACAGCATAGACGGCAGGTTCTTTCCCCGTTTTTTTTCCTCCTTAGCGGTACGGGTTCGAGCCTGCCTTCATACTACCACTTTTTTTTTGCTTTTTTTTTGTTCAACAAACACATCCAAACACCCGAGCAATGCCGGGCTGAAATGCTAGTGTATATATATATATATATATATATATATATATATATATATATATATATATATATATATATATATATATATATATATACTCGGGGTTTTTTTTCAAAAGTAATGGACTAGTGAATTCAACGAGGTTGTTAGATAGTGCTCAATAAAAAGAGCTGATAATACTTGTTTATTGTTATATAAACATGCTCACATCCCGCTGCTACAAACAGCCACTTGTTTCAATCAAACAACAGATATCATCAGGCAGCGACTTGACTATTCAAATGTTCATTGTAGAGTATTTGATGAAACTACAAGTAAGTCAAAGATCTTACTTGATAATAAAAATGAAGCAGAGGGAATATGGTGAAGAAAAAGGTTATTACACGTGAATTGATAGTCTGGTGAAAGATAAATAATCCAATGACGGTAAAATCCAAAAATATGACTCCAAGAAAGTTATTTAAATTTCTATTTTCACAAGTAAAATCCAAGGAATCACGTGATTGGAAGATGGTCCAAAATAATGCAAAAGGCTGAAATCCATGGAATAATTCTCAAATATGTACAAGGAAAAGGGGAAAAATTCCAATAATATTAATAAAAGAAAAATAAGATATGCTTTTCACACTGCTGCCGAGGCATAATGTAAATAAGAAGGATCAGGGAAAAAGACGAGGAAAAAATTAAATGGTGATAGAATTAAATATAAAATAGAAAAACTAATGTTAAAATGACACAGACAAAAAATGTTAAAAGGCGCGAAAAAAAAATAGGGCAAAAAACATAGGTCAACTGAAATGTACAGGTTATTACTTAACAAAATGTCAGCAAGTCATATTATATATATATTCTGATTATTATACAAACATTGTTGGTTACATATGTGCATATATATTTCGGTGGAGTCCCTTTTTAAAGAAACCCACATCGTCAGACTAAAGAACGAAACATTTTTATATAAACTAGTATTTAAGCCTGGCGTTGTCCCGGTGTTTGGATGTGTATGTTGAGCAAAAAAAAAAAGCGGTAGTCGGAAAGCAGGCTCGAACTCGTACCGCGAAGGAGTAAAAGAATGGGGGAAACAACCTGACGTCTTTGCTGTTACGGCCACTCCAAACCGGAAGTTTCTTATGGTTATATTAAGGCTAGACAACCGAAAGGAGAGGGTGACTTTCAAAAATATCGGTAAAAAAGCGACCCCCTTGTAGAAAGTGCCCAGTTGAAGGTGAAGATATTTATGTTTTTTGCCAGTCTTTCGATATTTTTCTTCTGAAAGGTCGAACTTCAAAATGATGCTGATCTTGGTAAAATCCGTCACATCTGTCGAAAGTTTTAGGCAGACATGCAAACATACATACATATATACATGCATATATACATACATGTATTGGTAACGAAAAATTTTCAACCAAAACCGATTAAAAAGCTTGTCCTATCTCTGACGACCCTTTATGTAAAATTTCAAATGTGTAGACCAGAAATTGTCTGAGTAATTTGGTAGAGACTGTGGAGGTAAATTTTTATTAAAGTTATGACCCCTTAAAATCTATTGTTTTGGGCTCAAATTAAGTCATTAAGTTAGATCCATGTCCAAGTAACATATATCTAAATTTCAAAGTGTGTAGACCCCAACTTGTCGGAGGAGTTTGGTAGAGATCTCAAAGGTCAAATCGTTAAACTTTGACCCCGTAACAGCCAAATTTATGGCTGAAAACCAATTACAATATTTCCCCAAGTCTCAGTACCCTGTATATCAAATTTCGAGTCTGTAGACTTAAAATTGAAAGAGTTATTGCGTAGGAAAATGTAAACAGACACACAGACAGATACTCAGACAGAAATTTCCACAGACACCTTCACTTTTATAGATATACTAGCATAGGTGCGCGGCGTTGCCCGAGTGTTTGGAGGTGTATGATGAGCAAAAAAAAAAAAAGTCAATTTTTTAAATTTGGACCCATATTATGACCCCTTAAAATTTATTGTTTTGGACTCAAATCAAGTTTTTACGTTAGATCCATGTCCAAGAGACCTATATCTAAAATTTCAAGTGTTTACACCTCAAATTGTCGGAGAAGTTTGGTAGAGTTCTCAAAGGTCAAATCGTTGAACTTTGACCTCTTAACAGCCAAATTTCTGGCCGAAAACCGACCACTTGGATTTTCCCAAATCTCGGTACCCTGTATATCAAATTTCGAGTCTGTAGACTAAAAATTAACAGAGTTATTACGTATGGAAATGTACACAGACACACAGACACATAGACACGTTCACGTTTATATATATATATATATATATATATATATATATATATATATATATATATATATATCGATAGATAGAAAGATTATATATATATAAAGAACTTGCGTGTAAAAACGCAATAAATCCATTTTTAATTGAGAAAATACATATTTTATAACAAGAATATTGTTTTGCAAAAACTTACTTTTTTTCTTTCCTAAACACTGATAATGTAAATATTTTATTATAACGATAAATTGGTTTATTTAGAAGACGTATTTCCATATGGGCAACTTGATAGTCAGTTGAGTAGATATACAGGCTTATTTATATGATTTAAATAAAGAGGGTTTACTGGGAGTTATATTTTCTACTCTAACGCGGTGTCTGAAGGTATTGCAGAAACAAAGTTTTTTTTTAATATTTATATATAAACTTAATTTCGATGGTTGTCATTTTTTTTAATTGAATTTTAGTTACAAGTAAATTTTAATTGAAAGCGTGATTACAATTTTTTTTTTTACAAAATCCAATAAATCCATATTTTTTTTTTATTTGTGGCAAAATCCGATTCATCCATTATATGTGTATAAACTGTATTTCTACTTGGAGTAACCTATCATATTTATATCATAATATAATTTTCATGAGGAAGTGTACACACATGGCCAGATATCACCATAAATATAACGTAGATCTACACACATTCAAATATTATATCTATAATATAATCTAAGAAAAAATTTTAAATGTTATTTTTTTCAGACGATGTATTCGTTTTTACTGATTTCGAATATTGTTCTAATCTCTCTTCGCACATTATATATTTTCTTTTCTAGAAAATAGCCCCTGGGAATATTTTTAAAGAAAATTAATAATGTAAGACGAAGAAATTTAAATTCAAAATTTTTGTATTTTTTGTAAATAATTAATATTTATGTTTCTCTTTTTTGTATTAATATTAATGTTATTGGTATGTGTTAGGTCATGTGTACAAATTATGCTACAAATAATAATAATAATAATCTGTCTCGCATGCTGATTTAAATGTATAATTTGTTTTGTCTTTTTGTATTGATATTCATATTAAAAACAATTTTTTTATTTATTTAAAAAGAAAATGAGTCGTTAAATTGCAGTCATCTGCAAAAGATCAAACTCATTTGCATATTTTTAAACATACATTTTAATTTATTCCCTACCCGTTTTTCGGTTTTCTTATGGGATCTTAATTTAACTAATGCGTGTAATTATATTCATAAAGGTATTCAAAACCTGCAAAATATGTATCCACAAAGCAGACGTTCTAGAATGGATCACCAAAAGTAATACTACACTGACGCAAAAGGACACAGAAAAAGGAAAGCATACCCCACAACTACAGGCCTATAAGATGTTTACCTACAATGTGGGAAATACTAACAGCACAATGTAGGGAAAAAATTTATCATTACTTCATAATCGTGGACTACTCTATTGGGAACACAAATGAGTCCAAAAAAAAAAAAGGGGAACACAAAACGAATTATATTAGACCAAATGATCCCGAAGGAAGTAAAAAGTAGAAAAAAATCCAGCCATGGCATGGATTGACTACAAGAAAACGTACGGCAAGATTCCACAAGCATGGATAATAGAATGCCTGAAAATGTACAAAATTCCAGGTAAGATTATAAAGATTGTAATGAGAATATGGAGACTCTAACTGACAACTGATTGACAATACATAACTGAAATTAAAATACAAAGAGAAATCTTCCAAGATGATTTCCTTTCACCACTAGTATTTATCATAGCCATTATGCGCCTAAACACAATAGTAACAAAATTCCAAGCAAGATAACAGTCTACTTACACAGATGAAATAATGAACCACGTAATGTACATGAATGATCTGTAATTGTTTGTAAAAATAAAGACAGAACTAAAGACATTAATAAATACAACCTGAATTTTAAGTCAGGATATCTGAATGGAATTCGCTGTGAAAAAGTGCACACTGCTGATTATAAGAAGGAGAAACTGGAAGCAACAGAATGCATAGGACTACCCAACCAAACGAAGAGGAGGGCACGGAGGGAACATGATTACTATGAATATTTGGATGGTCTGGAAGCAGACACCATCAACGCAACAGAAATAAAAGAGAATAATGGAAAGAAATATCTCAGAAAGAACAAGAAAACTTCTCGAAACTAAGCTATGTATTAAACCCCTAATAAAAGGCACATTGGTTATGCCAATAATACGATACTTTGGACCGTTTAATAGTTAGACCAAAGATACACGAGGCATGTCGACGTGAAGATAAGGAAATTCATGGTTAAGCACAATGCACTACACTTAAAGGATGCTTGTGACCGATTCTACGGGAAAAGGAAATACGGAGAAAGGGGACTGGTTTGTATTGAAGGCTGTGTAAATGACACCAAATATGAATTAGAAAAATACATAATGCAGAACACCAAAAGAGTAATTACAGCAGCAAGGGATACTGATAAAATGAAAACTACAGAAAAAAGAGAAGCAAGGAATAAAACGAGAATAGAAAAATTGGAAGAGAAACAGCTACACGGACGATTCATAAGGATTACAAAAGATGGGGTTAATAAAAACACTTGGACATTGCTATAAAATGTCAATCATAGAAGAGAAAGTGGATTCTTTATGAGAGCTGCACATGATAACGGAATTAGAACCAACCACATAAAACCAAGGATTGGCAAGACAGAAATAAACAGTAAATGCAGATTCTGTGGACAAAGTGAAAAAAAAACAATGAAACACATAAGCCAACGCAGTAAATTAGCCAAAAATGATAAAAAAATATAAAGCAGACACAATCACTGGGAATTATGCAGATAATTGCATCTTGAACACCCTAACAAATGGTACAAGCACAAACAAGCAGCTGTACTCGAAGATGAAAATCACAAAATCCTGTAAGACATGGATACACAAATGGATATACCCATTGAAACAAGATGATCGGATGTCATAATAGTTAACAAGAAGAAAAAGTCCAGCCAAATTGTAGATTTTGCCGTTTCAGCAGCTTACAGAGTGAAGATAGAGGAGACAGAGAAGCGGATAAAATACATAGAACTGACGAGAGAACTCCAACGGATATGGAAAATAAAAATTAAGATAACAGTAATAATAGTAGAAGCACTAGGAACAATACTAAAAAAAACTTCAGAAAAAGGAATGGAAAAGATTGATATCAGAGGGATGGCGGAGAAGATAAAACGGATAACAATAATGAAAATGGCTAACATATTAAGGAAAACATTAGATTCCATAACTAACAGATATGAGCCACTGCAAACGCCAGCGATATAGAAACTGTTGGAGAGGTAAAACACCAAGAAACACTACAAGGAAACAAAATAATTGAAACTATAATTGTACGTTGACTCCCCTCATCCATATCTAAAAAAAAGGTGGGGTATTGGCATCAACAGACTTCATAGCAAAGGGTCGAGGAGGATGGAAAGATCAAGGAGAGAAAGCACTAGTCAGCCGTCCGCTGGATGAGTGCAAAGAGGACTGGGATATGGGGAGGCTTATTGCTACCAAAATTCCAGTGAAGACCAATGGTCGGTGCCAATGAAAAATTAATGGTAAACGGCTGTTACAACGATGCAAATTAATTTGCAAAGGTTATTGAAAGTAGATGGAGATTACTGGAAATCTGGGAAGACTTCTTGTCACTCAGACTCCAAAGAACACCACAGGTTGTTCTGAAAGGGAAATCTTTGATGATTGCCTGTGTGTCTCCTCCTAGTGCGTAAATAATAGTAATGAGAAGAAGAAGAAGAAGAAGAAGAAGAAGAAGAAGAAGGAACTCATTCATGCAAGAAGACCGAACGCTACATTGTGGAATTTGCCGTCTCAGCAGACCACAGCCTGAAAATTAAAGAAACAGACAAACGAAACAAATATGAAGAACTTGTCAAGGAAATGAAAAAAAAATAGAACCTGAAGAAAATCAATATAGTAACAAGAATTGTAGGTGCACTCTGAACAGTTCTAAAGAATTTGAAAAAAAAAAGATTGGGAGAAATAGAAATCAAAGAGAAAACTGAGACAATGCAACAAATGATAATGCTGAAAACAGCTGAAATATTAAAGAAAAACTCTGGAATGTGGAAACTTTTTACTGGGCATATCGAAACTGTAACAGAAGTGAAGCAAAAAAGGATGCAACTGAGAAAACTGAAAACACAAAATTGTAAATTGATTACCCCAAGAAAAATAAAATAAAATACTATAGGCTCAACATCGACTGGCATGACACTGAATAGTTTAAGGGTCAGGGAGAATGGAAAAACCTGGGATGGGAAGCACTAATCAGACCTTAGCTCGATGTTTGCAAAGAGGACTGTGATTACGGGAGGGGGCTTACTACTACGCAAATTTCTGGGATAACTAATGTTCATTGCCAGCGAGAAATCAAGCAACTGGTGTGATGATGCAGATTCATTTGCAAAGGTTGTTGAAAGAGGTGAACAGTATTAGAGATCTGGAGAGACTTGTTGCCAACAAGGAACACCTCAGGTTGTTGTCAGTGAGTAATGTCTGAGTATAACCGGCGTGAAGTCCATTGTCGTTATCAGCGTGAAATCAATGTTAAGCGGCCATACGAAGAAGTGGAGAAGTGTTGAAATCTTGGGTTGTTACTCAAACTTCAAGGAACAACAGTGATTATTATTAATGAGTAATATCTGATGATGACCTAAGTGAGAACTAGTGAGTGAGTACAAGTAATAATTATAATGATAATAATGATGATAATAATGATGATAATAATGATAATAATAATAATAATAATAATAATAATAATATATCAAGGAAAGGGGAAAACGGAGCAAATACAGAGCTAGCTAAAAGGGATATGGATGATGAAAAAAAAATCAAGATTGTACCTATAATAGTAGGAGCACTAGGGACAATTCTGAAAAACTTTGAGAAGAGAATGGGAGAAATTGGAATCAGAGGAATGGCTGGAAAAATACAACGAATAACGATAATGAAAACAGCTGAAATATTAAGGATACCCCTGGAACGCGGAGACTGATATATGAGCCACATGCGGGAGCCAGACGAGCTACTGCAGAGACAAAACACGAAACGTTACATGGAACGAAGAACATTGAAGCTGCATATCTATAAGTTCCCCATCCTCATTCCCATTACCCAATCACCGCCACCCCAATGATGATGACAAATAGTCGAGAAGGCTCAAGGAGGATAGAAAGACTGAGGAGAGAGTGCTGACCAGACCTCTGCTGGAAAATGCCAGGAGAACTGGTACATTGGGGAGGCTTATTGTCACTCAAACTCCAGTGGAGACCAATGGTCGCTGCTAGCAAGAAATCAATGGTAAGCGACTGTTGCAATAATGCAAATTCATTTGTAAATGTTATCAGAATAGGTGGAGGATACTTGTTGTCACTCAGCTTCCAGGTAACACCACAGGTTGTTCTCAAGGAGAAATCCTTTATAACCTGTGTGAAAGCTCCTTGTGAGTTAATAATAATAATAATAATAATAATAATAATAATAATAATAATAATAGCACAACTGAGGGAACAAATTTATTATTCCCTTCATAATTGTAGACTACTCTCAGAAGAACAGAAAGGATGCCAAAAACGAAAAAAGGGAACTAATAACCTACTATACATTAACCAACGGATCCTGAAGGAAGTAAAATGTAACTAAAGAAGTTAAACATGACATGGAAGGACTACAGGAAATCGTATGACAGGATCTATCAAACATGGATAACAGGATGCCTAAGAATGTACAAAATACCAGGCAAGATAATCAATTTGATATAAAATGCAATGAGAACATAGAGCCTTGAAATTACAACTGATGGACAACAGATAACTGTAATTCAAATATAAAGAGGAGTCTTCCAAGGCGATTCCCTCTCACCACTACTGTTGATCATAGCCATGATGCCCCGGGACAATATACTAAAATAATACCAAGCCAGATACAAGTTCATTAATACAGATGAAAGAATGAACCACCAATTGTACATGGATAATCTGAAATTGTTTGCAAAAACAAAGACAGAACGCTAATAATTACAACCAGAATCTTCAGCCAGAATATCCGAATAGAAAAGTGCACACTGCTGATCATGAGGATGGAAAAATTGAAGCAATCGAAAGAATGGTAGTACCCAATCAAACAGGGATGAGGGCACCAGTTAAACATGATAGCTACAACTACTTGGGAGTTTTGAAAGCAGACACAACAACAGAAATGAAAGAGAAAATCGAAAAGAAATGCATCAGGAGAAAAAGAACACTGTTCGGAACTAAACTATGAAGTAAACCCCTTATAAACGGTATAAACACATGGGCAGTGTCACGAGTAAGGTACTCTGGACCATTTATAGGTTGGACCAAGAAAGAGATGAAGTATCTCGACCAGAAGATCAGAAGATCAGAAAACCTACGATTATGCACAATGCACCACACCTAAAGGATGATATTTACCGACTCTATGTAAAAAGGAAAGACGGGGGAAGAGGTCTGGTTTGTATGGCAGACTGTAAATAACACAAAAAATAATTAGAACAACAAATACTACAAAAAAATAATTGTGGCAGCAAGAGACATTCAAGAAACAAACAAGACTAAAAAAAAGAGACGAGGGATAAAACGACGGAGTTAAAATAGGAAGAGAAATAGCTACACAGACGATTCATAAGAGTGACAAGAGATGCGATTAAAAACACTTGGGAATGGCTACAAGAAGGAAAACTAAACAGAGTAACTAAATCCCTAATAAGAATACAATTAGAACCGACCAAATCAAAGCAAAGATCGACAAAACACAAGGAAACAACAAATCCAGACTCTGTAGACAAAGAAAGGGAAAACTTACCACATAATATGGTAATGCAATGCAGCGAACTAGCCCCAAAAGAATATAAAAATAGACATAATCAAGTGGGAAAGGCTAGGAATTATGGAGACAAATGCATCTTGAATACCCATATAAAATGTACCAATACAAACCGGCATATGTACTTGAAAATGAAAGTCAAAAAATCCTATGGAATATGGATATACAAACGAATATACCCATCCAAGTAAGAAGACCAGTTTTCATAATGGTAAACAAAGGAAAAGTCCTGCCAAATTGTAGATATTGCCGTTCCAGCAGCTTACAGAGTAAAGATCAAGGAGACAGAAAAGCTGAGCAAATACAGAAAAGCTGAGCTAAAAGAAATCTGAAAGATGGAGAAATTCAAGATATCACTGATAACAGTAGGAGCACTAGGAACAATACCAAAAAGCTTTGAAAAAATGGGAGACATTGAAAATCAGCGGGATGGCTGAGAAGATACAACGAATAAGAATAATGAAAACGGTTAAAATATTAAGGAAAACCTTGAATACATAAACTAACAAACACGAGCTACAGGCCGCTACAAGCCAAAAACACAGAAACTGCTACAGATGTAAAACATAAAGAAACATCACATTGAATCATGAAATCTTAAACGGTATAATTATAAGGTGCGTCCCTCTTTTGTATGTGCGTGTATGTGTGTGTGTCTTGCTATAAACTGGAATAGGGCCGACCACTTCCCTAGATGAATTCGTAATTAACGGATAGTCTAACTTAACAGTTAAATCTGACCCCCAAGATCACCATGGGCATGGAATATGTGCCTAGATAAGGGATGGCTTCCCGTGTGGCAGGGATATCTCTAGAGAAGATCCTAATTTACCCTACATGTGCTTCACGGTTGCACTTGCTAACACCACTGCATTTATATTTGCCCTGTATCGGCTCCATAACAGCGGAGTTACTATCTTTAAGAGCATATCTGAGAAAATAGACCACATACTGTCTGCACATCCCTCGGCTAACATCCACATCTGTGGTGACTTCAACGTCCATAACGTGGAATGGCTGACCCATTCAAATAAGACAGACGATGATGGGAGGTTTTGTCATGACTTTGCCATTGCTTATGACCTCTCTCAGATTGTTCGCGAACCCACCCGTGTGTCCGACACTACAGGTCAATATGCAAGCCTCCTAGACCTTTTTCTCTCAACTTCCCCTGAGCTATGTTCATGTTCCGTTCATTCTCCGCTAGGATCCTCCGACCACTCCGGCGTATCAGTTAAGATAAAAACGAAATGTAATGTCCCCAGACGTACCCCTCCACCGTACTGTATACTGATACTCTATGGCTGACTGGGATAGCTTGTGTACATTCATATCTGATTTACCTCTGCACTCCATGTCTAAAAGGGAAGTGTCCTCTATAGTAGCAGATCTGACCGAATGGTTAATTGTAGGCATAGAGCAATTCATACCATCTAAAAAATTCCAACAAAAACCTAACAGCCAGCAATGGTTATCCCTAGAATGTGCTGCTGCTATCGCGCACAGAAATCACTTTTTCCATAGCTACCAAAGGAATAGATGCACTGAGACTAAAGCTGCTTTCAGGACGTTCTATCCCAACCATTATCAATGGACCAGAGGTCATCTCGTCAGCGTCAGACAAGGCCAAACTATTTGCAAAGAACTTTGCAGCTAATTCTACCCTATGCGACGAAGGCCATCAACTCCTCATATTTCCTGCTATAACACAGAACACGCTAGGTAACATACAAATATCCGTGCATGAGGTCCCCAAGCTAATTAAGAACCTTGATTCCAGTAAAGCAACTGGCCCTGACGGCATCCCAATTATAGTGTTAAAAAAGCTTCAACAATAACTCGCTCCCATACTTACGAAACTATTTAAGCGCTGCCTTAAGGAGACGTGCTTTCCGACTCCCTGCAAGACCTCATTAGTTTGCCTTGTATTTAATAATTCAGGTGATAAGTCATCTCCCTCTCAGTACAGACCTATAAGTCTCCTGTATGTTATGAGTAAGTTGCTGGAATCCATATTAAATAGAGAAATAGACAACCTCCTCAGCAGAAACAACCTTCTTAGTGACACACAATATGGTTTCCGCTCTTCAAGATCTACCGCAGATGTGCTGACGGTTATATCTCACAGGATTAGTGAATCTCTTAACAAAGGCTTCCTTTCTAGGGCAATTGCTCTTGCCATATCAAAGGCCTTCGACAAGGTATGGCATAAGGGTCTACTTCACAAGATTTTCAGCTACAGTATAACTGGAAATGTTTTCTCAATCATTAAATTATTTCTCTCCGATAGGCTCATAAGAGTAGTGGTCGATGGACAAAAATCGGAGGCCTGCAGTATTAATGCTGGAGTCCCTCAGAGGTCAATCCTGGGGTCAACTCTCTTCCTGATCTACATCAATGACCTCCCTAAACACATACTTAAATCATTCGTTGACATCTATGCTGATGATACGACCATCTACGGCAACACATCAAAGGCTGTAAATGACAAAGTTCTCTCTGATTCTCTCTCCTCTGATCTCGAGTGCGTGGTTCAGTAGGGAAAGACGTGGCTAGTTACGTTTAATGCATCTAAAACCAAACTCCTATCCTTACATCATCAACGCTCTGATCCCCATCTGGCATCAATTGGAATGGATGGCTCTCGTCTGGGAAAGGCCCCGTGTTTTGATAAGCTTCCGGGTTTGACCTTTACTCCTGATCTGAAATGGAACACGTACATCAAGTCTGTTGCCAAGGTCGCTGGAAAGATGGTGGGATCCTTCTATCGCTCCAGAAGATATCTCACTACTGATGCAATTCTCTATCTATATAAAAGCCAAGTACGTCCAAGAATGGAATACTGCTGCCATATCTGGGCAAGAGCTGCTAAAAACAGCCTATCCTGCATTGAGAGAGTACAAAATAGACTTCGTGGCATAGTGGGGGATGCCCTTTTCTCTACCCTGCAACCTCTCTCCAACAGAAGAGACGTTGCGAGCCTATCCTTGTTTTATCGCTTTTTCCATCTGAACTCCAATCTTTGATCCCCCCCTCGCCAATCTTTCACGAAAAACACCCGTCTAATGAATCCACTGTGAAAAATTTCCCCCACTCTTTATCTGTGCCTAAATCAAAACGTGGATTCCATGAACAAAGCTTCTTTCTTAGAACTGCACGCTTGTGGAACTCTGTTCCGTCTGCCTGCTTCCCACCTGACTACAACTTGGATATGTTCAAGTCCAACGTTAACAAATTCCTAATGAACCGCCCCCTTAAGTAAACACTTCATCAAATCTCAACACTAACGTAATGTACTTGCAATAACCCTTATACCTGAGTGGCTTCCGGACCTTGATAAGTGGTGACCACTGTGTAAAAAAACCCAAAAAACTAGCACCATAATAAATAAGTGAGGAGGCTCAATGAGGATGGAAAGAGTGGAGAGAAAACGCACTCGCCAGACGTCTACTGGGTGAATACAAAGAGGACTGGGATCTTTGTGAAGCTCATTGCTACCCTAATTCCAGTGAACATTAATCGTCGATGCCAACGAGAAGTCAATGATAAACGAGTGTTGCGATAATGCAAATTCTTTTGCAAAATTTATCGAAAGAGGTGGGGAGACTTGTTGTCATTCAGACTCTAGAGAAACCCCCATGTTGTGCTCCAAGAGAAATCTTTGATGATGGCCTGTGTGACTTATAGTGAGTAAATAATAATAATAATAATAATAATAATAATAATAGCAAAAACCATTAAAACAACAACAACAATAAAACAACAACACTAACAACAATCACGACAACAACGATGACCACAATAACAATGACGACGACAACAATAACAACAACAATAATAATAATAATAATAAGAAGAAGAAGAAGAAGAAGAACCACATGTGTGGTTACATGAATTCAACAGTAACAAAAGAAGACTGCGCTTTATTTTTATATTTTTTCCAATATAATTTCTTTTAAATCTAACAATTACAATTATAATAATATATTTTTTCAGCATAAATTCTAAACATAGTATAAATTTGTCATTTTGAAATATAGTGCAATTATGGACATGTCAATTTTATACGGTTATTTTTCTATATTCGAGCAGCATTTTAAAACAGTTAACCATAACCCAATCTTTAGATGTATATTCTTATATGTTTTATATTCTTCTACAATGAAAAGTGTTGATTTAAAAATGACAAGGGTTAAGTTGAATTATTTCAATTGGCAAAGCATTGTATTCAGCGAAAAAACACGTGTTTTTTTTTTTAAAGAAAATAGTTTTCTTTTTCTAAACACACGCGTGTTTTTTATGCAAGCATGTATTTGCTTTCTAAATAATCGTGTAGTTATTTTTTTACTAACACGTGTTTTCTTTCTAGGTAAGCGTGTAGTTTTTTCTAAACATACGTGTCAGCATCATCATCATCAATCATCATCATCATCATCATCATCATCTATTTACCTTATATATTTTAAATATTACAATACAATATTTTATATCAATCTTAACTAATTCTTTTTTAATCAAATTCAAAAAATAAAATTCGCGTTTCACCGAATATTTTAAGCATTTTATTGATAATGAATCTTTTTTTTTCTTTTGATAAGCGTTTAACCCTTTGTGACCTGAATTATGATGTAGATGATTACAAAAATATTTATTGTAAATTTTAGATGACAGCATACTGAATGTAAACAATAGACAGTTGTAATCTGGAAGTATCTGGTATCTACCAGATACTGAACTAATATGTACAAGGCATGTTTTAATGAATTATCACTTTATTTATGCCATTATAGTCATTTATTTATGACTGAACGAATTAGTTTAACCAGGTCATAAAGGGTTAAATATATCTTTCATATATACTACAGAACGTTGAAAATTGATATTTGCGATTATGTAACAACTTTATGGATTGCAAAATATTAAATAAGGTGCTTATTAGGGTTATCTAGATTTATAATGGTTAATGTCATTTATTCATATACAAAGGAGTTGTAAAAGTGGTTATTAAGAATCGTTTGATATTTTTAGTTCATTAAGGAATATATTTCTAGTTGAGGAGATTAATGTTGTACAATGTACTAGACTTTTGTTTATAAGTGTGATTTTATAATGTTAAAACTGTTCACTTCCGTAATTTCAAAGGCAATAATTCATGGAGGTAGTCTTTATGGGGAGAGATAATTCATTCGTCATTGTTAGAGTCAGTGAGTACGCCTAGAAACGGAATTTTTGTATTAACGCTATGTCCATGAACGAATGTGGGTCCGGGGCTGAGAAAAATACTTTAAATCTTTGTAAATTTGTAATTTGCAATTAGTTACGGACTTTAAGCTTGGTCAGGCCATGCATACGGCGTTTAATCACCCATGCATACATTTAAAAGATACTCACATTGCCACACACGTTTCTCAACAGATATGAACACACCAGACTAATATCCTGCCTGAATACATTTCAATGAATCAATCAAAAATAGGACATAAAACCTATGGATTCTACATACAACAAGTTGACAAAAATAATCGATGGACCATCCTAAAAATCGAAAAACATAA
This sequence comes from Euprymna scolopes, assembly GCF_053919585.1. Taxonomy (NCBI): domain Eukaryota; kingdom Metazoa; phylum Mollusca; class Cephalopoda; order Sepiida; family Sepiolidae; genus Euprymna; species Euprymna scolopes. The sequence goes on along the minus strand of NC_136503.1, from coordinate 50,198,432 downwards.
AATAGACTTACTAAGCAGTGTCATTGCTTGTTATCCAATAGCATTTGTCCTAACGAGAATATGTTGCTTAAATGCATACACAAACGCATAAACTGCGTCGATCGCTTTATTGCAGATTAGTAAAATATCAGTATTTCACTAAATATACGTCACAACAAAATGAAAATTATATCATCAAACGACTGCTTTAAGGTTAGTTATTTCGCAAAATTTTATTCAAATTCACGCGATATTCACGAGGTTATAACATTTTATTCTTTCACACAGAATTTCCACTGTCCATCGCTTTATTGCAGGTTTCTTAAAATGTTGTTTTAAGGCAAAAATACAATGTCTTACCATGCGAACTTTTTATTATATTTTTCTGTCAATAATGAGAAAAAGCACATCCTAGGTGCTAAGCCTCAAATAAATGAATTATTTATCGACATATCCACCATTATTTAAATAATTTAAAACAACCTTCTATCCCCCGGGGAAGTCAATTCTTTGATCTCAAAAAGGAGTTATGGCTCTAGCAATATCAACTATGTTCTCCACAAGGCATCCTTTGAAGTAAATTGCTCCCCTTCCTTTAGTAAATTGCTTCTCCTATTCTTTTTTATATTGACTAGAGATATTCAATAGGGTTAAAGTCTGGAGAACACGGTGGTCATGTCATGAGAGTTTCTCCAAAGAAAACCATGAATTCAAGGAAGGCTGCAGTCGCCATAACAGAATGGGATGGTGCATTGTCACGCAGAAAAATCATCTGAAAGCGACGTGACAATGGTAGGTCATCTAGCCATGGTGACAAATGCTTATCCAAAAAGGCCGTGTACGCATTGCTGGTAAGTTTTACACCCCCTGGAACTCGGAATGGTCCAACCAACTTATCCCTAATGATTCCTGCCCAAAACATGATGCCTCCACCTCCTTGTTGGCGATGAACTCTGTAAAGAGTTCTGTTCGATTTCGAAACTTTGGCCCATCCATCCGGACCGTCAAGAGTAGCACAGGTCTCATCTGTAAATAGGACATGTTGGAAATCCGTGTTTATGTAAATCTGTGCCCAAGCCTTTCATTTTTCCTAATCTTGTTTGCTCAATGGAGGCATTGGAATAGTTCTGATATTCCTTGCCATTTCAACACATTACATCGGGCATGTCTGGATTTTGGAGCGATTCCAGCTCTTACAAAAATGGAAGCTCCGGTGCTGTTTGGGTTTCGGTTGACTTCCCTACAAATTTTCCGAATATCACGATGTGAAAGGTTTCTCCTGGTGCCCTTATACTTTCTGGATCTGGTGTTGAAGTTATTCACGAATGAAGCCAAAGTTCTTTGGATCCTTTTCCAGCTCCATAGCTAAATCTTTGATGAACAATCCTTCTGCGAGTCCAGCAACAATCCTTTCTTTTTTTTTTTAGATAACCGTTAATAGCCTCTTTCTTAGCATTTTAAAAGACCTGCAATAAAGCGATGGGCAGTACAAATTACTTGATAATAAATAAAATGTCATAACTTCGTGAATATCGCATGGATTTAAATAAAATTTTGGGAAATAACTAACCTTGAAATAGTCATTTGATGATACAATTTTCTTTTTTGTATGACGTATATTTCATGAAATATTGATATTTTACTAATCTGCAATAAAGCGATTGACACAGTTTACATGTATATATTTTCTAGATTTTATTCATTAATCATTATTATTGATTCAAATTAATCTTCTACACTTTTTAATACTGCTGATTTCAACTTTTGATATGCCACTATACATCTGAACGAATGTTAGAGTCATGTTAAAAAGTTCTCCAGATGTCGAATTGTATGAAGGCACCTTCATTTTTATTAGCAGTATTATAAGAGCAAACACGTTTTTATTCATTGGTTGTATTTTAGACCATTACTATATACTTTATAATTCTGCAGAGAATTGTTTCAATAGTGGTTTTTATTCTGAATTAAAACACCTTTCAATAGGATATACTACTATGTATCATTACATGCATATATTTAGGCGACCTGTGTAGATTATGCTTGAATGAGAAGCAAGAGATAGAAAATAAGCCTCTTAAAATTACTAAATAGTAGAAAAAAATAGGTAATAACTGTAAAAACAGAATAAATAACATCTGAGAATAACTATATAAAAAGAAATAAAATAAAATAGTAATCGTCTATAATATAAATCTCACCTGTATGTTTAAATGTGTGCATGTATGCATGTATGTTTGTATGTCTGCCTAAAATTTTCGACAGAGGCGACAGATTTTCACGAGATCGGTATTATTTTGAATTACGACGTCTCGGCCGACAAATATCGAAAAATTGAATAAGAACATTAATTCCTTCACTCTCAACTGGACAGTTTTCTACAAGGAGAAGTCTATTTTTTGCAAGCCCTTTTTGCGTCATCATATTGTTTGCCTAATTTTAATCCAGCGCGTCATGGAGTAGAGGTAAGACGTGTGGTATTTTTTCACTTTCTTTTCCGCTTTCGCGTCGCGGGTTCGAGCCTGCCTGCTTACTACCACTTTTTTTTTTGCTCAGTGAGCCATTGGGCAAGGGTATGTTGAGCAGAGCCAACCATGGATAAAATTTTACTTCTAAAGCTACTAAGTTGACGTTAATTTATACGTTTGTACATCGCGTTTTTGTTATTTGTTCCCCCTGTCGACTAGATACTGAAATTACTAAAATTAAGGAAATTCTAATCGATAATGGCTACCCAGAATTCTTAATTGATAAATGTATTAAATTTTAAATTAACCAATTTAATAAAGATATAACCTTTGGCCCTTCAAAGTGTCCTGTATATCTTTAGTTACCATGGTTGGGGAAAATGTGTCCCTCTCTTTAATCAACTTAAACAGACTATCAACAATTGTTTTCCGTCTGTTTTACCTCGGGTTATTTTCAATACGAAACCTGCATTTTCTTCCTTCAAAAAGGACGGTTTGTCTCACACTAAACTCAGAAAAATTATATATAAATCCCAATGTCAGTGTGGTGCTGTCTATGTCGGGCGAACCATCATTCATTTTGAAACAAGAACTGGACAACATGTTCCTTTAGGTTTTTTAAATAAAAATAAAAATAAAATTCTCCTCAACCCAATCCACAATAATTTAGATTCTGCAATTGGAAATCATTTATTGGATAACCCAGAATTTGGGCAGGCATATAGGGACGACTTTTTTCCAAAAATGCCATCGTTTCCCCTGATGAGGATGGCGAAAATCGTACCACGTATAAATTCTGTATCACAAATAAACTCTTTTAATATATATATATATATATATATATATATATATGTATGTATATATATATATATATAGAGAGAGAGAGAGAGAGAGAGAGAGACAGACAGACAGACAGACAGACAGAGAAAGAGAGAGACAGACAGAGGGGGAAAGAGAGAGAGGAAAGAGAGAGTAGTCACGGTTACGACGCCCGATAGTTTGCAAAAGACGCTGAACTGTGAGGACGCGTTATAAAATAGTTCAATAAAACGTTTATGTACGTAAGTAATGTTCTCCAAAATAAGTAACTGTTACTTATCTTTTTTATATCCTTTTGATTTGATTCAAATAATTTTTAAAAAAATGGCTTGATAGGTCATTCTTATAACGCCCTCCACGTCTACAATAATATATTGTTTTTTTTTTTTAGTTCATTGTAGTACGAGGGGCGTTACAAATGTAATGCCTCCTATTGTTATTCTGCCCGAATACATCACATGGAATTACAAATTTAATTGTGATGATGACTGAATTATGCATTCATAACCTGAACGTTTTATTTCCCTGATGCAGATATTGACGGTGCGAGACTCTAAGTACCAACCAACCAAGCAACCCTTGCCATAAACGTACGTCAGAAGCAGAGAAGCGTCATTGAATTCCTGGTAAAAGTGCATTGAGAATGGTGATGACTGTGTAGAAAATATATTCTGAATCACAAAAGATTACTCCTTTTCGTGGCACCACTGCTGTTTTCTTGGCTTTTTAGATTTTTAAGATTGAAAATAGAAGGCTTTACTTTTGGAACGCGTCTCGTGTGTCAAAGCGCGCTCCGAACGCCCATAACCAGCCATCGTCTGTTGGTGGCAAAATTGCAATGGTGGTTACTACGTAGATAAAAGAAATTCTGTAGCACAAAAGGTCGTTCGTTTATTTGGTATTATTCCTGTCGTCGTAAGTCTTTAATTTTTTGTGTTAAAGAAATGGAGTACTTTGCTTTTGAAATGACCCTTCTATGCTCTGTTCTTATTCTTTGTGCGCATGAAGGTTCAAAGTATGTTTCGTTAATACGAATGCGTATTGAAACCTGTATTCTACTTCGCTTTGAAATATTAAACAAAGATGTGCATCTTTTGTTTATGTAATCTTACCTATTCAAATTAAGCAAAAACAAAACGATGATTAATATGTGATCGGAATAGAATATATTGGAAGCTGCTAATTAGAATAACGTTGAGCATTTTTTATTAAACAATATCAGGCGGTAAACATGCAAACTGCGTTGTTTTAATTCAGCATCGTAAATAGAAACATAGAAATAACAACTATTTTTAAACTATGAAACAAACGTATTCGAAATACTTAACTCGCGTTGTTTGCCGCTTATTTGTTCATTAATAACAACTCCAAGATGATTGTTCGTAATTATAATAAACGGATATTTTCAAATTGAATGTTGAAAGCATATAATTGGATCGCATAATTTGATGTTAATATTGATGGTTAAAGAAACTGGCTGTTAATTCAGACTTAGACACAAAATCAGTTTTCCAATGTAGGTAAAACACAGCTCCTAACAAAGTTAGTTGTTGGTTGTTTTTTGTTTTATGGCATATCAACCATTTTTAGGTTATTTAATGCCAAATCTAGTGATTTTGAAGAAAAATATTTTAATAGGATATATTTGGGTTTTTTTTTTCAAATCAGTTGTTATGTAACCCATAGTTGGTACTACCACTCCAGGTCAGAGTGGACCTGGGAGCAATGGCAATTAAGTGGTAGTTCCACACTCCCCAAAGCCCGCAAGTTGAGGCCTCACCATCGGATATTGTTTAAGGTCATATCCAGGAGCTCCTCAACAATTGAACATTGATAACATTTATAAGGATTTCTCATTCATAGATCGAAGATAGAAAAGATAAACTGCAAGATCATAACAGATACTACACTTTGCTTCGAACCAAAAGCGTTAAGAAGCATTAAAGCGAATGTTAATGGTACATATTGTTCAGTAACTAAGATATCCTATCACATCAAATTCTCGCTGCAAGTATTGTATTTCAGAGTGTGTTGAATTTATATTAGGGCAAAAACCTGATAAATTATTAGGTTGGTGCAAAAATAATATTGTCTTTTGGCGTTCAACTATATACATAAACCTAAACATAACATACATAATATAAACATAAACATAAAGATAACATAAATAATATAAAAATGACATATATAATATTATATAATATATTCAGAACATATATAATATATACATAAAATGTATGATATATACATAAACATAAATATAACATATATAATATATATATAATACATTCATAAACATAACATATATAATATATACATAACATATATAATATATACATAAACATAAATATAACATATATAATATATATATAATATATTCATAAATATAACATATATAATATATACATAACATATATAATATATACATAAATATAAATATAACATATATAATATATATATAATATATTCATAAATATAACATATATAATATATACATAACATATATAATATATACATACACATAACATATATAATATATGCATAATATATATAATATATACATAACATATATAATATATACATAACATATATAATATATTCATAAACATAACATATATAATATATACATAACATATATAATATATACATAAACATAACATATATAAACGACATTATTTTTGCATCAACCTAATATTTGCAAATCTTACTGTAACTAGCTTTTATTGCCGGCCATGAACAACATTCAGTATCAGCATGTAAAACCATATGTTAAACAGATGGGAAGGAGCGTGAAGAGGAGGAGAAGGAAGAGGAGAAAAAGGATGAGCAGGGGTTAGAAGAAGGAGGAAGAAGATGACGACAAAGAGAAAGAAGAGCATTTTCAAATTCGGATTATCATCTCTAAAAGCCATTTAATTGTTCACTGCATACGCGATAACATGTAAAACGTATTTCCTGATATATTTTTTTTTTAAAGGTGTATGATCTGATTGTGTAGTCATGGGTTCGAACCTTGTCAAAAAATAGTTTACCCATGCTGAAGATGGCTGATAGCTAAAAACACGCGTATCCGTGGATAACTTTTATGCACGTAAATATTTAAATATTTAAAAAATAAAAGGAAAAATATGCCCCGTCAACAAAATGGGGTGACACATTTATACATGGAATGCAGAGAGCAAGTAATGCCCACGTCATCAAGGTAGCGAAATTTAATACAAAAATCTGTTTCAAAACTTTTAATACCACAAAAATTCACAAAAACAGATCTTGGATTGTCTGAAAAGTTATAAATCTTTTTCATTTAGATGACATGGTTATTATGCCATCCCAAAACATCTAAGTCATTAAGAAGAAAATAACACAAACTTTGCGCTGGGATTTAGGCAAGTAAATACGAACTTATTAACATACATTTTTGAACAAATATGTGTGATATAAAATTCGATTTACTCTTATAGGGTTTTAAACTCGAAAATATATATACACTCTCATTAAAGAAAACAGAATTATTCTACTATTTTTTAGTGTAATTTTCACAACATTTCGGTCGAGGTAATCTCCGACGTTCTTCAGGTGTATCTTGTCGAACTCAGGAACGTTTGTGTCGAACTCGAAAATCTGCACGGAATTTCGAATGGTATCCCTTATTTACTTAACGGGATAGCATGCCCTCGTTCCTTCAGCCATGATTTAATAGAGGTCTCAAGTAATTTACAATTGTATTTTCCGGTCGCTTACGCACACTTGCGAATTAGGACCTTTATCCAGGCATAGCTAACGGAAAAGAAGCATCGTCTGCCCGTGAATAAATTAAGGGGTTCGTTTGAAATTCTGTGCAAATTCCCGAGTTAGATAAATATATTTCCGACTTCGACAAGATACATCCGAGGAATATCAGAGGTTACGCCGACCAAAACTTTGCGAAGATAACATTCAACATGAGAATAATAGTTTGAAGAATCTAAATAATACGAATAACTAATCCTCATCTAAAAGAAAATAAAAAAGAAATAAATGCAAAATTAAAAGAACTGGATTCACCAGGTAAAATACAAGTGTTATGATACGAGTAGAAATAAGTATTAAGTACTGTTTGGAATTATTTATTTGTTCTATTTATTTACTAAGCTAAATGGATCATAGATTATTAAAGTCTGAAGCCACTCGATATTAAAGAGGTAAAAAGATTGTGAGTTGGATAACACGATTAAAGAATTGAAAACAATTGGTGTAAATGACAAAATTTAATTACCCAAAAACACGACTGAACGAGTATTTGGTTACATTAAACTTGCAGACGATCATGTTGAATTCAGTTTTAAAAAACAGCCCATTGGTATTTTGCTTCGCCGTTCTCGGACGTAAAGTTTATTCATGGAAGTTCTGTTTGTTTTTAGATACAGGCAGAGGGGACGGCAGAGAAGGAAAATGTTTTTCGCTGTGTTTGGAACTAAACGAGTTTTTTCTGTAAACGTTGTACAGAGAAGGAACCAAAGGATGGAATCTCTAAAAATCTTTTCCTGTTTCTAATATAAGCAGGATTAGCAGTAAAACAACATTTCAAAACATCCAACCGTCAGCGAAAGTGCGACGGGGAAGTCAATGGAAACGAACAACAATGTCTATTTAAACATACGGAATTGGTAATTTTGTTTAATAACTTATTAAGACAATAACGATGAAGGATCGGGAAAGATTAACAAATGTAGAACAAATATATTGCTATCCATCATCTTACCTTTAGTGATCCGACGTCCTTAGCAGTAACTCTTACGCTTCAGTTAACATATGCCTGGTTTTAGATGAAAAACAAAAGAAGTGGAAATGGAATGGAAGCACCAAAATAAATAACGGCAAAGTCTATCCACAGAAAATTACTTAATTTTATTAGGCAAATTGTCAAGAAATTGCAACATAACGTTATTGAGTTAAGAAAAATTAAGCACACGTGTTTGTATCGGCTGGCGTCTTGTACGTTTACACTATTGCAAAAAAGACAGGCATATTAGAGTGCATGTTTTGTGAGGGATAAATTGTATTATGAAGTGTGCGTGCTCGTTACAGTGTTTGTGGAAAGGATTGGAGCTCAGTCAAGTACCGACCATGAATATAATGAAATATAAATATGTTATAGCAGAGTGAGGCTAACAACATGTCTTCTGTTTCAAAGAGGCTGCATGGCCAAGACGAGATCATCTAACACCAGAGTGCATTTCGTAGTATTAATATTTTTTTTTAATTCTTTCTGCTATGTGTGTGCAGGGCAAAAATATTCTTAAATAAGCCGCTCTTGGGGTTACCAGAGCCGAAAATATAACAATAACTAAAACAATGACTAACTCTATCCATAGAAAATTAATTAAACTTATTTGGCACCCTGTATAAATATAAAAGAAATGAAGGGCTGGAAACGATTGGGTATTCAAAGTGTCCCAGTAAGGATTTAGGTGAGAACATACTTGATTTTTTATTTTTAATAATACGTTCTACGTGATATAAACAAATTCCATGAAACACACAAGAGTTGTTTTTGAGTAAGGAAAATTAATTAAACGAGTTTGTTTCGGCTGACATCTTTTTCATTTACGTGATTTCAAATGAGACAGGTATATTTGAGTGCCTAATATTTCAGTGAAGGAGTGTGTGTATGAACTGTGTATATCCATTCGATTAGCAGCGTCTGTGTAAGCAATCGCTATATGTAGTAGTTCGCGAAAGTCACTAGTTATGTGTATACTGCTTGCTGATGAGCGATTCAACCAAAAGCTGCTAGGGGGGATTATGTTATGCGCGCGTCTGTTGCATCCGAAAGAAATCAGAGGGTAAAAAGCAATGTGTTTGAGCTTTTATAGTACACACAACCCTTCAGTAGAGAATATATTCGCTTCTTCAGCTGCAAGAAAATACTGACCAAAGATTTAATCCAATTGAAGGTATATATATATATATATATATATATATATATATATATATATATATATATATATATATATATTGCCGAAAGATTCAAATTCAAATAAAAGCAAAATGTCTGCCTTTGTTTAGTCTGTTTCACTCGATTTTGTTTACGTCTATTTCGGCCTCAATTCTCCGCTCGATTTTAATTTTTATTATTTTGTTGTTTTTTGTTACTAATTCGACATTTCAACCCGCAAATTTTCTCGATATATATATATATATAAATCGTGAGCAAGTAAGAAAATAGAAGTTGGTCACTTTTTTGTTTGATCTGTTAATTTAGGTAGCGATCATATTAACCTCCTATTGACTACGCTTCATTTCCGGCGTCGGAGAAATTTAAGATAAAATTTGAAACAATTTAAGTTAAACATTCCAAAGATCAAAATAAAAAAATTCCCTATTCGCCTGAAAAAGGAAAAACGGAGTTGTAAAGTAATAATTGGTCTCAATATCCTACGACGAATCACAGAAAGCCTACTCCGCGATGAGCAAACAAAAATATTCCGTTATGCAAATTTGTCCATGTAAAAAAATGTGTAGCAGCCGCTACAAACAGGCAGAACTAACAAAAATAACAAATAAAGTTTTTTTTATTAAATGTTAAAATGAGACTCCCTTTTGTTGTCTTCATGTTTAACTAAAAATGTAACCGTATAAAAAAGGATAAATCCTTGAAGAAACTTTGGGTTGAGAATTAAAAACACAAAGATAATTTTTATTAATTCGAAAAGGATAATAAATAAAATAATTAAAATCTGAAATATAGCAAATAAGATTAATAAAATTAATTGAAAACAATTGAATATAATGAATATAAAAGTAAAATATTTTATTTAATTTATGAAACTCAACGAAAAACAAAATTTATTATGATATTAATAATAATTAATATAATTTGTACCATTATATAAAAGTCTCTTTGTGTGTGTCTGTGTGGGTTCTTCCTTCATAGTTTCCGAAATGGTCGATTTTTTCTTTTGCAAATATTACACAAAGGTAATTTATATTTCTGGCCGTGCTCTTAGATATGTTTTACACAAAAATTCATCCGATAAGTAATCCGATCTTTAAAAAATCGTCTTTCTTCTCTTATGGATAAAAATAGTCTTTCTTCACTTATGGATAAAAAATAATTTTTACATGATAATATTTTTCGTTACACCTGTGTACCATTGGCCGATGTAACGTAAAATATTCCCCTGTAAAAGTTCTTTTTTATCTATAAGAGAAGAAAGACTGTTGAAAACAAAGGCAGACGAAATGTTAAAGAACGACATTATCGTTATTATTTTTTAATCAATTATTATTTTTATTATTATTGAATTTTCATTTTTATTTTGGAGGGGGACGAATTAATTCCACCGGTCAAATTATTCCTCATAATATGTAATATTCAATAGATGATTGATTCTCTAATAATACTTACGTAATATGCACGAATTAAAATATCATGTTTAAATGTATTGTGCGACCGGCTAATACCGGGCGTCCAGCTAGAAATGTATATAAAATTAAATTTAAAAAAATATGAATATAAAAATCAATAAACTACTAATACTGAAACTAAATTAGGTCCGACACTTCTTTATTCTCACACACTAAGCCAGAGATGACCAGACAGTTATCTATGTCCTGGAGTTCCTGTAAACCGGATTGCAGCCCTAATACTGCTTCATGCCAAACCTGTCCGCCATGTGTATCCCTGAAGGCAATCGGGGTGCCACACGGCATGACTCTGTCAATACCACGTTGCTACAAGTCCTATTACAGCAAAGAATGGATTGGACGTATTTCTGCCGGTTCCAATATAACAACTCTGGAAATAGAACAGTGAAACCATGTTAACGTAAAGTACAAAAGGCGTGTGACAAACGGAAGAGATAGGAATGATTTGTTGGCTAAGATAGAAGCCGTAAACTGATTATATCGATTTACACATTTTATCTTCTTCTATCCTCATTACAATCTTAACAATATTGTCTTTAATGACGTCGGTAATTCGATTGCTTAATGTATTTATCGAATCATTTCGGTTTATCTATTAATCCATACATTTTGCTGGCTTCATCCTTTTATTTACTTACTTATTTCATTATGTGCGATATGTGTGTGCATAGAGATATACACACACACACACACACACTCACACACACACATATATATATGCATTTATATGCATATATATATAAATATATATATATATACATATATATATATTCATACATATATATGCATACAGATATATACATACATATATATATATATATATATATATATATATATATATAGTTAGTTATAAAATATATATGGCGATTAAGCTACACTGAATATTCCGCGTTTCATCCACTCTAGGACTCTTCAGGCTTATGCGCATAAGTCTGAAGAGTCGTAGAGTGGATGAAACGCGGAATATTCAGTGTAGCATAATTGCCATATATATTTTATAACTAACTAGCTCTACCTACGTATTGAGCACTTTTGAAGTAAATACTTAAAAGTTCACGCATAAATTCATACTTTAGTATATTAATTTTATGTAAGTAAATGAAGTTGGTTGGTTGGGGTTTTTTTTTGTTTTTGTTTTTTTTACGGCATATCAACCCTTTTCGGGTTATTTAATGCTGAATCCAAAGATTCGGAAGAAAATTTTTTTTTAATAGAATATATTTGTTGTTTTCACGTCGGTTTCTATTTAACCCATAGTTGGGACACTAACAGGTACTACCACTCTGGGTCAGAGTGGACCTGGGAACAATGGCAATTAAAGGGTGGCTCCAGACTCCCCAAAGCCCTCAAGCTGGGGCCTCACCACTGGATATAGTTTAAGGTCATATCCACGACCCCCATTGAGAGACTTTTACCCTCTGCAGGGGGGCAGTCGGCGTATTCTAAAGAGAGAGAGAGAGACAGAAAGAGAGAGAGAGAGAGAGAGAGAGAGAGAGATGCTATTTGTTTTTGTTTGGCGATACTTTTTGAATTAATAAAATTATATATACGAAAGTGCATTTTTACCTAAATGCGAGATGGGAATAATTTTTCCTTTAACCAATTTTGCTACCCCCAAAACGGGGAGCAGCATATGTATTATTTTTAAAATATAATTATCCACTGACACGTGTTTTGTTGTCTACGACTCATCAGAGGGTGGCTGAATCGCTCTGATGAGTCGTGTCAGTGGATAATCATATATATATATATATATATATATATATATATAGAGAGAGAGAGAGAGAGAGAGATAGATAGATAGATAGATAGATAGATAGATAGATAGATAGATAGATGAAGACGCCACAACTTAACGTTCAAAGCAGTTGCCAAATTTTACCCTGGGACAAGAGTCATCTTCTTCTCAGTTTCCGAGTGTTTTCAACAAATGACACTACCTCAAAGATGAGAAATAATTCCTATTTATATGCCAAGTGTGTATACAACTATAGTGAATATTCATAACAGTGTTCAACAGGAAGAATCTTGTATTTATAGCTAAGGTTTGATGGCTTCTATTAAAACTCAGTTACATTCCCCGCTGAAAAAGAGTTATGAATAATTATTTAATTGTAGATATTTGATTTGAAAATTGTTGGCAATCAAATACTGTTATAAAATATTTTATTAAACGATTAAAATCATTTTTTAGAATTTTTGACGAAAGACACATTTTTTCCCAAGAAGACTTGTTTTTTTTCATCTACATTTTTCTGGTGGTTTCTAAATATTTCACTTAATGTTACGAAATAAGGATTTCAAAGATGTGGTCTAGCTCTTGTTTGAAATTCACGCAACAAATATTGTTATATAGCTTCACAGAACCGTCTATAAAACCGGAGGAATCCTTTTATTTTTTCACGATTTGGTGACTAATTGGGCCATTAACAAAAATGGAGAGAAAGAAAAAAACTACAAAACAAACAAAAAAGGTATCTTACACCAAAAGTTTTCGAAAATAAATTATTTTATTAATTTAATAAACTATTTATAACTGTTATTTGGTCTTCTAATATTTTTAAATTAACCTTACGAAATAATATTTTTAAAGATGTGACAAAACTCCTCATTATAAATTTAATTAATATCTGCATACGTTTACGTTCAATCCTTGCGGAATCGTCAGTGTAGGCATAACAATTCAAACTAGTTGCACGATTCAAATCCCGGAACAAGAATCACATTTCACTCAAAGATTGGTGGTGTATGAAACATGGAAACAGCGTTGTTGTAATTATTATTTTGTTTTTTTGTTTTTTTATAATATTTCGAACAGTTTTCCACTTTGTCAAAAAAATGTTACGAAATTAATAAAATCGAAAACGTCGAGATAACTGGAATACAAATATTTAACTTTGTGAAGCGTTCATTCCTGAGTTTAATTGTCATAAATATATTTCCATTTCACATTTCAATATATATATATATATATATATATATATATATATATATATATATATATATATATATATATATACAATTATAAAATATATATTTATGGCAATTAAGCTACGGTTATCGTTCACCTTTCATATCCGGCGAGAATATTCAGGCTAAAATACATGGAATTTGTGTTGAGGAGCTTTTTCATTTATCAATGTGACGTTTAGCTTGGCTATGCATTCAATCATATTCGTTGTTATTCCCTTCCTATGGCTAATATTTTCGTTAGCCTATAACTAAGATTCTTCTCAAACAATATTTTGACTTTTATTTGACATTATTTTGTTTAGTTTTATTTTACATGGAGATGATGCGATCTTTCTCTAATCATAAGTATTGATTCATATAAAAAATAAATCATAAGTATTGATTCATAAAAAAATCAATCATCAGTATTGATTCATAAAAAATAAATCATAAGTATTTATTCATAAAAATTAAATCATAAGTATTGATTTTTTTACATTGAGTTCATCACTTATCAAGGCCCAATGGCCACTCGGGGATAAGGGTTATTGTATGTACAGTAATCAAAGGGATAGTGTAGCAATAGTATTGGAGAATTGGTAAGGTGTCATTACTTAGGGGGGCGGTTCATCAGGAATTTGTTTGTGTTGGACTTGAAGACATCCAAGTTGAAGTCGGGAGGGAAACAGGCAAGCGGAACAGCGTTCCACGGGCGTGCAGTTCTAAGAAAGAAGCTTTGTTCATGGAATCTACGTTTTGATTTAGGCACAGATAAGGAGTGGGGAAAATTATTGACGGTGGTTTCAGATAGTCGGATGTTTGTTTAAAAAGATTGGCGTGGGGGGACCGGAGAATAGAGCTCAGACGAACACTTGCCATGGAAATATCGATAGAACAACGACAGGCTCGCTACGTCTCTTCTGTGGGAAAGAGGTTGCAGGGTAGAGAAAAGGGGATCCCCTACCAAGCCACGAAGTTTATTTTGTACTCTGTCAAGGCAGGATAGGCTGTTTCTAGCAGCTCCCGCTCAGATGTAGCAGCAGTACTCAATCTTTTGACGTACTTGGCTCTTATATAGATAGAAAATTGCATCAGTAGTGAGATATCTTCTGGAGCGGTAGAAGGATCCCACCATTTTCCCAGCGACCTTGGCCACAGATTCATAAAAAATAAACAATAAATATTGATTCATAAAAAATAAATCATAAGTATTGATGCATAAGAAAAGAAATCATAAGTATTGATTCATAAAAATTAAATCATAAGTATTGATTCATAAAAATTAAATCATAAATATTGATTCATAAAAAATAAATCATAAGTATTGATTCATAAAAAAATTAATCATAAGTATTTATTCATAAAACATAAATCATAAGTATTGATTCATAAAAAATAAATCATAAGTATTGATTCATATAAAAAATAAATCATAAGTATTGATTCATAAAAAATTAAATCATAAGTATTGATTCATATAAAAATAAATCATAAGTATTGATTCATAAAAAATAAATCATAAGTATTAATTCATAAAAAATAAATCATAAGTGTTGATTCATAAAAAATAAATCATAAGTATTGATTCATAAAAAATAAATCATAAGTATTGATTCATAAAAAATAAATCATAAGTATTGATTCATATAAAAAATAAATCATAAGTATTGATTAATATAAAAAATAAATCATAAGTATTGATTCATAAAAAATTAAATCATAAGTATTGATTCATATAAAAATAAATCATATGTATTGATTCATATAAAAAAGAAATCATAAGTATTAATTCATAAAAAATAAATCATAAGTATTGATTCATAAAAAAATAAATCATAAGTATTGATTCATATAAAAAATAAATCATAAGTATTGATTCATAAAAAAATAAATCATAAGTATTGATTCATATAAAAAATAAATCATAAGTATTAATTCATAAAAAAATAAATCATAAGTATTAATTCATAAAAAATAAATCATAAGTATTGATTCATATAAAAATAAATCATAAGTATTGATTCATGAAAAAAATAAAATTTAAAAATTGTATAAATAATTCCTCTAAATGTAAACATTTACAAAGTACATAATATCCCCCCTCACACACACACATTCAAACCCCCTCGACTTAACGTTCATGGGGAACATGAGTTGAAACATATATTGAGGGCATTGCTAAGGCTGCTACAAACAAGGTGAGCTCTGTCCATTGTGCTAGAAAGTTACTTACGCTTGAGAGTATCCTGTACCTCTTCAAGGCCACTATTCGCCCATGTATGGAGTATTGTTGCCACAATTGGGCTTGTGCATCTGCGCCCAGTATCTCAGCCCTTGACAGGATTCAAAAGAAAATCCGCACTATCAGCTAGGCTCCAACCTCTGTCCCACCAACCTGCCTATTTCACAAGTATTTTTATGGTTGTTACTCCGACGAACTACAAGCATTTACCCTCCTCGACGTAAATACTCCAGACAAACCCGACAAGCAACCAAATCCCACCCCTGCACAGTAGAAATCCTTAAATGTAAGAAAGCCTTCTACTATAGCAGTTTAATTTCTAAGACTGCTAGTCTTTAGAATTCCCTTCTAGATTCCTTGATCTCGAACTGTACTGACATGCAGAAGTCCAAGTGTAATGTAAACAGAAATCTTGCTGCTCAACTCCCTACATAGTATCCCTGAAAATTATGTCTCAAATAGTAGCCTTCTACATTAAAGTGGCGCTGTGCCTTGTTGGTGGTTAAAATGAAATATAAAAAAGATCATATTTTTTACTTGTTTTCTTAATATGTTACCTTAATGGGTCACTTGGTACAATGTGTAAAACTTCATCTACGAATCAAGTGGACAAAAAAGGGCACTACTTCTACCACAGCCTGTATATAAAAGAAGAGGGCGATAATGTAACGAAACAAAGTGTCAGCATGAGGTAATATACGTCATCGTTGACATGTGAATGTCGCTGCATAATAAAATGAATCGATGAAATAAAACAGATCACCCGGGGAAACGCCCCATGGAGCACTTAGGATGTTCTAATAAACGTCGTACTGGTTTAACATTTATCAGCTATTTCCGAAAGAAAATCTTCTTTCGCGCGCACCTTATCGATATATCTCATTCCATCTCTCATTCGTTCTCTCTCCCTCCCTTCCTATCTCTCTCTCTCTCTCTCTCTCTCTCTCTCTCTCTCTCTCTCTCTCTCTCTCTCTCTCTCTAGACACACACATAATATGTTTGTGTGTGTGCGTGTGTGCGTGTGACGATTATAACATGAAATAAAGTTTCGTTGAGAATTGTGTCTCTCGGGAAAGGATAATTTTAACTTTGGAAACTTTACTTTGTCGACAGTAAGAAACATTTTATACCTTTCACTATGAATGCATATCACTTCATTGCATTCATATGCGTGTGTCTTTCTCATCATTTACTACATTCTACACGGCTCATTAGCTATAAACCCAACACTTACCATTCATCTATTCATTCATTGTGTACGAATCAGATTATTCTATTATTGGCACTGGATCCCAGTCTTCCGGAACAAACTTTTGTTGATATTACAGTTCTGATAACTGTTTTAGATAAGGGTTGATTGTTTATATTACTTGTTTTGATCGGACTATTTTTCTCGTCGTAAGTATTATTTGTAAAACGTTTCACTTTGACTTTCGACCGTCTTCAGGCATGTTGGTTGCCTTGGATAAGAAAGGAAAAAAGGTACTGGTTTCGTAGATTCTTTGACTTGTCAACACATTTTTTCACACATACAAAACCGTAGCGATAAAACAGAGACTAACTCCAAGAATAAGAAAATATCTATGGAGCCAATAACTTTACTCATTTCTTTTCCAAGTCAACAAACAACATGCCTGAGGACGGTCGAAGGAAAATCCGACCGAAACGTTGCACATCTTACGCCTCTGTTGATGTTCTGATTTTTCACGTTAATGCCTACTTCTACCGCAGCTTTCGAAATTTTTGCAACTATCAATAAGCATCATGAAACCTTCCTTTGCTTCATCTGGCTCAGACTCCCCGGATTATTCTATCTTAATTATAATTACTTGTCCAAATACTTCTTTAATTTTGAGAATTTACTAGTCCGAGGAAAACTCATTATTCAACAATAATTTTTAAAATAATATGTTGACGTATTTTTCTTGCCCTGTTCGTTTGTTGCTAGCTCTCTAATTCAATTTGAAAGTAATACTTCCCAACATTTTTCCTATTTATGCTTGCTATTTGTTTAGCTTAATTCAACTTACATTTATCGTTGCTGGGTTTTGATCCTGTAATAGTATTTTAGCTATGTGCATTAAGTGTTTTTATCTCTTGTTTAAAGCGATTACCATAAAAATACCTGTAGAACTAGCTTTGCTCAGTCTTCACCTTCGCTCTGCATATTACTTCCCTTCTGTCATTTTTTCCACCAGATACATATGCTTATTCATGAAGACTTTTCTTAATTCATATCATCTTTGCATCTCTTCTTCGATACAACGCAGCTTCACCACTCAAAGATAACGTCCCCTTTCTACCTTGATGCACTTTAATTCACTCACAAGTCTGGTACGCTATTCTCAACATCAAGTCATCGCTAGATATATGCATGCTATAAATAAAATAAACTCATACGTGAAGTTCCAAATGAATCCACAAAGATGCACAATAATTGTAAGTTGGGACTCGATTGACAAGGAGCTTCGAACTACATAATAAGTAAAGAACAAGAACGAAGCCGTATTTTGTAGAACTATACATTAATGTATACAAAAGGTGCTCCTTCATAACATGAAAGTGGTCATAGCTATAATATAAGGAGTGGAAAAGTAAAACAAGTGTGCTTCAAATATCATGTAGGGAAAAGACGGTAGAAATTTAGAGGGAAAGCGATATAGTAGTATGGCAAGTGCTCAACTGAGCTTCAATCTATGGTCCCCCCCTTGCCAAACTTTCACGAAAAACACTCGTCTAGCTAAAACCACTATCAATAATTCCCCACACTCTATCTGTATCTAAACGTAAATTCCATGAACAAAGCTTCTTTCTTAGAACTGCATGCCTGTGGAACTCACTTCCGATTGACTGCTTTCCAGCTTACTACAATCTGATTGTCTTCAAGTCCAACGTAAACAAGTTCTTGATGAACCGTCCCCCTAAGTAATCTAATTTACAAAATTCCCACTACTTGTGTTAACTACACTATAATCACTAATGTATACCCATTAACCCTTATCCTCGAGTGGCCTCTGAGCCTTTTTAGTGGTGATTCCTGTGCAAAAAACCCGTGTCCAAATTCATCTTGAATTGTTGTGATGTTGATGTTTTTATTACTTCTCTTTGATGTTTATTCGAAGGTCCAAGTACCTTGATATGGATAACGCCCCCCCCACTAGGTTCAATCAAAATCGACGGTGTAATAGTTTCTTGTAGGGTCCGCCGGAACCTCTGAATAATACTGACTGAATAATAGACCTAAAGTATATCGTAATGACTATAATCACTAATATCTTTAAGCTTATTAAAAAGAGGATGGACGAGGGACGATCCCAAATTAATGCCTCCTATTCTTTATTTCACCTAAATTGATCAGAGACGAATGCAAATTCAGTTGTTATAATTTAACTTCATGTTTTAAAAGTTTTATATCTATGATATAAATATTGATGTTCTGACACTCTTGGAAAGCAACCTTCATAAAGCCGATACAGTTGATATCAGCACAGTTAGAAAATGGCTTCGTCAATTTCAGAGTGGCAACAGAGATGTGAGTTGCTAAGCACGCTCCAGACTTTTACGATTGAGACATTGTTCACTGCTGGTAACATTGAGAATGGTGTTTACTATGTAGAAAAAATATATTCCGGGAGCACAAAAGGTCGCTCGATTTAATAGTACCCCTTCCATCTTTGTAGCTCTTCAACTTTATAGTTTTTGGGATAAACATGGAAGGTGTCACTTATTTAATGCTGGACTTTATTTCGCTATATAATCTTATCGGAAATTGTTCATCAATCATGATTAAGTATTTATACTATGCGATGCAATGTATCCGTTCAGTCTGAAAATACAATGAATACTCCTTGTAAGGGTAGTTGCGCGTTAAATATTAATATTATTTGTCAGAAATTGTGTCTGATACGAACGTTTCTTCTTCTTCAAGAGTTAAATGGTAAACTCGGACAGTGCAAGCCTTTTCTCAGCTTATTCAATACATATAAGTAGGCGTGCAAATATATGTACACGCATTGGAATCTCTATTTTTAAAAATTCTAAAAATAACTAAATATGACATAGACAAAAATTGCGTATAGCACATTTCTTTTTTGTTCGGTTTCTTTTATTTTTTTCCTCGGCATATGGCATCAATCTGATTGCCAGATATTCACTTGCCCAGAGACTTTTGTTAAGATACTAACCGTTTCTTTAAGTGTAATTGGTTATATTTATCTTGCACTCGGTTCGCAGGTATATTGATAAGTTTTAACATTTTTTTCGATGAGCTCAATCGTTTCTATAGCTACTGAAATGACTGAAACCTTCCTTAGTTTCTAGTTTTCTTTGGTGAAGAATGTGGAGAGAAAACTGAGATAGAGGGAAGAAAGATGGAGAAAGGAAAAGATGTGGCAAAAAATTATGTATTGACAAAAGGTGATATGAAAGCCAAAATTTGATGAGTGAAGGGAAAAAGTTGGTTATATTTGCATGTATTTGCAGGACTCCCGAATATAGACTTAATGGCCTTGTATCTGTTCTGTTACTTCATATGTTCTGCTGTTGTTTAGACTGAGCTTAATTTTTATTTCTATCCCAACCGTGAATGCCTCTTTATCGGGAGCTGGATTTTCCCACATATAAAAAAATAGGATCTTTTGTTCAACTTCTCTTAGAAATTTGAAAAGAAATAAGGACTACATAAACATAAACAATAACAACTTTTAGGAATTACTTGACACCTTATTAGAAATATATATCTTTCAAGCTTTCCTTTTCTTCTCAATATTTTCTTTAAATTTCAATTTTACAGTTTCTTTTTTGTTCAATTACTTTTATTTTTTCTCCTCGGGATATGGTATTATGCCGATTACTAGATATTCTCTTGTTCAGAGATTTTTGTTAGGATTCTTTTTAGGCGAAATTGGTTAGATCTATCTTGCACTCGGTTCGCCAGGTATATTGATCAGTTTTTCACGTTCTGTTCGCTGAGCTCAGCCGCTTCTCTAGTTACTTTTCTTACTTTCTAGTTTATTTTTATGTCAGTCTTGGTACTAAATTTTCTTATCCTTCTCAACTCTGTTTAAGCCCACGTCATTAATAAAACTGACTTCAACTAAGGTTGCTGCTTTCTGCCACTTTTCCTATACGACTTGACATAAAGTTAAACAGTTTCATTTTCGAAATATGTAGTTGCAGAAATCGCACATTCATAAGGCATTGTGTATTATTTATTTCCAGTTCTCGAGACTTTCTGTACATTAAATGTACCTTTTATTGGAGATAGTTAAATAAAGATATTCGCACACTAAGTTGTGCCGCATTATGTATCAATATTACCTGTCGCAGTAGATTCTTAATACTGAATATCAGCGAGCTCACTCTCTCCACTTCTGTCTAGCAGAACCTACACTTGTCGTTTTTGAGCCCACTCATCTTATAAGCATTGTTCACCAGGCATTGATGTTTGGCAGCTATTATTATCCTCCCCTTACCATAGTGAAGCATTCCTTTTTGGAGCCACTATACAGAACCTGCTTCATCAATATGCTGTTTCCTGGGATTGTTCTTCTTTATTTGACACGTGCATTATTAGTCTATGGAATATCTTATTGTATTTCTGTTGGTTATTTCTGGCAATTTTTCTGGTATGTTTGTTTGGCGTTTCTGCCTCCCTTATTAGACAGTCTTGTTCAAAATGTTAAGTCAGCCTTATGATGGAAACTGTTTTACTAGCTCTTGTTTCTTGATGTTGATATACCATCCTAAGGCTTGGATTCCAGGAACCCATCAGATATTAACCAGTGCTAACAATGGCGTTTCGATGTTGTTGGTTAATTTCAAACACCTCTTCCTAGCATTAATCACGAGTTTATTCTGTACAATATTAACTTTCTCATTTTTTGTGTCTAGTTTGTTAATGGTTTTTTGTAGCCAAAGCTGTGTTTGCTTATGTAGTTACTTTGATTTTATTTGTAATTTTTCTTACACTGCAATAACATGTTAGAAAATAGCCGGGCAGAAGCAGTAAATTATCTGTTGATCTGTCTATTTATTTGTCTAACTATTGTGTATCCATATATTTTTCTGCCCATCTATCTATCTATCTATCTATCTATCTGTCTGTCTGTCTGTCTGTCTATATAATTATCTATCTATCTAGCGATGAGGGGACAACATATTTGAATCGTCATGTTTTGACAGGCAAACTTTGTCACCTCTGTTTGCACGGGAAGTGTCCGACCGGGGACTGGAAGTGATGTGTCACATGTTACGTGTGCAAGTTTGCGCAAGCATAGTTGGATGTTGGATTGGAGACACCGAGGAATACAGGTGGGCTAAAACGGGTCTCCCAATGAGGGAAAGGGAGTCTCAGAATGGAAACAGGAGAACACTTCACAAGCCAAAATCGTCGAACATTCCATTCTGCTATGACGAATACCTAGGAGTGAATGAAATACATAAAATCTCACATCGTCTTTGATACTGTCTTGAAGTGTTCTCTTAAACAGATTCCATCTCCCATAAGGACGGTTAGCGAATCTCAGAATCAACAGCAGAAACAGGTATGTCGTCATGTTATGTTATGTGCATTATATGTTCTGACATGCAAGCATGCACCAACAAATAGGCATTAAGGATCCAAGGACAACAGTCCGTTACTCAACAAACACAACGTACATACATATATTTATATGGCCCGTTATTAAGGATACATAAAACGATTTAGAAGATAACAACACACGTATACACAGCGTATGTTAATTTGGTACCGTATATACGCGGTGATATAGACAGCCACCCACCCACAACATAATACACATTGTCTGTCAATATTTTTCTCATTTAAACATGTTGAATGGAATCGTACATGTTTTGTTCCTGATCTTCAGTTGTATGGTCGCTGTGTAAATCTATCCACATGTTTGTATGCTAAACTTTATTTCGATATCTATAGTATAAATCCCACCTGTCTATTTAAATATATGTGTGTATGTTTGTAGGTCCGCCTAAAACTTTCGACAGTGGCAACGGATTTTCACGAACTTGGTATCGTCTTAAAGCTTGACCCTTCAGACGACAAATATCGAATAATTGGCTAAAAACATTAATTCCTTCACCCTCAACTCGGAATTTTTCTACAAGGAGGGGTCGCTTTTGTCGCCGATATTTTCGAAAGTCGTCCCCTTTTTTCGATTGACTAGCCTTAATTTAAAACTATGTCACCTTTGGTTTGGCGATGGGCGCACAAAGAAAGACATCACTTTTTTCGCGTTCTTTCCCCCTTTACGGTATGGGTTCGAGCCTGCCTGCCTACTACCACTTTTTTTTAGCTCAACACACACTTCCAAACACCCGGGTAACGCCAGGCATCCAGGTTAGTCATTAATAAAGGTGAGCACATTCGGAATTATTTGAGGTAATTTAGTAGCTGATCTTAAATAAATCTCTAAATCATCCATGAAGGCTTTGATTGGATATTGTTATTGACCGTGGCTGAAGTTGTAAGCACCCTTACAATTGTTTAGAAACTTACTGAGTGAATATATTTCTATGCTAGCAAAACATAAACAAGGTAGTGTTTTGTGCATAATTTATTTCCAATAGTTACGTTGTTGGTCGCTCACTCTGTAACGATTTATCTATTTATCGCTGTCACGTTTTGTTGCACTTCTACCAAGATGCTGGCTGCTCATAAATATATGCACTCTGACTTAGTCTAGCCGTTTTGACAATCGAACACGGAATCGGTTCCATATCAAAGCTGCATTTATTTAATTATTATTTTGCCTTTCAGTCTCTCTGTTTTTGTGTTCATCAGACCTCTTGCTTTTATTGACAATTTCTTCCTTTGTCCCATCAGAAGTCAATATGTGGGTACAAGTCCAACCTGGATTTTCTTTGTTCTCTGCTAACCTTGAATTTTCATGTGTGCACGATCTCCAAATTCTTTTATCCAACAGTTGTTAAATAAATAAATGCCGAAGTTGGGCCTTTTCCTCACACTAACGGTCAAATCGAAATGCCTTATTTAAAATTAAATCCACGATGCGTAAATAGACACACCATCTTTTTATAGTCTACTTATTTATATACGATATCTGTGGTAAAGTTATCTAATTTGTATATTGATTTTGAAAATAATATATTTTATTAATTAACTATTATTTGTTATTGCTATTTCATTCAAGGATTATTTTAATATAACAAATACTTCTGCTTCGCAATATTGTTTTATTTGCTAGACAACTATTTCGCATTTGTATTCAAATATTCCTCTATTTAGACGGACCATCTAGGTTTTAAACAAGTTTTAATTTATTGCTAAATTGCAAGGGAAAAGGTAAAGCGATTTCTTTGTCTACTTCTTTTTACAGTTAAAGTTAAAACATAAAAAAATGCATCTAAATTATCAAAATGTTGACGTTTATCTATCTATATGAATAAATGAGAAATATTTCGTTTCGTGTATGCAACAAAGTTATGACTGAAATATTTTTTTTAATTAACGTTTTATGTATTTTAAAAAGGCGAACTTGGCGAGGCAATAGCGAGTAGAGAGAATTAGCTAGTTATTATATGAATCAAACTTTCTTTTACACGTTTGCATCATGACTTTTGAATATACTTACGTTGCAATTTCTGCAAGAGAAGAAATTTAATTTTTTTAAAGTAATAACAATCTACTTCATATTTTCTGTATTTCCGTTTAAATGCAAGAAACTTTAATTGAGTTTTTTTACATGATATATAAAAAAACGAGTATGTCTTTTATGAGTTTTCGAAAATAGTTTTGCTGATTTTTCGATTACATTCAGAAACTAATAACGACAAAGACATACATTTTGAATAAGTTTTGTAAGTAATGTATGTTATGTCATAGTACTTTTTAATAAAACATTAAAAATAGATTAATATTAGAATTTTATTTCCAACTTAATGCGATTAATATGACGAGAAAAACCGTATGCATACACATACATACACGTTACATATGAGAGTGTGAACATTTTGTTGATCATCATTCAACCCCCGGCAACGTCTAGCCCCCTGCTAGTATATATAGTGCTGTGCGTTTGTTTTCCCGTAGGTGACTTTTTAAGCCAGCTTTAGTTCTGCATGAAAATACACGTATGTTACATAAAAACTTTCCTTCTTGTAAATGTGATCGCATGATAATACTGTGAATCCTCGAATGTCGTGTCAGGCCACATTAACATATTGACCACAAATACGACAGCTTAGCGTTGCCGGATTTGCCGTAAAAGCCTCCTCATAAGACTGTCGAAGCATGCGTTATCACTACGTTGTTATATTGGTCAGATACTTGGACAACATATAGAAGGCATCTCAAGTTATTGGAAACGTTTCACCAAAGTTTATTCAGAAAATGGCTGTCCCCTTTTCATGTAAGTATAAAAATAGAGAGATTACTTAAAATGAAAATAAAATGAGAGAAAGCAGAAATCGAACCTTGGATATAAGTTTTAAAGAACAATAGGTTTAAATGGAATGTCCAGTAAATTGTTAATTCTGATGAAATAAATAATAAATAAACTATTCATTGTTAAAAGAATGTTGATAATAAAATATGGGTTAAATAAATTAGATATGTAGGTTGAATTCCTTTGTAAAAACATCAAAGAAAAAATAGGTTATTGGGAAATCATAATGTTCGAAAACGTGCAAGTCGCGCATGTTGGTGGCACGTGAGTTTGGTTACGTGGCCGGACATGCATGGATTTCTCAATATAGGAAGTGAGAGTTAGTTAGTTGGAGAGTGAGTTAGTGAGAAACTCAGAGGGAGTTTGGAATTCGAACGTCTAGGAAGCGAGACGGTCACTTTGAAACTTAATATGTGAAGCTTTGAATTCTTGGACGCAAAGCCCCAATCGGTCAGGGAAGAATAAATGTTCAATGTGTTTTTATACTGCTGTCTCCTGTGTCCATCATTACATGAAAAAGGTATTGTCTATTTATGTGTACAAACTATTTGAAATTCATCATCTAAAAAATATGTGTTAGAAAGTAAATGTGTCTATTTATGTTATACAAACACTCCCGTTCATACGAACTGTCAAAGCATAAATGCCAACCTGTCAATCCATCGTCATAAATGCAAACCTCTCAATTATCGGTATGTCTATCTAGATATGAAAACACCTTCTCAAAATGTATTTATATGCAATCTCTCTCATTTATAAACTCACTCACCCTCTCTTTATATACTCTCTTGTTAATGTCCCAATCCCATCACTTACAACATGAACTCTCCTAAGACTCACATCACACTTAAGACTACTATCCTTACTACTACTACTACTACTACTACTACTAATAATAATAATAATAATAATAATAATAATAATAATAATAGACAATATAACAAAAATACTAAATATTAACTGGAGGACTCTAACGCTTTACACTGTAGTTCTTGAACGATCAAATAGTTCTAGTATTGAAATGAAAATAATTCAACGTCAGATGCTTACACCACTGCATTTATATTCGCTCTCTATCGGCTCCACAACAGCGGAGTTACTATCCTTAAGAGCATATCTGAAAAAATTGACCACATCCTGTCTGCTCACCCTTCAGCTAACATCCACATTTGTGGTGACTTCAATGTCCACAATGCGAAATGGCTGACCCACTCTAATAAGACAGATGATGAGGGGAGGTTCTGCCATGATTTTGTCATTGCCTATGACCTCACCCAGATTGTCCACGAACCCACCCGAGTGGCCGATACTTCTGGTCAGTGTGCTAGCCTTCTAGACCTTTTTCTCACAACTTCCCCTGAGCTATGTTCAAGTTGCGTTCTGTCTCTTCTGGGATCTTCCGACCATGCAGTTGTATCAGTTAAGATAAAAACGAAATGCAATAAGCCTAGAGATGTACCTCTCCACCGTACTGTATATCGATACTCTACCGCTGACTGGGAAAGCTTCCGTACACTTATATCTGATCTACCACTGCATTCGATGTTTAAAAAAGATGTGTCCTCTATATTATCAGACCTGACCGAATGGCTAATTGTAGGCATAGACCGATTCATACCATCAAAAAATTCCAACAAAAACCTAACAGCCAGCCATGGTTCTCCCCAGAATGTGCTGCTGCCATTGCGCATAGAAATCACTTTTTCCATAGCTACCAACGTAATAGATGTACTAAGACTAAAGCTGGCTTCAGGATTACCAGCAATCACTGCAAAAGAGTAATAAAAAATGCAAGAGAGCTATATGCTCAGTCCATTAAATCCAATGTAGCTTAGCAGCGGCTTGGTTCCCACCAGTTTTGGAAAAAAGCAAACAGGATCCTGAACAGAAGCGTGCGTTCTATCCAAACCATCATCAATGGACCTGAGATCATCTCGTCAGCATCAGACAAGGCCAAACTATTTGCCAAGAACTTTGCAGCAAATTCTACCCTATGCGACGAAGGCCATCAACTTCCCGTATTTCCTCCTATAACGGACAACACGCTCTGCAACATGCAAATATCTGTGCGTGATGTCGCCATGCTAATAAAGAACCTTGATTCCAGTAAAGCAACTGGCCCTGACGGCATTCCAATCATTGTGCTGAAAAAGCTTCAACTAGAACTTGCCCCCATACTTACGAAACTGTTATAGCGTTGCCTTAGAGAGAAGTGCTTTCCAACACCCTGGAAAACCTCATCAGTATGCCTTGTATTTAAGAACTCAGGTGATGTCCTCTCCCTCTCAGTACAGACCTATAAGTCTCCTGTGTGTCATGAGTAAGCTGCTGGAATCCATATTAAATAGAGAAGTAGTCAACCACCTCAGCAGAAATAACCTTCTTAGTGAAACGCAATATGGTTTCCGTTCTGCCGGGTCTACAGCCGATGTGCTAACTGTTATATCTCATATGATTAGTGAATCTCTTGACAAAGGCTTTCTCTCTAGGGCAATTGCTCTTGACATATCGAAGACCTTCGATAAGGTATGACATAAGGGCCTACTTCACAAGATGTCCAGCTACGGTATAACTGGAAATGTTTTCTCGATGATTAAATCATTTCTCTCCGATAGACTCATAAGAGTAGTAGTTGATTGGCAGAAATCAGAGGCCATCAGTATACATGCTGGAGTCCCTCAGGGTCCATCATAGGCCCAACTCTCTTCCTGATCTACATCAATGATCTCCCATAACACATACTTAAATCATTCGTTTTTCCCCCTTTCTTCAAACTAAACCTTACCTGTAACTCAAAAATCCTAATGGAAATCTATCTGTAAATAAATAACCCCTTTTCTCTTGAACGCTAACAATCTACTCCTTCCCACCTATCCGCCACTAAACTCCCACATTACACCGCATTTGTATTGGAATCGCTAACTTCCAGTCCCTAACCCTCACATGCAAGCATCAATACATTTCTACCTCTAAGGCATGCATTACAGCTCATTCCTATCCAGTAAGGGATTAAACCGCCTAAGCACACAGAGGTAGGTATTTAACAACCAAAGTACTCAGAAGCAAAGCGATCTGCATTGCATAACTGTCTCCTCGAGAGTTTTGCAACGATTAATACGAAATTGAACCGACACTCCTTGTTATGCAAAATGTCCCATGACTCTTACTTGAAAATACCTACAACTTCAACTCTATTCATACCTACTGGAAACCTGCCCATATATCTATTCACCTAATTACGCATGACTCGAAACTTGCTGTTTTATCCATACTATATTGCACTTACATCTTAACCCTCCTATCATCTAAAATAGTTTGGGCACAACTAAGCTAACATGAATAAAATAAATAAAAAGGGTAAGACTCAAACCATATTATCTCCTCCCTAACTAGCCTTCTTACAATCATAGATGCTTACACTACATGAACTCCACTCACTCTTTTATCCATTAACAATTAAATAGCAATGTCCCTAAATCACTTTGAGGAGTTTAACTAATCAGCAGAGATATAACCCCACAAACTAACCCAGTAACACTAACTAACCACGCGGGGTCGCAGAAATACCTGGATTAGAACCTAGGCACGGAGAAACCCCTCTCAGTGCTTACGGACCCAGTAGGTCTTCCAAGATCATCCGTCTAGGAGAAGGAAAACTCTGAAACTAAACCCAAGGGGAGGGAGGCCTCTTCAGTCTTGGATGACAATCTTCCTAGAGCTGGTGACTCAAACAAATTCACCGGTTTGCAAACCTAAACTGCTTAAGGAGTAGATAGGCTCTGTCTATCGCCCGGCTCCCATACACCTTCTTTGCCTATTAGTCAAGCGCAGAGACACTATCTCAGTGATTCGACAGAAACACCCAGCGATCTTGTTTCCTGGCTAGGGCAACGAACGCCGTTTTTCCCCATTCCCAGCACACCCCACGCCTAAAACTGGACATTTCGGAGTGCTTGAGTATGATATATGCCTGAGCAATTAGATTGGGTTGACCTTCTTCTAATGGGTTGAGGGTACTGGATTGACAGTTTTCTGGCTGCTGTTCCCGACTGGTAGTACAGGTGCCCTAACTCTTTAGTAGCGCTTAGAACGGCTGCTACATCAACAGTTGAATAATATCGGGTTGTTTGTAGTGCCATGACGCGCATGGAAAGGGACCCTGCACTCATCCCCGGTGGGCTTTCCTGAGGCCACAATTCTAATTGGAGAAAGGTCAGCTGATGGTCTACTTGTGATGCATATCTGA
Source organism: Euprymna scolopes (assembly GCF_053919585.1). Taxonomy (NCBI): domain Eukaryota; kingdom Metazoa; phylum Mollusca; class Cephalopoda; order Sepiida; family Sepiolidae; genus Euprymna; species Euprymna scolopes. Next base: position 50,168,891 of record NC_136503.1, on the reverse strand, counting down.
TGCTCTGCATAACCTCTTGTTTAGCTCCCCCTTACCTAAACCGAAACTCTTTAAAAAAAATATGACGACAGTACAATCTAAAAATAAGCTTAAACCAGGATTAGGGACAAACAAATTCAACTTGCCTCCTCCCTTGAGGCTTGCATTCACAAATATACGTGGAACTAATTTAGCTAATGTTGAAGCATTTCTCTTAACAAATACCCCGAATATCTTAGCACTAAGTGAGACTAACCTACACTCCTCCATCCCCTCTAACCACTTTGACATGCCTGGATATCGCCCACTCTGCCGCAAGGACTCTGACAGACATATGCACGGACTTGGAGTTTACATTCGTCATACCCTCCCCCTGACAAGAGAAACAAACCTAGAAACAGATGATGAAGCCTTTATGTGCTTTAGACTAAACATGCAACACAACATTAGCTACTATTATTTTCTCTACCGCTCTCCCTCGACTCAGGACTGCACCATAATAAACAAAGTCTCTGACAGCATAAACACGGCACTGTCCCTCGACACTAGCGCACAAATACATGTATTTGGTGACTTTAATGTCCACCACAAAAACTGGTTTGGATTCTCTACTTACACAGATGCAGCGGGCAGCACAACATATAGCTTCACTATATCTCACTTCCTATCACAAATTGTTACGTTTCCAACCCGTTTCCTTGACGAGGAAGAACAACACGCATCACTTCTAGATCTGTTTTTGACCACAGTTCCCGATGACTGCATAACAAAGGCCCACAGCCCACTCGGGAACGCTGATCATGCAGTGATAATGGTTGACATCGTCTTAAACTCTAGAGCCAAAACTGAAGAGCCAGTGCTAAAAACAACGAGATATTATAAAAAGGCTGACAGGGAAGCCATCAGGGAACTAATCAGAGATGCCCCATGGAGAAATATTTTTCTCTCCCTGCTAAACAGTGTGCAAACGAGACCACTGACTGGTTCAAAACTGCAATCGAAGCGCATGTTCCCATGCGGAAATTTTATACTAAGCCCCACTCTCCCCAATGGTTTACGTCGGCTTGCGCAACTGCCATTGCTCAAAAGCAGCATGCATACCGTAGGTTTAACCGACATAAGTCCAGTTCAACAGACTGAAGTATATAGAAGCGAGAAATAACGTTCAGAAAGAAATAGCGACAGCTAAGAGAGAATTTACGTAAACCACTAAAAACTGCATCGAAGCACAAAAACTAGGAACTCGAGACTTCTGGAAAATCTACAACAGTGTAGTAAATAATGGGCAATAAACACTTCCCACACTAACCAACAATCACGAGGTTGTCTCCTCAGCAACCGACAAGGCTAACATGCTTGCCAGTCGGTTTGCCTCAAACTCCACACTGGACCCTACCAACCACCCCCTACCTGACTTTCCTATGCGGACAGACGCCACGCTAGACGATCTGAAAACTACCCCTGCTCAGGTGCATGCTATCATAAAAAACCTTGACACTTAACAAGCATGTGGACCCGATCTTATCCCAGCTGTTCTATTAAAAAAGTGCTCAGCCGAAGTAGCTCCAGTTCTCTCCAAACTCTACAACAAATGCCTTAATGAAGCTTGCTTTCCGTGCTGTTGGAAAACTGCTTCTGTTGTACCAATATTCAAGAATTCTGGCGAAAGAACTGACCCATCAAATTATCGCCCCATTAGCCTCCTCCCACTTTTTGCCAAAATATTTGAGACCTTAATTAACCATGCTCTTGTCCATTACCTTACAGATGCTAAACTTTTGACTGACAAACAATATGGATTTAGACAAGCCCGTTCCACAGCAGACATCCTAACTGTAATCTCTGAACGTATATACCATTCACTGGACAAAACGGGGGAGGGCAGAGCGGTAGCTCTAGATATATCTAAGGCTTTTGACAGTGTATTGCATGAGTGTCTCCTCAGGAAAATTAGATCATACGGTATCACTGGTAGAATACTTAACATAACTAAATCCTTCTTAGATAAAAAAAAATCCAGTTTGTCCTCGACGGTCGTACATCTAAACAATATGATATAAATGCGGGGGTGCCCCAGGGTTCTATCATTGGACCTCTATTGTTCCTGATATTCATAAATGACCTCCCCGACAAAATTGCCTCTGAGATGGGTATATATGCTGATGACACTACACACTATGGCAGGCACAACAGGAAGATGAATGAACACATTTCTAAAGAAATGGCAGAAACACTAGAGGAAGACCTCCAATCTATAGTGGAATGGGGACAAAAGTGGTTGGTCGCGTTCAATGCTGCCAAGACTAAACTAGTTTCATTCAATAATTACAAGAAACCCTCTCTACCACCTATAGAAATGGCCAACGACTCTTTATCTGAGAGTACATCTTTCAAACTCCTTGGCCTAACGTTCACAGGAAACATGAGTTGGAACAAATACATTAAAGGCATTGCCAGGGCCGCTGCAAGAAAGGTGGGCTCTCTCTACCGTGCTAGACAACTACTAACACCCGATGTATCCTGTACCTCTATAAGGCCACCATTCACCTATGTATGGAGTATTGCTGTCACATCTGGGCTGGTGCAGCTGCTACTAGTCTCTCGCTCCTTGACAAGGTTCAAAAGAGAGTCGCAAACCTGATAGGCCCTGAACTGGCATCTAAGCTTCAGCCTCTGTCCCATCAACGAAATGTTGCATCCCTCTGCCTTTTCTACATGTATTTTAGTGGTGAATGCTCTGACGAACTGCAATCACTTGTGCCCCCACGACGTGAGCACCCTCGACAAACCCGACAGGCTGCTAAATCCCACCCTCACACTGTAGAGATCCCTAGATGTAAAAGATCTTTTTACTCCAATAGTTTCTTCCCCAGAACCGCTAGACTCTGGAATTCCATTCCAGGTCCCTGCTTACCCAACAGTACTGACGTGCAGAAGTTCAAGTGTAACGTGAACCGACATCTTGTTGCCCAAATCCCTAGATAGTACCCCATAGTTGTTGCCCCTGATAGTAGCCCCCTACACCAAAGTCGCAATTTTCCTTGTTTGGGGTAAAAATGTAATAAAAAAAATAAAATAAAAAAACATCTATGCTGATGACACGACCATCTACGGCAACACATCAAAGGCCGTAAATGACAAAGTTCTCTCGGATTCTCTCTCCTCTGATCTTGAGCGCGTGGTACAGTGGAGGAGGAGGTGGCTGGTTACTTTTAATGCATCTAAAACCAAGCTCCTATCTTTACATCATCAACGCTCCGATCCCCATCTGACATCAATTGATATGGGTTGCTCTCGTCTAGGGGAAGCTCCATGTTTTGATAAGCTTCTGGGCTTGACTTTTACCCCTGACCTGAAATAGAATATCAAATCAAATAAGTTGGCAAGATCGCTGGAAAAATGGTTGGATCCTTCTACCGCTCCAGAAGATATCTCAACTCTTATGCAATTCTCTATCTATATAAAAGCCAAGTACGTCCAAGGATGGAGTACTGCTGCCACATCTGGGCAGGAGCTGCTAAAAAGAGCCTATCCTGCCTTGACAGAGGCCAAAATGGGCTTCGTGGCTTAGTGGGTGATGCCCCTTTCTCTTCCCTGCAACCTCTCTCCCACAGGAGAGACGTTGCGAGCCTATCTTTGTTTTATCGTTACTGCCATGGCAGGTGCTCGTCTGAACTCCAATCTCTGGTCGACCCTGGCCAATCTTTCACGAAAAACACCCGTCTAGCAAAATCCACTGTCAAAAATGTTCCCCACTCCTTATCTGTGCCAAAATCCAAACGTAGATTCCATGAACATAGCTTCTTTCTTAGAAGTGCACCCCTATGGAACTCTGTTCCGATTGCCTGTTTCCCACCTGACTACAACCTGGATGTCTTCAAGTCCAATGTGAACAAATTCCTGATGAACCGCCTCCTTAAGTAAACACTTTATCAGATCTCCAAAACTAACGTACTGTACACACAATAATCCTTATCTCTTCCGGGCCTTGATAAGTGGTGACTACCTTGTAAAAAGATTTTTTTTAAAGATGCGCTGGATGGACACTTGGTTAGGATGGAGGGCAAAAGACTTCCTAAACAACTGTTTTATGGCCAGATAGATAGGAATAAAAGGCCACAACATAAACCCAGAAAGAGGTTTAAGGATTATCTGAAAAACAGATTGAAAAGAAAATACTTAATATGGATCTACGTAACTGGAAATTCTAAGCGAAAAATCGGTCAGAAAAACCACCAGAGAAAGGTGTACAATTTCTGAAGAGCAGTGTATATATATATATATATATACATACATATATATATATATATGTGTGTGTGTGTGTGTATGTGTGTGTGTGTGTGTGTGTGTGTGTGTGTGTAGACGAATTGAAAGCGCTCGTTACAGCAAAAGTTATGGAACTTTTATTAATATTTTTGATTTTGATACAAAAAAGATTATACGGAAAATCGAAAAATTAAAAAAAGAATCATAAAGCAAAGTGTCTCCGTTGCATTTAATAATATTTGCTTGAATATATATATATATATATATATATATATATATATATATATATATATATATATATGTATATATATATAGTTATGTGTCTGTGTTATTATATATAAATTTTTTGATAAATATTAACTATTATTTTTAACTTGCAGACAGTAGTTTTTCATCTTTACACAATCGTCAATGTATGAAGTTATAAAGTTATTTTACTATTAGTCGGGAGATTCAAACTCCGTCACAAATCACCCCAGCATTCTGCTTCAAGTTATGGAAATTAAGTTCCAGATTCACGACCATACATAATAATCAGTCAAGGAGTTATTGAACATTAAAGTTGTGCTAAAGTTGGGCGTTTTTTCCTAATTCTCTAAAGAAGGTTCAATTTTAATTTCTTGAAGGAGCTTTATAACTATAATATTTTTAAATTATTAACAATTTTCAACAATTATTTTTATACCTACAGGCATTAGTATTTCATACTTACCCAATCATCAATGAAGAAAATGATAATTATTGCTAGTCCGGAAATTCGAACTCAGTTACAAATAAACCTAATGTCTGCGTGTATGCATGTGTTATATGTGTTTCTTATAAACAGAAAGTGTACATAATAATAGACATATATAGAATATACAAAATGCAATACGTGTGTAAGGTTATTGGAAAATTCAATGGAAACATTATGGTATCGAATATGTTTTTAAAGCGGGGTTAAGATAATAACCCAGTAAAACTTCCAATGCGTCTGGTTCTATGAAATTTAAATCATGCGTATAAAATACTTTAGCGTAAGTAATGGAAGTGATTCTAGAACTCTAAGTGTCATCCTAAACTAAGGAAGCTATGCAGGTGAACTTTAACCCATCAAAAAACTAAGCTCCTACCTTTTCACTAACGCTCTAATCCTCACTTAGCCCCAATTGATATGTCTGGCACTCGTCTCGAAGCTCCTAGCTTTGACAAGCTTCTGGATCTGACTCACCCTTGACCTGAAATGGAAGACATACATTAAATATGTTGCCAGTGGCGCTGGAGAAAATGGTTACGACATTTTATCGCTCCAGAAGGTATCTCACTTCCTACCCAATCTTCTATCTGTACAAGAACCAGATACACCCTAACATGGGGTACTGTTGCGACAACTGTGGATGTACCGTTCACGTACATATCCTGCTAGGACAGAGTTCAAAACCGGCTTCAGAACCTTGTAGCGGACGTCCTTTCCTCTTCCCTACAGCCGCTTTTCCACAGAAAAGACATTGCGATCCTCTTCCTGAGCTTCAATTTCGACGATGCCCGAGATTACTGATATGTAACAGATGTGTAGATTTGTTAAATCTCTATGTCTCTCTCCCCCCTCTCTTTCTCTCTCTCTCTCTCTCTCTCTCTCTCTCTATATATATATATATATATATATATATATATATATGTGTGTGTGTGTGTATATATATATTTATATATATATATATATATATATATATATATATATATATATATATATATATATATATGTATTAGGTCTATGAGGGTCGTTCTAAAAGTTTAGGCTCCTTTCTTTTTAGCTAAATAAATTGAAAGCTAAGTAGACGGGAGTAGTACCATCAAAATTAACGACCTATTGTGTTCCATAATTTATTTTTGTTTTTTACATAGTTTCTCTAACAGAGCGCGAATGCTCGTATGGCAGCAGTAGCTGTATGAAAATGTCCAAGCCATATGCGAGACGCTGTCACAGCAAGGAAGACAGAAACAGAAGAACAGAAATAAACAAATATGTTTTACCTGTATTTTACTAACAACCAATTTTATGAATCAGTTTTTTGGTCATTTGACTATATTTGGATCTCTGAACATTATTTTTCAATAACCATTCTAGAAATAAAATAAGCTTTCAAACATTACAATTTTAAAAGTTTTCAGTGTTTATCTTAACTAGCAATTCTGTAGCAATTCTTTTAGTTATTTCAATAAGCCTATTTTGTGAGACTTCTTTTGTATTCTTTCATTTTGAATAATAAATTTTGTCATTTTAATTTGAATCATTTTATTCCTTGGTTTGAGCATATTTTTGAGTGAAAAGAAACACTGCTATTGGCTTATAATGCAATGCTTCACGCGTGAAACAAGTAGAGCTTAGGTATTTGGACAATGTTTATCATTGAAATTTTACTCAGCTACTGAGTAACAGCTTAAATGGCGTAGGGATTAGAAGCATCAAAGTGGTTGGGTTTCGATCCTGGCTTGGGACAGTTGCTAGTCCACTCACACTTTAAGAGCACTGATAAAGCAAAAAAAAATCTGTGGATGATTACACACACACACACACACACACACACACACACACACACACACACACACACAGAATACTTTGTTGGGGTTTATTCTGGTAACCTTTGCCTTTCCAAAGGCATTCACAAGGCAGTGAAGCTATTTGCCCATAGTTAGTGAAAATTTGAAAATATTTCCAATTTTGACGAAAGAAATGGAGATCCTTATTGTAACCATGGTTGCATCAAAATGAAAGTGAAATTCTTAAATGATTTTTCTTAAAAAGAGTCGGACGAAAAAAACGCAAATTCCGTAAAGGCGAATATTTAGAAAATATTTGCAATTTTGACGAAAATAACAGAGATCCTTATTGTAGTTGTGGTCGTATGAAAATTATATATATATATATATATATATATATGTGTGTGTGTGTGTGTGTGTGTGTGTGTGTGTGTGCGTGTGTATGTGTGTGTGTATATATATACTTATGAATTATAAAATGGAAGAATTGAAGATACACAATGTACCACTTTTATCCTTTTTTTCTCTTGATAAAACTGTGCAACAGTGGGCAAAATGTCAAGTTATAAGATCTTTTACCTTCCCATTTTTAATTCATATAATCGGATTTATTTTATCTGTATATACTCATATATATTCAGTGACTCGCGAATTCATATCTATGTGTGTGTGCTTACTTAGATTAGCACTGCCAGTGTTTTGATCCATTGGTTTCTTCAGATAAGCAGCTTTTTAAACAATTAAAACGACAGGTGTATTTCAAATGTCATCAAGTATGCAATTATTTTTAAAACAGAAGGAAGAAAATAAGCAAAGTAATCAAGCCATGTACAGTCATTAAAATCTAAAGATCTTAATATGGCTTCCATGTATAAAAGAATTTAAAAAAATATAATAAAGTAATGTATCCAAGAAACTTAATGATGGAGAAAATTAAGTTGAATTTTTCTAATGATAATTATGAGAACATATTACTTTTCTTTATTTTTGTTATTAAAAATTCACATACATCTTTACAGTTTTATTACTCATTTCTTCATCTTAGCTTTTTTTAAATGTGTTTAATCCCAAACAAGCACATTACTACTGGCACGTAAATAGCTCTTTTGAATTAGGGCTCATTACCTAGAGAGATAATGCTAATACCATTATGGCAGATTTTGTAAAAGGTTTTTAATATATCAAGCGCTATCAACCTGGCCTCACCAGCTTTGTCCATTGCGTGGTACTAGCAGGGAGACCCGACGTTGCGCGGGATTGAATTATGAGCAGCGAATGTTTTACACTACTCAAAATTATGTGAAATCACACAATTTTCAATCAAATCAATTGATTGCATGCTCTAGTTGGGGACCCATCGTGCTGCACCGGGAGGAGGCTTCACATGTCTCCCAACAGTGACTTAGTTCAGAATACATTGTAGTTTACATTGCACTGTAGAGAACCTACTGTTGATTTTATAAATCAGTTTTTATATATAATGTCTTGCATTAAAGTTTAAAATGCAAAAATTAAGTATCATGCTTCAATTTTGCTTTCAATAAAAATTTCAATTCGACAATGCCTCTGTGATATCAGAGAACCTACTGTTGATTTTATACGCCTGGCCTTATTGCTTGTGCGGTGATAGTGACTTGAATTAAAGTTTAAAATGAAAAAGTCAAGTATTATCGTGCAATTCTGCTTTAAATCGACACATTAACGTTGGACGAGTAATAAAATTTTTCAAGTGCATTTTTGATGTTAGACTCCGTAAGGTGTTAAATTTGGTCAACATCACTTGTTGATTCTTTCATATGATTATTTTGATTATCGATTATCAATACTTATCAAAGAAATTCCGATGCAAAACCTACCTAAGAACACTGCCAGGCATATAAAGTACTTTCGTGTAGAAGTTCATAAAATTGCCCCAGCTATTTTCGAGTCCATAGGGAACGAACTCACACACATACACACACACAGACAAAGGTTCCTTTATGTAATAGTGGGGAAGGAATATGCATTTAGAAATAATTGTTAGGATATCCACAGTATAACGGGTTGGCATAAATTCAAACTGCCAGTAAGAAAGAAGTCCAGTAGTAACGCTTTTCGGCCGTTTTGTTATCCCGCCTTTTTGGGTAAATTGGATTAGATTTAGGAATCATCATATAATTTCAAAATCAATCCTTTATAGTAAAATACATATATTATATCTCCTTCTTTTAACAGTGAGTAATCGTAGTTAGTAATGAAACGATTCCAATAGTTTTCCTTAAAATAACCTTCTTAGTGACATACAATATGGCTTCCGTTCTGCTAGATTTACAGCAGATGTGCTTACGATTATTTCTCATAAGATGAGGGAAACTCTTAACGGAGGCTTCCATTCGAGGGAATTGTACTTGACATATCAAAGGCCTTTGATAGGATATGGCATAAATGTCTACTGCAGAAGATCTCCAGCAATGGTATAGCTGGAAATATCTTTTCAATTATTTAATCATTTTTCTCTGATAGGTTCATATGAGTGATTGATGAGCAGAAATCAGAAGCACATAGTATTTACTGGAGTCTCGCAGGGGTCCATCCTGAGTCCAACTCTCTTCCTGATCTACATTAATGATCTTCCGAATCATACCCATAGATTATTCGTAGACATTTTTGCTGACGACATTACCATCTATGGAAGCACATCAAAGGGCGTAAACGACCAAGTTCTCTCTGATTCTCTCTCCTCTAATCTTGAGCATGTGATACAATGGAGGAAAAAGTGTTTGGTTACTGTTAATGCATCTAAAACCAAGCTTCTAAGTTTATATCATCATCGTTCTGATCACAATCTGGCATCAATTGAACTGAATGGCTCTCGTCTTGGAGAGGCTTCGTGTTTTGACAAGCTTCTGGGCTTAACATTTACTCCCGATCTATAATGGAACACGTACATCAAATCCGTTTCCAAGGCCACTGTAAATTTTTTTAATTCAATTTTCACCCCAAAAAGGTACAATGCCACTTTGAAGGAGGGGGTTACTATCGGGGACATAATTTGTGGGGGCATTATGAAGGGAGATGAGTATAAAGATATTTATTCACATTACACTTGAACTTGTACATATCAGTACAGTTGGGAAAGCAGAATTCCAGAAGGGAGTTCTAAAGACTTGCAGTTCTGGGGAAGAAACTATTGGAGAAGAAGGCTTTCCTACACCTAGGGATCTCTACAGTAAAGGGGTGGGACTTAGTTGCTTCTCAGGTTTGTCGGGTATAGTCACGTCGAGGAGGTACAAGTGCTTGCAGTTCGTCGGAGAATTCACCATTAAAGTATTTGTAGAGCAGACAGATGGATGCAACATTTCGTTGATGGGACAGAGGCTGAAGCCTAGATGACAGTTTGGCGACTCTCTTTTGAACCCTGTCGAGGAGTGAGAGACAAGCAGCAGATGCACCAGCCCAAATGTGACAATAGTATTCCATACATGGGCGAATGGTGGCGTTAAAGATGCACAGGATACCTTCAGGCGTAAGTATTTTTCTAGCACGGTAGAGAGAGCCTACATTCTTTGCAGCAGCCTTGGCAATGCTCTCAATGTATATATTCATGTTATTTGTAAACGTTAGGCCGAGGAGTTTAAAAGAAGTACTTTCAGGCAATATGTTCTTGGCCATTTCTATTGGTGGTAGAAAAGGTTTCTTGTAGTTAATGAAGGAAACCAGCTTAGTCTTAGAGAAATTGAATGTGACCATCCATTTTGTCTCCATTCCACTACAGATTTAAGGTCATTCTCTAGTGTTTCTGATATTTCCTTAGATATGTGTTCATTTGTTTTCCCCTCATGCCTGTTATAGAGAGTGGTGTCCTCGGCAAATATACCCATCTCCGAAACAATTTTATCAGGGAGGTCATTTATGAATATCAGGAATAATAAAGGTCCAAGGATAGACACCTGAGGTACTCCCGCATTTATATCATATTGTTTAGATGTATGACCGTCGAGAACAACTTGGATTTTTCTCTTACTTCAGAAGGGTGTAATTACATTATGTATTCTTCCAGTGATACCATATGATCTAATTTTCCTTAGAAGACCATCATGGCATACCCTGTAAAAAGCCTTAAATATATCAAGGGCTACTGCTCTACCCTCCCCTGTTTTGTCCAGTGAACGATATATACGTTCAGAGACTACAGTAAAGATATCTGCTGTTGGACAGGCTTTCCTAAATCCATATTGTTTGTTGGTCAGGAGTTTAGGAGCTGTTAGGCGTTGGACTAGGGCTTTATTAACTCTGGACTCAAATATTTTGGCGAAAAGCGGGAAGAGGCTAATGGAGCCATAATTTAGTGAGTCAGTTCTTTCACCAGAATTCTTGAAGACGCGTACGAAAGAAGCGGCTTTCCAGTGGGATCCTTCTATTGATCCAGCAGATATCTACCTGCTAATGTAATTCTCTACCTATATAAGAGCCGTATTACGTAGCTCTACTTAGGTATTGCGCAATGCTAACGTGAGTACTTAAAAGCGGTACGTAAAATATTATATACTTACTAGTATGCATGTGTTTACATGTATAATATGTACACATGTGTATACGATACCGTTTAATCAAAGTGCTACGCAATTATGCACAATGTAGAAAATATGCATAGGACTATGTAAAGCTCAAATGAAACCAATCATCAAATTAGAAAACAGAAAAAATATATAATAGTAAACAAATGAGAGTTCGTTTTTTATACGAATATGCAAATTAGTTACTCTTTGTAATATGTTGGAAAGTTGTTTTGTGTTTTCTTTTACTTTTTGAATAGTAAAGTAGACTTTTAATACCAATGCCGATACAACAAATAACTTAACTTTGAATGTATCGAGGAAGAAGAGGAAAAGATATATCAATGCTCTTTATGTAAGAACAAAGGCGAGTGAAATAGTTTCGGAAATGTTAAATCGAAAAAGATTTAAAAAAAAAAAAAGCCGCTGTTTACTGCAGACAATAACGTAGAAGTAAAATCCTCATTGTGGCACAGTATTTATTTGTCATGAACAAAAACGGATATCGGTAAAGCAACATATATGCAAAATAAAAAAAAACACTATTAGAATTTAATGTCAAACTGTTTAATGCGAAACAGGTGGAGAGTGTTTGAGATAAACATGAAAGTTGATTGCAAATACGGAACATACATTTTGTTGAACTCAGAACCGATAGAAAAAAACATATACGTATTTCAAGAAAACATTTTTGTTTGTTTTGTTTTGTTTGTTTGTTTTAGTTTTTGTTTTCTTTTTTTTCAGAATGTATAAAAATGATAAATAATGCGAAATGCAGTAAAAAAAAAATGCATATCTATTCCATGCAGCGTGTTAAAGACAGATTTTATACTAGTTAAGAAAAAAAGCTTCACACCTTGGATAATAATTGATATATTCTGTAGAATACAAAATGCATAGTTTTTGTCTAATACAGCTTACTCCAAGATTCCACCATGGCTTCTAGATAGGGTCTAAATCTGAAGCACGCCGTCCTCATAAAATCTTTCGAGAAACTAACACTACTTTGATTCTGTCAATCAAACCGTTCTTGGTGTTGCAGCACATGTGATTGGTGCTTTTTTTTAACTGTGTCTTACACATAATAGTCCATGGATTTGTAATAGTAGTGGGACGATTGTCGAATTGGAATCGGGAATCAGAAACATTGGAACCTTTTTAGAATATCAGAATCGGTATCAGAAAAATGTATGCCTATTTTTCGATGCCAAAAGCAATTACTTTAATTATTTTTTAATTTGATTTTATTTAAAACAAAATCTCCAACTGCTGGTAATAATAAAAAAAATGATAAATATTTATTGATTTTAAACTATAGATCATCCCTCCACAAGTGTGTATTTTACGTTTGGTGAAATATATGCACATTTAACATGTATTTTTTACTGAAATCGGGAACTTTATAGTTTAATATTTAAAGGTCTATGAAGAATCGGAATCAGAAACTGTATCGAAATTAGTAATTTGGTCTGGAATCGGAAATTGTATCGGAATCAGGAATAATATTGGAATCGTTCCATGACTAGTTCGCAATTAGATCATAGACTATTCTCAATCAGCCACTTCTGGGGTTTTTTCTCTGAAGGGTCGACGCAGAGATGAATCCTGCTGGCACGCATATGATTCTCGCAGCCAGCATATAAACCAACAGTAAACAGCAACTAAATGTAACCATCGGAATTGAGTCTGAGCCCCTTGATCGAAAAATGTATGAATGTGCGGCGTTACATTTGCTGGAAGATTACCAGTTTGCAGCAGCTTCGTCTTCATAATATGTTGATCTTTGTGATGACTGTTTTCAGCTGTGCATTGTGCAACTAGTCCTAATAAGAACCAGTGCGTATATGACTCGACAAGGTCTCAATCATTGAGTACAGAGAAAACAACCAAAAGGACATTTGAACTAAGTATGAACACATATTTTAAGATCAATAGTAAGCATATTTTCCCTCCAAGATTATCATTTATAACATATGAAAAGATATGTTTCGAATAGAATATATAGGCTTCAGTGGACGACTTAATAGTATATGAATTAACAAAATTTTAGGGAGGTTAATAAGTTAAAAACCAAGTGACTATATAATGGGTGGCTTCAAATTTGACACACGCAAGTTGTCAATCCATATTTTTAGCTAATAAACCACGGTTAATGCCCACCGGATCATTAGACCTTCAGTGTCTGTCTCCGAGTCTGTATAAATTATATTTATATTTTCGAACGAGAAATTATGCCCCTGCAAAATCTTTTCAAATACTTCACAGAACTTTCAATTTGGGCAATATTTAATAATTGGACTTTTTATGCTGTTGAAAACTGGCAAAATTTATGGTCTGTTGGCTTAGAGTAATTGTGTGATGCGCAAATGATGGTTTAATATAGTTAAATTATTGCTCATTTTTTGCATTAAATAGTAATCCATATTAATCCTTATCAATTCCTGCATTAAGGGAATACTGCAAGACTTAGTTTGCAATACCTTATAATAACGGAGGTCCACCCAAAATTTCAGCCAGATCGGCCAAATAGTCTCCGAGAATATTTCTAGTATAAATGTGGTATTGTGGCGACGCTTCATTATTAATCCCTATAAATCGATACTTGTGTATCGGACGGATATCATCATACTTATTTCACTGCATCGTATCATAACAAATGTATATTTAAAACTTCAGGCAAATCGGCCGAGTAGTTTTCAATAAAAAGTGGAACGGACAGACAGCGGGAAATATAATCGATATTATTTTGCACTAAAATCGAGGATTTTCTTAGAAATACACTCGAACCTCGGTTCATAAACGTCTCAGAACTAAAACAATTCTGATTCAATTTGGCAATGCCTCAGTTTTCTTACAAAATTTCGATTTCCAAACCACATCGATGGCAATCGAAGCACACCGTCTAATGAAGCGTTAACAGTTCTATCCAAGGTTTCTACTCTGAAGTAAATCCAAATCTGGGTTTTTTTTTTAATCAATGAAGGGTTTTATGTTTTTTGATGTTTGTTTTTACTTAGAAACTATATTTTTAAACACTTGCTATTTTCTTTTTAAATATTACGAAATGAGTAGCAAAATGGACAAAATATACACTACAAATTGCCTTAATTAAAAAACGTTTAGAAAGAATGTTTTGCATAGTTTGTACGAAATAAGATTTTATAAACGTTAATATAACCGATGCATAATAGTTTTTTTTTTTTATATTAACACATTAAATACACAAAGAAAGGTTTGTTTCGAAGAATTAACGAATAATTCTCTTTAACAGTGTACAGCACGATCACGTTGACACGCCGGTTCTCGCCAGATCGCCCATGTCAAGCAACGTTGAGTCTGGCCAGTACCAGATGGATGAGCATTTGGGAAGGCTATTCGCTGTATGCACCTTCTGGGAAGGTTGGGCGTGGATCCAGCACCCTCACCCCGAAAAGAGAACCCCTCGCTACAAAAGTATCTGCAAAATTGTGAATGGTCTATCTCCCCCCCACACACACACCACCACCACCACCACCACCACCACCACCAGGGGCTCAAAGTTATGGATGGATCTTTTTAACATTATTTTGATTCGGTTATAGAGCAAATAATTAGAGCGAATTATGTTTGAAAACCAAGGTTCCATTGTGTAATAGGACTCCTCATTATATCGTATGAATCTAAGGATTCTATTGTTGGCATTGGTTTCCTCGATATTTTTCTAGTCAGAATTATTGTTAGAAATACATTGAGTACTTACCGGAGAGATTACGAAAAGGTTGCCAACATCCTAAGTGAAAGTGAATTTTGTGGAACGAATTGGATTCAAACTTGGAACGCGGTAGCAGTACTAAAAATAACAAAAAAACAGTAAATTACTTAAATAAACAAAGTGAAGTTCATTTTACATGCATGAAACTTAAAACGTTTTTAGTTAAATTGTTTGCTAGTTTTATGAGAAATACTCTATCTCTTTGTTTAGATAATTTATCACTGGATTCTAACAGGCTTTCTGTGTAAGAAAAACGTAAAAGTCCGTCATTGCCTTCCTACCTTGAAAGAGAACAAAATCAACTTCTAGTATGGATACCATTTCTCTTCCTTTCAGCCTTTTCTCACAGAAGAAATTTTAATAGCCGTTTTCTATTCTATCAGGATTTTGTATGGTAAGTGCTCGACTGAGCTCCAAGATATGGTACCCCTCCTGTAAAACATTTAAAATAAAAACTTATCTAGCCATAGCCACTTTTCTTTTGTTTCTCTGTGTACCTTAAACTAAATATAATTTCCATGAAAAAGGTTCCTTTCCAAGAACTACCAACCTGTGGAACGCAATACAACGGAATTGTTTCCCAGCTGACGACGACATGGTTATTTTTAATTCCAATGTAACCGAATATTTGTTGAATCGTCCTATTAGATAATTGAATTCTACCCTGGTTACATCATCACGATATTGGTTCACTGTCCGTCTGACAAACACGTTAACTCTTACCCTCCAGTGGCCCCTGAGTCTTGATAAGTGGTGATACATAGAAATAGATTGATGTTTGTTTCTTTGCACCGGAAATAGGTAACTTTAAAAAAAAGTTTTCAAACTTTATATTATATTATAAGAGTAGAAATTTGGACTTATGTTTAATTTCGACAACGTCGTAACCCTGGCTTCGCTTATTTAACTTGTAGTATTTCACATTTCATGAAGAGCTTTTCTGACAAAGGGAGAAGAATTACTGTTTTCTGCGTTAGAATTTTTCAATCTAAAACTTATCATTGGCTAGTCGTTAACCTTGAAGTAGTATTTTCTGTTTTAGTTATTTACATTAAGTGGTTTCATGCTTTATCTGAAGCGATTTAAAATTAGCCCAGCCTTGACAGTCGATTTAAATTCTTTTTTCTACGCACATCTTCCCCCCTCCCATTTGTGAATTATTCCACGGATTTCTGCCTTTTGGATTACTTTGGACTATCTTCCAATAACGCGATTCCCTTGGATCTTACTTGTGGCAATGGAAAGTTAACCAACTTTTTTGGATTTTGAGTTTTTACCGTTATTGGATATTTTACCCTTCACCCGACTATCCATGCACGTTAAATCACCTTTTCCTTCACCATATTCCCTCTCCTTCACTATTTGTTACCAAGTAAGATCTATGACTTACTTGAAGTTTCACCAAATACTTTTGCAAGCAAAATCCGATCCCGCATTTTGCTAAATCCTACCCTCTGAGTAGAAAGAAAAATAAGTGGATTAAGGTCTATCCGCTTATTTTGTGCTTCCTGTTAAAAATGAAATATGTTTTTAACTCTTTTTCAGAGTGTTTTAACATGTTTTATTAACTACTTGGTCTTATATATATATATATATATATATATATATATATGTATATGCAAGTGTGTGTGTGTGCGTGTGTGTGTGTGTGTGTTTGTGTGTGTGTGTGTGTGTGTGTGTGTGTGTGTGTGTGTGTGTACTGATGATTGAGAAAGCATGAAACACTAGTGTCTGTAAATATAAAAATAATTAATCAAATTTGATCCCTGTCTGGGAAATAAACAAAAAGGCGATCAACTATCGAACTGCAACGTTCATGACTTCTGGTCGTTAGAATACTCTCTTACTGATTTACTGTTATTTCTGTATTCGGCATTTATAGGTGTTTAATTTCAATTAATTCTAATGTTAGTTGATACTGGCACATGAACAAGGCACTAGCCAATGGAATCAAAGATGATTTCGTAACTTAGTTCGAATCCCTCGACCAGCGGTATTTATCACTTCCTGCACTGAAGATTGCGAAAGCAAACTTTTTTTTTCTTAATGGGAAATAATCATACATTTATATTATAAGTCATCAAATCTGCATTGATCTGCGCAGCTAAATTTACACTATTTTAGGTCAAAGTTGAACCACATCCTGAAATTATTAGCATTATGCTTGAGAAGATTTTAAACTATATTTGGTCAGGATTATCTTTTCTTTTTATCAATATAAAAAACGTAATTGTCATATAAGTAAAAACAACCTGAAATATGTTTGCAAGTTCCCAGTTGACTACAACATAGCTATTTTCTAGTCCAATGTAAACAAATTCTTGTTCAGCCGTTTTCTTAAATTATCAAAATCTGCCTATTTACAATTAGTTAACAATTCTGTAGCTGTGTTTCACTATCAACCTGACAAACCTATTTACCCTTATCCTCGAGTGGCCTTTGGGCTCTGATAAGCGGTGAGTCATTAGTACAAAAAAGCCAATTTTCGCCTGTGAGAATGTAAGAATACTCTCGAGGATATACGCTGACACTGAAATTGGATGATATTCTTTGCAGTGAAAGGCGTACAACAAGTGTAGAATTTATTTGAGCAAATAATAAGGATGGATATATCACAGAATGTAGTGTAGGTATATGATACGTGTTTGCTAATACGTTTTTGGGCTTACACGTTCAGGTCCCTCAATTTTAGCTCTTCTCGTGATGGAATGAATGGCTTTTACGAACGAACTGCCTTTGTAGACTCCTGTCTCAAATGCCGTCAGGCTTATGCCAATTAACAGTTACAAATCTAGAAAAAGGAATGATGTCTATCTTCGTTCTGTCGTTTACGGTCTATGTTATGATACTCTTGACTAATCTATACGACACATGAATGGATAAGGAAAACAACTAATGACCAATCGAATGTGTTATACATTCAAATAAAAATAAGTAAACAACATTCAGTATTTTTATTATTCTTGTGAAGGCTATATCTATGGTTTGCTATGATTATCAATCTTGACTATTTTTCAGATTTACCCATGAGTTTAGAACAGTGCCTTTATTCTCTTAAAGTAAAATGCAACTTACAAAATCATTTCTCACAATAAAGTAGCATAGATATTTCTTTTTGCTGTTTTGCAAATTTCATATATATTATTGTATTATTATATTATTATATTATTATAGAGTCAATTTTCTATCGATTCTTGTATATTATAAAGTTGTGATTTCAAAGATAAACAAGTGAAGCATGTATGGTCCCCCGTGAGTGCACAGTGAACGAGGCATAATAAAAATGATCAAGTTCAGCATTTGCTCCCCCATTTAGCCCCAAATGTCCCCAGGAGAGTCAAATCCTGGTGAAAATTAACAAACAGTGCCGTTTTAGGCCTTAACATATGTAATTTTGAGTTCTGCACCATGCAAAAAAAAATGACTAAGTTCCCAAGACCTTCACATATTTAAATTTGAGTTAAGCACCATGCTAAATTGCTAAAGACATACATAGAACATTTTGGAAAAACATGATAAAATAATCCCAAAAATGGAGTGTTTTTATTGGCCATAAAAGAGTCCGTCGGGCAACCCAAGAGTTAACGCGAAGTATAGACAAACAAAATTATATAGAAATTAGTTAGTTACAACTTTTCAGAAAGTTTTATAAAATCCAAGGCATCATTTTTTTAGTAAGCACAAAAGTGTAAATTTTAGCCATTTTAACCCGAAAGGCACCCCAGAAAATTCGTTCTGTTGTTTTTTTACTCATATCATGTTTAATGTTTGTGCAAAATTTCAAGAATTCTAAGGCGTAGTTATTGAAAAAAGGGCAGAAAGACGAACGGACAACAGACGAAGGTAAATTTACAGGTCCACCCTCCTTTTGCCGGGGGACCAAAAATATATCTCCATAAATTGGGTGCATCAGATTTAATCGAAACCGAAACCAAAACCTATGAAGAAGATATATATATATATATATATATATATATATATATATATATATATATATATGTCACATCGACTTTGTGTGTACGAAAGGTCTCTAACAAATTTATATCTGAATATTTGGTCTACAGAGTGGAAAA
The DNA here is from genome assembly GCF_053919585.1 of Euprymna scolopes. Lineage (NCBI taxonomy): Eukaryota > Metazoa > Mollusca > Cephalopoda > Sepiida > Sepiolidae > Euprymna > Euprymna scolopes. The sequence goes on along the minus strand of NC_136503.1, from coordinate 50,149,770 downwards.
TTGATATATAGGCTATCTGGATTTTGGCAATATTTCGATTTGTTTTTTATCCGGCAAAAGTAACTCTTAAGTAGTTAAAATTGAAAATAATGCAGTCAAATTTGATAGGAGTAAATCGACTAAACACCATTTCATGCACAAATCTATATTCATAGATTAAACGACGGTATTTGCAAACTATTTATATACGTGTGGACGTGGCTCGGAGGCTAATAAATAAAGCAGGAGAATTATACGTTTTGGTTTCAATTCTAGCAGATGGCATTTAAGTTATCTTTTACTTTCGAAATCTCTACTATATATTAGGTATAGGCTGATAATCGACAGAGAATTGAGTCTATAATGATAAATACGAAAGTTATATAAATTCGAATAACATATGTGTGCGTATGTGCGTGTGTGTGTGTGTGTGCATAGACGTGTGTGTACATAGACGTGTGTGTATTGAATATGTTTAAATCTATTTAAATAAAACAATATTTTGTTCAAAGTGTTTACTACATACATATATATATATATATAATCTGTTTATTATACACACATTATTGGTCACATATATTCATACATGTTTCAGTAGATTCCAACTTCATCAGGCCAAAAACAGAATCGAAATTAAACGGGTGTCAAGATTATATTGGTATTTATAAGATAATTGGCTGCCATCAACATGCCGAGGAAAATTGAGTATCCTTTGTGAATGTGAATAGTAGGGTTTTGGAGGGTTTTCATTAAGGAACCAGCCACATAATTAGCCCAAAATAATAACTTAAAACTCTAACCAGCGAACTATATGAACTGTACACTCCACAAAGATGAATAAATATATGCTTTTTATGCACCATTTACATGTCGATAGTTTAAATATCCTACCCCTGGAACTTATCATATTAACCTATCAAATATATACATATTATAGTATTAGAGAACGAATTAACTACCTGAATAAAAATTAAATGAATGACAACAATCGAAAATAAGTTTATATACATATAAATACCTTTGCCACGATAATTACCCCAAACATCACTGCATAGGAAAAAATATAACTACCAATACACCACATTTACTTAATCTTATTAATAGGCCCACATATCCATTTAAAATATTTACTAATGCTCCATAGGGACATATATCTTATATATAAGCAAACAAATATGTAAAATAAATAAAAGAATGAAAAATAGCGAAGAATAAAAAAGAGAATCAATATATAAAAAATAAATAAAAAGTTTTAATAAAAATAAAAAATAAAAATACTAGTCAATAGGAAGTCCCCAGCAGTAAAAAAATGACAACAATAAAAACAATCTAGCATATAGGTAGTAGCAACGATAAAAATATAAAAGTACTGTAGATGAAAACAAGAAAAGTAGCCGCCAGACTAATAGAATTCTAACACCTCCCAACTGTCAACAGCTTAATCGCATGAAACGCCACTTCCCCTTCCCTACTCTGAAAACTAGAAAACTAAAAACAAATGAACCAATAAAAAACTACAGATCATAAACTTACAAAAACAATTAAATTACTAAATAAAAATAAAACTTGTCAAAAGGAAATTAAAGTCGTCACAATAAAAGATATACGACCATAAAACCAACCGAAGATGTGGGAAATTTTAAATCAAGAGCAATAAATAATCGTTAAGTTAAAGAATTACCTAATACCTCCCTACTAATGACAGTTTAAACACGGGGAAACAGCATTCCACCTTCCCCTCACTACACTTTCAAAAGAATCCTACTGCTCGTATTCACAAAGTATACACTCCAACTTTCTTCAGAATGTAGATCGCACCCAAATATCTTATAAAAGATAATGTAATCTGTACACCTGTTTCAATTTCGTCTCTTTCTTAGTCTGATGATGTGTTGTCCCTGAATTGTATGCACATATTTAACCAATAATGTTTGTAAAATAAACAGACTATATACCAGCTTTATCCTGCATTGAGCACTCTTTTATAATCACATGACTTTCATTGGAAGAATTTCAATCTATACAACACACACACATACACACACACACACACACACACACACACATATATATATATATATATATATATATATATATATATATATATATATATATATATATATTGTGATACATTTATTAAAATGTATAACTTATTATTTTATTGATTTTTAGCGAAGAGGAGATATATTTTCAGTATATTTTAAGAAATAAAAGAAAGCGCATGGACGAGAAAGAGAGGAGAGAGAAAGGATAGAGAGAACTAAACCGAATATAGAGAGAGATAAACTGTATAAAGAAAGAGAGAGTTAGACCGTATAGAGAGAAAGAGGGGACTGAAAAAAGTTGTCAACAGGCAGTGGAGCTTCGCGCTTCAAAGCGACAAGACGTAAGTCAGCGAAGGTCGAGGTGGCGAAGCCAGCGAAAGGCGACGACGGCGTGGTAGCAGCGTCGCGGAGGTAAATATCAACGACACTAGCCGATGTTGGCGGCGACGATAATCAGCGGTCAAAGTTAGAATATTGACTGAACAAAAGAATGAACCCAGCGAAGGAAGGATTCATGGAGCAGTGAAATTTTTACTATAAATCAAGGGCTTCGATGAGCTTCGGAAACAAATACTTGGAGCAATTAATACTAACGCGCGTAATGAAACGTAAATAATCCAAAGGACAAAAACATGAAACCTGCACGCGCGTAATCAAATATAAACAATTTACAGAAAAGAAATATATATATAAAAAAGGAGACAAAAGGAAGGTCACATTTCAAAGGACGGTCAGTGAGTTTTTCAAACAAAACTTTCATTTCTCCAACATCTCTCTCTTACCCTAGAGCCTTTATCTAATTGAGCAGGAGATTTCTTGTTTTATGTGAACATTGACTGTTGATATATTTTACTCTCGGTAGAATTTGAATCATTAAATCATTTCATTTAGTTAGGCATATTTAATTTTCTTTTCTTGAATTTTATTTTATTTTTATATAAATAAAAGTTTGTTAATTTTTGGACGATACTTGTCCTCGTTATTTCTTATGTGATTTCGTTGTCCAGTACATTTCATTTTATTGTCTTCGGGACGGTTGTCCCATTCCAATAACAACGCATTATCCAGGAACCTGGGAAACTTTTTTTTCCAAAGGGCGAATGAACCCTTTTTCGGAGTCAACGGCCAACTAGCACCGTGTGTATTTGTGTGTATGTATGTGTGTGTTGGCAACATTCCAAGAAGAAGCAAATCTCTGATTTAAAAAAAAAACATAAAGAGGGAGACCAGTACCGACATTAAGCTGGCCCGCAGTTTAACTTGTTGCTGGCTATCTTGCTCTTGGTTGTTGCTGGATCTCAACATTTTGAACCGAGAGAGAGAGACTTAGCTGTCGTGCAAAGCTAAGACTCTGTAACATCATCTGTGTATAGATACTCCCTCAGGCATTTGTCTATTAAAATGGCCCTGTGGCGATGGAAGTCATTTTTGGGCTCATGGACTTCAAGTGTCTGAGGGAATGGCACTCGTCTGACAAGATGTTGCAATCATCATAATCATGTATGCGTGTATGTATGTATGTATAATTAATATAATTGTACGGCACAATCACGTGGACACACCGATTCTCGTCAGATCACCAAAGTTAAGCTACGTTGAGCCTGCCTAGTCCCAGAATTCTAGGCGCTGTATGCGCTTTCCGCTTATTTCGGCATTGTTTCCAGTCGTCCTGAACCACAACTTGCTACTGATATTTAACAATGTCGACTCAGGAGGGGGGTTCGAGATTGAGCAACTCATGCCATAAAAATATCACGCGCAGGCACACTTACGGTGGACATCCATAATTTGTAAAGACTGAAGGAAGCTATATATAATTAAAATTTCTATGAATTGACACAAAGTAGATTAATACTGTATACATAGTTTTATTTATTCAACTGTTTTGCCCATTTTCAAAGGAAAAGTTTTTTTCTTAAAAATAAATGCACGGTGTTTTAAAATGGTTCTTCCGTGATTTTTTCTGCCATCAAATAATCACCTATAATAATCTACGAAAACAGATTAACCTTTAAGATCAAAATAGTTCTCTACATTTTACTTACTTATATCTAAAACAAGACGAACGAAATAAATTATAGTTGCATAATAAGTAATCAAAAGTAATATTAAACGATACTCGAATATTATAAACGTAGTTATCCATTGGTCCTGTTTTGTTATCACTGCGGCTCATTAGAGTGGTTGACACACACACACACACACAGACACACACACACATATACATATATATATATATATATATATATATATATATATATATATATATATAAAGTAGAACCCCGGGATCTGGGGCCCCCGAGATACGGTCTTTAAATAGTTACGCTGTTAAATACTTTTCCCGACCTCTAGTTACAATATGTTCCCCGCCTTACGGTGTTATTAATAATGTTATTTTATTATATACATGTATATTATATACTGTACTGTATTTTTTTTTTTTTTTACAAATTTTTAATATGTATTGTATAGATACATACGATGTCACTAATTCCGGAACGGATTAATACGTATCCCGGGGTTTATATATATATAAATATATAAAAGAATTTCTAAATGCATAAATATCTAATCAACATTCTGATCCACATCTGGCATCAATTGAAATGAATTGTTCTCGTCTTCAGGAGGCCTCAAGTTTTGACAAGCTTCTGGGCTTGACAATTACTCCTGATCTTAAATGGAACACGTACATCAAATCTCTTGCCAGGGCCGCTGGAAAAATGGTGGGATCTTTCTATCGATCGTGTAGATATCTCACTGCTGAGACAATTCTCTATCTATATAAGAGCCAGATACGTCCAATGATGGATCTTAATTACATCTGGGCAGGATCTGCTAGAAAGAACTTGTCCTGCCTTGATAGAGTTCAAAATAGACTTCGTAGCCTCGTAGATGTCCTTTTCTCTTCTCTGCAACCCCTATATCACAGAAGAGACGTTGCGAGCTTGTCTCTGATGTATCGTTATTTTCATGGAAAGTGTTCGACTGAGCTTCAGTCTATGGTCACCCCAAGCCAAACTTTCACAAGAAACACTCGTCTAGCTGAAAACACTATCAATAATTCCCCCACTCTTTAACCTAAACGTAGATTCCATGAACAAAGCTTCTTTCTTAGAACTGCACGCCTGTGGAATTGTCTTCCATTTTCCTGCTTTCCAGCTGACTACAATATAGTTGTCTTCAAGTCTAACGTAAATAGGTTCTTGATGAGCCGTTCCATATGAGTTAACAAAATTACCGAATTTTCATTACTAATGATTACTATATTTTCCAGATTCTGCTGTGCACTCTTTAACCCTTATCATTGAGTGGCCTCTTGGCCTTGATAATGTGGTGATGCCCGTGTAAAAAACAAAAAATAATTAAGATCCAATTACAACGTCAAATCAGATATGAATTAAAAAAATATGGCGAATTATTGACAATGACGTCACCAAACTTTATATTAAGGTCGTTAAAACTTCTATGCATTTAGACGGCATCGGTTGAGGTCTTTTCATTGCATATTGTACCTTTAAGGTTTTAGAAGCAATTTTTTTACCTTCGATGATGCCCCTGAAATTGAATCAGATCGTTTCCGTGGTTTTTTAGGTGGGGAGGGCGTGCGTGTGATATTTCATGTATTTAATTATTTTTACTGTTTTTCTTTTGTTTTTTGGGGTTTTTTTTTTTTTTTTCATTTTTGATGAAATTTTTAAATT